>NC_080472.1:11413627-12084877 GCF_030265055.1 Doryrhamphus excisus
AACAAATCAAGAATAAAGAAAATCAATCAGTAATAAATAAATAAATATAATAAATAATAAAACGGCAAATAATAAAAAGTTAAGAAACCACATATAGTTGGTGGGTAGACAAATGATTTTTTTCAGATTAAAATGAACAAAGCATTATTAGAGCCCTGTAGACATGACAAAACACGACTATAGTCACATTTATACTCTTTTTATTTACAACATATTGCGCAACTGCAGGGTCTTGAGACACATGCTAACTCGCAAACTAGAGAGCTAGCGACCTAAACGGTAGCCTTCAAGTTATTTCCTTTAAACTTAAATGGCCAAAAACTTACCACTTCCACACGGATAGGGAGGATAACTATTAACAGTTATTTAACCTTTAACATGAACATGAATCAAATGTAATAATTTTTTCTGGGTACATGATACCATACAGCATCCATATCAAGCTTCCGCGAACCGCATTAAAATGAAACTTTCATATCAAGGCGGTGGCCTCAAACTAGTGTCCCACATTTGGTCCGCGTGTTTGAGACCCCTGAAATAAACCATCCCATAGTATCCAAAATCATAGCAAATGTGCTTTTATATTGACTAATAACTGACTAATACATCATTTGTGACTGGTGGCAAACCTAAATCGTTCTTTAAAAGTTCTATGAGACAGTCCACATCGTGTCTGCTTTTACCCTTACAAGCCTGGGACAGTGGGTGGGACGGAATGACTCGACATAACTCTTAAGTGGGAGACTTGTTAGGAATGTTTATTTCCACTTACCGCATCACACGTCTCAAAAATCCCTGCTTTTTGGAAAATATAGCTGCAGAGGCGGAAAAGCTGCGTCCATTAAGGCTGTGAGTCAGCAATGGGGAGGACAGGCCCCGACCAGACAAAGCTGCGAGAACAAAGAGCTGCCAAATAAAGTCCACTTAAGAAGCTGATTCAGTGACTTGATAGTTGACTAGTGACTGCAAGGCTGGGGGACGACGTTGTGGATGTCTGCAACCTGGAGAACACAACAAATACAGGAAGTACAGAGACTGTATGACCTTTCCTCTCCAAGAAGGTTAAAACAGGAAATGTGCTACATTTTTCTGTTCTGTTCTGATGTAGTTTCACGCCGATCTGTCAGATGAGAACATTTCTCCTGCCAAGTCTTAAACTGCTGTGGATTTGTATCGTCTGGTCCTGAATGCTCCTTGATGTTAAACCTCATCTCATCTTTCTTTGTTTCTTGGGTAAACATCTGGAACCGGTGAAGCGTGATGAATGAGGTACATGTGTACCATCCTTGGACTCAAACCGAGGCAAAGATTTGCCATAAATTGTCTATGCTAACTGAAAAACATGCTAACTGTTGCGTAAAATTGGCTTATTTAACAAATAATACATAATAATAACTAATAATGGGCGGCACGGTGGACGAGTGGTTAGCGCGCAGACCTCACAGCTAGGAGATGAGGGTTCAATTCCACCCTCGGCCATCTCTGTGTGGAGTTTGCATGTTCTCCCCGTGCATGCGTGGGTTTACTCCAGGTACTCCGGATTCCTCCCACATTCCAAAACCATGCTAGGTTAATTAGCCACTCCAAATTGTCCATAGGTATGAATGTGAGTGTGAATGGTTGTTTGTCTATATGTGCCCTGTGATTGGCTGGCCACCAGTCCAGGGTGTACACCGCCTCTCGCCCGAAGACAGCTGGGATAGGCTCCAGCACCCCCGCGACCCTCATGAGGAAAAAGCGGTAGAAAATGAATGAATAACTGATAATAACATGGCCGTGATAAGATAAATACATTTCAATTAGAGCATAAACAATCTGTTTATGACTTTGTCATTTTTTAAAGATTATTAGAGCCGTTCCTTTAAGAAGGGAAGGTGACAAGGTTTATTTGAAGACATGAAATAACATCCCTATAGTCACCTTTTCAGTCCTGTCATTCATTGTTTACGCCACACTGCCCAACTCTGCAGGGACTCGAGATGGTTGCTAGCTAGCGAGCTAACCAGTTAGCCTCAAATGTATTTCTTCTACACTTAAGAGGTCAAGAATCTACCGCTTCCACACAGAATGGGAGGATAATTATATTTACCAGGTCGGACATGCCATAGCTGACTTCATGACTTGATGTAGTGTTAAGGTAACGTATGTAAGGTAATGTCTCATTAATGTTTGGCATCATGACCAGAATACTACATATCACTTGTATTTCTATCTATGATAATAGACCATAGTGTACCACAAAACAGCCATCATTTATTCATGAATTACTTCCTGAGTTTACCACGCAAGAGTTGAGTTAGCATACTGACATTATAAAGCGCACGCATGCTGACCATTCATATTCGCTCAAATGCAGCTACTGCCATTTTGTGGGGTCATTAAAAAAAAAAATAAATATATAACATCTTGCTGACAGCCCCATATGTTAATACCAATGTTTATTAGCGGTTGTTTGCTTTTGTAGACCATTAACTCGACATCTATGGGTGACTCAGCAGTTAACTTAATAGATACATTATTTGGAGCGTTTACACGAAATGTAATTTATTGGTATCTTTGGTATGTCACATTCACTCATGACATCAGTGGTTTGGCTCTGACTATGATTTAAATCAGGGGTATCAAACTCAATTTACTTGGGGGCCACTGGAGCTCGGGTCTGGGTGAAACTGGGCCGCATCAGGTTTTCCAAACAAAAAACCAAAAAAAACGCATTTATTAAAAACAAAAAATTTAAAAAAACGTTGCTACGGTTCCTCAAATATCTTACTTTTTATTTTTCTACACAAAATAAGATGAAAAATAAATGAACAAATCAAGAATAAAGAAAATCAATCAATCAGTAATAAATAAATAAATATAATAATAATAAAAGGGCAAATAATAAAAAGTTAAGAAACCACATATAGTTGGTGGGTAGACAAATGATTTTTTTCAGATTAAAATGAACAAAGCATTATTAGAGCCCTGTAGACATGACAAAACACGACTATAGTCACATTTATACTCTTTTTATTTACAACATATTGCGCAACTGCAGGGTCTTGAGACACATGCTAACTCGCAAACTAGAGAGCTAGCGACCTAAACGGTAGCCTTCAGGTTATTTCCCTTTAAAATTAAATAGCAAACAAACTTACCACTTTCACACGGATAGGGAGGATAACTATTAACAGTTATTTAACCTTTAACATGAACATGAATCAAACGTAATAATTTTTTCTGGGTACATGATACCATACAGCATCCATATCAAACTTGCGCGGGCCGCACTAACATTAAACTTTCATATCAAGGCGGGGGCCTCAAACTAGTGTCCTGCGGGCCACATTTGGCCCGCGGGCCGCGTGTTTGAGACCCCTGATTTAAATGCTACATGATGAGCGTTCACCTCCAACGTCAACATTTGAGTGGGATTTTGGGTCAGAGTTGACAAGTGACGAATGGAAACTGTGTTCTTCAAAGCTGACGTTGTTCCCAGGAGCACTTTTATGCCAGGATGCTACACCTGCTCTCTCGTCTTATACAAAACACGACAGAGTCTCCGGCACAGTTTCAGCTCCAAACCTCGAATTTGATTTTAGGCGGGCAGCAGAAACCACAAAACACCTTCAGCCCGGTGAAGAGTGAAAACAAGATCTTGAGTGAAGATGTTTAATGCGGGACAGATAATGGTCAAGTCTCTGGAATTGTAATCAGGTTCGGAGCGTCGTCTTAAATAAATGATGGGTCACCTCTCTGTCAGACGAGTGTCGGCAAAGAAAACACAGACGGTGACGAGTGTGTTGGCGAGGAATGACAAAGTCATCCATGAGAGCAATTTGTCCAAGAGACTGGCATCATCTCACACACAGCTGAATGCAGCCATTATTCAAAGTGGCAAATGCCGACGCGGGACTAGAATAGCACTCAGTAATGTTATTTAGACTTTTATGTTTCTTCTGTGAGTTGGTGAGACACAGTGAAGAAGTCCAGAAGTGCACTTAAAGCTTGGCAGAGGTAACAAAGAAGTCATCGTGGAACCACCACCAAACATTTTCTGTCTTTTAAAAGATGAAGAACCGCAGCCAGAAGGTCACCGTGCCTCTTGGTGTCATTTCAGTGGCTGATCGGCGATCGGGACAGCAACTGTGGCGTCGTCTGCACGCGACCGCAAGCCAAGCCGGTGTGCGGCTCGGATGGGCGGAGCTACGAGAACGGATGTGAACTGCAGAGGGCACGCTGCAAAGACAAGACGCTGACGCTGGCGCACCGCGGCCGCTGTCGAGGTACGGGCACTGCAATGATCATTCCCATGCCAAAACCCAGGAGGCGCACACAAAAATGTCTGATTTCGTGGGAGCTTTTTTGCTAAATTGCGGCAAGAGTTGAATTTTTGTTAAATAACAATAACAACATGTGATTTTATGCATTTGTTATCAAAGTTTTCAGTACTTTTTTCAACATCAAACCCTCAGGATCTCAAGCTCCTTTTTTGAGATGCCTGATTTTTTCCCAAAAATTGCAATGCAAGTTGTAGTGTTTTTTTTTGGGGCGGGGGCATTTATTCAATCAATCAATCAAACTTTATTTGTAGAGCACTTTTCATACATAGAATGTAGCACAAAGTGCTTTACATGTTAAAAAAAAGAACACACACACTCGCACAGACACACACACACACACACATAAGAAGTTTGTTTGCCTGAGTACAGTTCAGGAAGCGCTGCCATCTGCGCTGGGGGTTGCCCACGGCCCAGGCCATGATGCCGCAACTCAGGGGGCCACCACACAACAGGTAGGCAGGGGACCCGCAGCGTTGCAGTAGAGCTCCCAGCCACCCCACGAGAGGAGACACCCCGGTCCCCAACCGAGGACAGCCCCCAGCGCAGAGAGCCCCCATTGAGGAAACACTGGATATATGGGATAAGGAATATAAAAACATAAAATAAGAATATAGAAAGTATATATAGAAATAAACATAAAACATAAAAAAAAAGCAATTTTACATTCTTGCAAAAACATTGCAAGAATAAGTGACAGTTTCAATAAACAAAGTTTACCTCTGGGGAACCACCTCTAGGGAACCACGTCTGGCAACATAGCACACGAAAAGGTGCAAAATAGACTTAATTATTTATTAATAGAGATGCTTGAAATGTTTTTTTTTTCAAGGGGCAGTGATGTGCCAAAGTCGAAAGTCTGCAATGTTGCAGTAGTATTTCATAACAACAATGTTATACAGTAAACCTCGGATATATCGGACTCGGATATATCGGAAATTCGCTCACAACGGACAGATAAAAAAGAACCAATTTTTCTGTAATGCATTTCCAATAAAAAATCATTGCATATATTGGATTTTTTATAACGGATTTCGCCTATTTCGGACAAAATCTCCAGTCCCGTTCCAATGCATTTCCATTAAATTTCCCTCGCATATATCGGATGGCCGCATCGTGGCGCTCCGATTCGCCGAATCGTGACAGGCCGCTATACGACGTCATTTGCAGCGTTTGCAGCGTTGCCTGTGCATCCAGGTACATTAGAAACATAGTCAAGGAAGTGCCTTTTTATAACGGATAAAATCCGATCTACGCATATACCGGATATAAATCAGATATATGCGTAAAACGGACATTTTCCGGTATACGCATATAACGGATTTCGCTTATATCGGACAAAACCAGTGGGAACAATTGAATCTGATATATCCGAGGTTTACTGTACTTATAATGTTAAACTATACTCGCATGTCCTAAGTGTCCCTTTGTCACATAATTTGGCTTTCAGGAAGAAGCTGGGTGAAGGTGGATCAGCCACAGGTGGCGCTAGCACCGACACCCCCGTCTATGAGCGGAGACTTGGTGCAAACAGGTAATGTGCCCGACTGGCCAGTAAACCAATCAGAAACCTCCAACTTCTGCAGTGATTTCAACAAAAGGCAACCACAAAATAATCAACAGAGTAAAAGTTTAATATAAAGTTGTATTAAAACTAATTAAAAGCTAAAAACAGTCAAACCCCAAGAACATCCGCTGACTAAAATAGAGTTCCAGATCTTCTTCTGTAAACTGAATACTGAGTAAAAAACAACCGTGGAATAACCAAGGAATAACTGAATGAGATGTCTTTCATAAGTCATTCCAGACTAGTATCACAGATTGATAGGTCTGGAGTAAAGGTTGCAATTTGGCATCTGCCTTCTGCCATCTGCCCCCGTTTTTCCTCGACAGGCCCGATCATTAGAAAAGCAGCAAACCCATTTCTGGAAAGTAGCAACTTTTTTCTCAACCATTATAGGTGGCTTTGTTCCATAAAGTCATGCATGAGTGAAGGAAAGTCGGGCAAAGAAAACATCTCTGATCTGTGACGGATTTGTTTAGTTGCAGACTGATGGGGTCAGGCAGCTCAAGGTCCTCGTTGGACCCCATCGTGGCAAAGCCATGTCTTCTTGAACTGATGAAACACAATGACCACGAACATACAGGAGAATGACTCAGCAGGTAGAAGATGACTTGGATGCTGAAGGAACGAACCTCATCGCCTTCAAGTTCAGGTTTAAGGATTCACGTAACCTTTGCATCGTCCCAGTCACCGAGGCAACACGACCTTTGGAGCTCCAGCAGGGAGTGAGAACCGTTGCCAAGAGTGGAGGACTGTGGTCACTCTGGTCAACTCTGTCAGGAGTTTGGGGCTCGAGTCTTGGACCCGGGACAATGGACGTGAATGATCACAATGCAGTCAGTCTGAAATGGAAGGATTCTCCTGATGAGCTTTCAATGACAATAGGAAGTAGAGAAGTAGGATATGGAAAATGTCTGCTGTTGCCATCCGGATCCACTGTGATTAAGACAGGGAAAGTAGTCCAACAGTCTTTAAGGTTTGGAAGAACCATGTTTCAGGTGGTCACGTCCCACCTGAAACATGAAATGCGGACACCTTTAGGATCTCAATTCCTCACCACAAAAGTGAGTCCTTGTGGAAGACCTAAGACAGGGGTCTCAAACTCAATTTACCTGGGGGCCACTGGAGCTAGGGTCTGGGTGAGGCTGGGCTGCAAAAAAACAAAACAAAAAAAAACAAAAAAAAACCCAATATATATATATATATATATATATAAAAGAAAAAAATATATAATAAAAATAGCAATAAATATTAATTATATTAAATATTCATAAATATATATAATATAATAGTCTTCAATGCCTCTGCTATACCCTCCACTTTTTCAGTGCTTTGGTTCTTTGCAAAAGCTCTGATAAATCATTAAATTATAATAAATCATAATAAATTATTATAAATTAATTTTTATTTATTATTAAATTATTAAATAAATGTTTAATGTTGATTTTTATTTTTCGACACAAAATAAGATGCACGCAAAAATAAATAAGAAAATCAAAAAACAAATGAAACAAGTGAAACAAATTAACAAACTATTTTTTATTTTTTATTAAATTATTAAATTATTAAATTAATGTTTAATGTTAATTTTTATTTTTCTACACAAAATAAGATGGAAAAATAAATAAGCAAATCAAAAAACAAATGAAACAAATGAAACAAATGAACAAATTAATTTTTATTTATTATTAAATTATGAAATAAATGTTTCATGTTAATTTTTATTTTTCAACACAAAATAAGATGGAAAAATAAATAAGCAAATCAAAAAACAAATAAAAAAAATAAACTTTCATATCAAGGCGGGGGGCCTCAAACTAGCGTCCCGCGGGCCGCATTTCAATTTCAGTTTGAAACCCCTGACCTAAGGGAAAGGTTGTGATGACAAGGTTTCTGTGGCTGTCCTCCCAACAGATGTGGGTCAGTCCAAGTGTCGTGTTGAGAGGAACCAGGCTTTGGAGCAGGCGAGGAGGCCTCAGGAGTCCATGTTTATCCCAGAGTGCAACGAGGACGGGTCCTTTGCGCAGGTCTGTGATGAAAGATTCACTGACATTATCCTGACTAAATCTTCTACAGATTGCAACACTTTGGTTTGTGTACTGGTCTAGGTGCAGTGTCACACTCTGACAGGCTACTGCTGGTGTGTCACCAACGATGGGAAGCCGGTGAGCGGCTCGTCGGTGCACAACAGGACTCCGGTGTGTTCAGGTACTGCACGACAAAAGGCAGCCCGTGCTGAAAGGCTCACATTTGCTATGAACAAAAAACAAAGCAACGAGTTTTGCGGATGCGTTGGCAGGGCATCAATAATGACAGCCTAGTTATCACTGTCCACTTCATAGGAGCAGATCCTTTCACATGTTCAAGGATACCATCTTTATCCTTGGTGATGGTCGCAAAAGTCTGCTTAGACCTAGCATGTCACCAATGTTGTTTGTCATTTCTCTGCTTTCCGAACATTTTAGGATGGTTAAGTTCACTTTTCACTTTCCTTTTCTTTGATGCATAGAAGAGTCTGACTCACGCTTGGGAGATACAATGGAGGTGTCGCTCAGTGTAGAGACATGCAAATACTGAAATTATTTTTATTTTTTCTAATTTTATTTAATTTTAAAAAATAATATATTTTTTTAAATTTTTAATTTGTAATTTGTAATTTGTAATTTGTAATTTGTAATTTGTAATTTGTAATTTGTAATTTTTTATTTTTTATTTTTTATTTTTTATTTTTTATTTTTTATTTTTTATTTTTTATTTTTTATTTTTTATTTTTTATTTTTTATTTTTTATTTTTTATTTTTTATTTTTTATTTTTTATTTTTTATTTTTTATTTTTTATTTTTTATTTTTTATTTTTTATTTTTTATTTTTTATTTTTTATTTTTTATTTTTTATTTTTTATTTTTTATTTTTTATTTTATTTATTTTATTTATTTATTTATTTTTAATTATTTTGTTATTTTTTATTTTTTACACGGGAGCCAGGCAACGGCATTTTGTTGGCAATTTCACTGCTGTGTTATTGTGCAATGACTATAGAAAGTCAATATATAATATAATATAATATAATATAATATAATATAATATAATATAATATAATATAATATAATATAATATAATATAATATAATATAATATAATATAATATAATATAATATAATATAATATAATATAATATAATATAATATTATATAATATTATATAATATAATATAATATAATATAATATAATATAATATAATATAATATAATATAATATATCATTTATGGTTAACCTGATTCATAGCTACCCCGGTTCCTTTCAGGAAGAACCATCCAGAATTCCAACAAACTATTACAAGAAGAGTTTTCCTCAACCATGACTCTTTGTAACACAAAAAGTCGTAAAACGAGGACTGCCGGTAAATGAAAGAACATTCCCAAAGCTTGACTCCAAGTGGAGCAAGATGGAAGTCGACGGTTCCAACGTCTGGTCTGGTCTGGTCAGCGTTAGCGCACGTGTTCCAGCAGGTGCACGGCCAATTAAAAGGCTAATGGTGACCCATCTAAACCCCCATCTGGTCCCCCCAACAGTTTAACTGCTCACAGCAGGCCTGAGGAGAAGGTAGAAAGGTAGAAAGGCTTAGTGTTGTCAGCTTGGAACACTTCATGATAATAACTGTGCTGTGTACGCATAACAATCTTTCCAACTCAATTCAATGCAACTGAATTCAAATGGAATTCAACTGAAATGAATTCAAAACGGTGCTACTTCAGAAGTTCCGTCTCGGTTACTAAAAACAATACTTGCAATACAATACTCAAAGATAACTTCTAATTTCAATACATTTAATGTACGCTTTCTCAGTGCACATAGAAAGTTGTTATATTGCAAAATTAATCATACACAAATCCCAAAGGAAGAACGTTCAAAAAGCGTCCTGGAAGTGGTTCCAAAACAGAACCACACAGGAACCTGAGGTTTTGGCAATATTAATAATAATATAATAATGCGGCGTCACTATTGTGTATGACAGTGATTTTCAACCACTGTGCCGCGGCACACTAGTGTACCTTGAGAAACCGCCAGGTGTGCCGTGAGGAATTATCCAATATCACTTTTTAACATGTATTAATCATCATTTGCAAATATGATGTCAATAGTATACATGGACCCAAATATTCCAATTCACTTTGGTTTATTTGCTCAAACGGAAAGAATTGAACAGGGATGGAATATTCCTTTAACCAATCCGATTGAGGTATCTTGTACCCGCTCAAACGGAAAGTTGTCAGGGTGCCTTCTTCTTCCTGGTGTTTTTCTTCTTCTGTTGTTTATTGGCGGTTGGCAAGCAGCTTTCGTGTGCATTAGCGCCATCTGTGAAACAGAATCTAAACCCTTCTATACTTTATTCACAAGTGCAGTTTTATTAAAAAAGAAAATATATATCTATATAAAACATGTCCTGAGTTTAATTATAAAATATTAGCAAGATTGAATTTGATCTTTTCCTGTTTAAATTGATCCCGGGTGCGTTCTTTCAGCGCATGCTCAGATATGACGTAACACGCAGATCCAGACGTTCTTCACTTTTAAAAATGGAGGCCAGCAATCGGCACTGGACTAAGCAAAGTTTGTTTTTGATTCAAACTAAATTTCAAGACTGGACAGACGAAAAACTGGCAATACGGAGTTATTCCGACACGAATAACTCGGGGGAAGTCGGTATCACGTGATGTTGATGTTTACGTTTTACTGGGCATGCCCTATTGACTATTCTGGTTGATTTTCACGGCGCATGTAGACAAGAGATTGGAATATTCCTTTCCATGGATACCATTGTTTCCCAAAAGGTCATTGGGAAAGAGAAAAAGTGGTGATGTAAAAACATGGCTACTGTGGAGTGTCTGTGGTGTAAAGACTGGCATAGCAATGTAATATTGGTCCGTGTGGCAACACCTAGCTTGTTCCTCCCATAGACTTATTGATGCACGTGTGAGGTCGTGGGGACATTTTGGAACCTTTTTGGTTAGTGGTGTGCCACAAGATTTTTACAATGTAAAATACGTTCCGTGGCTCAAAAAAGGTTGAAAAACACTGGTGTATGACATCCCTAGTCATATGAGACTTCATGAAAAATAACTCATGCGCATATTTCTTTGGCTTTTTACCCCCACACAAGAAGAGTGTAATAATGCTCCTCAATATGATGACCCAATGAAAAAGAATAACATCCAGGACTTTTTTGTCACATTGAAAATAAAAAAACAGGATGTGAAAAGAGGATTTTTGGTCACCAATAGTACTGTTGTTGTTGGTATGTACTATGTATGTGTGTGTTTGTGTGTATGACTGCCCAATGACAACAATGCAGCACTGCTAGATGTCTTTGTGACCGACTAGTAACTCCTGCTGTTACTAAGTGACTGACTGCTTTTTCTTTGTGTGCAAGCTGCTTATGGCTGGCTGGAAAAGTCACGACGCATGTACAGTACACTTGGAAAGGTTCCGGGTACGATACCGAGTGGGAATAGTTTAGAAGTTTACGACTCGGGCCGGACAACCGCAACAGTTTACTCTCCTGTTGAGCCGCGTGCCTAAAAGCATGTGATGTTTATTATGCATATATATATTCAACATATATTTAAATGTTAAATTAGTCGGTTGCTAATCTTGAGCCTAACATATTTGCTGAATTTTGTTGACGTTCAGTGTCAAAGAGAATATACCAAAGAGAAAAATAAAGAAGACAAAGACTAGGGTGGGCGGCACAGCGGTCGAGTGGTTAGCGCGCAGACCTCACAGCTAGGAGACCAGGGTTCAATTCCACCCTCGGCTATCTCTGTGTGGAGTTTGCATGTTCTCCCCGTGCATGCGTGGGTTTCCTCCCACATTCCAAAAACATGCTAGGTTAATTAGCCACTCCAAATTGTCCATAGGTATGAATGTGAGTGTGAATGGTTGTTTGTCTATATGTGGCCACCAGTCCAGGGTGTACCCCGCCTCTCGCCTGAAGACAGCTGGGATAGGCTCCAGCACCCCGCGACCCTCGTGAGGAAAAAGCGGTAGAAAATGAATGAATGAATGAAGACTAGGATAAGCTGAAAGTAGAAGTTCAGCTTTATTTTGTTCTCTGATGGGAAGCTTGCTGCTCAACCTGCTCAACTTGGCTTTAAACCAAAACCAGCAAAGCTGTCCTTCTCCATATTCTACCCGCGCTGACCTTCGTCGACACGCAATCAATCATGTCGCATACATTTGCAGGAAACTTCCATGAATTTATGGGAACTCATGCCGGGACGAGTGGATTGACAGGTAGTACATTCCCCTCGCCCCCGTGTCACCTTTTTCTTTCTTCTGATCGGTCTGGATCCTGTTCTCTAGTACACCCGAATGCACCATGCACCCCCCCCCCCCCTGCATGCAGCACACTGCCAGTGCTCAACCTAATACTCTGTTTTGCGTCCGGCCTTGCATTTGGCAGCGTGGGACGATCTTCCTAAAGTACTGAGAGAATGTACTCACCATTTCTAACTTGTGATGTCGTTGGGTTTTTGTTCTTGTTTGCTTGTGGCAACTAACGGTGACTTTGACATGACCGGACTCATCATAATTTACAGGCAAATGTGACAAATGTGACAAAAGTGCCTCTTGTTGCTGCACTTGGCTACCTTGTTTGTGTTTCGCTTGGTAGGGTCGGTGACCGACAAGCCGCCCGGGCAGCCAAGCTCCGGTAGAAAAGGTGAGTTGAGCTCTGTTGTATGTAAAAAAAGCATGAGAGCGTAGATGTATTCCTTTAAAGAAAGAAAATACTACGATTTCCTAGTCTTGGTGTGGTACTGCCTTCCAAATTACTTGCAACAAAATGCTCTATGAAGCTTAAACTGTAATTGTGCTAAGTGTATTAGCAACGTAGCTCCGTGTTCATCTCACTTGTGTCAGTTTGTTAATTAATATCTCACTTGATCTAAGGAGCTACTCGTTATTTTAGAATCTGTCAACTAAATCCAATCCAGGTTCTCTGTGCTTTGCTTTTTGACTCAATTACTTCCTAAAGGAATGTTCCAGATGCTCCCAAGCTGCACGTGGGTGAGTATTGCGAGGTTAGCGGAACTCCATGTTACGTAAGATGCATCCCATCGTCTCCACCTCTCCATCATGACCTTGAGTTTTATCCAACTGATCAGTCGAGGCACCGGTAACAAACTTTGCTTCAAATACGTTTGCAGTCATGAGGGTTGCGTTTAAGAACCAAAAAATAGTAGAAAGGGTCCGAATTGCTATTTCTCCGGAATATTAAAAGTCCCCTAAAGCAGTGATTTTCAACCACTGTGCCGCGGCACATTAGTGTACCTTGAGAAACCATCAGGTGTGCCGTGAAGAATTATCCAATATCACTTAGCCACGTATACATGGACCCAAATATTCCAATTCACTTTGGTTTATTTGCTCAAACGGAAAGAATTGAACAGGGATGGAATATTCCTTTAACCAATCCGATTGAGGTATCTTGTACCCGCTCAAACGGAAAGTTGTCAGGGTGCCTTCTTCTTCCTGGTGTTTTTCTTCTTCTGTTGTTTATTGGCGGTTGGCAAGCAGCTTTCGTGTGCATTAGCGCCATCTGTGGAACAGAATCTAAACCCTTCTATACGCCATTCACAAGTCCAGTTTTATTAAAAAAGAAAATATATATCTATATAAAACATGTCCCGAGTTTAATTATAAAATATTAGCAAGATTGAATTTGATCTTTTCCTGTTTAAATTGATCCCGGGTGCGTTCTTTCAGCGCATGCTCAGATATGATGTAACACGCAGATCCAGACGTTCTTCACTTTTAAAAATGGAGGCCAGCAATCGGCACTGGACTAAGCAAAGTTTGTTTTTGATTCAAACTAAATTTCAAGACTGGACAGACGAAAAACTGGCAATACGGAGTTATTCCGACAAGTGAAAGAAAAACTCGGGGAAGTCGGTATCACGTGTTGTTGATGTTTACGTTTTACTGGGCATGCCCGATTGACTATTCTGTTTGATTTTCACGGCGCATGTAGACAAGAGATTGGAATATTCCTTTCCATGGATACCATTGTTTCCCGAAAGGTCATTGGGAAAGAGAAAAAGTGGTGATGTAAAAACATGGCTACTGTGGAGTGTCTGTGGTGTAAAGACTGGCATAGCAATGTAATATTGGTCCGTGTGGCAACACCTAGCTTGTTCCTCCCATAGACTTATTGATGCACGTGTGAGGTCGTGGGGACATTTTGGAACATTTTTGGTTAGTGGTGTGCCACAAGATTTTTACAATGTAAAAAACGTGCTGTGGCTCCAAAAAGGTTGAAAAACACTGCCCTAAAGCACCAAATTTGATAAAAATCTATGGAGGCAAGGTGCTCACTTGTTTCGTCATGCAAGAAAAACCTCATTCCTCTTCAGCCAGGTATTGGCGATACTCGTTGGATACTTTCTGCAAATGCAGTCGTCCTTCCGCACATTCCAATTCAAATTTCACAGCTCCACTCAATCATAGATTAAAATCATAGATTAATAAATCATGCTGTTTCAAGCATAATGACCTAAAATACAAATACAAGGGATTCAGAAGACGCATTCAAAGACATGATGGATGCTATGTAGTATTCTGCACTGGTCAATAGGTGTCAGTAATGTTGTAATGTACACAAGAGTGTAACAGGCTTTTATTACAGGATGGAAATATCTCACAACAGAGGCACAATAATAATAGTCTTAATTGTAATCAACATAATAATATGGCTAAAGCTAATGTAATCCACACAGATCTCAACCATTGATGTCACTTCCTGTCCTCCAAATGCCTGGAACACATTTACAGCAACACACGAGCACCAATCTTATTTATTTCTTAAATGGCTTGGGTGATATGAGCGAAAGGGTGACTATAGGGGTGTTATTTCATGTCAAGAGAGCTCTAATACTGTAAAAAAACATATTTAGGAAGTCTTAAACCGGTTTCCTATGCTCTCACTAGGAAAACGGTTAGCTCACATAGCTAAGCTAGATACTGCATGTATCATGTACCGGGTACATGATACCATATTCAATTGGAACCCCCAATTTGAGGTTCAATGTGAACCCCTTCAATAAATGGGTATTACCCAACACAAACAGGACACATGCAGCAAGGCAAAATTGGGTCGCGGCGGGCCTGGGCCTTCAGTGGGGACTTCCATCCATCCATCCAATCATCTCACTAGGGTTGGGCGTATGCTGGAGCCTATCCCAGCTGACTTTGGGCAAGAGGTGGGGTACACCCTGAACTGGGGGCCATCCAGTCGCAGTTCAATGGGAACGTACAAAAACACAATCCAACAACCCAATTTGGGATTCCATTCCATTCTCCCCTGCTTGTCCGGATCCGGGTAGGGCGGGGCAACAGTCTCAGTCTTCCCAGTGTCCAGCCACCTCCTTCAGCGGCTGTGAGAGATAATAACTTTGCATCTTCAACTGTCTAAACTCCCGCATCAAGGATAGATTTTGGACAACACACTTCCAAAACACCACCGTGGGACCTTCATACTTGAAATTGTCCATAAATCCAAAACTAGGATTAAGGGAAGCCCCCAATTTGTACCAGAATGTGGACTAGCATTTAATCCCCAAGCCACAAACATTGGCTCCAATAAGAGAAGATTATCACCCTTGGGAAGAGTGGGTGGTCCTTGATCAACACATCGTTCTTCTAAGGGTACAGGTGGTGGCTTGTCATACTTTGGTGTGTGTGTGTGGGGGGGGGGGGGTGCTTGTGGGTTCTTACAAGAGTCTGTGCTAATGTGAAGCTGTTTCATGTCAGTGTGAGATTAATTTAACGACGTGTGTGTGCGTGTGTGTGGGTCCCAGAACAATCAAGAAGATGTGGGTGGTCATGCTTTGTGCTTGTATTCTTCAATGTGTGTGTGCGCGGGTGTGTGTGTGTTTTGTGTGTGTCCTGGCCGGGCCATGTGCAAATCCCAACCATTCAACAGTTCTGGAGAGTAGATTGTATTAACCTCAATAATGGTAGTCTCTTTCCGTTTCTTTCTCACTCTCAATCCAGATGATGGCTCCAAGCCCACGCCCACCCTGGAGACCCACGTCCCCCTGGTAGGGGATGGTAAGTGTCACAACGCAAACACGGTTCAAAACCCAAGCTGTAATTCATTGAAAGGGCTCCCATCGCTCGGTCGACTGGTTCAGAAGTTCAAATGAACACTTCCAGAGCCGTGAGACCAAAACAACCGTAATCGGCAGGACTTTGTGTCCGTGTGTCATTGCAGAGATAACTGCTCCCACCCTGTGGATCAAACAGTTGGTCTACAAGGAGAACAAGCAGAACAGCTCCACCTCCAGGAAGCAAGGTAAGCTCACGGAATAGCCAATCAGTGGAGGCTGCTACCGAGGATGCTAATCGTCCACTTTGTAAATACATTCAGCTCCATGTCGGCCATGTTTTTTTGACCAATCTTGCTCAAATGCTACACACATGTGGCTGTCACTTCCCCTTTGTGGTGATTGGGCTGAACTCCCTGAAGTGACAGACAATGTTTTGTACAGCGCGGTGAGAAATTTCAAGTCAGCACCAACATGTGTTATGTTTTTGTCAGAAAAATCATAGCATTGGCAACACAGCATGGATGCGAGGGCCCTTTTCATATTTAGTAAACCAACACATGGCGATACACTAAGAAGTTGGATGTATTTTCAGAAAAAAACTGCATGTAATTTTTGTTACATTTAGTAGTTGAAAGGCACATTCATTCATTTTCTACCGCTTTTTACTCACGAGGGTCGCGGGGGTGCTGGAGCCTATCCCAGCTGCCTTCGGGCGAGAGGCAGGGTACACCCTGGACTGGTGGCCAGCCAATCACAGGGCACATATAGACAAACAACCATTCACACTCACATTCATACCTATGGACAATTTGGAGTGGCTAATTAACCTAGCATGTTTTTGGAATGTGGAGGAAACCGGAGTACCCGGAGAAAACCCATGCTAACTCTACGCAGAGAGGGTGGAATCGAACCCTGGTCCTCCTAGCTGTGAGGTCTGCGCCCTAACCACTTGACTGCCGTGCCGCCAACTTTTTTTCTCATCTTTGCTGTTTTTTTTTAATTTTCCAAACATTTCAACTTTCTTGTACATTTTCTCCTTAGTTATTACATTATTTGCGTCATATTTGGACTTTATTCTTTATTCTTTTATCATGTTGCCTAGTAATCTTTCTCATAATTAGCACATCTTTATTCTTTAGTATTTAAACTTTATGCAACTCTATTATTTATTACTTTTTTCTTCCAATATATACTTTATTCTTGTAAAATGATTTGATATGTGTTTTTGGTGTTTTTATTGTAGTTTTCTGGGTAAATTGCATGTTTGGAATGTGCCGTAGGCTAGTGAATAAACAGTCACAAACAAATACATCATCATCACATTTTTGCTGGTTGAGAAAATTAGCAGGAAAAGTGAGGCGATGTGCAGTATTGCAGTATTAGTATAAAGTGGAGGCACACATTATAGCCAGCCACCTTTAGCAGCGCCACAAAACACCAGTGGGAACGTTCCTATTGCTAACTTTTCCGGCATTTTAGCAGCAGAGACTTGAAACAATATTGCAGTGATTACGGCACAGCTGAAAGCCATTGGATGTCAGGCAGGCAAGATGATGGGCGGGGGTGAACTCCAGCAAGGAGGCTGTCGGGATGAAGGGAACCGGAGGAGGAGGAGAGGTTAGGGTTCAGGGAAGGTGGGAGGAAGACAGCGATGGCGGGCGTACTATAAAAAAAAAAAAGAGGAGATCTGAGAACTGACGTTTAAAAATTCACTTGGCTCAGGGCCGGAAGGACCAGGGCCAATGTGAGAGGCATAAAAAAAGAGTTTGTTCTCAGAAGAGATGCTTCACATGGTCATCTTTTGTCTATTATACACCCCCCCCACCCCCACCACCACCACAAAAAGCAAACAGTTCCATAATGATGTGACTTTGCTCTTATGGCCTCGACTTCCCTTTTTTCCTGATGCTTCGTGGCTCTCGTTGTAGTCCTGTCAAAGGAAGAAAGAGAATGAACAAAAGCAATAAAAAAAAAATTTTAAAACAGCAACCCAACAGTAGATTAGATTTCATGTCTGTCTGTCCTTTTCCATTCACACGCACAAAAACTATTTTGTCGGGGAAATCCTAGCGTCTGGCGCCAGCGTAAAGTCCATAGAATAAACAGTCCAAAGTCATTTACACATGAAGGAACCTTGGCCAGGACCAGAGTGACAGTACGACACTTGAGAGTCACCTTTGTTCAAGATGGGAATACGTTTCATTTCATGTACAACGTGCCTTTATATATGTATATAATAAAAATGGGCCACAACAACAGCAATCATTTATTAACTCATTTGTTTTAAAGAAATACAAAATGCTCAAATACATCGACAGCTGATTGATGGATACGATTCTACTCTTTCCTACAATGGACGCAAGGGCAGAGGTGTCCGGGCCGCACTACCCATCCTATCCATCCTACCCATCATACTCATCCTATCCATCCTATCCATCCTACCCATCCTACCCATCATACCCATCCTACCCATTATACCCATCATACTCATCCTATCCATCCTACCCATCCTACCCATCCTATCCATCCTACCCATCATACTCATCCTATCCATCCTACCCATCCTATCCATCCTACCCATCATACTCATCCTATCCATCCTATCCATCCTACCCATCCTACCCATCCTATCCATCCTACCCATCCTACCCATCATACCCATCATACTCATCCTACCCATCATATCCATCCTAGCCATCCTACCCATCTTACCCAGCCTACTCGTCCTACCCGTCCTATCCATCCTACCCGTCCTATCCATCCTACCCGTCCTACCCATCCTACCCATCCTACCCATCCTAGCCATCCTAGCCATCCTAGCCATCCTACCCATCCAATCCATCCTACCCCTCCTACCCATCATACTCATCCTACTCATCCTACCCATCATACCCATCCTAGCCATCCTACCCATCCAATCCATCCTACCCCTCCTACCCATCATACTCATCCTACCCATCATACTCATCCTACCCATCCTACCCATCCTTGCCATCCTTGCCATCCTAGCCATCCTACCCATCCTACCCATCCTACCCATCCTACCCGTCATACCCATCCTAGCCATCCTACCCGTCATACCCATCCTACCCATCCTACCCATCCTTCCCATCCTATCCATCCTACCCATCCTACTCATCCTACTCATCCTATCCATCCTACCCATCATACCCATCCTAGCCATTCTACCCATCCTAGCCATTCTACCCATCCTAACCATTCTACCCATCCTAGCCATCCTAACCATCCTAACCATCCTATCCATCCTATCCATCCTATCCATCCTACCCATCCTACCCATCCTACCCATCTTACCCATCCTACCCATCCTATCCATCCTACCCATCCATTCCATCCTACCCATCCTATCCATCTTACCCATCCTACCCATCCTATCCATCTTACCCATCCTACCCATCCTATCCATCTTATCCATCCTACCCATCCATTCCATCCTACCCATCCTATCCATCATATCCATCCTACCCATCTAACCCATCCTGCCCATCTTACCCATCCTGCCCATCTTACCGATCCTGGCTATCCTGGCCATCCTACCCGTCCTACCCGTCCTACCCGTCCTACCCGTCCTACCCGTCCTATCCATCCTACCCATCCTACCCATCCTATCCACCCTACCCATCATATCCATCATATCCATCATAGCCATCATACCCATCCTAGCCATCATACCCATCCTACCCATCCTAGCCATCATACCCATCCTAGCCATCATACCCATCCTAGCCATCATACCCATCCTAGCCATCATACCCATCCTAGCCATCCTAGCCATCATACCCATCCTAGCCATCCTAGCCATCCTATCCAGCGATTGAGTTTGACACCCCACATCTTACTGTCAGACATCATTTAAAAAGTCACTTTGGGTAATACAGGACTTTAGCCAAGACCCCCAACAGGGACTTAACTGTACAGGGGGTCTGTGTTGTTCCTCCCAAGTCCATTAGGTGTAGCTATTGTGCATTTGAAAGTGTTGCCAGCCGCTGATGCTAAACACAACAAGAACAACAACCTGGAATGAATTGGCCCTGTGTCTTCTGAAGTAAACATGAGCAGGGAAGTGGACCAAGGACTGTTCACTAAAACCTCCAAATCGGCCCCGGGATCTGTTTTCTCAGCCCCGCTGGCACGAGACAGACTTTTAACGCCACGTTTTTGACCTTTTCGAAAACCAGAAAGAAGCTTTTTTGTTCACTTGGAAACAAGATGAAAACAGGTAAGGTGACCTTTTGACAGAGCCTCGCCGTGATGAGGAACACGAGGTGTCATCCCGATGCCAAAACTTATTGCTTTGTGACACAATGGAAAAAAACAATGGGGGAGAAAAACATGACTGTTATGACAACTTCCAGCCCTGTGGGAAGGAAACGTCTGGTCGTGCTCACGAAGCAGAAAGCGACTGTGCCGTGTTGTCCTAATTCCGCTTTAATTGCTCAGACCACCGGAGCTGCGATGGGAATAATCAGCTGCACATTTTTTATGACTACCAACTACATTGACACCATATTGAAGGCGGGCGTGTACAATGTCTGGAGCGGGGTCCTTTTGCGGCCTGTGACTCATTGTTTACCGGCCCTAAACACAAAATTAAACACAAAATCACATTGGGGCAATTAGAGTAGAAACCGTAGTAGTATCCCTTCTTGTAATGTTTTTTTTTTACTCTTTAAATGACCGCTACTGATAAATGTTGTTTTCATACATTGGTAGCTAAACTTTGCCAAATTGCTATCATTCGCTGACAACAATGCGTGTGAGTGTTGTGGCCTTCGAGAGCACACTGCAGGCCCTTTCAAATTTCCAAAGCCAAAAATGGCCGATGCGACCAGCACACTCCATCCCCATGGCAACCACAAAGCTCCGGTGTGCTCGTCTTAAGGGTGACAGATGTCCCAAATGGATGCAAGTGTAAATACAGAGACAAGGGACAAGGTGTCGGAGCGTTTTGTCAAACATTTGCGTCTTCCCATCTTCAGTCGTAGGAGTGATGATGACACTTAAGTGTACTGAGTGTATTTTTTATCCCTCCAGAGAAAGTTCCCTCTTGCGACCAAGAGAGGCAGAGCGCCCTGGACGAGGCCCGGCAGAATCCCCGAGAGGCCATTTTCATCCCTGACTGCGCTCCCGGAGGTCTTTACAAAGCCGTCCAATGCCACCAGTCCACAGGTTACTGCTGGTGCGTGCTGGTAGACACAGGAAGACCCATTCCGGGAACCTCCACCAGGTAAGAACTGCAGCCCGAGGCAGGTTATATCACGCACTGGAAATACACACTTGGCCCTGCAAGCCGTTGGACAACATGTTGTGTAATTTTCCATTCCGGACACAAAAGCCAGGAGAAAAGGAGTCATACGGTGGATCAGTGTTATGGCTTTTATTAGCCTTGTAGATGCTAAGTTCAATTTATTTCAGCCTATAAAAAGATGGGCCCGGCGGCTTTGAGAGATGGGTAGCCAGAGAGTCGGTTATTGATTTCCACACAATTTTCCTTTCATTATATTCCTCCTCCGTTCATGTCTCGTGTTTTTCTTCTAACAGGTACCAGACGCCAGAATGTGACAGAGCGGCGCGGTCTCACGTCTCAGACTCGGAGGATCTTTTCCAAGGCAGAGACCTGACAGGTTTTCCTCACTTTCTCCTGCTGTCAATGAACCTTTGGATCACGTGACCGTACGCCAGGATGTAGTGTTGATACAAACGTTCCTTTGTACACCACCTTCCTGTTTTGCCATGAGTTATTTCTTGAATTTTGTCGTGTAGGAAGCAACCGTGTTTTCTTTCGTATTCCAACTATCTGCACATAAAATATGTGATTTTAGTAAGGCCGACCTGTCTCGTGACTCTCCCCAAAGACACGATGAGGCTACGGCACACCACCTTCCTGTTTTGCAATGAGTTATTTTATGAATTCCGTCGTGTAGGAAGCAAGCGTGTTTTCTTTCGTATTCCAACTATCTGTACATAAAATATGTGATTTTAGTAAGGCCGACCTGTCTCGTGACTCTCCCCAAAGACACGATGAGGCTACGGCACACCACCTTCCTGTTTTGCCATGAGTTATTTTTTGAATTCCGTCATATAGGAAGCAACCGTGTTTTCTTTCGTATTCCAACTATTGTTACATAAAATATGTGATTTTAGTAAGGCCGACCCGTCACGTGACTCTCCCCAAAGACACGATGAGGCTACGGCACACCACCTTCCTGTTTTGCCATGAGTTATTTCTTGAATTCCGTGCAACAAGGATCGGACATGCAGAGGTCATAACCTTGTTCCTACTCATTACCGCTCACCTCGCTTTGTTTCCGCTGTGGCGAAGGCAGCACTTGTAACTCCTGCTTTGATTCCCCCATCTGGTGACTTCACAGAGTGGAGCGCGGCTCCTGGCTGCGTCACAGATGTGTGCCGTGTTTTATGATGGGAAGCAGTGAGTGAGGCTGCGGTGGGTGTTGGAGGCCGCTGGGGGTGAGGGTGCCGAGGGATGCTCTGAACGACACAATGAAATCGGGTATTTCCCAGCCGTTCCAGAGCCGACAGAGAAATAACTGGTGATCATTTAAAGCGGGAGCGTCTAGTAAGAAATCAGTTCCGGCAAGCTCGGGGGTCACTAAACAATATTCATTCAAAAGAGTAATACATTTTTATCAACCAACCAACATGTCGTCAGGTTGAATTAGTAGTAGCTTTGCCTGCTAGGAGCAACTGTAAACATCCATGGCGCCTCAGCAGGTGGTTGGAGAGATGCGTCGTGTTGCCGTGGTATTTTAGCTAACCTTTATGTAGCCTACAGACAGCAAGCAACGTACGTTGCTTCCAAAAGCCAAAGTTATTCCATACGCTGGACCGCAGTGGTGGTTTAATGATTTCTTCCTCGCCGGCTTGTCAAGCTACATATGTTTTGTCTGCCGGCGCGTGGTGATGACATCACAGACTGGCAGACTGAATGGAGTAACGTCTTTATCATGAAAGTGCTTAAATGCAATACTTTATTTCGTAGTATGATGCACTCCATTGATGACCTTAAACGATGATCGGTCAATATATGTCGTATGGAATGGCAACTTTTTGAACAGATGGAAGTTGGATCATATAAATCAGGGGTCTTAAACTCAATTTACTTGGGGCCACTGGAGCTCCGGTCTGGGTGAGACTGGGCCGCATCAGGTTTTCCCAAAAAAACCAACAAAAAACGCATTTATTAAAAACAAAAAAATGTAAAAACTTTTTTTCTACAATAAAAGCTCTGATAAAACATTCCACTGTTCTCAAATATCTTACTTTTTATTTTTCTACACAAAATAAGATGAAAAATAAATAAAGAAATCAAGAATAAAGAAAATCAATCAATCAGTAATAAATAAATATAATAATGATAATAATAATAAAAACTTAAGAAACCACATATAGTTGGTGGGTAGACAAATGATTTTTTTCAGATTCAAATGAACAAAGCATTATTAGAGCCCTGTAGACATGACAAAACACGACTATAGTCACATTTATACTCTTTTTATTTACAACATATTGCACAACTGCAGGGTCTTGAGACACATGCTAACTCACAAACTAGAGAGCTAGCGACCTAAACGGTAGCCTTCAAGTTATTTCCTTTCAACTTAAATAGCCAAAAACTTACCACTTCCACACGGATAGGGAGGATAACTATTAACAGTTATTTAACCTTTAACATGAACATGAATCAAACGTAATAATTTTTTCTGGGTACATGATACCATACAGCATCCATATCAAACTTGCGCGGGCCGCACTAACATTAAACTTTCATATCAAGGCGGGGGCCTCAAACTAGTGTCCTGTGGGCCACGTTTGGTCCGCGGGCCGCGTGTTTGAGACCCCTGATATAAATAGATACATGATGTAGTAGAATCCATCTCGTCCTTTTTTAATACTAATAAGCCATATTCAACCACAAAACAACATGATGTATTAATGAATATACTGAAGAACTGGAGTCTGAGTGTCGAATTTGGGAGAAAACTTTATTTTTCTTGCAAACATTAACTTGCACTCTTTGCTACGTGAGATATGAAAGCCCCGTCTTTCAACCACAACAGGAAGCGGAAAAACCCCCCGTCCCTTGCGCCCACCCCTCTGCGTGGCAACCCCTCCCTTATCGATCGTTCCGGGGTGAATTATGTCGCGGTAACCTACCACTACAATACTGTATTTTTGAAAAGCCTTGACATAAAAGCTGCAAAATTGGTATCCCCATGTGGCGAGGGATGGCGGTAGCCACCTTTAGTTGGCCTTTGTACAACAATGGACTATCGTTCCTGACACCCACTTGGGGCTCACAGTGTTTGCTGAGAAGAACCAGAAATTGGACAAATGTCATTGAGAACCCCTGTGCTCCATTCATACCATGCCAGATTGTTCTGCTGGACCCCGTTGGCGTATACTCGTACGGAGTATTAGCACTTTTGACTGAGTGGATTATTCGTACGACTGTTTAGGAGCAATGGCATTCTTTAAAGAATAACGTGCAAAGGTACTCTTGAGCGAACATGCAAAGCCCCAAAAAGAGGAAGGAGGCCACAAGAAGGGGCGGACCAATAAAAAGAGATTAGTTTACTACACAGCTGCGTTGGAAATGACGATAAAAAACGTCCGCGGCTTTGGTTTACTATGAAGGTGGTACATCTGGGCCATGAAACACGGCTACCTAAGGTGTTTGGAATCGTGTCATAAAAGTTTACAGGTCGGCTCTCGCCATGTGTCTCGAAATGAAACGTTGTCATCGCGCACGCTCCATTTTCTTCATCATTGCGAGTCTTTAACGACACCGTAACGATTGGAATTAGTAGTCCACGCTAATTTTTTTCTGTGTCGTGTGTTGATTTATTCCAGGTTGCCCCGAGGGGAAGAAAGTAGAATTCATTATGAGCCTGTTGGATGCGCTCACCACCGACATGGTTCAAGCCATAAATTCACCGGCCCCCTCTGGTGGAGGGAGGTAGGTATGACACCCTTGATGAGAACACAAAACACGACACATACCTGTGTTCTTCCTCCGAAGCCACACGTTACCAAGCGCCCTTCTTTTGAAACTCTAGCTTTCACTTCCTCCACCAGTCATGGTTCTCATTTCACACTTGCTTAGAATATTAGAAACACCTCTTAGTTAGCAGAACTGATACACTTCAGATGGGGAATGGGATGCATTTTGATTTAAAGGGGAATACGCTTGCCAACCTTTGGCTATGTGGATAAAAACAGTGCATTCTTTCGTGATTAAAGAGAGCTGTAACAGCGCCTGTATAGAAATACAGCACCGAGGTGGGGGGGCGGGGAGAGGGGGGTACGTGCGCCAGCATGTTGTAAATGTTCCGTCTAAATGAGTCAGCACACCGCCATTATTGTCTAAATAGCTGATAGATAGCATGATCATGAATATTCATTCATTTTCTACCGCTTATCATCCGCTTAAGGGTGCTGGAGCCTATCCCAGAGGCAGGGTACACCCTGGACTGGTGGCCAGCCAATCACAGGGCACATATAAACAAACAACCATTCACACTCACATTCATACCTATGGACAATTTGGAGTGGCTAATTAACCTAGCATGTTTTTGGAATGTGGGAGGAAACCGGAGTACCAGGAGAAAATCCAGGAAGAACATTCAAACTCCACACAGAGATGGCCGAGGGTGGAATTGAACTCAGTTCTCCTAGCTGTGAGGTCTGCGCGCTAACCACACGACCGCTGTGCAGCCCTGATTATGAATATTCATTCATTCATTCATTTTCTACCACTTTTCCTCACGAGGGTTGCGGGGGTGCTGGAGCCTAGCCCCGGCTGTCTTCGGGCGTGAGGCGGGGTACACCCTGGACTGGTGGCCAGCCAATCACAGGGCACATATAGACAAACAACCATTCACACTCACATTCATACCTATGGACAATTTGGAGTGGCTAATTAACCTAGCATGTTTTTGGAATGTGGGAGGAAACCGGAGTACCTGGAGAAAATCCAGGATATAATATAAAATATAAAATAATATAATATAATATGATCATAAAGACAGCTGGGATAGGCTCCAGCACCCCCGGGACCCTCGTGAGGAAAAGCGGTATAAAATGAATGAATGAATGAATGAATGAATAATATCTGTGTGTTGACTTTTTGTAAGGAAATATATACCAGCTGTACACCGAGTACTCTAAAAGTACTCTAAAGATGCGATGGCTGTACTCACTTCTGACTGTAAATGTTTGGTGATGCCCACCAGGTTTGTGGAACCAGACCCCAGTCACACGCTAGAGGAGCGGGTGGTCCACTGGTACTTTGCCCAGCTGGACATCAACAGCAGCCACGACATCAACAAGAAGGAGCTGAAGCCCTTCAAGAGATACCTGAAGAAGAAAGCCAAGCCCAAGAAATGCGGACGCAAGTTCAGCGAATACTGCGACCTGAACAAGGACAAGGCCATTTCCCTGCCGGAGCTCAAGGGCTGCCTGGGCGTCGGCAAGGACGGTAAGAGCGTGGCTGACATGATGGATGAGATATCTCAGGGTCAGGGATTGAGGTCGTGACCTCAGCATCTGGTAAAAGGAGTCTCTGTCGTATGGCAGCAAGACGATGACCCAGCAACCAATGCCAAAGTCGCCCGGCTGATAAGTTAGCCGCCTTTCCTGTAAAGCTGCACGCCACTTCCGACCGCCGTGCGTGACGCCAAGCCATTTACGTTTGCTTTTTGCAACTTTTTGCCACGATCCACGTCATACTTTGTTGTTGTTTTAACATTTGACTTCTTTTTTTAGAGGCTCCAGTTTGACACTGGAACAGACTTTTTATGTCTTCCCAAATTGCTTCCCCTTTTTAAAACCCGACAAATCTTCCATCCTGTTAATTATTCTTTTTATTTGGCTTTTGCAGGTGCTTCAACAGCAGGCAGCAACCACGGGACAAGGCAAGGGACCAATGCCTCTTTTACTAATATTTTTACTTGTATTTGTAGCCTTTGGTAGTCAGTAACATATTAATACGCTCCTCAGTCCCAATAATCATATTCATATTTGTCTGTAACTCGTGACATAATCATAATATCAAATTAGAAGCTAACTTTTCCATTCCATTTTCCTCCGCTTATCCGGGTCCGGGGGCAGCAGTCTCAGTAGGGAGGCCCACACTTCCCGGGTCCCGGCCACCTCCTCCAGGTCCTCCAGGAGGACACCAAGGTCTTCCCAGGTCAGCTGTGAGACATAATCCCTCCAGCGTGTCCTAGGTCTGCCAAGGGGGCCTTCCCCCGGAACACCTCATCAGGGAGGCGTCCGGACTAGATGCCCGAGCCACCTCAACTGGCTCCTCTCCATGTGAAGGAGAAGCGGATCTAGCCCCTCCCGCATGACGGAGCTTCTCACCCTTCCATTTCCCTAAGAACCAGATCTGGCCCCATGGGTGAAGGCCCGACCACCAGGCCCCGGGTCTAGCTCCAGGGTGAGGCCTTGGTATACCAAGTCTGGGCGATGTGCGGTCTCGTCTCTTGAACCTTCTTCATAGGGGTCACCTGAACCACTCTTGGTCTGGCCCCTCACCTAGAACCTGTTTGCCTTGGGAGACCCTACCCGGGTCATATAGTCCCAAAAAAAAACAATTGAGAAGTAAAAAGGCCTTATGCTGTTAACTATGAACATATTCCATAAATAAGAAATGCTACTTCTCATGGTTGGGTTCTGGTCTGGAACCATTAGCCATGACAAATAAAGGATTCCGGTATTCCTTGCGTAGTTCCAAGAAGTCGTGTTCTCAGAGTGACTTCACTTCCTTTTTCAATGGCGAAAAATGTCAATATTCAAGGGACAGAGGAACTCGGCGTACTCAAAGGAGGAAGAGGCAGGACACAATGCTAACATTACGTTGGAACGTTGTTTCCCTGTCGACATCTGAAGCTGGAACCGTGTGCTAAAAGAGCCGAGGAATATTAGCTATGTACTTTGTTGATTATTGATTTGATGTTCTGTCTGCCGCTACGCGCTCATCAGTGGCTCTCGCCAGGT
Organism: Doryrhamphus excisus; assembly: GCF_030265055.1. NCBI lineage: Eukaryota > Metazoa > Chordata > Actinopteri > Syngnathiformes > Syngnathidae > Doryrhamphus > Doryrhamphus excisus. The sequence goes on from NC_080472.1 coordinate 11,441,664, forward strand.
GAAGCAGTACTGGCGTGTACTCAGCTTGGAGTACTTGTTGTCGTCCTACAGGGAGACTGGCCAGTGGTCACTACACGAGCATGAGCAGGAACATCTCAGCTAGACAGCCATCGGATAGTCGGATAGCATTTTAAATGGCCTTGATCTTTGATCCTTGATCTTTGATCCTTGATCTTTGATCCTTGATCATAAGTCAGGATGCTGTTGCGAGCGCTAGGTGACGTTGTACTCATTGTACTCAAGGAAGATAGGTCAATGGTGTCCAAAGTGTGGCCCAGGGGCTTTTTGCAGTCTGTGGCTGTTTTTTTTGTTAGTTTTGTTAATTGGCCCGGGACACATTCTAGAACTATAAGAAACCTAAAAAAGAAGAAAAAATTTAAAGATTACAAGAATAACAAGAGGAAAAATAACATAATTTTGGAAGGTGAAATAATATAGAAAACAATTTCATTTTTGGAAAATTAGTTTGCAGAAAAAGTAAGAAGGAAGTCCAAATATTATGGGAATAAAGTCGTACTTACAAGATGTTGAAATGAAAGACTGCACAGTGGTGAAGTGGTTAGCAGGCAGGCCTCACGGCTACGAGACCCAAGTTCAATTCCACCCTCGGCCATCTCTGTGCGGAGTTTGCATGTTCTTCCTGGATTTTCTCCGGGTACTGCGGTTTTCTTCCCACATTCCAAAAACATGCTAGGTTAATTGGCCACTCCAAATTGTCCATAGGTATGAATGTGAGTGTGAATGGTTGTTTGTCTATATGTGCCCTGTGATTGGCTGGCCACCAGTCCAGTGTGGACCCCGCCTCTTGCCCCAAGACAGCTGGGATAGGCTCCAGCACCCCCCCCCCCCCCAACCCTCCTCGTGAGGATAAGGGCTGGAAAATGAATGAAAACTTTGCATTTTAATTTGGGAATTTTGACACTGACCAGCTGCACGGCGGACGTGTGGTTAGCGCGCAGACCTCACAGCTAGGAGACCAGAGTTCAATTCCACCCTCGGCCATCTCTGTGTGGAGTTTCCATGTTCTCCCGTGCATGCGTGGGTTTTCTCCGTGTACTCCGGTTTCCTCCCACATTCCAAAAACATGCTAGGTTAATTAGCCACTCCAAATTGTCCATAGGTATGAATGTGAGTGTGAATGGTTGTTTGTCTATACATATGTGCCCTGTGATTGGCTGGCCACCAGTCCAGTGTGGACCCCGCCTCTCGCCCCAAGACAGCTGGGATAGGCTCCAGCACCCCCGCCACCCTGGTGAGGATAAGCGTTAGAAAATGAATGTGTAATTGTCGTGTAGAAAAGACACAAACCGCCATTTGTAATTAGACGAGCGTTCATGCCCTCATTAGGCCTGCTGGGTTGACTTGAGGGCTTGAGGGTATTTACGCACGGCTCTGGAAGAACAAGTCTGGATGCTTGTTGCATCCTTCGGTTGCCCCTCATTAGCCAGCTGTGAATGGACTCCATTGCAGAGCCGACCGATGTTGACTTTTGTTTTATTTTGTTAGTCAAAACTCAGGTCGGCTGTTAATCGTTAGCGTGACACCCGAAAACAGGTTTTTTTCTACAGCAGCAAAATAGCGTTTCATAAGCTCTAACCTGCTCCCTCGGAGAGCGTCCAAGAGCCCTTTAGACATGTCTGGGAAAACGCTCCGAATAAGGACAGGTGATGTCTCGCCACATCCAAGTTTGGGAAGCTTTCATGGAAGCTTTTCTTGGATTGGGAAATAGAAAGAATATGAACTTTTATGAAAGATATTCAGTCTTAAATGAAAAAAACAATGTGACGGTTTCATGGTAAACTATACAATACATTCATTCATTCATTTTCTACCGCTTATCCTCACAAGGGTTGCAGGGGTGCTGGAGCCTATCCCAGCTGTCTTCGGGCATGATATTGATAATGATAACCATAATGATAATGATATCAATAATGATAACCATAATGATATTCATATTCATTCATTCATTCATTCATTTTCTACTGCTTATCCTCACGAGGGTGCTGGAGCCTATCCCAGCTGTCTTTGGGTGTGATATTGATAATGTTATTGATAATAACAACAATGATAATATTGATATTCATTCATTCATTTTCCACCACTTAGCCTCACAAGGGTCTTGAGGGTGCTGGAGCCTATCCCAGCTGTCTTGGGGCATGATATTGAAAATGATAATGATAACCATAATGATTTTGATATTCATTCATTCATTCATTCATTTTCTACTGCTTTTCCTCACGAGGGTGCTGGAGCCTATCCCAGCTGTCTTTGGGCGTGATATTGATATTGATAACCATAATGATATTGACATTGATATTCATTCATTCATTTTCTACTGCTTATCCTCACAAGGGTCATGAGGGTGCTGGAGCCTATCCCAACTGTCTTTGGGCGTGATATTGATTATGATAACCATAATGATATTGATATTGATATTCATTCATTCATTTTCTACTGCTTATCCTCGCGGGGGTCACGAGAGTGCTGGAACCTATCCCAGCTGTCTTTGGGCGTGATATTGATAATTCATTCATTCATTTTCTACCGCTTTTCCTCACGAGGGTCGCGGGGGTGCTGGAGCCTATCCCAGCTGTCTTCGGGCGTAATATTGATAATGATAACCATAATGATATTGATATTGATTTTGATATTGATTTTGATATTCATTCATTTTCTACCGCTTATCCTCACGAGGGTCGTGAGGGTGCTGGAGCCTATCCCAGCTGTCTTCGGGTGTGAAATTGATAATGATAACCATAATGATATTGATTTGGATTTGGATTTGGATTTGATTTTGATAGTCATTCATTTTCTACCGCTTATCCTCACAAGGGTTGTGAGGGTGCTGGAGCCTATCCCAGCTGTCTTTGGGCGTGATATTGATAATGATAATGATAACCATAATGATAATGATATTGATATTCATTCATTTTCTACTGCTTATCCTCACGAGGGTCACGAGGGTGCTGGAGCCTATCCCAGCTGTCTTCGGGCGTGAAATTGATAATGATAATGATAACCGTAATGATAATGTAATGTAATGCCAATCAGCAACCAGGATGGCTGAGTTCCATGGAGGCCGGGGGGGGCTGGCCTCCCCAGTTCTAGGGTGTTTCGTAGCACACGTAGATATGCCTTTTAGTACAGAAAACTATTATTATTATTAAAAATATTATTATTATTATTATTCATGCGTGTAAAAGCGAGTTAGCGAGTCAGGCTAACAACCACGCCATTTTCCAACGTGAAGCCCAATCAGAGCGCCGCAGCTGAGCTCTAATAGGAACATCTGTAAGCAGTCAGGGCCCATCTTCTCCTCTGTGTCGTCTCCCATCTTCTTTAGCTCCCCAAGCCCTCCTCGCTAACGTAGACGCAGGACCGTGCACACGCAGCAAAGCACTTCCTCCTCTGACGCCGACGCTTCCTGTGCTTGCAGTTGGCCGTCCGGTGTGAGACGAGACGGGCCCAGGAGCCGAGAGGAGAACCGAGGGCACAGAAGGAAGGCATCGGCACGCTCGCTCCACGGCGACAAGAAGAAAGACGGCGCAGAGGGAAAATAGCTTCCTGGGTTGTTTGGTTTCGTGAGGATAACAACGACAAAGACGACGAAAAAGCAGCGCCAAAATATTTGCACTTTCTCCTCCCTGTTTGACATTTGATCCGTTTGTGCTCGTATTCCCAGCCTGGATGATTGGAAGGTAGGAATAGATTTGGGAAGAGTTGCTGGGCTCACCACATCGTAGCAACAACAGTGAGGCTTGCAGGCAGCATCCTGGGGGAGGCGTAACCGTGGCGATGGAACGAATGTCTGTACATATCAACGTGCAAAATGAACCCATTACAAGGAAACTGTGACCCCTTATGACTTATTCATTCCGCAGCACAGGACACGTAGCAGCGTTTTGGGTCCAGTAAATGGGAATAAAATGTGAAGACCTGCGATGCTAAAGGTGGCTAACATCGGGCATACGGTGCCAAGACTAGTCCCCCCACCGTACTGACCCCGATATTAGATTGGATTCCTTGAGAGAAAAGCTGTGAAAAAAATGTCTTTTTCAGAGCTTTTCTTCTGTGATTCACATGCAATCCAGTCAAGTTATTCGAACCGCCAACCTGACGAGAAGATCGCAGAAGACGCTTTGTCAACTCGACTCCAGGACTTTTTTTTGGACTTTTATTTCACATTTCCAATCATTTCCAGGAGCATGAACACGGCTAAACACGGCTGTAACTTAGCAACCGCAGTTGTGACATAACGTAACGGTCTTTTCTCGTTACCATCATCTGAATAGTCATGAAAGTCTTCACAACAACATTCGGGTAGCGTTTACGTTTCTTTAGCAATAATTTCCTAATTTATGAGTATGAAAGAAATCCATTTGATGCATTTGAATTGTCACGCCTGATGAACATGTGCCGTTACTATCTTTAAAAATAGTGGCCATCTTGCTGTCAGGGCTGTGTCCTGTTGGAGGTCTGGAGATGTATACATGCAGACCAACAGGTGGCGCCAAAAGGTCTTTACTCCAAACAGTCAGAGCTTTTCTTCCAGTCACTCACCGGTGACCTTAGCTAGGTCAGTATGCTAACGGCGGCTGTGATCCTGTAGCCCAGGGGTCTCAAACTCAATTTACTTGGGGGCCTCGGGTCTGGGTGAGACTGGGCCGCATAAGGTTTTTTAAAAAAAAATGCATTTATTAAAAACAAAATTTTTTTAAAAACTTTGCTTTGGTTCCAATTTTCTACAAAAAAAGCTCTGATAAAACATTCCACTGTTCTCAAATATCTTACTTTTTATTTTTCTACACAAAATGAGATGAAAAATAAATAAACAAATCAAGAATAAAGAAAATCAATCAATCAGTAATACATAAATAAATATAATAATAATAATAATAAAACGGCAAATAATAAAAACTTAAGAAAGCACATATAGTTGGTGGGTAGACAAATGATTTTTTTCAGATTAAAATGAACAAAGCATTATTAGAGCCCTGTAGACATGACAAAACACGACTATAGTCACATTTATACTCTTTTTATTTACAACATATTGCGCAACTGCAGGGTCTTGAGACACATGCTAACTCGCAAACTAGAGAGCTAGCGACCTAAACGGTAGCCTTCAAGTTATTTCCTTTAAACTTAAATAGCCAAAAACTTACCACTTCCACACGGATAGGGAGGATAACTATTAACAGTTATTTAACCTTTAACATGAACATGAATCAAACGTAATAATTTTGTCTGGGTACATGATACCATACAGCATCCATATCAAACTTGCGCGGGCCGCACTAACATTAAACTTTCATATCAACGCGGGGGCCTCAAACTAGTGTCCTGTGGGCCACATTTGGCCTGCGGGCTGCGTGTTTGAGACCCCTGCTGTAGCCGGAAGCAATATTTACAAAATCTTGGACAACTTGTTATTCTCGTATCGCCGATGAAAAGGAGTCATTGCTGTACTTTTCACCTTGCAGGGTCGGTAAGGATGACTATTGGGTCTTGGCTAGGGGGGGTCATGTTATATTGGGGTCACGATGGTACCGTACGTTTGTATTTTTTCTTTTTCAGTTGCTAGCGCTTTGTCCTCACACATTGTTTTTTTTTTTCTTAAAATAAAGTTTGTGCCAAAATAAAGCACAATAAAAATAGCAGCACTAGTCGAGTAAGTGTTGAGTTGGAGGCACCGCACACATTTTGGGGGGGTTTTGGCCGCTTACTCGGACAAAGACACAAAACATCCCCACTGGCAGAGAGGAAAGATGACTAAACACAAGCAGAAGTGGGATACCATGTTTACATGCCTCACAAAGTCCTTTAATACTGGCGGTTCTGCTCTGCTTCATCCTGTTTCTTCTACAAATGGCCGTCCATGAAATAAACATTGGACTCTCCGGAGAACTATCAGTGACCCTTCATTGTCGTGCGCTTTGCAATGCATCAACGTCCAAGCGCCGATAGTATCGTGTTACCGTCGTCTCATCTGCGGTCAACTTTCCCTTCCGACCAAAGCGCCACTAAATGTTAAGAATGTAGAAAATATTTTCTGATTACTCGTCTCACATCACAAGTCCTGCTGTGCCTAATTTTGGCCAAGTAACCGCCAAGGGAGGGGGACGGGAGGACGCGGGGGGGGGGGGGCGTATATCCGTCCGTCCACTTTTGAAAACCGAAGCTGCTCAACTGCTTCCAGACACGGCCTAAAAGCAGCCTTCGACAGCAGCAATCACTGCTGATCGGGATTGGGGGTGCGGGTACGGGTGGGGGTCCCATGAGGGGGAACGCTCCAAGACGACTGGGGGTCTCTGTAAACTAGCAACTATCATCTCAGCCATCTTTATCATTCATTAGCAGAAGACTTTACATCTCAGTGCATTCCTAAAAGAGCACTAGGAGATCTCTGGTCCATAAAAACGGAAAGAAAATAGTCCTGAATTTACAAGAATAACATCAAATAAGAGATCAAATGTATAATTTTAGGAGATATTATTATTTTTATTATTTTGCTACCATTTGGCGAAGTGAAATATAAACAAGATCATCCAAGTCTGTCCCCTGATCCTAAGTAGTCCACCAGGAATACACCTGGAGGTCAAGATGGTTGCATCTCCAGGTTTGGACATGATGAAAGTGCCAGGTGTACCAGGCCACTTGGACAAATAATAGCTTCCATCTTCAGAGGCCCCCAGGATTAACGACACCGACTCGATCCGTCTACGTGATGCTCCGGGGTCTTGATGGGCGGGGTCTCGTATCGGCGATGAAACCCGAGCCGTGAGGCAGCTGGACCGCATCTGTGTCCAATCGCATCCAAAAATCCAATCCCAGATTGATAACCGATTGATTGATTGATTGATGAAATACAATATAGCAGATTAGACTAAAAAAGGCAAAAAAAAAACATAAACATACATTTAACACTTTGTTTTATTATGGTGAAAGCTAAAGAAAACAGCAGCATATCCAAGGATTGGCCCCCACTGGGAATGCTAAACTGTTAGCTGAGCATTCCGATCTCATATGTTGACATATTTGTCATATTTGTTGTTGTGAACTGTGACATCCCAACAAAGCTGACTTTTGCTGAGTCAACACAGTAAATACTGTAAACACTGAATCAACGGTAAAAGATGGTGGTGGTAGTGTGAAGGTCAAACACGGTCAAATGCCTGTTCCAAGTCCATAAAAAACATGTAGACCGGTTGGCCAACTCCCGGGTCCCCTCCAGGAAACGACAGTGGAAATAAAATAAAAAAACAATATCCAAGAATTGTCCCCCCTGGGAATGCTAAACTGTTAGCTTAGCATTCCGATCTCATATGTTGACATATTTGTCATATTTGTTGTTGTGAACTGTGACATCCCAACAAAGTTGACTTTGCTGAGTCAATAAAGTAAATACTGTAAACACTGAATCAACGGTAAAAGATGGTGGTGGTAGTGTGAAGGTCAAACACGGTCAAATGCCTGTTCCAAATCCATAAAGCACATGTAGACCGGTTGGGCCAACTCCCGGGTCCCCTCCAGGAAACGGCAGTGAAATTAAAAAAAAACAGTATATCCAAGAATTGTCCCCCCTGGGAATGCTAAACTGTTAGCTTAGCATTCCGATCTCATATGTTGACATATTTGTCATATTCTTTGTTGTGAACTCTGACGTCCCAACAAAGCTGACTTTGCTGAGTCAACAAAGTAAATACTGTAAACACTGAATCAACGGTAAAAGATGGTGGTGGTAGTGTGAAGGTCAAACACGGTCAAATGCCTGTCCCAAATCCATAAAGCACATGAAACCGGTTGGGCCAACTCCCGGGTCACCTCTAGGAAACGGGAGTGACAGCTAAAAAACAGCAGCATATCTAATAAGGATTGCACCCCCGGGAATGCTAAACTGTTAGCTTAGCATTCCGATCTCATATGTTGACATATTTGTCATATTCGTTGTTGTGAACTCTGACGTCCCAACAAAGCTGACTTTGCTGAGTCAACAAAGTAAATACTGTAAACATTGAATCAACTGTAAAAGATGGTGGTGGTAGTGTGGAGGTCAAACACGGTCAAATGCCTGTTCCAAATCCATAAAGCACATGTAGACCGGTTGGGCCAACTCCCGGGTCCCCTCCAGGAAACGGCAGTGAAATTAAAAAAAAACAGTATATCCAAGAATTGTCCCCCCTGGGAATGCTAAACTGTTAGCTTAGCATTCCGATCTCATATGTTGACATATTTGTCATATTCTTTGTTGTGAACTCTGACGTCCCAACAAAGCTGACTTTGCTGAGTCAACAAAGTAAATACTGTAAACACTGAATCAACGGTAAAAGATGGTGGTGGTAGTGTGAAGGTCAAACACGGTCAAATGCCTGTCCCAAATCCATAAAGCACATGAAACCGGTTGGGCCAACTCCCGGGTCACCTCTAGGAAACGGGAGTGACAGCTAAAAAACAGCAGCATATCTAATAAGGATTGCACCCCCGGGAATGCTAAACTGTTAGCTTAGCATTCCGATCTCATATGTTGACATATTTGTCATATTCGTTGTTGTGAACTCTGACGTCCCAACAAAGCTGACTTTGCTGAGTCAACAAAGTAAATACTGTAAACATTGAATCAACTGTAAAAGATGGTGGTGGTAGTGTGGAGGTCAAACACGGTCAAATGCCTGTTCCAAGTCCATAAAGCACATTTAGACCGGTTGGGCCAACTCCCGGGTCCCCTCCAGGAAACGGCAGACTGTAAATACTATATCAATGGTAAAATATGGTGGTGGTAGTGTGATGGTCTGGGGCTGTTTTGCTGCTTCAAGACCTGGAAGACTTGCTGTGATTAACGGAAGCATGAATCCTGAATTAAAATGTTCGGCCATCTGTTGGTGACCTCCAGCTGAAACCAACTCGGGTTCTCCGGCAGGACGATGATCCAGGAAGTCCACCTCTGAATGGCTGAACGGCTGGAGCGGCCTGGTTAAAGTCCTTTGGCGTTATGACTGCCTTTGTGTTTTTCTTCTTCTGGCATCACCAAATAAATTGTGCAAGAAGCTCAAGAAAAAGCGAAAAAAAACATGATCCATGAACATGGTCCATTTATTTGCTTTCCATTGGAACACTTAAACTACATCAGACACCATTAGGAGTAATTGGAACATTAGCGCTGGAGTGGGGATGGTGGTGGTGGGGGGGGGGGGGGGGGGGGGGGGGGGGGGGTCGGCGCCCTCCGAGCCCGCACCTGCACGGCGGGGTCAGGGAGTTGTCTGGGCCTGCGGGAGGTCAAAGGTCAGACTCCAGACACACTGATTGAGAAGTCAGCTGCGTGAACTGAGCTTGCAAGCGGATGACGCATTCAAAGGCATCGTGTTAAACATTCTTTCAGATTTTCAGCTTCTAAATCGCGACTCCGCTTCCTGGAGTCTGCTTCCTGGTACGACATTTCAGGGGTTAAATCCTGGCACAGAACAAAAATGATTGATTTCAATGAATACGATGCCTGGAATTTATCCACATCATAATAAGCGTACTGGTTGATATCATCAAATGTTTTGGCGGGTGAGTCAACCATGGATGGAAATGATCTGCTTTTTATCACCTCTGGGCTACGAGGATCCATTCAAGGAAAACACGGTCAAATAAATGTTAACTTTTACGATTTTCACGCACAAATGAAGCAGTGGGGCTGGGGAACGTTCCCTCGACAACAACATCATTAACCTGATTTCCCCCACATTTGATTTGTTTGGCTATGAAAAGGTAATAGTGGCCATTTAGACTCGCTGGAACTGGATTCATTGTGTAAACTGGTTCAAAGCTACTGGGATCGATTTGAATTCCCAATCAAGCACTTTGAAAGAGAACAGCATGATGGAACCTACCACAGAACCATACTGTGGATTTGTTGAGCTGCATGGTGGACGAGTGGTTAGCACGCAGGCCACACAGCTAGGAGACCCAAGTTCGATTTCACACTCGGTCGTCTCTGTGCGGAGTGTTTGGCGCAGGTTTTCTCCGGGTACTCCGGTTTCCTCCCCCATTCCAAAAACATGCTAGGTTAAACATGCGGCTTGGGGTGCCTCTAGGGACCAAAGCTTGATGAGAAGATAGGTCAATGGTGTCCAAAGTGTGGCCCAGGGGCTTTTTGCAGTACGTGGCTGTTTTTTATTTTTTTGTTTGTTTTTTTAATTGGCCCGAGGCACATTCTAGAACTATAAGAAACCTAAATAAGAAGAGAAAATTGAAAATCTGCAATAAGATTATAAGAATAGCATGAGGAAAAATAACATTATTTTGGAAGGTGAAATAATATAGAAAACAAACAACAAATAAAGTTTTCATTTTTGGAAAATTAGGTTGCAGAAAAAGTAAGAAGGAAGTCCAAATATTATGGGAATAAAGTCATACTTACAAGACGTTGAAATGAAACAGGCTGCACAGTGGTGAAGTGGTTAGCAGGCAGGCCTCACAGCTACCTAGAAACCTAGCTAGAAACCTTCAAGTGAACAACAGAGGTATACAAAGGTGTCCAACACCTGGGTTGAGTCCAGATACTTGACCCCCAGACCCCCAGATACTTGAACCCCTCCACCTGGGGCAGGACCTCATTCCAAACCAACTGAGAACCATGGCCTTGGATTTGGAGATGCTGAGTCTCATCCCAGATGTTTCACACTCAGCATCAGGACCACATCGTCTGCGAATAACAGGGACGATGTCACTCAGTTGGACTCCGTGACGCTTCATTTAGTTTCCTTTCATGCTTCAGTTCCTGGTTCATGCCCTTATTTTGTATTCACTTCCTGTGTTACTTTGTTCTGTTTTCTGTTGCTTTGCTTTTATTATCCGTGGCGCCTGTTTCCCATTTCAGTGGGATGCATGCTAGTTGATGCTAGTCGCATCAGCCATGGGTTCTCGTCTCTGCATCCTGGACTCTAAGGCCCCCGACCTGGACATCCTCCATGCCTCGGCTGTTCCTAGAAACTCCGTTCGCTGGCTCAACTTGCTGCTGGCAATGAGAACCAAATGGCCCGAATGGTCCGAATGGACCATAGTAGCAAGCCAAGCGCATCCTGATGAACTTTCCGGAAGGCGTCTGTCCCATTAAAGCTGGCTTCTTAAAGTAAATACTACGTATAAACACTGAATCAACGGTAAAAGATGGTGGTGGTAGTGTGGAGGTCAAACACAGTCAAATGTCTGTTCCAAGTCCATAAAGCACATGTTGGGCCCTCCAGGAAACGGGAGTGACAGCTAAAAAACAGCAGCATATCTAATAAGGATTGCACCCCCGGGAATGCAAAACTGTTAGCTTAGCATTCCGATCTCATATGTTGACATATTTGTCATATTTGTTGTTGTGAACTCTAACGTCCCAACAAAGCTGACTTGGCTGAGTCAACAAAGTAAATACTGTAAACACTGAATCAACGGTAAAAGATGGTGGTGGTAGTGTGGAGGTCAAACACGGTCAAATGCCTGTTCCAAGTCCATAAAGCACATGTTGGGCCATCCAGGAAACGGGAGTGAAAGCTAAAAAACAGCAGCATATCTAATAAGGATTGCTCCCACGGGAATGCTAAATTGTTAGCTTAGCATTCCGATCTCATACGTATGTTGACATATTTGTCATATTTGTTGTTGCGAACTCTGACGTCCCAACAAAGCTGACTTGGCTGAGTCAACAAAGTAAATACTGCAAACACTGAATCAACGGTAAAAGATGGTGGCGATAGTGTGAAGGTCAAATACGGTCAAATGTCTGTTCCAAGTCCATAAAGCACATGTTGGGCCATCCAGGAAACGGGAGTGAAAGCTAAAAAACAGCAGCATATCCAATAAGGATTGCTCCCACGGGAATGCTAAATTGTTAGCTTAGCATTCCGATCTCATATTTGTTGTTGCAAACGTAACAACAAAGCTCACTTTTCTGAGTCAACAAAGCAGTCATATGCTTTCACATCTCTGCCACTCAGGGGGCGGGGGGCATGCCCAACATGTGGTTTGGGACAGACTGACATGCTGCAAAGGGGGGGGTGGCGGCCATTATGTAATCGCCATCATCATCTCAGGAGGCGGATAGCAGAAGACACGTATTTGTGCTTACACAAACAAACTTAATCTTTCCGTCTCCAAATCCTCCAGGCTCCAAATTATCACATCTATGAAACTTGCACAGGGGGCGGGGCCATGTGGAAGCAACCACCGTGGCCCCCAACGCTACTGTTTATAGTGGACTTATTTGCTGCTGAGTATTTGTGTCGCAACTAAACGAGTGCAAATACTGAGAAAATAAAGGGTTAAATAAAGGGAGGTTGCGAGTGCAATCATGTTCATGGAGTGAACATCATCACACCAGCACTGGGGGTGGACCCTCTCGGATGCGACCCCCAGGCACGGCCGCTGTGCAAGGTACAGGTGAACTGATCCCAAGTCAGCCTCTCAGCCTTCCATGGGAACGCGAAGGAGGCCCTTGGCACGTCGTTTTATCGTGTCAACCACAAATTCAGCATCTCCATGTGACTTCGTCAGTGGAATAACTGGTAGGGTAAGTGTGCGTGTGTGTAGTCCCCAGGGTGGAGCGTTCGGACAAGGAACGTCACTCGTGTGCTTGTACTTCCAGGATGAGGATGGCATCAACGTACAAGACTTGGAATTAGTGGAGAACTCGTATTTTCCCATTTGGACTTTCTTCAAGAAACTTCACTCCACAGCGCAGGTGAGGATGCGTCCATGTTGTATTTCAATCCTGAAGCACGTTGAATTCCTCAGGGAAAAGTGGATCTCAGAGATCCACGATTCTAGCACGGATCCAAACGTTGGGGTTTGGAACGGGTCCACAAAGAAGCCGTTCAATCCTGGGCCGAGTCGAATAATGTGGCCAAATAAAGTCTCCACTTTGTAAAGCAGGACTGTAAAGTCTTCAGTTAACGCCTTTATTCATAAACAGCTTTTACCAGATGCGTGGTCTACAAAAGCAAATAACCCCCGGGGCTTTAATTAGCACAGTGGCTACGTTGGAAGCATCATGTGGCATCCAGCAGCTTTATGTGCCTCTGCATGCGCTTTAAAATGTTGGCGTTCTATTTGCCGTACTGTTTCCAATGAACTCATCATCAGTGGGTCACTTTGATCCTTTCCGCTACAACAGCATCATGCTAGGTGCTCAATGGTAATGGTAATGGTAATGGTAATGGTAATGGTAATGGTAATGGTAATGGTTTAATTTCATTTGAACATGCATCAGATTCCAATTGAGTGCATCCCATAATCAGTTCCCAGTTCCACATGTCCAAAAGGAGTAGGAAGAAGCAAAGCTTATTAAATGCTACCCCTCCATCTGGTACTTTTACAATCACTAACTGTTACATTTGTTCACTTCCTGCTTTCCTAATTTTTATTTTTTATTTTTTTATTTTTATTTTTATTTTTATTTTTATTTTTATTTTTATTTTTATTTTTATTTTTATTTTTATTTTTATTTTTATTTTTATTTTTATTTTTATTTTTATTTTTATTTTTATTTTTATTTTTATTTTTATTTTTATTTTTATTTTTATTTTTATTTTGTTCACTTCCTGCTTTCCTAATATAGTATATTTATTTGTATTTTGTTCACTTCCTGCTTTCCTAATATAGTATTTTTATTTTTATTTTTATTTTGTTCACTTCCTGCTTTCCTAATATACTATATATATTTTTATTTTGTTCACTTCCTGCTTTCCTAATATAGTATTTTTATTTTTATTTTTATTTTTATTTTTATTTTTATTTTTATTTTTATTTTTATTTTTATTTTTATTTTTATTTTTATTTTTATTTTTATTTTTATTTTTATTTTTATTTTTATTTTTATTTTTATTTTTATTTTTATTTTTATTTTTATTTTTATTTTTATTTTTATTTTTATTTTTATTTTTATTTTTATTTTTATTTTTATTTTTATTTTTATTTTTATTTTTATTTTTATTTTTATTTTTATTTTTATTTTTATTTTTATTTTTATTTTTATTTTTATTTTTATTTTTATTTTTATTTTTATTTTTATTTTTATTTTTATTTTTATTTTTATTTTTATTTTTATTTTTATTTTTATTTTTATTCAGCTTTTGTCAAAATGGAGACGAGTCGTAATGTTGTTTTAGTTCAGCAGTGGTTTTGGTCTTGGAACCTTTTTCCCAGCGTCTGTCTTATGGTGGACTCATAAAAACTGACCTTAACTGAGGCAAATGAGGCCTGCAGTTCTTTGGACGTTGTTGTGGGGTCTTTTAGGACCTCTGGGATGAGTCGTCACTTCACTCTTAGGCTCATTTGGGTTGTCAGGGAACTTCTGGGACGGTTCCCCACTGTTTATATAACACTACTAAATCTGTTTGGTGACGACAAACCAGGAAGGGCTCAAACACGTGTCCACGCCGCTTTATTTCCACTTGATTTCCACTTGATTTCCAATTCCCACCACCCAGGACTGAAGTGGAACCACATCAAGCCGGCTGAGGCCCAAGTTTAGGCTAAGTTTAGGCCAGACATGACGTCCCAACTCAGACGGTGTGTTGTGTCTTTGCAGACGGGAATCGGAAGTGAATAAATGCATGTCCGCCTCCGGGGAGGCAAAGCCATCTCAACCTGACAAATGGCGCTACAGGAGGTGAGTTGTGACCACCAGCACCCTGAACATCTGAACGGTACAACTTCTTCAGGTAAATATCAAGTAGTACATGTAAGTAGTACATGTTGCCAGTGTGTGAAAATACTCCATAGCACCTTTGACCTGTCAAAGTGCAAGCGTCAGCATTTTACTGTTGACAGTGAAGGCGACGTTCATCTACACGGTACAGTACTTTACGTACACAGCTGACTATCTGTCTCACCCGACTACATCACCGTGTTCAATTCCCCTCATTGGCATTGCCGCTATGGGACCAATGATCTGTGATGGAGCTCATCTTTGAGAAGAAAACAATTTATTATTATTACAATTTATTACCATTACATTAAATTTGTCAGAGATTTTTTTGTTTAAAAAAAAAGATTTTTTTGTTTAAAAAAAAAGATTTTTTTGTTTAAAAAAAAAAGATTGTTTTTTGTTAAAAAAAAGTTTTTTGTTAAAAAAAATCTATAAAAAATTTTAAAACTCAATATAAAATATCAAATTATTTAGGAGGGCTTATGAACATTTTAGGGCTTTTGCCCTATTAAAAATCAATAAAAAAAAATCAATAAAAAAATTCAAATTATTTAATTTGTCAGAGTTTTTTTTGTAAAAAAAATCAATTTCAAAAGATCAATACAAAATGTCAAATTATTTAGGGGGCGTGCTTTTGCCCTAATTATATGAAATTTGTCAGATTTTTTTTAAAAATCAATAAAAATATCAATAAAAAATGTCAAATTATCTAATTTGTCAGAGATTTTTTTGTAAAAAATCAATTAAAAAAATCAATACAAAATATCAAATTATTTAGGAGGGCTTATGTACATTTTAGGAGGCCTGCTTTTGCCCTATTATATGAAATTTGTCAGAGATTTTAAAAAAAATCAATAACAAATAAAAAATATCAATAAAAAATTTCAAATTATTTAATTTGTCAGAGATTTTTTTTGTAAAAAAAATCAATTTCAAAAAATCAATACAAAATATCAAATTATTTAGGAGGGCTTATGAACATTTTAGGGGGCCTGCTTTTGCCCTATTATATGAAATTTGTCAGTTAAAAAAAAATCAATAAAAAAATTCAAATTATTTAATTTGTCAGAGTTTTTTTTGTAAAAAGAATCAATTTCAAAAGATCAATACAAAATGTCAAATTATTTAGGAGGTGCTTATGAAAATTTTAGGGGGCGTGCTTTTGCCCTATTATATGAAATTTGTCAGATATTTTTTTAAAAATCAATAAAAATATCAATAAAAAATGTCAAATTACTTAATTTGTCAGAGATTTTTTTGGTAAAAAAAATCAATTTAAAAAATCAATACAAAACATCAAATTATTTAGGAGGGCTTATGAACACTTTAGTGGGCCTGCTTTTCCCTATTATATGAAATTTGTCAGAGATTTATTTAAAAATCAATAAAAAATATCAATAAAAAATGTCAAATTATTTAATTTGTCAGAGATTTTTTTGTAAAAAAAATGTATTAAAAAAATCAATACAAAACATTTTCGGGGGCTGCTTTTGCCCAATTATATGAAATTTGTCAGAGATGTGTCAGAGAAAAAATCTATAAAAAATAAAAAAATATCAATAAAAAATGTCAAATTATTTAATTTGTCAGAGATTGTTTTTTGTAAAAAAAAAAAAAAAAACAATTTAAAAAATCAATTAAAAAAATGAAATTATTTAGGGTGACTGAAGCCCCCCTAAAATAAGCCTAATGACACCACTGGCGGTGTCATCATGAAGCGGCGTCTGTGTACTATCTTGTCCTAACGTGCTATATGTATGCTATATGCTATGTAACTGTTCCAGTGCCATCCGACAGCCGTACTCCTGACCTCAGTCTTGGCGGCGGTCCTGGGCTCCCTGCAGGTCGGCTATCACACAGGCAATGTCAACGCCCCCGCCAAGGTGATTTTAGGACATTGTGTCGGTCTCTAACGCTAACAACTGGCAATGATCTTAACTCAAACAAAGATCAATCAATCTTAATCATGTCTCAGAGGGGTATTGGAGGCGTGTTGTCCAAAATCTAGCTTGAAGTTCAGAAACTTTGGAAGTGCTTCAGACGAGCCCCTGTTTATGTGTCTAAAGTTATACATTTAAAAATTGAATATTTTTGCAATTTAAGCATAGAAAACTTACTTAGGATCTTCCAAGTTGATTTGTTAGCATTATTGGAGCCTTCTAGACATGAAATAACACCCCTATAGTCACCTCTACAGTCGTTTACCCAATACGGCAGGGGTCTCAAACTCAATTTACTTGGGGGCCACTGGAGCTACGGTCTGGGTGAGACTGGGCCGCATCAGGTTTTCAAAAAAAAAAACAAAAAAAAAAACAACACCTTTATTAAAAACAAAAAAATTTAAAAAACTTTGGTTCCAATTTTTTACAAGAAAAGCTCTGATAAAACATTCCACTGTTCTCAAATATCTTACTTTTTATTTTTCTACACAAAATAAGATGAAAAATAAATAAACAAATCAAGAATAAAGAAAATCAATCAATCAGTAATAAATTAATAAATATAATAATAATAATAAAAAGTTAAGAAAGCACATATAGTTGGTGGGTAGACAAATGATTTTTTTCAGATTAAAATGAACAAAGCATTATTAGAGCCCTGTAGACATGACAAAACACGACTATAGTCACATTTATACTCTTTTTATTTACAACATATTGCGCAACTGCAGGGTCTTGAGACACATGCTAACTCGCAAACTAGAGAGCTAGCGACCTAAACGGTAGCCTTCAAGTTATTTCCTTTAAACTTAAATAGCCAAAAACTTACCACTTCCACACGGATAGGGAGGATAACTATTAACAGTTATTTAACCTTTAACATGAACATGAATCAAACGTAATAATTTTTTCTGGGTACATGATACCATACAGCATCCATATCAAACTTGCGCGGGCCGCACTAACATTAAACTTTCATATCAAGGCGGGGGCCTCAAACTAGTGTCCTGCGGGCCACATTTGGCCCACGGGCCGCGTGTTTGAGACCCCTGCAATACGGTAACAATAACATGAGACCCGTGCTTGTCACCTCATGCTTTGCCGTACACAAATCCACGACAACCGTTCTTGTTTTCAGATCATGGAACAGTTTTTCAATGAGACCATGAGACACCGACACAACCAAACCATCTCAGACCACAGCCTGACCCTCCTGTGGTCCCTGTCCGTCAGCATTAAGGACTTTGGAGCTCTGTTGGGCTCGCTGGGAGTCAAACATCTAGCAGATTCGCTCGGACGGTGAGAATAAAATTCCCAACGGAGCCGACGTGTTGTCCCGAAACTGTCCGTCTTCTCTCCCGGTCCAGGCGTAATTCCATTCTGGTGGTGAATTGTTTATCCGTGGTGGGAGCGTGCCTGATGGTCATCTCCAAAGCCATACGAGCGTTTGAGACTCTCATACTAGGAAGACTCTTGTTCGGTTTGTTCTGCGGCCTGGTGATGAGTCTGAACCCGCTCTACATCCAGGAAGTGTCCCCAACCAGTCTGAGAGGGGCCTTTGCGACACTCAACCAGGTGGCCTTTGCATCAGGGATCCTGCTGGGCATGGTGAGGCCGGTGCCAGAAGAACACCTCGCTGGTGGCGTGCGGTCATGAAGGTTTATGTGGATCTTGTAGGTGTCCGGCCTGGAGACGGTGTTGGGGACGGTAGACCGCTGGGACATGATGCTGTCTCTGTCCTTGATCCCGGCTCTGGCGCAGTACCTGGTCTTGCCTTTCTGCCCCGAGAGCCCTCGATACCTGCTGATCAATAAAGGACAGGAAAGCAAAGCGGATGCCGGTGGGACATGTGGCAGTAGTGGACGGCGTTGCGTCTTTATGTTTCAATCCCTTTTTCCTTCTCGCCAGCGCTGCTGAAGCTGAGAGGAAACCGAGACGTTGTGCTCGCCGAGCTGGAGGAGATGAAAGGAGAGGCGGCGCACACTCAGCCTCGAGTGTCCATCTGCCAGTTCCTAAAGAAGCGAAGCTACAGGCTGCCCATCGTCATCGTCCTCTTCGTCAACTTGGCCAGCCAGCTGTCTGGGTTCAATGCGGTGCGTGCTTCCTTTAAAATGATCCTAAACGTCGCATGACTGTGTGACAGATGCTCGTTCATCCTTCAATCCCATAAAAAGTCCCAAACGTTCCCTTTCAGTGGGATAAAATGCTAATACCTGGATGATGTTGATCTTGGTGTCTTCTTCTATCTTTGGTCCACAACAGTCCACTTCATAAAACCTATAGAGGTCAATATGTCAGTCTATACCGGGGGTCTCAAACATGCCAAATGTGGCCCGCAGGACACCAGTTTGAGGCCCCCCGCCTTGATATGAAAGTTTAATGTTAGTGCGGCCCGCGCAAGTTTGATATGGATGCTGTATGGTATCATGTACCCAGAAAAAATGATTACGTTTGATTCATGTTCATGTTAAAGGTTAAATAACTGTTAATAGTTATCCTCCCTATCCGTGTGGAAGTGGTAAGTTTTTGGCTATTTACGTTTAAAGGAAATAACTTGAAGGCTACCGTTTAGGTCGCTAGCTCTCTAGTTTGCGAGTTAGCATGTGTCTCAAGACCCTGCAGTTGCGCAATATGTTGTAAATAAAAAGAGTATAAATGTGACTATAGTCGTGTTTTGTCATGTCTACAGGGCTCTAATAATGCTTTGTTCATTTTAATCTGAAAAAAATCATTTGTCTACCCACCAACTATATGTGCTTTCTTAACTTTTTATTATTTGCCCTTTTATTATTATTATTATATTTATTTACTTATTACTGATTGATTGATTTTCTTTATTCTTGATTTGTTTATTTATATTTCATCTTATTTTGTATTATTTTAGAAAAATAAGAAGTAAGATATTTGAGAAAAGTGGAATGTTTTATCAGAGATTTAATTGTAGAAAATCAAAACCAAAGCCAAGTTTATTTTTCTGTTTTTAATAAATGCATTTTTTTTTTTTTTTGGAAAACCTGATGCGGCCCAGTCTCACCCAGACCCTAGCTCCAGTGGCCCCCAAGTAAATTGAGTTTGAGACCCCTGCTCTATACAATCATCCCTCGTTTATCGCCATAGACTGAGAATGAATTAGTTAATAATAGCCCCATAGACATAAACAAACACCCCTATAGTCACATTTCCACTCATATGACCCATCACGGTAGTCATTTCACAGAAAATTTAAGACGTAAGTAAGACTCATACTGGTGTGTGATCCTATCAAGTGTTCCTATCAAGGGGAGCAAAGTGGTGGGTGGACACATCGGGACGTCAAGGTTTCAGAGTTGAGCTTTAGCATAAACAGTAGGTCGTGTATTTATCCTCCCACATTCCAAAAACATGCTAGGTTAATTAGCCACTCCAAATTGTCCATAGGTATGAATGTGAGTGTGAATGGTTGTTTGTCTATATGTGCCCTGTGATTGGCTGGCCACCAGTCCAGAGTGTAGCCCGCCTCTCGCCTGAAGACAGCTGGGATAGGCTCCAGCACCCCTGCGACCCTCGTGAGGAAAAGCGGTAGAAAATTAATGAAAACTTTCTATTTTAATTTGGGAATTTTGACACTGACCGGCTGCACGGTGGTCGAGTGGTTAGCAGGCAGACCTCACAGCTAGGAGACCAGGGTTCAATTCCACCCTCGGCCATCTCTGTGTGGAGTTTGCATGTTCTCCCCGTGCATTCGTGGGTTTTCTCCGGGTACTCCGGTTTCCTCCCACATTCCAAAAACATGCTAGGTTAATTAGCCACTCCAAATTGTCCATAGGTATGAATGTGAGTGTGAATGGTTGTTTGTCTATATGTGCCCTGTGATTGGCTGGCCACCAGTCCAGGGTGTACCCCGCCCGAAGACAACTGGGATAGGCTCCAGCACCCCACCCCCTTCGATCCTCATGAGGATAAGTGGTAGAAAATGAATGAATGAATGAATATTCAAACCTGCAATAAACCAGCGATCAAGTCTGGTGCTTGTGTATCACGTGAGTGTACAGTGACCAGTGTAGAATACCTCACAGCATCTTCTAATATACCGTATGTATTTTATGTAATTTATGTTTGAAAATGCTGAATTAATTTATGAAAAAATACAAATAATTTGTTTGAGTGCATATTTGAATGTGAATATGGTATGAAATATGAAACATGAAACATGAAACATGAAACATGAAATATGAAATATGAAATATGAAATATGAAATATGAAATATGGAATATGGAATATGGAATATGAAATATGAAATGTAAAATGTGATATTAATATGGTGACAATAAAAACATCAAAAAAGACGAATGCAGATGTTTGGTCCCCGAAGGTGCCTGAGACTTTCATTCTTTGTTTCACTTTCAGATTCTCGAAAAATTCATTCCTGCTTTTTTTTTTTTTTACAGGTCATCAATTATTCCACCACAATATTCCAGGCCTCGTTTGACCAGGCCAAGTACCTGACCCTGGGGGTGGGGGCGGTCAACGTCACCTTCACGTTGGTGGCAGTGAGTCCTGGTTCCTCTTGCTTTAGTTTCTCCCAAAGCTCCGATCTAAGGAGTCACAGATGTGGTTTTTACCTTCAGTTTTTCCTGATGGAAAAGGCGGGAAGAAGGCGATTGCTCCTGACCGGTTTCATCTGCATCGCGCTGTGCAGCTTACTCATGACCGTGGTCGATTCTGTATTGGTAAGATCCTTTTACCTTCACTTGTTTTTTCCGAGCGAGATCCCAAATATCAAGGGGGGGGGGGGGGGGGGGGGGGGCGGGAACTGAATAACTCCAAAAATATTGGCTGAAAAATACATCAAGCAAAAACAGGACAAGACAAAGTTTTCAGACATTTTCAGACGTGTAGCGAAGCCTGTCCAGGGAGGCACTTGGGCGGCATCTGGACTAGATGCCTGAGCCAACTCAGCCGGCTCCTCTCGATGGGTGCAAGGGTGAAATTAAAATGACCCAAACTGTCAGTCAAACAGGTTCCTGGAACGGACCTGTGAGGGTCCATCGTGGAACTCGTTGACCAAAAAACCTTTCTATCCACTGTCCAGCATCTGGTCCCACAGATGGGGACCCTGCAGGTCCTGCTGGTGTTCTGCCTGATCTCCGCCTATGAGCTGGGTCCCGGACCAATCTCCTGGTTCCTCGCCGGGGAACTGTTTGACCAGCCAGGCCGACCCATCGGCATGGCCTTTTCCAGTATGCTGAACTGGGGAGGGAAGTTTGTTCTGGCGCTGCTCTTTCCTCCGGTGCTGGTGAGTTTCTACTGATGCCTGGGCCCCCAGGTCCAATGGATGCCCCCAAATAGAACCAAGATTGTAGTCTTCTTATGTCCCCGACGTTGTTTAGGTTCCATTTGTAAATATGGGAATGTCTTTTCCACGCAGAAACTCATCGGTGGATACACGTACCTCCTCTTCATGGTCCTGGCGGTAATCGGCTTTGTCTTTACCTGGTTTCAACTTCCCGAGACAAAAGGCCGCACGTTTGACGAGATAGCGGAGGAGTTCAGGGGGAAGGACTTCCTCCCGTTGCACAATAAGAACTGTTTCAACACCTTCACCTAAAGGGACCTTTAGCGCCTTCCACAAATGCATCCATGTTATTAAAAAGGGGGGCGCCCTGCCCAGCCGCCCCACAAATTATCTTTGGTAAAGATTCCAAAAAATGACAATGAATCACCACCGTTTGACTTCCATGCCAGTCATGTGACTAATCTGTACATTAAGATTAAAACGAGACCCCGCCGGGGTGGGGGGCTGGGGGGCAGCCAGCCATCTGCAGACTGTACGCTCTGGCATCTCTTGCTCTACCATGAATCACTACCATGATTGTCCTATGAAAATACCACATGATGGTAGAGTCTCATTCAGACCTACTTCCTGCTTATGTTCTATCATCATCCGAGGAACTGTACTTCCTAAGCCATATACTCTACATGGATACACGCTGTACATGGATGCTTCATTCATATTCAGGAGAAATTCCCTTGAAATTCCCTCGCCAACCTAGTGGGTGAGCGGGAAACACAACGATGCATAACTATGTTGGAAATACGGTAATATCATTTCATATTCATATCAATTCATATCACGGACATCATCATTTGGGGGACAATAAACATTTCAAAATCCACCTGCATTGTTTGGTGACTTTCTTATATTTAAAAATATATATATTTTAATAGTAATTTTCTTCAAATAAGGTTTAGATCTCATCTGGTCCCGTTCTCGTAGATAAGAAATAATGCTAATGCTAATCATATGTTCCAGAAAAGCTAAAATGTTGACACAAGATACATTTTTACACTTTTACACTAACAGCCTTCAGCCTGATGACCTTCAGCCTGGTGACCTTCAGCCTGGTGACCTTCAGCCAGGATAGATTCTCCAATCCGTACGGCTTGCAGACTTTCAGTACAATATTAACAGATTAACCACAACCCTAACCCTAACCGCAACCCTGACCCTAACCCTTAACCCCAACCGTAACCCTAACCCTTAACTCCAACCCTAACCCTAAAACTAACCCTAACCCTTAACCCCAACCCTTAACCCAACCCTAACACTTAACCCTAACCCTTAACCCCAACCCTAACCCTTAACCCAACCCTTAACCCCAACCATAACCCTAACCCAACCCTTAACCCAACCCTTAACCCCAACCACAACCCTAACCCTAACCCTAACCCTAACCGCAACCCTGACCCTAACCCTTAACCCCAACCGTAACCCTAACCCTTAACTCCAACCCTAACCCTAAAACTAACCCTAACCCTTAACCCCAACCCTTAACCCAACCCTAACACTTAACCCTAACCCTTAACCCCAACCCTAACCCTTAACCCAACCCTTAACCCCAACCATAACCCTAACCCAACCCTAACCCTTAACCCAACCCTTAACCCCAACCATAACCCTAACCCAACCCTAACCCTTAACCCTTAACCCCAACCATAACCCTTACCCTAACCCCCCTAACCCTAACGCTAATCCCCCTAACCCTAACCCCCCTAACCCCTAATCCTAACCCATAAACCCTAACCCTAATCTAACCGCTAACCCAAACCCCCAACCCTTACTCTAACCCCCCTAACCCTAAGTAACCCTAACCCTACCCTAAACCTAACCCCTAACCCTAACAGTAACTCTAACCCTAACCCCCTAACAGTAACCCTAACCCCCTAACCCTAACTAACCCTATCCTAACCCTAACCCCCCTAACCCTAACGCTAACCCCCTAAGCCCTAACCGTAACCCTACCAGAACCCTAACCCCCCTAATCCTAACCCTAACCCATAACCCTACCCTAACCCTAACCCTTAACACCAACCCTAACCCTTAACCCCAACCCTAACCCTTAACCCCAACCCTAAACCTTAACCCAACCCTAACCCTAACCCTAACCCTTAACCCTTAACCCTTAACCCTTAACCCCAACCCTAACCCTAACCCTAACCCTGTTATTATGTCTATTATATTGGATAATACAAGTAAAGGTGACTATTAATGTCATCATCCATAAGTTGGGTTAGGGTTAGTTTGGTCCCCTTCTGGACCTTAGTTCCATGCCCTTATTTAGGCTTGGCCGTTGGGCTAGGGGTTAGGCCTAGGGTTGGGGTCAGGGGTTAGGCCTAGGGTTAGGGTTGGGGTTAGAGTTAGGGTTGGGTTTGGGGCAAGGGTTGTGGTTTGGGTTAGGTTTAGGCTTAGGCCTAGGGTTGGGGTTAGGCCTAGGGTTAGGTTAAGGGTTAGGGGTTAGGCCTAGGGTTAGGGTTGGGGTTAACGGTTAGGGTTAGGATTAGGGTTTGCGTCTGTAAAATTAATACAGACTTCAGGTGAAGGTCATGGTTTTGGCCTGTTTTTGAAATAAATATTTTTTAAAATTCAAAATAATTGTTGGACCATAATCTTTGTAATGCTAAATCACGAATGTGCAAGTTTCTTGTGATGGCGATTTGATCAGTTTTTGTGCAACTTTTTCGTTTTTTTTCCACCATAAAAGCTATAGTGTGCTATAGTTCTATGATAACTTTGCCTCGTATAAAAGTCCTTATAGAATTGAGCAGTAAACAACATATTTCTTGCCCTGGTGAATACATTGGAATGACCCAGTATACCCAGTATGCCATTGTTGTTAGTAATACTAGAACCTTACAATAAGAACGTTGTCAACCCCTATGAGGTTGTATCATTTATGATGGCAGTTTGACGGAAAGATAAAACCCTTGTAGACTTCAACACGTCTGCAGTATTTGTTCCACCAGGAGGTGGAGCCAAATATCAGGTAGCTCACATGAAGCAAAGCGGTCCTTGTTGCTGAAGCTGGAACACCTCCCATGTTCGTCTCCCCCAAGATGAAGACAGTGCAGTCTCACAGTTCAGCTAACTTTATATTTATATTTTTATTCGCTATATTTTGCCAGCTGCAGCTACTGCGGACCGAAGGTGAGGAAAGAGGATTATTCCTAAGAAGGCATGTCATATTTGTGTCGTGTTTGTCCATAACAGCAAACACAAAGACCCACACGGTGTACCAAAGACCCGCGTTCATCAGCAGGAAAAGCGGCGACCAAAGCGTTGAGATGAGCTGCCGGCACAGCATAACCAACTACGATGTCTTCCTCTGGTACAAACAAGGCCGACACGGCGTCCTCCAGCACCTGGGCTACCTGGATCAGATGTTTCCAAAGCCCGAGGAGAACCTGGAAGGGAAAATCCACATCAGTGGAGACGGCCGCCAATATTCCAACCTGTCCATCTCTCATTTGGTATTGGAAGACAGTGGCGTGTACTACTGCGTGTCGCCCACGGTGCTGTCGAGTCAGCTCACATCGACACAAAAACACAAACCCTCTTATCGTTTTCCATCAAAATCAACACCTGCAACATGTGAGCGTCATCCATCCCTTTTCGAGGCCGAACCGCTGGGTCACATGTTAGTTCTTATGTGGAAAAATCATTCAAGAAAAACATTTAGAAGCAGTGATTAAAAAAAAAAAACAACATAAGTTTTATAAATAACTGCATCAAATGTTGTGCAAATGTTTGTTAAGTTTAAAACTGAGGGCTATTTTTTATTGGACGAAATATACTATTAACTATTAACTAAAATACTAATATAAATATACTCGCAGAAATATCATAGTTTCTGCATGTTTATGTCGTTTTGTTCCAATATGGTCATATCACCAAAAATAAAAATATAAAAATAAATAAAAATAAATTAATAATAATAATAATAATATAATATTATTATTAATAATAATAAACTAATAATAACATTAATTAATAATAATAAATATACTTAATTAATAATAATAATAAATTAATAATATTCATTCATTCATTCATTTTCTACCGCTTATCCTCACGAGGGTCATGGGGGTGCTGGAGCCTATCCCAGTTGTCTTTGGGCGAGAGGTGGAGTACACCCTGGACTGGTGGCCAGCCAATCACAGGGCACATATAGACAAACAACCATTCACACTCACATTCATACCTGGACAATTTGGAGTGGCTAATTAACCTAGCATGTTTTTGGAATGTGGGAGGAAACCGGAGTACCCGGAGAAAACCCACGCATGCACGGGGAGAACATGCAAACTCCACACAGAGATGGCCGAGGGTGGAATTGAACCCAGGTCTCCTAGCTGTGAGGTCTGTGCGCTAACTACGAGACCGCCGTGCCGCCCTAAATTAATAATATTAATTAATTAAATGTAATTACATTTAAAATTAACTATATTATGGAAAGCAGGAAGTGAAAAATGTAACAGTTACTGATTGTAAAAGTAGGATTTAATAAGCTTTGCTTCTTCCTACTCCTTTTGGACATGTGGAACTGGGAACTGATTATGGGATGCACTCAATTGGAATCTGATGCATGTTCAAATGAAATTAAATCATTACCATTACCATTACCATTACCATTACCATTACCATTACCATTACCATTACCATTACCATTACCATTACCATATAGAAAACTCATGGATTCATGTTCCCTTATGCTTTGTCTGGGGTTTATTCACACTTTCCCACCTGCAGTCCTTGAACGCACCATAGCCATCCATCCATTTTCTATGCTGCTCATCCTCATTAGCGCATCATAGCTGAAAGTGAAAAATGACAAAAAAATGAATGTATGTATGTATACATTTCTCTCATCCTTGACTC
Organism: Doryrhamphus excisus; assembly: GCF_030265055.1. Taxonomy (NCBI): domain Eukaryota; kingdom Metazoa; phylum Chordata; class Actinopteri; order Syngnathiformes; family Syngnathidae; genus Doryrhamphus; species Doryrhamphus excisus. The sequence continues at coordinate 11,468,477 of NC_080472.1, forward strand.
CTATGTTAGTACTTTGTTATATATAATAGTACAAATAGTACATTGGGAATACAGGAAGTGAACAAAATGATTGGATTTGATGTGAATGAAATAGGATAGGATGAAATAAACTTTGCTTCTTCCTACTCCTTTTTTGGACACGTGGAAGTGTGAATTCCAATATAACTTGTATGAATGTTCAAATTAAAACCCACGCACACACGAGAAGAACACGCAAACTCCACACAGATTTGCCCAACAAAGATTTGAACCCGCATCTTCCAGCTTTCCTGGCTGTGTAGCCAACATGCTAACCATCAGGCCACCATGCAGCCAACAACCACAAGCATTTATTGCGATTTCTGGGAGAATTCAACCTTCTCAAGAACCAAGGTGCTAATAAAACATATTGTATTTTGGTAGATTTGCTGAGAGAAAGAGCACTTAAAGCAGTGAAAACAAATGTATTCTTTTTTTACCGAACAAGATGATGCATGTTATTGAAAAAATAAGCTTCAAAACGTCAGTGGGACATTTTAGGCTGCAACAATCGCAATAAAAGCCCGCCCGCAGCAGCACTTCTTTAATCACACAAAGTCCTGGAGGATGTCTTCTGCCGCATCTGGTCTTGTCCTTGTCTTGCTTACACGTAATAATAAGATTACAATTTCTACTTCATGTCGTCTCTTGTGTTTGGATGAATGCTAACTTCTATATGATATTATATGATATTATCACAGACCAAACCTGGAGTGTCCAGTTTCAGCTTTCTGCACCCAAACTGGTCCCCAAAGCTTCACGGGTGGATCTTCACTGCAGTCACGATGATGGCAGCCAGGACATCATGCTGTGGTACCACCAAGGCAAAGGCAGCCGCCTCATTGGCCTCATCGGGTCCAGCTACATCGGCAACAAGCCCGTCTACAGGCGGCAAGACGATCGCTTCAAAATAACACGAGAGGAAGTGCAAAGCGGCTCTCTCAGCATTCTCAGAGTCAAACTGTCAGACGCAGGTGTGTACTTCTGCGGAACTAGCACACAGTGACACGCCTAGTGGCGCCCCCCCGCACAAAACTCACAATACTTTCAGGACAAGTTAGCCCTTTGGAACAACGGCCAACATTCGTGTTGTTCGAGCAACACTGAACTCATCATTTGTATCGACATGTCAGTCAATGTTTGATATATCAGCTGGGATCGATACTAAAATGTCCCTCATTTATCACTGTTCCACCAAGTGGATGAACTATCAGCTAGGATCTATACTAAAATGTCCCTCATTTATCACTGTTCCACCAAGTGGATGAACTATCAGCTAGGATCTATACTAAAATGTCCCTCATTTATCACTGTTCCACCAAGTGGATGAACTATCAGCTGGGATCGATACTAAAATGTCCCTCATTTATCACTGTTCCACCACGTGGATGAACTATCAGCTGGGATCGATACTAAAATGTCCCTCATTTATCACTGTTCCACCAAGTGGATGAACTATCAGCTGGGATCGATACTAAAACGTCCCTCATTTATCACTGTTCCACCAAGTGGATGAACTATCAGCTGAGATCGATACTAAAATGCCCCTCATTTATCACTGTTCCACCAAGTGGATGAACTATCAGCTGGGATCGATACTAAAATGTCCCTCATTTATCACTGTTCCACCAAGTGGATGAACTATCAGCTAGGATCTATACTAAAACGTCCCTTATTTATCACTGTTCCACCAAGTGGATGAACTATCAGCTAGGATCTATACTAAAATGTCCCTCATTTATCACTGTTCCACCAAGTGGATGAACTATCAGCTGGGATTGATACTAAAATGTCCCTCAGTTATCACTGTTCCACCAAGTGGATGAACTATCAGCTGAGATCGATAAGACATAAATATTGTACTTGTGTGTTCCCATGAGAGGTTTTAGCTTGCTATCTCTTCCAGTCGCCATAGCAACCAGCATGAATACGATCATAATACCATCATAATGTCTTTGGAAACATTTTATGAATACCTTATATTTGTATTTTACTTCATTTAGCCATTTGTAAAACAAACATAATAATGGATGGGTGGATGCATGGATGGATGGATGGATGCATGAATGGATGGATGGATGGATAAATGGAAGGATTGATGGATGCATGAATGGATGAATGGATGGATGAATGGATGGATGCAAGGATGGATGGATGCAAGGATGGATGGATGGATGGATGCATGGATAGATGTATGGATGGATGCAAGGATGGATGGATGGATGATGCATGGATAGATGTATGGATGGATGTATGGATGGATGCATGGATGTATGGATGGATGGATGGGTGAATGGATGGATGCATGGTTGGATGGACGTATGGATGCATGGATGGATAGATGGATGCATGGTTGGATGGATGTATGGATGGATTGATGGATGCATGGATGGATGGATGGGTGGATGGATGAATGGATGGATGCATGGTTGGATGGATGGATGGATGAATGGATGGATGCATGGATGGGTGGATGGATGAATGGATGGATGGATGGATGGATGGATGGGTGGATGCATGGATGTATGGATAGATGGATGCATGGATGGATGGATGGGTGGATGGATGAATGGATGGATGCATGTATGGATGGATTGATGGATGCATGGATGGATGGATGGGTGGATGGATGAATGGATGGATGCATGGTTGGATGGATGGATGGATGAATGGATGGATGCATGGATGGGTGGATGGATGAATGGATGGATGGATGGATGGATGTATGGGTGGATGCATGGATGTATGGATAGATGTATGTATGGATGAATGGATGGATGGATGCATGGTTGAATGTATGTATGGATGCATGGATGGATGGATGGATGCATGGTTGGATGGATGTATGTATGGATGGATGGATGGATGAATGGCTGGATGGATGGATGGATGCATGGATGGATGGATGGGTGGATGGATGAATGGATGGATGCATGGATGGATGCATGGATGGATGGATGGATGGATGGATGGATGCATGGTTGGATGGATGTATGGATGGATTGATGGATGCATGGATGGATGGATGGGTGGATGGATGAATGGATGGATGGATGCATGGTTGGATGGATGAATGGATGGATGAATGGATGGATGCATGGATGGGTGGATGGATGAATGGATGGATGGATGGATGTATGGGTGGATGCATGGATGTATGGATAGATGTATGTATGGATGAATGGATGGATGGATGCATGGTTGAATGTATGTATGGATGCATGGATGGATGGATGGATGCATGGTTGGATGGATGTATGTATGGATGGATGGATGGATGAATGGCTGGATGGATGGATGGATGGATGCATGGATGGATGGATGGGTGGATGGATGAATGGATGGATGCATGGATGGATGGATGCATGGGTGGATGGATAGATGCATGGTTGGATGGATGGATGGATGGATGCATGGATGGATTGATGGATGAATGGGTGGATGGATGCATGGATAGATGGATGGATGGATGCATGGATTGATGGATGGGTCGATGTATGCATGCATAGATGGATGGATGAATGGAAGGATGTATGGATGAATGGATGGATGCATGGATGAATGGATGGATGGATGGATGGATGCATGCATAGATGGATGAATGGAAGGAAGGATGGATGGATGAATGGAAGGATGGATGGATGGATGGTAGGTTGATTGAAGACTAAACTGTTTCGGACAACCGAAATGGCTAGTATTGGTTGTGATGCTCGCGCGTGCGCTCGTTGAATGAAGCTAGCTCCGTTCATTCCGATCTTCAACAGATCTTTTCTTCTAGACTTTTTTCTCAACCTTAGACTGAAATTCCTATTGAAGAGCCAACTCCCCAAGGACATTAGGACCCCTGTCCCCCTCTGTTGGAGCAAGATAAAACGGCGAGATGGGGATCGGTCCTGTGGCCGCGTGGTTGCGGTGACTAAAGGCGTGAAAAGGCGCTGTGGGTTTTTGAGCAAGGTGTTCCCACCGTGGGTACAGGCCCACTGCCGCTTCAGAGGTTCACTTTGACAGAGGAACAAAGCTAAAAGTGCTGGGTAAGAAAACACTTTTAGTTCACTTTCATGTTTCTTCATCTCATCTTTGGAGATGTCCCGGAATTATGTCATGGGAGGTGGAATGTTCTTAGGAAAACAAAGGTGAGCATCAGCAGTTAAGACCTGTTGAGTTTGGGCTTATTTCACGGATGCACTGGGACTTTAACGTAAGACAGCATTTATAATCATCTTGGCTGCTTTTCATCATTTGGAATGGAAGTATTTTCAATCAAGTTTGGTTGGTTTTGTGGGCTAAGATGATGCTTTAATGCCATGTAGTAGATGTGGCAACATTCATACATTTGTACTAAGACTGTAGTAACATTCATACATTTGTACTAAGACTGTAGTAACATTCATACATTTGTACTAAGACTGTAGTAACATTCATACATTTGTACTAAGACTGTAGTAACATTCATGCATTTGTACTCAGACTGTAGTAACATTCATACATTTGTACTAAGACTTTTTTTTACAATCATACATTTGTACTAACACTGTAGTAACATTCACACATTTGTACTAAGACTATAGTAACATTCATATATTTGTACTAAGACTGTAGTAACATTCATACATTTGTACTAAGACTATTAATATTCATATATTTGTACTAAGACTGTAGTAACATTCATACATTTGTACTAAGACTGTAGTAACATTCATACATTTGTACCAAGACTGTAGTAACATTCATACATTTGTACCAAGACTGTAGTAAAATTCATACATTTGTACTAAGACTGTAGTAACATTCATACATTTGTACTAAGACTGTAGTAACATTCATACATTTGTACTAAGACTATACTAACATTCATACATTTGTACTAAGACTGTACTAACATTCATACATTTGTACTAAGACTGTAGTAACATTCATATATTTGTACTAAGACTGTATTAACATTCATATATTTGTATTATAGCTGTATAACCATTCATGCATTTGTACTAAGACTGTAGTAACATTCATACATTTGTACTAAGACTGTAGTAACATTCATACATTTGTACTAAGACTGTAGTAACATTCATACATTTGTACTAAGACTGTAGTAACATTCATACATTTGTACTAAGACTGTAGTAACATTCATGCATTTGTACTCAGACTGTAGTAACATTCATACATTTGTACTAAGACTGTAGTAACATTCATGCATTTGTACTCAGACTGTAGTAACATTCATACATTTGTACTAAGACTTTTTTTTACAATCATACATTTGTACTAACACCGTAGTAACATTCACACATTTGTACTAAGACTGTAGTAACATTCATACATTTGTACTAAGACTGTACTAACATTCATACATTTGTACTAAGACTGTACTAACATTCATACATTTGTACTAAGACTGTAGTAACATTCATACATTTGTACTAAGACTGTACTAACATTCATACATTTGTACTAAGACTGTAGTAACATTCATACATTTGTACTAAGACTGTACTAACATTCATACATTTGTACTAAGACTGTACTAACATTCATACATTTGTACTAAGACTGTAGTAACATTCATACATTTGTACTAAGACTGTACTAACATTCATACATTTGTACTAAGACTGTACTAACATTCATACATTTGTACTAAGACTGTACTAACATTCATACATTTGTACTAAGACTGTAGTAACATTCATACATTTGTACTAAGACTGTACTAACATTCATACATTTGTACTAAGACTGTACTAACATTCATACATTTGTACTAAGACTGTAGTAACATTCATACATTTGTACTAAGACTGTACTAACATTCATACATTTGTACTAAGACTGTAGTAACATTCATACATTTGTACTAAGACTCTTATGAAGTCTTATGACCTCTTATGAACTCTTATGAAGTCTTCATAGACTCTTGGCCTATTTTGGGTTTTCCAGAACCGGGCCATCTTGTCAAGCCGCCTGCGGTCACCTTGCTACCACCTTCTCCCGAGGAGTGTCCCAACCGGCCGGACGAGGAAAAGAGGAAGAAGACGCTAGTGTGCGCGGTCACCGGCTTCTTCCCGGACCAGGTGGTCGTCTCCTGGCAGGTGGATGGCAGCCCCGTCACAGACGGCGTGGCGACGGACGGCGACGCCCTGCAGGACGGAACCTTCTACAAGATGAGCAGCAGGCTGAGGGTGGAGGCGGACGCGTGGTTCACGCCCGGCAGGACCTTCACCTGCATCGGCAGCTTCTTTAACGGGAACCGGACCAGCTTTCATTCGGATAGTGTTTACGGCACTGAAGGTCAGCAAAGCACCAGCTACAAAGTCAGATCTTTTGAACGTTTTTTTTTAACGTTTACGACCATCTCATTTTTATCTCCCATCTGGTGAAAAAGACACGGTGACAAGAGGTAAATATACAAAATATATGAATTACCCAAATATGTAAGTTCTGTATGTAGTAATGCGTGAGTTTGTGTAGAGGAATACTTGAGAACGTCTCAGAGAGCCAAGCTGTCCTACACCGTCCTGCTGGTCAAGAGCAGCATCTACACAGCTTTTGTTGTCCTCCTGTTGTGGAAGCCCCAGGTTGGTCCTCCTCCTGTTACTATTTTGTGTAGGGATCCCATGTCTGCTTGGGTCCTGGGTGTGGATTTTGTCTCACGGGTCAAACTGGAGACTTGAATGGGATCGGTCCACGGTGTACCTTTCTAGTCATCTGGGATAGGCTCCAGCTCATCTTTGACCCTCATGGGACCCTCATATTTCGATTTTTTCTTTCAGGGTTGGACCACGACAAAGCAGAGTACTTCCCAGCTGACCCCAGGCCGCCATAATGGAGGTCCGTGTGTCTGATACAGAGCCTTAAAATAGCGGTTTCAAACCACTTTTTATTGTTCCTGTAATGTAGGAATACAATATACATATACAATATGCATATACAATACATATGTGTATACCTGTGTTTGTGTGATCTCATTAAAAGCAACAGTCAAGTCAGTTTCTCACCCCCCCAATATGGATGCCTTTATGACAAACTGGCATCTTACAGGAGACAAAAGTCCATAACAATAAAATACATAACATGTATTAACACAATTGTTGTAAAAATCGATAAATTCTTCCATTTGTATATTGGAAGCTATTAGTCATAAATGTTAAAGGCTTACTGGAACTGGTAGAAGGTCTGGAACCGGTAGAAGGTCTGGAACCGGTAGAAGGCCTGAGAAGAAGAGAGGATGTGGTCACAGTCAGTCAGTCACAGTGATGATAAACTTTACCACAAGCTTCCGGCTTCCATGTTGCACCTGCTTTCATGTTTACCATGTTTACCATGTTTATCATGTATCATGGGGACTCTCATGGTGTACTTCATCATGTGTCCTGTACACACGGTTAGCTCCTTGAGTATTGGGCTCATCAGACACCCTCTGGATGGCCAGTTTTCGCTCATGAACCATCCATCTTGAGGTGCAAATCCAATTTTTAGTACACCACGGTGTGCTAGAGCGTGGGGCTGCGCCACTGGGGTCCTTGCCAATAAATGGCAGTGCATTGTAAATGTACTGTAATGTAATGTAATAGATGTAATACCTTATCACTAACCCTAATCGTACCCTAACCTAACCCTAATATCAACCCGCTAGTGCTAACCCTACCTTACCATAAACCTAACCCTCTAGCCCTAATCCTAACCCTACCCCAACCCCTTACCCGAACCCCCCACCCTAACACTAATACTAACCCCCAGCGCTAACCCTCTTACCATAAACGTAACACTCTAGCCCTAATCCGAACCCTAAACAACCCTAACCTTACCATAAATCGAACCCTCTAGCCCTAATCCGAACCCTACCCCAGCCCCCCTACCCTAACACTAATACTAACCCCCAGCGCTAACCCTCTTACCATAAACCTAACCCTCTAGCCCTAATCCGAACCCTACCTAAACCCCTTACCCGAACCCCCCACCCTAACCTCTAGCGCTAACCCTCTTACATAAACCTAACCCTCTAGCCCTAATCCTAACCCTACCCCAACCCCTTACCCGAACCCCCTACCCTAACACTAATACTAACCCCCAGCGCTAACCCTCTTACCATAAACCTAGCCCTCTAGCCCTAATCAAAACCCTACCCCAACCCCCCCACCCTAACTCGAATACTTACCCGCTAACCCTAACCTTACCATAAACCGAACCCTCTTGCCCTAATCCGAACCCTACCCCAACCCCCCCACCCTAACCCTAACCTTACCATAAACCGAACCCTCTAGCCCTAATCCGAACCCTACCCCAACCCCCCTAACCTAACACTAATACTAACCCCCTAGCGCTAACCCTCTTACTATAAACCTAACCCTCTAGCCCTAATCCAAACCCTACCTCAACCCCTTACCCGAACCCCCCACCCTAACCCTAACACTAACTCGCTAGCGCTAACCCTAACCTTATCATAAACCTAACCCTCTAGCCCTAATCCTAAACCTACCCCAACCCCTTACCCAAACCCCCTACCCTAACCCTAATACTAACCCGCTAGTACTAGCACTAGCGCTAACCCTAACCTTACCATAGTTACCTTACAATAACCCTAACCGCTAACCCTTTAACCACAAACTTAACCCTCTAGCCCTAATCCTAACCCTACCCCAACACCTTACCCGAACCCCCTACCCTAACCCTAATACTAACCCGCTAGCGCTAACCCAAACCTTACCATAAACCTAACCCTCTAGCCCTAACCCTACCCCAACCCCTTACCCAAACCCCCTACCCTAACACCCTAACCTCTAAACCTTTAACCCTCTCGCCCTAACCCTAATTCTAACCTAAATTCAATTTGTCCCATTTGCTTCATTTTGGTTCTTATTTTATCCATCCATCCAACTTCAACCACTTTTCTGAGGTCGGGGTGCGGAGTCCTGCAGCCTAAGCGGGGACACTCAGACTTCCCTCTCCATGGCCACTTCGTCCAGCGGATCCCGAGGCGTTCCCAGGCCAGTTGGGAGACATTGTCACTCCAACATGTTCTGGTCTCTTACAGGTTGGACAACTCCTGAGCACCTCCCCAGGGAGGGGCCAGGCGGCATGCTGACCAGATTCCCAATCTACTACTATGTATACGTGTTATTAGGTATTCATTTATATTTATTTATATTTAGTATCTAAATCTAATTAAATTGAAATTATGCATAGAATTTTTTTTTACTTCCTAGCATTTATTCACTCATTCATTTTCTACCGCTACCACGGGCATGCTGGAGCCTATCCCAGCCAATCACAGGGCACATATAGACAAACAACCATTCACACTCACATTCATACCTATGGACAATTTGGAGTGGCTAATTAACCTAGCATGTTTTTGGAATGTGGGAGGAAACCGGAGTACCCGGAGAAAACCCACACATGCACGGGGAGAACATGCAAACGCCACACAGAGATGGCGTATGATGGAATCGAACATGTGTCTCCGAGCTGTGTGGCCTGGGTGCTAACCACTCGTCCACCGTGTAGCCTTCCTAGCATTTAGTAAAGGTCAATAGTTAGTAATGATTGATAAATTACACAATGGCAAGATGTCTGTAAGACCAAGGACACTACAATAAAAACATGGAGTCCTACACAATACACGTTTGAGGCTTGTCCACCGTCCTTTTTGTATAACAGTTTTATAAATCCACATATTTATGACACATACCTGTCTTTGTTTTGACAAATATGGTCTTTTGGACCGTCATTAGAGCGATTAATTGCTGAGCAGTGTTCAAGGCATATTATTTTATATATATTATTATAAGGACATATTTACAATGCAATGTTTCTGGATTTCGCTCACCATTGAATCCATGTTAGCCTCCTAGCGAAACACATCATAAACACCGCTTAGTTTTCTTCTTCTACGGACTTCTTCTACGTTTCCCTAAGACCTCGCTGTAAATCAGCATGCGGTCACTGCCCTCTACAGGCCACACCTTGAACAGCAGCCCCAGTATTGCACAATCCATACGGCACTGCTGCCAACCACATTGAGTTTTTGCTGCCATCTGGTGGCCAAAAGGTTACACAACACACGCCTGGGAGGGCCCCTGTCTGTTTCAAACGTCATACAGTCAAAAGACAACCTTTAAACATCAAACCAACAGCGTACTTAAGTTTTTCTGTCCTAAATATTACAAAAGATGAACTATATTATTAGAACACGTTGTTCATCTTGACTCCTAAAATCTCCCTGAAAAGCAATCATATAAAATACTAAAATGAAAACTTTATTTTGGACATGAGTAATTATAATAACACACTTGCTTCATGAAACTGGACTAACTGGATTTTGGAATAATTGATGATTTTGTCAAAGAATAGATAATTAAGGTTTGAATTGAACACGTGTCGCATTCAGTGTTTTATTTATTTAAAGATGTGCTCAAAAAGGAAAAAAAAGGAGGAAAGCAAGACGCCCTTAAACACTGGGTGACCTGTACGGGGTCACATGATGTGTTTTTTTTTTAATGGTGTACTGCAGTGACAGTTACAAAATAGCCTCTTTGAACATAAAAGTTGTGTGATGACACAAAGCACAAAAGACTTTAAAGAGGCTTCCCGGAGCACTTTGGCTGACTTTTTGGGCCCCCCCACATATCGGTCAGGGTTGACTGCGCAGCACTGAGCTCAATGCCAGCAGAGTTGGTGAGTACCAATGTAGCAGGACACTTGATTTTAGACAACAATTATTACTACTACCAATAATCATTATAATGAATACACATACATTAATAAAAGCCATAATAATAGCCATGCATATTTAGTCAACAATATTATATATACTCATTACTCATATTAAAATAGCCTACTAAGATATAATAAGTTTACTGGTCTGGACCCGTGCAAGTAATCATGCAGCAAACGCTTGATTTTATTGATTAGCATTTTTATTTTTGTACAATAGAAAAGCTGTGACCTTAAGTAGACCATTTAGACATATGATTGACAGATGGTGGCAGCAGTTTGACCATTAAATAACCCGGATGACCGGGGTCATGTAGGTCAGCTAGCCTGCTACAGACCAGTTAGCATCCGATGGATGATTCTGTGGCATATAGCGAGCTTATGTCAGAATATATAATATTTGAAGAATAGAAAATATGGTACAAGAATGAAGAGTACAAGGACAGCATAGTAGGTCAATACTTGCCCCCCCCCCCCCCCCCCGATGTTCAGTGTATTTAAAAAAAAATGAAATAAAAATTGCAGAATAGATGATGCATTGGTGCCTAACTAATCTGAATAAAATGTCGGCATATGTTTTTGGCTCCAGGAAATAGAATGTCAGATATTTAGCTATGCATATTTCCGTCCGCTGAGGTTAGATTGATTGTCAATCAAACGAGTAGCTCTCTATTCATTCTATTTTTGTGTGTGTTTTTTTTTTTATGTTGTATAACCTGAGCCGATTCAAGTAACACAACCACTTCAAAGTCCGCTGAAACCGGCACCCAGGATTCCCATCCTGTCACTATTGTAACATAAGAAATAAACATGGCTACATTTGGACAATTTGACTCTTTTTGGGCCCATGGTGGTTTGTTGTATGAGATGTTTCATGGCCTTGCGGGTGCGAGGTCCACCAGGGCCTCCTTCTGGAGCCGCATGGCTTTTCGATTAGAGCAAGCGGGGATGACGACTGGTGGTGCTTTTTTTAAGAGACAGTTAAAGTCACGCTAGTGTTGTTGGGTTCATTCATATCTTGGATTCGGGATATGATCATGAGAATTTGGAAAACATTGGAAAACATTTTTAACATGAGGCCCGGGACAACAGTACAATCCTTGTGTTGTGCAATGTCACTATCAAATACATTTCAATCATTAAAATTATTTTTTTTAATGTGTTTTTCTAGTGCAGAGTTCAGATTAATATTAATAGTTAATAATAATGTTTTGTAATTAAAATGTCTCATTGAACAAATCATTTCTTTTACTTTTTATCATGGATTATTGTTGAAATATTAACCAAATAAACCAAATATCTGCACAGATGAGTGTTTTTGGCTACGGCGAAAATCTATGAAAATCATCATCATCATAATGGACTGTATTTATATAAGACTTAAGAAGTCCAAAACAATATTATGAAATACACACAAATAGTGTCATCAAATGCTTCACTTGTCCTTTTATTAGCTCATCAAATGTCATTAGAATCAATCCATTTCCTGCTCAAAGGGGTTTTTACTCAAGGAGCCAAGTTGGCGGACTAAAAGTTACTCCTGTGGAATAAACATGACGCAAAACCTGACGAGATTTCTCGCTCAGAAAACCAAACGTTTGGTGAGCACTAGATAATAATAATAATTTTTATAATTATAATTATAGTTATAATTTATCATCATTTTCTATAGCAGAAAATTCATTCATTCATTCATTTTCTACCGCTTTTCCTCACGAGGGTCGCGGGGGGTGCTGGAGCCTATCCCAGCTGTCTTCGGGCGAGAGGCGGGGTACACCCTGGACTGGTCGCCAGCCAATCACAGGGCACATATAGACAAACAACCATTCACACTCACATTCATACCTATGGACAATTTGGAGTGGCTAATTAACCTAGCATGTTTTTGGAATGTGGGAGGAAACCGGAGTACCCGGAGAAAACCCACGCATGCACGAGGAGAACATGCAAACTCCACACAGAGATGCCCGAGGGTGGAACTGAACCCTGGTCTCCTAGCTGTGAGGTCTGCGTGCTAACCACTCGACCACCGTGCCACCCTATAATAATAATAATAATAATAATAATAATAATAATAATAATAATAATAATAATAATAATAATAATAATAATAATAATAATAATAATAATAATAATAATAATAATAATAATAATAATAATAATAATAATAATAATAATAATAATAATGTTTCCAGACTGGCAGGATGAGGGTTCACTCTTGGCACTGACTTCAGCACCTTGGTGGGTTTGTTCCATAGAACAGTCTTTGAATGGTGGGTGGAGGCGGGGCCGCTAGCATACGCACAGTGCAGAGTAGTAGTACAAATGAAAGGAATGGATTGCAGTACAGGGTCATATATTTTTTCCTAGTAAGACACCCTCATAAACTCGTAGCGTTTGTGTGGTTAGAGCTAATTAGGTGTACCTAATAAAGTGCCTGCTTCCGTGCGCTAACTGGGAATGTGACGACAGGAGGTGTGAGGCGGTTGTGGTCTAGGAGTGGACAGCATGGATCATCTTCAAACGCTACTCACGGAAGAAGACATGAAGTGGGACAAGCTACTGGACAATGTCATCAAGTCGGCCGACGTCATCCTGTGGGGCACCACGCCCACCTACCCGCCTTACACCCCACCTTTGCAGCAGCAGCAGCAGCAGCCGCCGCCCACACCGCCGCCGCCACCGCATCCTAAAGACAATCCCGGGAATCTGGACTGCGGCAACCGTCCTCCTCACGAGCCGGCGGCGGACGAGAGCAAAACCTCGGCGGACTTCTCGCCCCTGGGGGACGCTCGCCAGCAGATGGGGACGTTGATGGAGACCTCACCCTGCATGGACGACGACCTGGCCAACGTTCTGGATGACTTCTGGTTGCCCGACTACCTGGCCAGCAATCAGGGGTCCATTAACATCCAAGACCAGGTAAGCCGACCCGGGTCCCAGGCAGACTGAAGCAGTCTGAGCAGGACTGTGCTCCCTTAAAGACGCATGGAACTTCAATACGCAGCATTGTGTTATTTAATACATTGCATTAAAAGATCTTTTATGGTCCTTCGGGGGGCGCTGCAGTGGGGTGGACGGGCGGGGTAAGGGGTCAAAAAGTGATATTGAACCCAAGAGAAACCTTAGAAAACTTTTGTTTTTTGAGGCCTACAGTGATATTTTTTTCCAGCGCCACCAAATCCCTGGCACCCACCCCCCTTGCCCCCTAAATGTGGGGCCCTCGGTTTAACGTTTAACCTGTAGATTAATGCAAAGTGTATTATGTCTTGGGTGTGTGTGCTGCAGGCAAACGATGCAATGGTGATGCCGCTGGCTGAAGATGCCAACCTGCCCATGGCTGGACGACACGCCACATTGCAAGTAACACTCACTTAAGGGTTCAATATGAGGGCGGGGGCATGCCGCCTTTTCTTTGGGGGCGGAACTAACGGAGGAAGTCTCATGAAGTAAGTGGGCTCCCGTGCATCACTCACTCCTTGGCAAAGTCAACTAGACTCTTAGTAACATCGCTTGGCTTCTTATTACACTTCTTATTTGACTTTGTTTACAAAACAGCGCGCTAGTGGTGCACCAAGCGTTAGCTTTCTAAATGACAGTTGAACTGTGTTACGTCATCTGTAACATCTGTAACGTTTATGGACGTTTCACCTTCTAAATAAGTTCTAGCATTATTAGAGCCCTCTAGATGTGATATAACATCCCTATGGTCACCTTTACACAGAGCCTGTTGGCTCATAAAAGTGTAACAATTGCAATCAATGGCAGATATTTTTGGACAATCACAAAAGAAAGTCAAAATTAACCACTTTGACAAAACTACATTTGTTATTTACAGACTGAAATGCCACATTTGCAAAATCAAGCTTACAGTTTTGGGTACACAAAATGAAAGTACTTACTGAGTAACCAATCTACCTAACCCTACTTTCTTCCTGAATTCTTCATTAGTTCTTCATTAGACTTCACTAACTACGGTATTTTTGTGTACCTTATTGGAAGTCTTTGGCTTCTATTTCAAATCCTTAACTTTAGAATACAGTAAATGATTGGAGCTAACTGACTAGTGTGATGATGTTTATGCCTGCACATTAGAGGTGAGCAGTGATTTTATTTTATTTTATTTTATTTTATTTTATTTTATTTTATTTTATTTTATTTTATTTTATTTTATTTTATTTTATTTTATTTTATTTTATTTTATTTTTTATTTTATTTTATTATTCAATAATTTTATTATTTATTTTTTATTATTTTTAATATTACATTATATTTTATATTATTTTATTTTAATTGTACATTATTTTTATTTTATATTCATTCATTCATTCATTCATTTTGTACCGCTTTTTCCTCACGAGGGGGTGCTGGAGCCTATCCCAGCTGTATTTATTTTTATTTTTATTTTTATTTTTATTTTTACTTTTACTTTTACTTTTACTTTTACTTTTACTTTTACTTTTACTTTTACTTTTACTTTTACTTTTACTTTTACTTTTACTTTTACTTTTACTTTTACTTTTACTTTTACTTTTATTTTTACTTTTACTTTTACTTTTATTTTTACTTTTACTTTTACTTTTATTTTTATTTTTATTTTTATTTTTATTTTTATTTTTATTTTTATTTTTATTTTTATTATTCAATTATTCAATTATTCAATATTATTTTTTTTCATTATTATTTTTTTCATTATTATTTTTTTCATTATTATTTTAATATTATATTATATTTTATATTATTTTATTTTAATTTTATATTAATTTATTTATTATTATTTTATATTCATTCATTCATTCATTTTCTACCGCTTTTTTGTCATGAGGGGGTGCTGGAGCCCATCCCAGCTGTCTAATATAATATAATATAATATAATATAATATAATATAATATAATATAATATAATATAATATAATATAATATAATATAATATAATATAATATAATATAATATAATATAATATAATATAATATAATATAATATAATATAATATAATATAATATAATATAATATAATATAATATAATATATGATAATATATGATAATATATGATAATATATGATATGATATGATATGATATGATATGATATGATATGATATGATATGATATGATATGATATGATATGATATGATATTATATGATATTATATGATATTATATTATATTATATTATATTATATTATATTATATTATATTAATATATTATATTATAAATATTATTATTTATATTTATATTTTTATTATATTTTATATTATATTATAGTATATTATAGTATATTATTAATTCATTCATTCATTCATTTTCTACCGCTTTTTCCTCACGAGGGTTGCGGGGGGTGCTGGTGCCTATCCCATATCATATCATATCATATCATATCATATCATATCATATCATATCATATCATATTATATTTCATTCCTTCATTCATTCATTCATTTTCTACTGCTTTTCCTCACAAGGGTCGCGGGGGTGCTGGAGCCTATCCCAGCTGTCTATATTATATTATATTATATTATATTATATTATATTATATTATATTATATTATATTATATTATATTATATTATATTATATTATATTATATTATATTATATTATATTATATTATATTATATTATATTATATTATATTATATTATATTATATTATATTATATTATATTATATTATATTATATTATATTATATTATATTTTATTTTATTTTATTATATTTTATTATATTTTATTATATTTTATTATATTTTATTATATTTTATTATATTATTATTATATTATTATTATATTATTATTATATTATTATTATATTATTATTATATTATTATATTATTATTATATTATTATATTATATTATATATTATAATATATAATATATATATTATATAATATATTATATAATATATTATATAATATTATATTATATTATAATATATTATATTTATATTATATTCATTCATTCTCTACCGCTTTTTCCTAATGAGGGGGTGCTGGAGCCTATCCCAGCTGTCTTATATTATATTATATTATATTATATTATATTATATTATATTATATTATATTATATTATATTATATTATATTATATTATATTATATTATATTATATTATATTATATTATATTATATTATATTATATTATATTATATTATATTATATTATATTATATTATATTATATTATATTATATTATATTATATTATTAATATTATAATTATTATTAATATTATAATTATTATTAATATTATAATTATTATTAATACTATTATTATTATTAATACTATTATTTATATTCATATTTTTATTTTTATTATATATTATATTATATCATATCATATATCATATTATTATTCATTCATTCATTTTCTACCGCTTTTTCCTCACGAGGGTCGCGGGGGGTGCTGGTGCCTATCCCATATTATATGATATGATATGATATATGATCATATCATATCATATCATATCATATCATATATCATATTATATTATATTATATTCATTCATTCATTCATTCATTTTCTACCGCTTTTCCTCAAGGGTCGCGGGGGTGCTGGAGCCTATATTATATTATATTATATTATATTATATTATATTATATTATATTATATTATATTATATTATATTATATTATATTATATTATATTATATTATATTATATTATATTATATTATATTATATTATATTATATTATATTATATTATATTATATTATATTATATTATATTATATTATATTATATTATATTATATTATATTATATTATATTATATTATATTATATTATATTATATTATATTATATTATATTATATTATATTATATTATATTATATTATATTATATATTTATATAATTATATTTATATTATATTATATTATATTATATTATATTATATTATATTATATTATATTATATTATATTATATTATATTATATTATATCCTATCCTTTTCAGGAAATTGATCATAGTCGGGTCTGGAAGCAACTAACAGCAATAAATGAGGGATTACTGCAGTAGTAGTAGTAGCCGTTTTCAGAGCACATGGACTAGACCAAATGCCAAAAAGAAACAACGTGATACTTTGATACTTTGGCCGCCATGACCTGCGCCAAGTACGCCTACGCCTAGTACCAGACCACACGAGTACCAGGCTTATTTTATTTTATTTTATTTTATTTTATTTTATTTTATTTTATTTTAGTTTAGTTTAGTTTAGTTTAGTTTAGTTTAGTTTAGTTTAGTTTAGTTTAGTTTAGTTTAGTTTAGTTTAGTTTAGTTTAGTTTAGTTTAGTTTAGTTTAGTTTAGTTTAGTTTAGTTTAGTTTAGTTTAGTTTAGTTTAGTTTAGTTTAGTTTAGTTTAGTTTAGTTTAGTTTATTATTTTATTTTATTACCAGACCACACGAGTACCAGGCTTATTTATGTCTAAAATGGCCAAGTTTCTGTTAAGTCTCGTATATTAGGTACTACTATAGGGGTGTTATTTCATGTGTCGGTCTCTAACAATGTGAAAAACTGTATTAGGAAATTTGTTCTCCTATGAGAATCCTACTTAGCAGAGATTGACTTGTCACGGTGGGATGTGGGGCCAATTAAGCGCACTAAAGGAGGGGTTTGTGTATTTGCGTGGTGTTATCTAATGCCTGCGTTGTGTCTTGATGGAGGTAGTAACGGCGAGATGATGTGCGTGGCGACGTCTCCCACTGACACTTTTGATCTTGCCACCAATTCATCCCAAAGCATGTAAGTGTCTGCGCTAAAATCCTGCTCTTGCCGTCAATCCAAAAGTGACGAGCCCCCCACCCCCTCCATGGTCACTTAGAAGTCAGTGCTACAAGAACATCAACCAGCAGGACGGAGAGCGGCCGTACATCAAGAAGCCACCCAACGCCTTCATGCTGTTCAGGAAGGAGCAAAGCCCCAACGTGGTCGCCCAGTTCAACATCACTAACTCTGCCGCCGTCAATAAAATCCTAGGAAAGATGGTAAGTCCGATGCCCGGCACGATGCCCGGCACGATGCCCGACTAGCGGCCAGCTAATGCTAAACTATGTTAAGGGTGTTGATCTTCACGGGCCACACCCTCCCTCAGTATCAGCACGTGCGCTTATGCCATATTGAAATATCGTGGTCGGTGTGCTCTCTGGTGTCCACAGTGGAAATCTCTGCCAAAGAAGCTGCAAGCCAAGTACTACCAGCAAGCTGAAGAACACAAACTCATCCACAGCCTGCAGCACCCCAACTGGTCCTGCACAGAAAACTATGTGAGTTGGCGACATCAACAGTCTGTAAAGAAGCTTAGCAATGCTAACCCGACGAATCGCTGCCATGTTGTCATTTTTGCCGATCTTAATTTAGGCCTGAGTAGCGCTCAACAGCGAACTTCCATATGTCCAACCCAGGGGTCGGCAACCTTTACTATCAAGAGCCTGACCTCTGGGGGGTACAAGATTAAAAATCGCTCAAAATTACAAAATTACGGAAGGGGACAAAGCATGAAGTTCATCATCGCCTCTCTGTGAGATATGAACAAATAAGAATAAATAATCCATCTTAATCAGGGCTGCACGATGGTCGAGTGGTTAGCGCGCAGACCTCACAGCTAGGAGACAAGGGTTCAATTCCACCCTCGGCCATCTCTGTGTGGAGTTTGCATGTTCTCCCCGTGCATGCGTGGGTTTTCTCCGGGTACTCGGGTTTCCTCCCACATTCCAAAAACATGCTAGGTTAATTAGCCACTCCAAATTGTCCATAGGTATGAATGTGAGTGTGAATGGTTGTTTGTCTATATGTGCCCTGGGATTGGCTGGCCACCAGACAGCTGGGATAGGCTCCAGCACCCTCATGATGATAAACAGTAGAAAATTAATGAAGGAATGAATAATATTAATATGAGGCTGCACGGTGGTCGAGTGGTTAGCACGCAGGCCTCGCAGCTAGGACACCCGAGTTCAATTCCACCAATTGCATGTTCTCCCCGTGCATGCGTGGGTTTTCTCCGGGTACTCCGGTTTCCTCCCACATTCCAAAAAAAACATGCTAGGTTAATTAGCCACTCCAAATTGTCCATAGGTATGAATGTGAGTGTGAATGGTTGTTTGTCTATATGTGCCCTGTGATTGGCTGGCCACCAGTCCAGGGTGGACCCCGCCTCTCGCCCCAAGACAGCTGGGATAGGCTCCAGCACCCCCGCGACCCTCGTGAGGAAAAGCGGTAGAAAATGAATGAATGAATGTTAATCAATATTTGTGCACTGTGAAAACCTGCCAATGTACGCGCTGTCGGGATGGCTGGTAGTATTTTTGTACTCGGGCTACTACTTTATCATGATAGTTTAACATTCCCTTCCATTTGGTATCCATACTTTAATCACAGCGAGGATTAATGCATTCATGTTTTGCTTTTTCTTGGGCTTTTAGCCGCTTTTTTTAATAACATTAATTCCAAAAGCCGCCACACGGGGCAGCGTTGTGCGAGTCTCCGACGATACCGTCATCCTAACAAGTGACTTTGTGTGTCGTAGGGCAAAAAGAGGAAGCGGGATCGGGGAAAGCAAAGCGCCATTGTCTCAGGTATGACGAGTCAACTGATGGCAGTCATCGGCCACAACATTAGGTACACCTGTGGGTAGCATCTTTGTTGTCAACAAACATCTTGTCAATAATAGAGGATAGTCAGTGTACAGCTTGTATGCACCTAAGTAAGCTATCAGAGGGGGTGTAGGGTGTCGGGTCTGCTGATGGGGGTGCTGTCCTTGGGTCCCTTCGACCCGGCCGGCTGGGGGTTGCTCCCTTTGATGTGGGGGTCCGACAGAGTTGGGGGGCCCGGGTGCTGGTCCCCCGATGGCACAGCCTGTGGCTCCTCCTGGATGGCCCCAAAGGTGGCGTTTCCTTGATCCACAGTGCCATGCCATGTGTGTGTGTGTGTCTAGTATGGAGGGTGGGAGGGCGGGGCTTCCTTTGTAATTGTTTTCTTTTTAATTGTGGTAATTGTTTTTAATTCTGTAAAGCACTTTGTGTTGCATGTCTTTGCAGGAAAAGTGCTATACAAATAAAGTTGATTTGAACAATTATTATTATCCAGCATTATTATTATAGGCTGCATGGCGGTCGAGTGGTTAGCGCGCTGACCTCACAGCGAGGAGACCAGGGTTCAATTCCACTCTCGGCCATCTCTGTGTGGAGTTTGCATGTTCTCCCCGTGCATGTGTGGGTTTTCTCCGGGTACTCCGGTTTCCTCCCACATTCCAAAAACATGCTTGGTTAATTAGCCACTCCAAATTGTCCATAGGTATGAATGTGAGTGTGAATGGTTGTTTGTCTATATGTGCCCTGTGATTGGCTGGCCACCAGTCCAGGGTGTACCCCGCCTCTCGCCCCAAGACAGCTGGGATAGGCTCCAGCACCCCCGCAACCCTCGTGAGGAAAAAGCGGTAGAAAATGAATGAATGAATGCACGGCGGTCGAGTGGTTAGCGCGCAGACCTCACAGCTAGGACACCAGGGTTCAATTCCACCCTCGGCTATCTCTGTGTGGAGTTTGCATGTTCTCCCCGTGCATGCGTGGGTTTTCCTCCCACATTCCAAAAACATGCTAGGTTAATTGGCTAATTCCAAATTGTCCATAGGTATGAATGAGTGTGAATGGTTGTTTGTCTATATGTGCCCTGTGTTTGGCTGGCCACTTGTCCAAGGTGTACCCCGCCTCGGTAGAAAATGAATGAATTATTATAGAGTTGGTTGGAGGCGGACTTGGCAGGGGTACCTAATGCAGTGGCCATTGTGTGTTACGTTGTCATACACGTTGTCATACCTGAACACGCATCTACTCCATTGCAGCGTCTGCACAGGAGCCTTTGGAGGAGCGGCCATGCTCCAGCGGCCCGTCCTCACTGGATGGAACAAAAGATGAGGAGGAGACTCCGCAGTCACAGTGTGGGGGGGCTGGTGGACGGGCTGTCTTCGGTGCTGCTCTGTGTGAAAGGACAACATGATCTCATCAGGAAAGAATGAATGGAAATGATTAAAGTTGTTGTTAAACAAAAAAAACTCAAAACATTCATTTTCTAACACTAATGGAATGTGAACGTATTGCGATTGTTATAAATCTTTTAAAAGTCAAAATCCAGTAATGACCAGTAGAGTCTAAAAGCAGACTTAGCTATTCCATAACCACAACCCAAAACCGAGGCACTCACATGACACGTGCTCACGCTGACCCCGCCCACATGCGCTGCAGGTATTTAGTAGACGTGACAGCCGCATGAGATGAGCACAAAGTCATGGTGGTGCTCCGGTTCCTCGGCATTGCTGCCAGCATTGCTCTGCTCTCAGGTACCAACGGACACACGCTGCCTGTACGACATCTTCTCTCGGTGCTGGAATAAGCCCACCTTCTTCTGTATCTTCTCACCAGGAGAGAAAGTCCAGCAGACTCCCACCGACATGTTCAAGGAAATGGGACAGACGGCCACTCTCCAGTGTTCTCACAGCGTTCAGAGCTACGACCAGATCCTCTGGTACAAGAACGTAGACATGCAGATGGACCTCCTGGGGTACATGTATTACTCCAATCCGACCGTGGAGAAGGGTGTGGACGTGGAGATCAAAGGGGGCGCCTCGGCGAACACAATGTGCCATCTGATCATCCCAAAGCTCACCCTGAACAGCAGTGCACTTTATTACTGTGCAGCTATCTACCACGGTGTAGCACCATGCCGTCTCCCCGTGTCAGAAACCTAATAACACCCCCCCCCCCCCGCAACCTCACACCTGGTTGCAACCATTCCCTGCACAGTATTTATTACAATGGGAGGTTCCTCCGGTGGTTCAACCCACAGATGTTGCAGCATGGTGAGGAGGCGCTGACTTTAGATCAGAGGTTCAAACACCGCACGACACCAGTTTGAGGCCCCCGCCTTGATATGAAAGTTTAATGTTAGTGCGGCCCGCGCAAGTTTGATATGGATGCTGTATGGTATCATGTACCCAGAAAAAATTATTACATTTGATTCATGTTCATGTTAAAGGTTAAATAACTGTTAATAGTTATCCTCCCTATCCGTGTGGAAGTGGTAAGTTTTGGGCTATTTAAGTTTAAAGGAAATAACTTGAAGGCTACCGTTTAGGTCGCTAGCTCTCCGGTTTGCGAGTTAGCATGTGTCTCAAGACCCTGCAGTTGCGCAATATGTTGTAAATAAAAAGAGTATAAATGTGACTATAGTCGTGTTTTGTCATGTCTACAGGGCTCTAATAATGCTTTGTTCATTTTAATCTGAAAAAAAATCATTTGTCTACCCACCAACTATATGTGCTTTCTTAACTTTTTATTATTTGCTGTTTTATTATATTTATTACTGATTGATTTTCTTTATTCTTGATTTGTTTATTTATTTTTCATCTTATTTTGTGTAGAAAAATAAAAAATAAGATATTTGAGAACAGTGGCAGAGCTTTTATTGTAGAAAATCGGAACCAAAGCAAAGTTTATTCATTTTTCTGTTTTTAATAAATGCGTTTTTTTTTTTTTTTTAGAAAACCTGATGCGGCCCAGCCTTGCCCAGACCCTAGCTCCAGTGGCCCCCAGGTCAATTGAGTTTGAGACCCCTGCTTTAGATAAAGTGTAGTAGCCATGAAGGCAAGCTGCTGCATGCTGACCATTCCCAAATGCAGCTACTGCCATTTTGTGAAGTTCATGAATAAAAAAATACATCAGGAGCCATGTTTTTTTTTACTTTACGCGCTAATTCGACAGGTTGCGGTTACAAAGAGGCATTCATGCGACCATTTTCGGTGATAGTAAATCCAAGCGGTTGGAACTCAAACCTAAATCAGCACTTAATACGAGACCGTAACCAAAATAGCTTTTTAACATGTTGGCCCCAAGTGAAGGTCTATGATTAGGATTTGTGTGGTCTTCCGTTGTGATGACGAACCCGCCTCTGGTCCAATGTTTTGAAGCAGAAGTAGCCCCTCCCACATGCTGCTCTGTGAGAGCCGACATTAAAAGCTGAAGAACATCTCCGTTTGAGAAGCTTTTCTGGTTTGATGGAAAGAAAATGATGTGCTTGGTTCTGGTGTTGTCTTGGCCAGGTACTTGACGGTGGAGATGCTGTTTATCGTACTACTCTGTGCTCATCTTGGTTCTCCGTGTTGTTGTCCAGGTGTCTGCTGGGGCTTGGAAGTGCATCAGTCTCCTCCTCAGGTCCTCGCAAAAAGTTCTGACAATGTCCAGATCTTCTGCAGCCACAATCGCAGTGACTATCGAGTGATGCTCTGGTACCAGGTTCCTCCCTCAGACACGAGCATGAAACTGGTTGGAATATTGTCCTTCAAGGATGCTATTCTGGAGAAGCCGTATAAAAAAGATTTTAGTATATCAGGAGATCTGAGCGGGAACAGCGCAAAGAAGGCTTCTCTGACTATCCGGGGTTTACAAGCGCAGCACGGCGCAGCGTATTACTGCGCAGCCAGAGAAGCACGCTGACACAAGCAAGCACCAAATTTGACAAAAAGTCAACATAATCTTGATCTATTTGTGGTTTCCGATACGCACCTGCCTCTGAGCTTTTATTTCCGCTTTATGGAAGCTAACCTCCATAACAGTCAACGGTCTGGATCGAAGCTAACTCCCTAACAGTCAACGGTCTGGATCCAAATTCATTGATGTCTGACCTCTAAACACAAGGTCGTTGGGCGTGAGAGGACAAGCAGGACAAATATAAGACACAAGTAGGAACACAATGATTGGATTGGATCAGGATGGGACTGATGAACCGAGAGCTGATTGGCTGCAAGAGGGAATCTTCAACTTCAATCTTCAACCTCAACAGAAGACAAGGATGTGATTGGCCGGGAGACAGGAAGGACGTTGGAGGACAACAAAAGGCCACATGATGGGACAACAAAAACAAGCAAACAGCGCCCCCTTCCTCTGTTGCCGATGGAGTGACTTCCTGTGTGACTTCCTGCCCCTCCTTGCCAGACACAAGCGGCCACAAAGAACCTGTTTTGGTGGCCACGTTCAACATGAAGCCTCAGTCTTCATCCCTCATGGTCTTCTTCACCAATGTCCTCTGCATGACAGGTAAGGCTGCACCTGCCGGATCCCGAATGTTTTTATGTCTCTTAAGAGACCTCTACTTGTGACGTCGTGTCTTCAATACCTTGGTGTCTTCTCAGGAGTCCAGCTGAGCCCAGACAAAGCGGTCTTCCAGGCGCCTCACGGAGTCTTCAGGCAAGAGAACGACCAAGTGACACTAAGTTTCCGCCACCAGATCCAGAACTACGACACCATCCTGTGGTACCGGCGCTTGGCCGGCACCGCCGCCCTGGAGTTGATCGCCTTGGTGAACTACAAGGAGCCCTCAGTGGTGGGGCACTTGAGGAGCCGCTTCAACGTGAGTGGCGACGGTGAGAAGATGGCTCACCTTCACATCCTCAAACCGATACGCAATGCTGACAGCGGCCAGTATTTTGGTGCGACAAGTACCCACAGTCGTAAAGACCACTACGCTAGCGCACAAAAACCCTCCAGAAGATAAGAGAACAAAAGGAAACCACTGACACTCAAAAGTCAAATACACTGCTGGGGTTGTGGTTTCCTCCATCCATACTACCGGTGTGGTGTTCCCCAGGGTTCCATCCTAGGGCCCGTCTACTTCTCATTGTTGATGCAGATTATGATTATGATATCCCTAGCGCCCTCCTCATGGCACTTTACTCACTATCTTCATCCTTCTCCATCTGAGTGCGGCTATGGACATCTCTCATCTCCATCTGAGTGCGGCTATGGACATCCCTCATCTCCATCCGAGTGCGGCTATGGACATCCCTCATCTCCATCCGAGTGCGGCTATGGACATCCCTCATCTCCATCTGAGTGCGGCTATAGACACCCCTCATCTCATGACTATCCGCCATCCATATCAGTCACGACTTAGTTTCATTATCTCTCAGCCTGAAGTCCGGTCATCCGCATCACTTTGGGCGTGCCTCAAGGCTGTGTCCTGGGGCCCCTCATCATCTACCTCCTACATTTGGTGAAATAATGTCCATTGTATTGCTTTGTGGATAACACCCAGCTCATCCCGGTTTCATCCCCTCTGCTCCCAAACTCCCAAAGTCACTCCCACCAGACCAGTTCCAGACCCAAAAGCCACTTGTTCAGGACTTCTACTGGGATTTGACTTTCCCATTCTTAAATAAGTGGATTGCTCTTGTGTCCAATAATAAAGCCTCTTTCATAGATCAAATATTCTATAAGAACTAGGATGTGTCTTTCTTCAGTCTAGGTCAACTTCTGCTGTCAAAGTCAACCTCACCAAGACCTTCAGAATCCTGCTCAACGTGGCTTTGACAGTCTGGGCTTTTAGCTCCGTGGTTCATGCGCTCAAGTCGGATTGTTGCAGGCCTTCAGCGGGGGCCTGCAAGCTAGTTATAATACGACCCAAGTATCCACTGACAATGCTAAGCTATTATGCCATCATATGTTGTGCTATAACAGCATAGCATAGCATTATATGATGGGATGCTATGTTATGGTATGTTACGCAATGTCATAAGAAAGTCAGCCTGGAAGTACTCAGAGTGAAGATGCATGCAGTGATATGGAGCTGCACGGAGAGAGGGGGGGCATGAGAGTGGTGGTGGTGGGCGGGGATGGAAAACCATGAAAAAAAACTGCTGCGGGTTTTTGAGCAAAGCGTTCACACTGTGGGTACAGGGGGCCACGGTGATACAAGGCAACGGGGGGGCTGTACAAAAACCTCCTCCCATTAGATCCACTGTGTGCACCGCCGGGAGGGGGCCACATCTAACAGGATGGCACCGATTGATACACTGAAGTCACCATAAAGGAACAGACCACAGCCCAAATATTTGCAGAGCTTTTCATGCTAGTCTGGATGATTGGACTGCTTTTGGTGTTTTCAATGATGAGGACTTGGGACTTGATGAGGATGGCAACAGAGGTGAAGCCCTCTTTGGAAAAGGGACAAAAGATGGAAAAGTATCATGAAAGGTTTGGACTAGTACGGCCAAGTAGAACCACTGGGAACTACGGACACCCTGGACAAGGGACCAAAGGGATGATTTTGCTAAATGAGTCGGCTCCTACGAGGTTTTCTTTGGGAATTGAACAAGGAGAAGTGTTTTGGGTGAGGATGCCTTGCAATGATTTCCGGATGCTGAGCCACTGACACCGTGGGACATATGACGCCTACTTTGGCCGGGGTACAAAAGGGACCGTTCTCGGTGGGAAAGACCACACCGACTTTGGTGCCGGAACAGGGTTAACACTTCTTGGTGAGACAGCAGAACAAGTCCATGTTGGGAAGTTCAACGCTTCCTGAGTCTGACCAGCCAAAGTTGGAGAACGTGTGGTGGTGAAATGACTTCTTTAGAGCACAAAACAGTTGCCCTGTGACAAGGCTAACAGTTCCAGGTAAGTCATTGGAAGACATGTAAACGCTCCCAGAGTCCAACAAGAAATCTAACAAGAAAACGGTTTTCAATGAACAAAAGATCATCCTAGTTTGTTGCATGAGCCAACCACAGTGTGGAACAGTTATGACCAAGCATTCTTCGGCACAGGAACAAGGCTAACAGTTCTAGGTAAGACTCTGAAACAAGTCTGTGGAAGCAATGGAAAAGCTTCAAGAGCCTTTAAAGAAAACTCTTTTCAATGGAGTTCAAGTTGGGAAAAATAGAGTAGTGTTGTTAGCGTTACGAGAACACAGCACTGTGCCTACAGTACGGCTCTGAAGTTTACTTTGGTGCCGGAACAAGGCTAACAGTACTAGGTAGGACACCCAAACTCAAAAATGGAAGGAGAAAAGTCTTTTTGGTGGAGTTAAATTGGGGGAACAAAGTAGAATAGTTTGGTACACGAGACCACTACACTGGGACTACTAACTCTGAAGCTTTTCTTTGGTGCCGGAACAAGGTTAACAGTCCTAGGTAAGACACCAGAACTAGTCCATGTAAGGAATTTAAAGGCCTCCAGAGTCTGGAACTGTTTTTACATTGGAGGGGAAAAAAGAGTAGCGATGTTTGGTACACGAGACAACCGCACTGTGACCAGTTATGGCAATGAAGCTTTCTTTGGTGCCGGAACAAGGTTAACAGTCCTAGGTAAGACACCAAAACTATTGAGAATTTAGAGGAATCCTTAGTCTGGAACTGTTTTTACATTGGAGGGAAAAAATGAGCTTGTTGTTTGGTACACGAAAAAAAAGAGTAGCGATGTTTGGTGCACGAGACAACCGCACTGTGAATAACTACGCTGGCTATGAAGTTTACTTTGGTGGCGGAACAAGGTTAACAGTCCTAGGTAAGACACCAGAACTAGTCCATGTAAGGAATTTAAAGGCCTCCAGAGTCTGGAACTGTTTTTACATTGGAGGGGAAAAAAAGAGTAGCGATGTTTGGTACACGAGACAACCGCACTGTGAATAACTACGCTGGCAATGAAGCTTTCTTTGGTGGCGGAACAAGGTTAACAGTCCTAGGTAAGACACCAGAACTAGTCCATGTAAGGAATTTAGAGGAATCCTTCATGTCAAGGGGTTTTCTATCAAACAGTTCTAGGTAAGGTAGGTAGGTAAGGTCTTTGCGGGCGGTTGGGGTTACTGCTTGTGGTTCTTGTGAAGCTTTCTTTGGTGCAGGAACAAGGTTAATAGTCCTAGCTAAGACACCAGAACTAGTCCATGTAAGGAATTTAAATGCTTCCGGAATCTGGAACAGTTTTTAATGGAGTTCAAATTGGAGGGAAAAAAAAGAGTCGCTATGTTTGGTACACGAGACAACCGCACTGTGACCAGTTATGGCTATGAAGTTTACTTTGGTGGCGGAACAAGGTTAACAGTCCTAGGTAAGACACCAGAACTAGTCCATGTAAGGAATTTAAAGGCCTCCAGAGTCTGGAACTGTTTTTACATTGGAGGGAAAAAAAGAGCGTGTTGTTTGGTACATGAAAAAAAAAAGAGTCGCAATGTTTGGTACAAGAGACAACCGCACTGTGAATAACTACGCTGGCTATGAAGTTTACTTTGGTGGCGGAACAAGGTTAACAGTCCTAGGTAAGACACCAGAACTAGTCCATGTAAGGAATTTAGAGGAGTCCTTCATGTCAAGGGGTTTTCTATCAAACTAGAGTCTTTGCGGGCTGTTGGGGGTACTGCTTGTGGTTCTTGTGAAGCTTTCTTTGGTGCAGGAACAAGGTTGATAGTCCTAGCTAAGACACCAGAACTAGTCCATGTAAGGAATTTAAATGCTTCCGGAATCTGGAACTGTTTTTAATGGAGTTCAAATTGGAGGGAAAAAAAAGAGTCGCTATGTTTGGTACACGAGACAACCGCACTGTGACCAGTTATGGCGATGAAGTTTACTTTGGTGGCGGAACAAGGTTAACAGTCCTAGGTAAGACACCAGAACTAGTCCATGTAAGGAATTTAAAGTCCTCCAGAGTCTGGAACTGTTTTTACATTGGAGGGAAAAAAAGAGCGTGTTGTTTGGTACATGAAAAAAAAGAGTCGCAATGTTTGGTACACGAGACAACCGCACTGTGAATAACTACGATGAAGTTTACTTTGGTGGCGGAACAAGGCTAACAGTCCTAGGTAAGACACCAGAACTAGTCCATGTAAGGAATTTAGAGGACTCCTTCATGTCAAGGGGTTTTCTATCAAACTAGAGTCTTTGCGGGCTGTTGGGGGTACTGCTTGTGGTTCTTGTGAAGCTTCCTTCGGTGCAGGAACAAGGTTAGCAGTCCTAGCTAAGACCCCATCCAAAGCTTTCCAAGTCAAGTGGATTTCTGTGAAAGCGAAGTGAGGAATAAAGCGCAGCGTCGTGGCGGCTGGTCAACTGAAGGAAACGTGATTCCCGCAGGATGTCGGTGTTGCTACGACGTTAGTGTTCATGTTGACAAACGGTGGCCATATTAGCATGAGTACAGCAGGTGCAGGCGATGAGGCGGGTGCGGCGTGCATGGATGTTGCCTTCAAGGGGCTCAGACAGAAAGATAAGAGAGGCCAGCAGAGGAAAAAGAGCTTTCTGTCGTGGCTGCAAGGCTCTGTGCTCCTACAACCAAGCTTTTTTCGCCGCGGGGACCAAACTCAGCGTTTTAGGTAAGAAAAGCTGAGACCCAAATCCAAACGTGTCGGCTATGGACTCTTGGAAGCTATTTCAGTGGATGGAACGGACGTGTTGGTTGTTAAGGTTCCTGCTAAAGTACAAATACTTCTTGTTGAACTTTTCCCTCCTAAGCAGCAATCAAACATTTGGCTCTCAGCTTCTTTTTCATATCTGCTCATGGAAACTCTGGGCACGCCCGATAAAGTCTTCTTTAGGACATCATGTGACGGAAGCGGCACGCCGAGATGCCGCCTGTGACTTCTTTGTGTTTGCTTCACGTGTGGTAAACCAGCACAAACTGTCACACGTTTTGTCTTTTTGATATTGCATCAATGTGAGCAGCTCCGTGTCTACACGCGTACTTTGGCGGCGTGAGGGAAGAAAACGCCATGAAATACGCTGCTGGGGGTAAAACACACAAAAAAAAACAACACGTGGAAGTATACGGCTAAAATGGACGGCGAGGACGACGTTGAAATGTGCTAAATGAACTTGAAAATCATTCCGGCATATCTGCTCTTTTTATCTCCGTTACATGCTTCCTTGTCACAACATGAATGCATATGCGCATCTCTGCGGGTGGAGGCGGGGCCGCTAGAATACACAATATTTTTGGTGAAAGTAACGTTCAATCTCATGTCAAAATCATCCCCGACTAGTCAGCTGGCGGAGGACTATGGCGACAGGAAGTAGGTTAGGTTTACTTGGAATGAAATAGCCGTCAATGGTCGGGAAAGTTGGCTTGATTGACGGCTCTGAAATGGGAAAGGTGGACATCAGGTTTGTGGAAGACTCAAAGGCCCCAAATGAGGTGACCACCATGAAATTGTCTTTCCAAGAGCACACATGCTAGCATGCTAGCTTGATTGACGACTCCCGTGGAAAAGATGTGGTGTTTTCCGAAAAAGCTTCTTGGAGATGGACGTTCATCCACGACTAAATTGTAAAACATGTCCATCCATCTTCTAGTCTGCTTCTCCTAAAAGACGTATCCCAGCTTTGTGGGAAAGCCAAGCTGATGAAGGAGGCTTCCAGAAAGACGGCGGTTATGTTGGACTTGAGTGTTTTCCAGAAGATGTACGTCAGGATTGTAGTGCTTAGTGATGGTGCTAGAACTTTAGGACCACTCCTTTCTGTGTTTTCTCCAAACCTAAGAACCCGACCTGAACATCACGCCACCAAAGGTGACCTTGCTCAAACCTTCGCCACACGAGTGCAGCGACCACAAGGACGACGAGAAGAGGAAGACTTTGGTGTGCGTGGCCACCGGGTTCTATCCGGACCACGTCAGCGTGGTGTGGAAGATCAACCAGAAGGAGGTGAGCAGGGGCGTGGCCACAGACGCCCAGGCCCTGCGGAGCGGGGACCACTACAGCATCACCAGCAGGCTGAGGGTCCCGGCCGGCAGCTGGTTCGACTCCGACACGGAATTCACGTGCGTGGTCCGGTTCTTCAACGGGAACGAAACGGTCGACTATCCCGCGTCCGTCAACGGAGAGAAAGGTCAGTTCCGTTTCCCATCGTCAGCAATCGTCTTCCCTTCCTCACGTCGGCATCTTCTCCTTGCTTCCAGGCTGGGGGGAGGAAGGCGCCGTGACACGAGGTCTGTCCGCTCGCCTGAAAGCTTTCACACGCCTCGCTGCTTTCTAAACCTTCTCGTCCCGCTGCAGAAAACTTCCTGAAGATCTCGCAGAGCGCCAAACTCTCCTACAGCGTCCTCATCGCCAAGAGCTGCGTCTACGGCGCCTTCGTCTTCTTGCTGATCTGGAAGCTTCGGGTTGGTTGGACCCCATGCGGCCTTCTATCTGGCTTCAAACACAACAAGAGCATATTTATTTGGGGGATGTTCTATTTGGCCTCCTGGTTACTTCACGGGACCTGGAGGACATGCATGACATCATATGGACGCCGTATATGTATCATATCTTTCATTTACATTCACTAGTTACTCATCACTCAGCAACTGACCATACCACCTTTCTTAAAGCTACACACCACCTTTTTACCTCGCCTTCTCAGGTTCTGGGGGACGTTAGAGGTGTGGATCGTTCAATCTATGAGGTTCTGGGTGACTTTAGAGGCGTGGACCGTTCAATCTATGAGGTTGTGTGTGACTTTAGAGGTGTGGACCGTACAATCTATGAGGTTGTGTGTGACTTTAGAGGTGTGGACCGTACAATCTCTGAGGTTCTGGATGACTTTAGAGGTGTGGACCGTTCAATCTATGAGGTTCTGGATGACTTTAGAGGTGTGGACTGTTCAATCGCTGAGGTTCTGGTTGACTTTAGAGGTGTGGACCGTTCAATCTCGGATGTGTTGGGTGACTTTAGAGGCGTGGACCGTTCAATCTATGAGGTTCTGGATGACTTTAGAGGTGTGGACTGTTCAATCGCTGAGGTTCTGGTTGACTTTAGAGGCGTGGACCGTTCAATCTATGAGGTTCTGGATGACTTTAGAGGCGTGGACCGTTCAATCTCTGAGGTTGTGTGACTTTAGAGGCGTGGACCGTTCAATCTCTGAGGTTGTGTGTGACTTTAGAGGTGTGGAATGTTCAATCTTTGAGGTTGTGTGACTTTAGAGGTGTGGACCGTTCAATCTCTGAGGTTGTGTGACTTTAGAGGCGTGGACCGTTCAATCTCTGAGGTTGTGTGTGACTTTAGAGGTGTGGACCGTACAATCTCTGAGGTTCTGGATGACTTTAGAGGTGTGGACCGTTCAACCTATGAGGTTCTGGATGACTTTAGAGGTGTGGACCTTTCAATCTCTGAGGTTCTGGATGACTTTAGAGGTGTGGACTGTTCAATCGCTGAGGTTCTGGTTGACTTTAGAGGTGTGGACCGTTCAATCTATGAGGTTCTGGATGACTTTAGAGGCGTGGACCGTTCAATCTCTGAGGTTGTGTGTGACTTTAGAGGCGTGCACCGTTCAATCTCTGAGGTTGTGTGTGACTTTAGAGGCGTGGACCGTTCAATCTATGAGGTTCTGGATGACTTTAGAGGCGTGGACCGTTCAATCTCTGAGGTTGTGTGTGACTTTAGAGGCGTGGACCGTTCAATCTCTGAGGTTGTGTGTGACTTTAGAGGCGTGGACCGTTCAATCTCTGAGGTTGTGTGACTTTAGAGGTGTGGACCGTTCAATCTCTGAGGTTGTGTGTGACTTTAGAGGCGTGGACCGTTCAATCTCTGAGGTTGTGTGTGACTTTAGAGGCGTGGACCGTTCAATCTCTGAGGTTGTGTGTGACTTTAGAGGCGTGGACCGTTCAATCTCTGAGGTTGTGTGTGACTTTAGAGGCGTGGACCGTTCAATCTCCGAGGTTGTGTGTGACTTTAGAGGTGTGGACCGTTCAATCTCTGAGGTTGTGTGACTTTAGAGGCGTGGACCGTTCAATCTCTGAGGTTGTGTGACTTTAGAGGCGTGGACCGTTCAATCTCTGAGGTTGTGTGTGACTTTAGAGGTGTGGACCGTTCAATCTCTGAGGTTCTGGGTGACTTTAGAGGCGTGGACCGTTCAATCTCTGAGGTTGTGTGTGACTTTAGAGGCGTGGACCGTTCAATCTCTGAGGTTGTGTGTGACTTTAGAGGCGTGGACCGTTCAATCTCTGAGGTTGTGTGTGACTTTAGAGGCGTGGACCGTTCAATCTCTGAGGTTGTGTGTGACTTTAGAGGCGTGGACCGTTCAATCTCTGAGGTTGTGTGTGACTTTAGAGGTGTGGACCGTTCAATCTCTGAGGTTGTGTGACTTTAGAGGCGTGGACCGTTCAATCTCTGAGGTTGTGTGACTTTAGAGGTGTGGACCGTACAATCTCTGAGGTTCTGGATGACTTTAGAGGTGTGGACCGTTCAACCTATGAGGTTCTGGATGACTTTAGAGGTGTGGACTGTTCAATCGCTGAGGTTCTGGTTGACTTTAGAGGTGTGGACCGTTCAATCTATGAGGTTCTGGATGACTTTAGAGGCGTGGACCGTTCAATCTCTGAGGTTGTGTGTGACTTTAGAGGCGTGGACCGTTCAATCTCTGAGGTTGTGTGTGACTTTAGAGGCGTGGACCGTTCAATCTATGAGGTTCTGGATGACTTTAGAGGCGTGGACCGTTCAATCTCTGAGGTTGTGTGTGACTTTAGAGGCGTGGACCGTTCAATCTCTGAGGTTGTGTGTGACTTTAGAGGCGTGGACCGTTCAATCTCTGAGGTTGTGTGACTTTAGAGGTGTGGACCGTTCAATCTCTGAGGTTGTGTGTGACTTTAGAGGCGTGGACCGTTCAATCTCTGAGGTTGTGTGTGACTTTAGAGGCGTGGACCGTTCAATCTCTGAGGTTGTGTGTGACTTTAGAGGCGTGGACCGTTCAATCTCTGAGGTTGTGTGTGACTTTAGAGGCGTGGACCGTTCAATCTCTGAGGTTGTGTGTGACTTTAGAGGTGTGGACCGTTCAATCTCTGAGGTTGTGTGACTTTAGAGGCGTGGACCGTTCAATCTCTGAGGTTGTGTGACTTTAGAGGCGTGGACCGTTCAATCTCT
Organism: Doryrhamphus excisus; assembly: GCF_030265055.1. NCBI lineage: Eukaryota > Metazoa > Chordata > Actinopteri > Syngnathiformes > Syngnathidae > Doryrhamphus > Doryrhamphus excisus. Next base: position 11,502,839 of record NC_080472.1, read on the forward strand.
GAGGTTGTGTGTGACTTTAGAGGCGTGGACCGTTCAATCTCTGAGGTTGTGTGTGACTTTAGAGGCGTGGACCGTTCAATCTCTGAGGTTGTGTGTGACTTTAGAGGCGTGGACCGTTCAATCTCTGAGGTTCTGGATGACTTTAGAGGCGTGGACCGTTCAATCTCTGAGGTTGTGTGTGACTTTAGAGGCGTGGACCGTTCAATCTCTGAGGTTGTGTGTGACTTTAGAGGCGTGGACCGTTCAATCTCTGAGGTTGTGTGACTTTAGAGGTGTGGACCGTTCAATCTCTGAGGTTGTGTGTGACTTTAGAGGCGTGGACCGTTCAATCTCTGAGGTTGTGTGTGACTTTAGAGGCGTGGACCGTTCAATCTCTGAGGTTGTGTGTGACTTTAGAGGCGTGGACCGTTCAATCTCTGAGGTTGTGTGTGACTTTAGAGGCGTGGACCGTTCAATCTCTGAGGTTGTGTGTGACTTTAGAGGTGTGGACCGTTCAATCTCTGAGGTTGTGTGACTTTAGAGGCGTGGACCGTTCAATCTCTAAGGTTGTGTGACTTTAGAGGCGTGGACCGTTCAATCTCTGAGGTTGTGTGTGACTTTAGAGGTGTGGACCGTTCAATCTCTGAGGTTCTGGGTGACTTTAGAGGCGTGGATCGTTCAATCTCTGAGGTTGTGTGACTTTAGAGGCGTGGACCGTTCAATCTATGAGGTTCTGGATGACTTTAGAGGCGTGGACCGTTCAATCTCTGAGGTTGTGTGTGACTTTAGAGGCGTGGACCGTTCAATCTCTGAGGTTGTGTGTGACTTTAGAGGCGTGGACCGTTCAATCTCTGAGGTTGTGTGACTTTAGAGGTGTGGACCGTTCAATCTCTGAGGTTGTGTGTGACTTTAGAGGCGTGGACCGTTCAATCTCTGAGGTTGTGTGTGACTTTAGAGGCGTGGACCGTTCAATCTCTGAGGTTGTGTGTGACTTTAGAGGCGTGGACCGTTCAATCTCTGAGGTTGTGTGTGACTTTAGAGGCGTGGACCGTTCAATCTCCGAGGTTGTGTGTGACTTTAGAGGTGTGGACCGTTCAATCTCTGAGGTTGTGTGACTTTAGAGGCGTGGACCGTTCAATCTCTGAGGTTGTGTGACTTTAGAGGCGTGGACCGTTCAATCTCTGAGGTTGTGTGTGACTTTAGAGGTGTGGACCGTTCAATCTCTGAGGTTCTGGGTGACTTTAGAGGCGTGGATCGTTCAATCTCTGAGGTTGTGTGACTTTAGAGGCGTGGACCGTTCAATCTCTGAGGTTGTGTGTGACTTTAGAGGCGTGGACCGTTCAATCTCTGAGGTTGTGTGTGACTTTAGAGGCGTGGACCGTTCAATCTCTGAGGTTGTGTGTGACTTTAGAGGCGTGGACCGTTCAATCTCTGAGGTTGTGTGTGACTTTAGAGGTGTGGACCGTTCAATCTCTGAGGTTGTGTGACTTTAGAGGCGTGGACCGTTCAATCTCTGAGGTTGTGTGACTTTAGAGGTGTGGACCGTACAATCTCTGAGGTTCTGGATGACTTTAGAGGTGTGGACCGTTCAACCTATGAGGTTCTGGATGACTTTAGAGGTGTGGACCTTTCAATCTCTGAGGTTCTGGATGACTTTAGAGGTGTGGACTGTTCAATCGCTGAGGTTCTGGTTGACTTTAGAGGTGTGGACCGTTCAATCTATGAGGTTCTGGATGACTTTAGAGGCGTGGACCGTTCAATCTCTGAGGTTGTGTGTGACTTTAGAGGCGTGGACCGTTCAATCTCTGAGGTTGTGTGTGACTTTAGAGGCGTGGACCGTTCAATCTATGAGGTTCTGGATGACTTTAGAGGCGTGGACCGTTCAATCTCTGAGGTTGTGTGTGACTTTAGAGGCGTGGACCGTTCAATCTCTGAGGTTGTGTGTGACTTTAGAGGCGTGGACCGTTCAATCTCTGAGGTTGTGTGACTTTAGAGGTGTGGACCGTTCAATCTCTGAGGTTGTGTGTGACTTTAGAGGCGTGGACCGTTCAATCTCTGAGGTTGTGTGTGACTTTAGAGGCGTGGACCGTTCAATCTCTGAGGTTGTGTGTGACTTTAGAGGCGTGGACCGTTCAATCTCTGAGGTTGTGTGTGACTTTAGAGGTGTGGACCGTTCAATCTCTGAGGTTGTGTGACTTTAGAGGCGTGGACCGTTCAATCTCTAAGGTTGTGTGACTTTAGAGGCGTGGACCGTTCAATCTCTGAGGTTGTGTGTGACTTTAGAGGTGTGGACCGTTCAATCTCTGAGGTTCTGGGTGACTTTAGAGGCGTGGATCGTTCAATCTCTGAGGTTGTGTGACTTTAGAGGCGTGGACCGTTCAATCTCTGAGGTTGTGTGTGACTTTAGAGGCGTGGACCGTTCAATCTCTGAGGTTGTGTGTGACTTTAGAGGCGTGGACCGTTCAATCTCTGAGGTTGTGTGTGACTTTAGAGGCGTGGACCGTTCAATCTCTGAGGTTGTGTGTGACTTTAGAGGTGTGGACCGTTCAATCTCTGAGGTTGTGTGACTTTAGAGGCGTGGACCGTTCAATCTCTGAGGTTGTGTGACTTTAGAGGCGTGGACCGTTCAATCTCTGAGGTTGTGTGTGACTTTAGAGGTGTGGACCGTTCAATCTCTGAGGTTCTGGGTGACTTTAGAGGCGTGGATAGTTCAATCTCTGAGGTTGTGTGACTTTAGAGGCGTGGACCGTTCAATTGCTGAGGTTCTGGATGACTTTAGAGCAGGGGTGGGCAAACTTTTTGACTCGCGGGCCGCATTGATTTAATAAAATTGACGGGGGGGGGGGGGGCAGACTGTATAGTATTTTACACGTGACCATTTGTACACGTATATTTTTACACATATTTTACACATAAAAGTGTCATGTAGTCTGCTATATGTGCACTTTGAGATCATTTATTTGATGTAAAGTGCGTTATAAATTAATCATTATTATTATTATTATTATTGTTATTATTATTACGACCAGTCCAGGGTGTACCCCGCCTCTCCCCCCAAGATATATGATATCCTATGATATAGATATATAGATATGATAAGATATACAGTGAAGAAAATAAGTATTTGAACACCCTGCTATTTTGCTATTTCTCCCACTTAGAAATCATGGAGGGGTCTGAAATTTTCATCGTAGGTGCATGTCCACTGTGAGAGAGATAAACTAAAAAGAAAAATCCAGAAATCACAATGCATGATTTTTTAACAATTTATTTGTGTGATACAGCTGCAAATAAGTATTTGAACACCTGTGTATCATCTAGAATTCTGACCCTGAAAGACCTGTTAGTCTGCCCATTAGAAGTCCACCTGCACTCCATGTATCATCCTGAATCAGATGCACCTGTTTGAGGTCGTTAGCTGCATAAAGACACCTGTCCACCCCATACAATCAGTAAGACTTTAACTTGTAACATGGCGAAGACCAAAGAGCTGTCCAAAGACACCAGAGACAAAATTGTACACCTCCACAAGGCTGGAAAGGGCTACGGAGCAATTACCAAGCAGCTTGGTGAAAAAAGGTCCACTGTTGGAGCTATCATTAGAAAATGGAAGAAGCTAAACATGACGGTCAATCTCAATCGGAGTGGAGCCCCATGCAAGATATCACCTCGTGGGGTCTCAATGATTCTAAGAAAGGTGAGGAATCAGCCCAGAACTACACGACAGGACTTGGTCAATGACCTGAAAAGAGCTGGGACCACCGTTTCCAAGGTTACTGTAGGTAATACACTAAGACGTCATGATGTGAAATCATGCATGGCACGAAAGGTTCCCCTGCTTAAACCAGCACATGTCAAGGCCCGTCTTAAGTTTGCATATGACCATTTGGATGATACAGAGGAGTCATGGGAGAAAGTTTTATGGTCAGATGAGACCAAAATAGAACTTTTTGGTCATAATTCCAATAAGCGTGTTTGGAGGAAGAAGAATGAAGAGTACAATCCGAAGAACACCATCCCTACTGTGAAGCATGGGGGTGGTAGCATCATGCTTTGGGGGTGTTTTTCTGCACATGGGACAGGACGAGTGCACTGCATTAAAGAGAGGATGACTGGGGCCGTGTATTGTGAGATTTTGGGGAACAACCTCCTTCCCTCTGTCAGAGCATTGAAGATGGGTCGTGGCTGGGTCTTCCAACACGACAACGACCCGAAGCACACAGCCAGGAAAACCAAGGAGTGGCTCCGTAAGAAGCATATCAAGGTTCTAGCATGGCCCAGCCAGTCTCCAGACCTGAACCCAATCGAAAATCTTTGGAGGGAGCTCAAACTCCGTGTTTCTCAGCGACAGCCCAGAAACCTGACTGATCTAGAGAAGATCTGTGTGGAGGAGTGGGCCAAGATCCCTCCTGCAGTGTGTGCAAACCTGGTGAAAAACTACAGGAAACGTTTGACCTCTGTAATAGCAAACAAAGGCTACTGTACCAAATATTAACATTCATTTTCTCAGGTGTTCAAATACTTATTAGCAGCTGTATCACACAAATAAATTGTTAAAAAAATCATGCATTGTGATTTCTGGATTTTTCTTTTTAGTTTATCTCTCTCACAGTGGACATGCACCTACGATGAAAATTTCAGACCCCTCCATGATTTCTAAGTGGGAGAAATAGCAAAATAGCAGGGTGTTCAAATACTTATTTTCTTCACTGTATAGATAGCCTATGATAGGCTCCAGCACCCCCGCGTCCCTCGTGAGGATAAGCAGTAGAAAATGAATGAATTATGATTGTTATTATTATTATTATTACGACCAGTCCAGTGTGTACCCCGCCTCTCGCCCCAAGACAGCTGGGATAGGCTCCAGCACCCCCGCGACCCTCGTGAGGATAAGCGGTAAAAATGAATGAATTATTATTATTATTATTATTATTATTATTATTATTATTATTACGACCAGTCCAGGGTGTACCCCGCCTCACGCCCCAAGACAACTGGGATAGGCTCCAGCACCCCTGCGACCCTCGTGAGGATAAGCGGTAGAAAATGAATGTATTATTATTATTATTATTATTATTTTAATTATTATTATTATGTGCTTGTGTCCCTTTTTTCAGGAGCATTTTGTAAACATCAGACCGCATCAAATAACAAAATTGATAAAACAGCTACTTCGACCATCAAAATGTTGCCAGGTTGTACGTTGAGTTTCAATGAAATATTTTGGAAAGAACAGGCGGGCCATATTCAAACACTTGGCGGGCCGGATGTGGCCCCCGGGCCGTAGTTTGCCCACCCCTGCTTTAGAGGCGTGGACCGTTCAATCTCTGAGGTTGTGTGACTTAAGAGGCGTGGACCGTTCAATCTCTGAGGTTGTGTGACTTTAGAGGCGTGGACCGTTCAATCTCTGAGGTTGTGTGTGACTTTAGAGCAGGGGTGGGCAAACTACGGCCCGGGGGCCACATCCGGTCCGCCAAGTGTTTGAATACGGCCCGCCCATTCTTTCCAAAGCATTTCATTTAAAGTCAACATACAAGCTGGCATCATGGCTTGAGACGACATTTTCATGGTTTGGCGGTTTTATCAATTTTGTTATTTGATGCGGTCTGTTGTTTACAAAGTGCTCCTGAAAAAAGGGACACAAGCACATAATAATAATAATAATAAATAATAAATTTATTATTATTATAAATTTATAATGCACTTTACATCAAATAAATGCATAAGTGCACATATAGCAGATTGCATAACACTTTTACAGATACAATAATTTTGTTATTTGATGCGGCCTGTTTACAAAGTGCTCCAAAAAAGGGACACAGGCACATAATAATAATAATAATAATAATAATAATAATAATAATAATAATAATAATAATAATAATAACAAATAATAATAATAATATAAAACAATAATAACAAATAATATAAAATAATACTAAATTCATTCTTCTTATTATACATTTATAACGCACTTTACATAATAATAATAATAAAAATAATAATATAAAATAATAATAACAAATAATATCAAATAATAATAAATTTATTCTTATTATTATAAATTTATAACGCACTTTACATCAAATAAATGATCTTAAAGTGCACATATAGCAGATTACATAACACACTACAGATACAATAATTTTGTTATTTGATGCGGTCTGTTATTTACAAAGTGCTCCTGAAAAAAGGGACACAGGCACATAATAATAATAATAATAATAATAATAATAATAACAAATAATAATAATAATAACAAATAATAATCAATTTATTATTATAAATTTATAACACACTTTACATCAAATAAATGATCTCAAAGTGCCCATAAAGCAGATTGCATGACACTTTTACAGATACAATAATTCCAGCTGGACTGTTACGTGTAAAATATCGAGTCTGGCCCCCCCGTCAATTTTGTTAAATCAATGCGGCCCGCCAGTCAAAAAGTTTGCCCACCCCTGCTTTAGAGGCATGGACGTTCAATCTCTGAGGTTGTGTGTGACTTTAGAGGTGTGGACCGTACAATCTCTGAGGTTCTGGATGATTTTAGAGGTGTGGACCGTTCAATCTCTGAGGTTGTGTGACTTTAGAGGTATAGTGTACTAACGCTGGCATTCCCTGGTGTGTTTGTTTCAGGTCTCCTCGAGGAAAAGCGGCTAAAGAAGGGAAGCCCTTTCTGTTTGATTGCTCTGCTATTGATTGTGTGACCTGTTTGCTGAATAAAAGTATTCCATGGTACCAACTGTGTGCTTCGGTTGTCTTATCTGGTTGATGATACAGTAGATGTTGGTTACATAATCTATAAGATACAGTATGGCACAGCATCCATTTTTTGGTTTAGATTCAACTATAAACATTCTTGTTCTGAGTTATAGCAACATACATGATCATGTTAGAAGTTCCAGGAAGTTCATAATGGCTTTTCAACATTAACTTTTCACTGAAACATAACTGTAAATTTACATGATCGTGTATTTGGGATTTCTTTTTCATGTACTTCATTTTGATGGTTCATTATTTACACTGTTAAGTGACATTTTACCATGAACTATATTATATACATTAATTTTATTTTATTTTATTCTGCAAATATTTAGCATGTCAGAGGTCATAAAAGGGCTTTACATTTCTAGTTTGCACTGAAACTCACTTTAAAATAATTAATATTGCATGTACAATCAGGTATTTTGTATTATATGCAGCTTTTTACATTTGGTATAAGTCGTGTACATTTGTATTTAGACTTATTTTTTTATTTTAATAAAATAAAAATAAAATATAATAAAATAAAAAATATATATTTTTTATTTTTAACTATTGTGTACTTCCCTTTCAAACATGAATTTATATGTTAGTATGAAATACACACCACATTCGCTGTGCAATATCAAGGCTCTAAATACAATATATTACGTTCTATGTGAAGTATTTCTATAATGCCTCATATACTGATCTCATATACTGTATATACTGGTCATATATTTCATCTCGTTTCATATTATCTGCATACTGTATTTGTATATAACTCTGGGTAAAACTGTTGATTTGTTAATACTTGGATTGTTTATTTTTTTTAATATATTTTTGTACTGCTCAACTGATTCTGTACTCTTGCTGCTGTGCAATGCAAATTTCAAATTTTAGGCAAAGGCATATCTTATCTTATCTCATAAAAAACCTCCATGATAAAAATATTTCAATGTTATTCCGTTGCTATTTAAACACACTAAACTGTCCCTCTACTACTTTAACTTTGTTATTGAGCGTATTCAGGTAAGAAATGAAGTCAAAGATGTTAAGCGACTCAAAGGTCATACAAGGAGAGAGGATGTGGTCGCTCGCTGCTGCTTGCAGAACGACGCACAAACTTTCCAGTCACCGCAACCTCAAGCTTGCACTATGCACCTGCACACACACACACACACACACACACACACACACTTGGCGTTGCAATACACACCTGAGAGCAAAGTGCTGGCACAACGTCTACTTGCATATCAACCCACGCACGCATACGCCGACTGTTTACTCAGAGCCGGTGCAGGAAACGTGGATGTACAACACTTGCATCGCTTGTTGCCGTGCAAAAACACAAAGGACAGGTTGCCATCTTACTGCTGTTTGTCTCGTGTGCTGCTGTTGCAAACAGGAACAAACAAGGATCAAACACAAGCAGTGGTGTGAAAACCTGCTTGCCCCCTTCCTGATTGCTTTGATTTTTGTCAGCTTAAATGTTTCACATCATCACACAAAGTGTAAAAAAAAGAAAATACAGTTTTTAAATGAAAGCTTTTATTATGAAGGGAGAAAAACCATCCAAAGCTCCATGGCCCTGTGCGAACAAGTGATTCCAATACGTCTGGAAAATATACATAAAGCTATTTCTAAAGCTGACCACAGTGAGAGCCATTATGCACAAATTGAGAAAACATGGAACAGTGGTGAAGCTTCCCAGGAGTGGCCGGCTAACCCAAATGACCCCAAGAGCGCAGTGACGACTCATCCAAGAGGTCACAAAAGACCCCGCGACAGCATCCAAAGAACTGCAGGCCACAATTGCCTCAGTTCAGCTCAGGAGTCCACCATAAGTAAGACAAAAAATGGCTTGCATGGTAGAGTTCCCGAGACCAAAACCAATGCTGAAAAAAAAAGTCTCAATTTTGCCAGAAGACATCTTGATGATCCTCAAGACCTTTGGGAAAATACTCTGTGGTCTCTGTGGAAGGTGAGTGTCCCTTCACATACAGAAAAATAACATAATTCATTCATTCATTTTCTACCGCTTTTCCTCACGAGGGTCGCGGGGGGTGCAACCTATCCCAGCTGTCTTCGGGCGTAAGGCGGGGTACACCCTAGACTGGTCGCCAGCCAATCACAGGGCACACATAGACAAACCATTCACACTCACATTCATACCTATGGACAATTTGGAGTAGCCAATTAACCTAGCATGTTTTTGGAATGTGGGAGGAAACCGGAGTACCCGGAGAAAACCCACGCATGCACGGGGAGAACAGGCAAACTCCACACAGAGATGCCCGAGGGTGGAATTGAACCCTGGTCTCCTAGCTGTGAGGTCTGTGCGCTAACCCCTAGACCACCGTGCCGCCCAAAATAACATCAATAATTAAAAAAAAAAAATATTGTGGTGGTAGTGTGATGGTCAGGGGTTGTTTTACTGCTTCAGGACCTGGAAGACCTGCTGTGATAAATGGAAGCATGAATGCTGCTGACCAGGAGCAGAACGTCCAGCCATCTGTTGGTGACCTCCAGTTGAAAGCAACTTGGGTTGATCCAAAACACACCAGCAAGTCCACCTCTGAAAGGCTGAAGAAAAACCAAATGAAGACTTTGGAGCGGCCTAGTCCAAGTCCTGACCCGGATCCTATTGCAATGCTGTTGTATGACCTTCAAAAGGCTTCATGATGAAAAAGCCTCCAGTGTGGCCGAATGACAACAATTCTGCAAAGACAGTTGTTGCAGCCAAGGGTGGGGTGGGGGCCACTTTTACACACGGGGCCATGGAGCTTTGCATTGTTTTCCTCTATTAATAATAAAAAGCTGCATTGAAATGATTGTGTTGTCATGGACTAATATTTCAAGGAGGACAAGGAAGAGGGCAAACACTTGTACAGTACACAGCACTGTATAGTATAAGAAGTTACTAACACATTGTAATGTTAACTTACAATTCTATAGGGGTTAAAATACTTCATTTAAAGTATTATAAAGCGTGTCCTACTTGTGGAAATGCAGAAGTGGAAGCTTTGTTTTTTATCAAATTGTGCGCCCACTTGTGGTCAAAAGTGAGATGACATGTAAAAGCAGTGCACTCTTAAGAGGCTTTAAGCAAAATATCATTTATTTGTTGTTCTGGCATGGTTTTATTGTATGTATTACAAAAGTAAACAATATAAAATGACAGTTTAATAGGTGCAGTGCAGTGAGTCAAAACTAATAGATTTTAAATTCAGTGTCATTGAGTGCAGCATGCGTGTACAGCAGGGGTCTCAAACACGCGGCCCGCGGGCCAAATGTGGCCCGCAACACACTAGTTTGAGGCCCCCACCTTGATATGAAAGTTTAATGTTAGTGCGGCCCGCGCAAGTTTGATATGGATGCTGTATGGTATCATGTACCCAGAAAAAATTATTACGTTTGATTCATGTTCATGTTAAAGGTTAAATAACTGTTAATAGTTATCCTCCCTATCCGTGTGGAAGTGGTAAGTTTTTGGCTATTCAAGTTTCAAGGAAATAACTTGAAGGCTACCGTTTAGGTCGCTAGCTCTCTAGTTTGCGAGTTAGCATGTGTCTCAAGACCCTGCAGTTGCGCAATATGTTGTAAATAAAAAGAGTATAAATGTGACTATAGTCGTGTTTTGTCATGTCTACAGGGCTCTAATAATGCTTTGTTCATTTTAATCTGAATAAAATCATTTGTCTACCCACCAACTATATGTGGTTTCTTAACTTTTTATTATTTGCCGTTTTATTATTATTATTATTATATTTATTTATTACTGATTGATTGATTTTCTTTATTCTTGATTTGTTCATTTATTTTTCATCTTATTTTGTGCAGAAAAATAAAAATTAAGATATTTGAGAACAGTGGAATGTTTTATCAGAGCTTTTATTGTAGAAAATCGGAACCAAAGCACTGAAAAAGTTTGTATATTTTTCTGTTTTTAATATATGCGTTTTTTTTTTTTTTTTTGGAAAACCTGATGCGGCCCAGCCTTGCCCAGACCCTAGCTCCAGTGGCCCCCAGGTAAATTGAGTTTGAGACCCCTGGTGTACAGGGACGGTAGGGAGCCATGTTTGCTGAAGGGCACCCCCAAGTGGCCAGTGACAACAAATCATTCGATGTGAAACCTTATAACCTAAATTGGGCTGTGCTGCCGGGTCCCACTAGTGGAGGTTAGCGATGTATAAGAGGATATAAAATATACAAATATATACCAGTACAAGCGTCAGCCCAGGGGACCAAACCTGTCGTTGCTCTGCGTCTGGCGAGCACAGCTGGCGCAGCAGAAGCCGGCGTAGTACTCATTGGAGCAAAGGCGGGTGTAGACGACCAGTTGGCAGTTGGCCAGATGGGGCTGGTCCACGCACTCTGAGACCGTCTCTACGCCTGCAATGTGGAAAGAACGCCATTTAGCATGAACCATATATTCGTATTTTACAGTGGGTAAAAAAAATGAAAAAAAAATTCACATTCTTATTTTGCATTGAAATTACAGTTACTCAATTTCCAAAAGCTGGAAAGTCCGTCTGACCGGTGGACCTAACGAGCGCTCCCACCTGCTTGCGTGTCTTTAGCGACCTTTATATCGGCCGAGGCGCTCACAGAGTAGATGCCGGTATAGGCGTTGCACGTGTAGGTGCCTTCGTCCGACACGTGTACGTTATTCAGGATCAGGCTGCCGTCAGACGACACCTGGACGTTGCGCCCGTCCGGACGCACCGGAACGCCGTTTCTACGTTCAGAGAGATTGTAAAAAGAGAAGAAGAGATGTTTGGGTATTTGGGCTGAGGCCGAGGTGCTGTCTTGTACCTGGACCACCCGATGCTGACGTTGTCTCCTGACACCACGCAGGGCAGCTGTGCTGTGCTGCCTTCAAGGACCTGGACGTTGGTAGGAGCTGTGATGATTCGCAGGTCAGCTGCACCATGAACATGTAAAGGAGAAAGAAACGTTATATTTAATCTTACAAGGGACATCTAGTGGTGAAAGTGTGACATTGCAGCACCTCTGAGGTCTTTGCTTAAATGGACTGAGTGTCCTGTAAAAAACATACAGTAGAATCTACTGTAGGTCTATTTAACAGCCAATGATTTTACACAAGAAGAGCTAGTAGACATAATCGTGTGTGCGTTGCTGTCGAGTGAAGTCAGGAAGTGAGTTGAGTTTTAGTTTGCTGTGGGCTACTCCCGCAAAAGTAGTTTGTGTTAGGGAAGCCTGCAAACACGAAGCCTCAAACACGCGGCCCGCGGGCCAGATGTGGCCCGCAGGACACTAGTTTGAGGCCCCCGCCTTGATATGAAAGTTTAATGTTAGTGCGGCCCGCGCAAGTTTGATATGGATGCTGTATGGTATCATGTACCCAGAAAAAATTATTATGTTTGATTAATGTTCATGTTAAAGGTTAAATAACTGTTAATAGTTATCCTCCCTATCCGTGTGGAAGTGGTAAGTTTTTGGCTATTTAAGTTTAAAGGAAATAACTTGAAGGCTACCGTTTAGGTCGCGAGCGCTCTCGTTTGCGAGTTAGCATGTGTCTCAAGACCCTGCAGTTGCGCAATATGTTGTAAATAAAAAGAGTATAAATGTGACTATAGTCGTGTTTTGTCATGTCTACAGGGCTCTAATAATGCTTTGTTCATTTTAATCTGAAAAAAATCATTTGTCTACCCACCAACTATATGTGATTTCTTACGTTTTTATTATTTGCCCTTTTATTATTATTATATTTATTTATTTATTACTGATTGATTAATTTTCTTTATTCTTGATTTGTTTATTTATTTTTCATCTTATTTTGTGTAGAAAAATAAAAAGTAAGATATTTGAGAACAGTGGAATGTTTTATCAGAGCTTTTCTTGTAGAAAATCAGAACCAAAGCAAAGTTTATTCATTTTTCTGTTTTTATGTAAATGCGTTTTTTTTGTTGGGTTTTTTTTGAAAACCTGATGCGGCCCAGCCTCGCCCAGACCCCAGGTGCAGTGGCCCCCAGGTAAATTGAGTTTGAGACGCCTGCGTTACAGCAACATTACTGCCACCTAGTGACCAGTGAGGAGTACTACATATCTCGTACATATCGCAACATCTTTGAATGCAGATTTTTATGCTTGAGAATGCTGAAATTTGCACAATTTTTATTTTTTCGAGCCAATTCCAAATTATTATTTGCATATTTTCGTCATTCACTGGTGTTCCCAGAAAGTAACGTCTGTGAAAAGCGTGAATCTGCTGCGATAGTACTACAACAATACAAACATAGTAGAGGTATAAAATGCCATGATAGATATGGAACCATATTTAATAGCGATGTGATCACCTTGAACTCTGAGTTGTACACGTCTCTGTTCCAGCTGATGGTGTGTGGAGGCGGTGCAGGTGTACACGCCAGCGTCCTCCATCCTGATTGGCTCAATGAGGAGGGCGCCGTCTGACTGGTGGGTGAACCTTCTGCCACATTTTGGCACAACTTTAAAATGAACCTCAAAGAACGGAAACAATAACGGCTCACCTGGAGTCGCTCAAGGTGCGTCCGTCTCGCGTCCATTCAATGCTGACGGACTTGAGAGCAGAGGCGGGGACGATGCCGCAAGGCAGTCTGGCCGCTTGGCCCGCTCGCGTCTCCAGCGATGATGAGGACGACCGCTCGATGCTGAAGCTGACAAGGAGAAACGGTTAGGGATGTGCTGCCTCATCCACATGCAAGACGTGTTCGATTCTCACCTTGGGGAAGGGGCGTCTGTGGGCAGGGAGGTGGGAAGCGCCTCAGACGAGCCTTCTTGGAACACACATACGCTTAGCATGGCCTCAGGACAATCCTAATTTGGATCAGCACCACTTCATTGATTCCAAATATACATATGTTGTAATATTGTGTGATTTGAAAAAATGTGCACCTTTATCCAGACCTGCACCAAAACCTAACTGGTTATTGTGATGATCATGCCCCACCCCTTCAAAAGGTTTTAGAAATAGTGTCTAAACCAGGGGTCTCAAACTCAATTTACTTGGGGGCCACTGGAGCTCGGGTCTGGGTGAGACTGGGCCACATCAGGTTTTCCAAAACAAAAAACAAAAAAAGCGCATTTATTAAAAACAAAAAAATTTAAAATTTGGGTTCCAATTTTCTACAAGAAAAGCTCTGATAAAACATTCCACTGTTCTCAAATATCTTACTTTTTATTTTTCTACACAAAATAAGATGAAAAATAAATAAACAAATCAAGAATTAAGAAAATCAATCAATCAGTAATAAATAAATATAATAATAATTCTAATAATAAGACGGCAAATAATAAAAACTTAAGAAAGCACATATAGTTGGTGGGTAGACAAATGATTTTTTTCAGATTAAAATGAACAAAGCATTATTAGAGCCCTGTAGACATGACAAAACACGACTATAATCACATTTATACTCTTTTTATTTACAACATATTGCGCAACTGCAGGGTCTTGAGACACATGCTAACTCGCAAACTAGAGAGCTAGCGACCTAAACGGTAGCCTTCAGGTTATTTCCTTTAAACTTAAATAGCCAAAAACTACCCACTTCCACACGGATAGGGAGGATAACTATTAACAGTTATTGAACCTTTAACATGAACATGAATCAAACGTAATAATTTTTTCTGGGTACATGATACCATACAGCATCCATATCAAACTTGCGCGGGCCGCACTAACATTAAACTTTCATATCAAGGTGGGGGCCTCAAACTAGTGTCCTGCGGGCCACATTTGGCCTGCGGGCCGCGTGTTTGAGACCCCTGGTCTAAACTATAAATATATATTTCAAACTACAAAATAGCAAACTAAATATCAAGTTGTGATTTATTTAATAAGATAAATAATCTCTACATATCAATACCTATATATGAAAATACAAATGTAAAAAAGTACTTTTTAAATGAAATAAACTTGTCAGCATCCGTTAGCGTTACCTGAGACAGAGAGGTAAACGTAGCGGTGGTCCCGCTCCCGCTCCCTGGTGGCCACGCACAAGAACCAGCCCGAGTCGGACTTGTTGAGAGGCCCGAGCAGTAGCGATCCGTTGGGCTGCTGCTGATGTCTGCAAGAAAAAGAGCCCACTAGGTGACAAAGGTAAGACGCAGGTAAGACAAAGACCTTGAATCATGACTTCCATTCGGACCTGCGGGAAGACAGTGCAGCGCCATCCCTCCTCCATTCCACCAGCACGCTGGACGACGATGACGGCGGCTTGACTCTGCAGGGCAGCACCACCGTTTGCCCCACCAGAGCCTCCACGGAGGCCGGGTCCGACTTGTCGATGGTGACGGGGGCGAGTGTCAAACTGGCACGTGGAATCAGAGGCGGACGGAAAAGGAGAAGAGGAGTGAATCAGAATGCAAAGTCGCTTTATGCACCACTTTACCGAGGGACAAAGCAGGCATAAAGGCGTCAGAAGGTCCAGAGAGGTGAAAGACGAGGACGGTGAAGATGCATGCAGCCACCAGACACAACACGATGAAGAAGGAGGTTCAGGGACGACACTCAGACGAGGACAGATGAAGCATCACAGCACCACCTTTATTCATTTGGTGACAACACAGTGACAACACAAACACACACAAGGGTGGGTGGGCGTGGTGAGGACATGGTGGACAGTCACTGTGAGAAAAGTCAACTTTGAGAAGGGAACACAAGCGGGTTGGGGGGTGTCTAAGCAGCACAAGAAAGGAATCAATGGGAGTGAAATGATTTCAACAACAGCAGGTTGTCTCCATTGGCGGGATTAGGATCATTTGTTATGACAGAGGGTGGCAAATTGGGGGCTGGTTCTGGGGGGTCTGGGACCAGCACAAGGACAGTGGGGTCAGGGAGTGTTGTTAGCTGTGGGCTGCACCGCTACAGGTCTTACCTCCCTACCAGGCGGTGGTGAGCAGCAGTGACGTAGTAAGGCTTTTTCACTTTCAGGTAGAGTCTGGCCTTGTGGGCGTTTCTGGCCGCGCTTGCAGCTGCTCTGCCGTTTCCGTTGGAGCGCTCGCCGTTTCCGTTGCGACCGTTGCCACTGCCACCGTATCCGTTGGAGCCCTCGCCGTTTCCGTTGTGCCCATTTCCGTTGTGGCCGTTTCCATGAGAGCGCTCACCGTTTCCGTTGTAGCCGTTTCCGTTTCCATTGTAGCCGTTTCCGTTGCCACCGTTTCCATTGTGGCCGTTTCCATTAGAGCGCTCACCGTTTCCGTTTCCATTTCCATTGTCGCCGTTTCCGTTTCCATTGTGACCATTTCCGTTGCCGTTTCCATTTTGACCGTTTCCATTGTAGCCATTTCCGTTGCCACTGCGGCCGTTTCCGTTTCCATTGCGGCCGTTTCCGTTGCCATTTCCATTGTAGCCATTCCCGTTGCCGTTTCCATTGCGGCCGTTGCCATTTTCATTGTAGTCGTTTCCGTTGCGGCCGTTTCCATTGCCGCCGTTTCCATTGTCGCCATTTCCGTTTCCATTGTGGCCATTTCCGTTGCCGTTTCCATTTTGGCCGTTTCCATTGCCACCATTTCCGTTTCCATTATGGCCGTTTCCGTTGCCGTTTCCATTGCCACCGTTTCCATTTCCATTGTGTCCATTTCCGTTTACAGTGCGGCCATTTCCGTTGCCACCATTTCCATTTTGGCCGTTTCCATTTCCATTGTAGCCGTTTCCGTTGGCCTTTCCATTGTCACCATTTCCGTTTCCATTGCGGCCGTTTCCACTGTGGCCATTCCCGTTGCCATTTCCATTGTGGCCATTTCCGTTGCCACCATTTCCATTGGAGCGACTATTTCCATTGCCACCGTTTCCATTGTAGCCGTTTCCATTCCCACCATTTCCATTGCCACCATTTCCATTGTAGCCGTTTCCATTTCCACCATTTCCATTGCCACCATTTCCATTGTAACCGTTCCCATTGGCCCGCTCACCGTTACCGTTGTAACTATTACCATTGGAGCGGCCATTTCCATTGTCACCATTTCCGTTACCACCATTACCGTTGTAACCGTTGCCGTTTGCACGTCCGTTTCCGTTTGCACGTCCGTTTCCATTGCCACCATTACCGTTGTAGCCGTTTCCGTTGGAGCGGCCATTTCCGTTTTCACCATTTCCATTTCCATTGCCACCATTACCGTTGTAGCCGTTTCCGTTGGAGCGGCCATTTCCGTTTTCGCCATTTCTATTGCCACCGTTTCCATTGTAGCCGTTTCCGCACACCTTCTGGCATTCGGCCTCCGTCACAAAGTTGTTGCTGTTTCCATGGCAACTTCCATACCAGAACTGGGTACACTTTGAGGTGAGGGCGTCGTAGAAGTAGCGTGCGCTCCAGCTGGCGCAAGAACCGGCGGCTTTTGGCAGCGAGCAGATGGAGCGCTCGTCTGGAGGAAACAAACACACGAGCAACATTTGTCATTTGGTCTCAAGTTGGTTGCTTGACGTTTTTCCACTTCTTTCAGGTCTACAGCCAAGGACGACTTACAGGGAGTGGGGGGGTCGCGGCAGCCCTCTCCGTTGGGGCCGGCAGCGGGTGCGGCGCGGTCAAAGCAGCACCCGTAGGTGGTGGTGCGGCACTCCACGGCGTTCTCAGAGGGCAGGTAGGTAATGAGCTGAGCACACAGGAGGAACATAAGACAAAAGATAGTTTGTGGTTTACTTGGCTCATGACGTTCTCGCTAATTCGTTCATTTTTGAATGAATGAATGACCGATAGATTTGTAGTGCTTTTAGTAAGATGACGTAGTTGTAAATTGTTCGTTTGGTTTTCTTATTCGCTGATATAGCAGTTGATGTTTGCTAAATCCAAGGATGAAGAGTCTTGAACCAGTCATGATGTGCTATATATGGGAAATATGGGCTAATAACTATAAAAGCAATCTTCGCTGGCTAAATGTACTGCAAAAAAGGTCAGTAAGGATAATTCATAATGCCGCCTACAGAGAACATACTAACTCCTTATTTCAACCTTCATATTGACAATTCCAACTCCAAACCTGCGACAGAATTCCTTGATCTTCTCAGCTGTTTCTCCATCACTCAACAAGTTAACTTCCCCACCCACACCAGAGGACACATCCTGGATCTTGTCTGCACTACTGGTATCAATATTCACAACCTCACTAGCCATAACCTGCACATATCAGACCATCTGGCCATCACATTTGATTTACACACATCTCTTAGTGTCTCAAAAATCAAACGTCAAATAACCTTCAGGAATCTCAAATCCATCAACCCTCATGCCCTTACCTCACTTCTAACCACAAAATTTGCTATCTCCCCTCCCCCGCTGTCTGAGGACCCCTCTGAACTTGTCTCCTACTACAACAATACCCTTTCCTCCTGTCTTGATGAACTGGCCCCTAAAAAAAACAAATTGGTCTCCTTCTCCCACACTGCCCCCTGGTACACCCCTCAGCTCCATAATATGAAGACCCGTAAACGCCAGCTTGAGAGACTGTACAAGAAATCTGGCCTAACTGTTCATCTTCAAGCTTACACAGATTTTCTACAGCAATATAAAGATGCCTTAAACACTGCCCGCTCACGATACTACTCCGATCTGATTACATCTAGTTCCAACAATCCTAAATCCCTCTTTTCAACAATCAACACACTGCTAAAGCCAAATGACAACTCCTCCTCATCCTTCACCACCACCAAATGCAACAACTTCTTAACCTACTTCCAGTCCAAAATTACCAAAATATACAGCTCCCTAAACCCCCCCTCGACTCACTCGCTTCCTCCTGACCCTCCACTATCTGGCTCCACCCAACGACTCTCCAAATTCACACCTATCTCACCCGTGCAACTCACTGAAATACTAACCGGTATGAAGACTCCAACATGCTCCCTGGATCCTATCCCTTCTTCATTCATCAAACCCTGCCTCCACATCATCTCCCCGCTGATCACAAGTATCATTAACTCCTCCCTTATCACTGGATCCGTCCCACAGTCTCTCAAGCTGGCGGCAATCACCCCCACACTCAAAAAGTCTGGTCTCGATCCCAATAACCTCTCCAATTTCCGTCCCATATCCAACCTCCACTTTCTGTCCAAAATCCTTGAACGTGTCATAGCTGCTCAACTTCAATCTCACCTCAACTCCTGCCTGTTTGAATCCTTCCAGTCCGGTTTCCGTCCCAAACACAGCACTGAAACAGCTCTTCTTAAAATCACCAATGATCTTCTTCTCTCCTCCGATTCCGGCCATCTTACCATCCTCATCCTCCTAGACCTCACCGCAGCCTTTGACACCATTAGCCACTCTATCCTCCTGTCCCGCCTCAAAACCAGCCTCAATATCACCGATTCTGCTCTGTCCTGGCTCCAATCATACCTCACCAACCGTCAACAGTTTGTGCACATAAATAGCTGCTCCTCCTCCATAGCCCCTTTACCTCAAGGTGTTCCCCAAGGTTCGGTGCTTGGTCCTCTTCTCTTCATCCTCTACATCCTTCCACTTGGCAATATCATCCGTCGACATGGCCTCAATTTCCACAGCTACGCTGATGATATTCAACTATACATTTCTACCACCTCCATCAACTCCAACATCTACTCCACCCTCACCAACTGCTTAGCTGATATCAAAACTTGGATGGAACAAAATTTTCTCAAACTTAATAGTGACAAAACAGATATTATCATCATCGGTCCCAAAAACACCATGGCGCCCACCCATAATTTCCATCTTCAATTTGACAGCGCCACCCTCACTCCATCCCCGCTCATCCGCAACCTTGGTATCCTCCTAGACCCCACCCTTTCATTTGAACCCCACATCAAACAGTTAACCCGGACTGCATTCTTTCATCTTAAGAACATAGCCCGACTCCGTCCATCACTTACATTCTCTGCCGCTGAATCCCTGATCCATGCATTCATCCCAACCAGAATGGACTACTACAACAGTATTCTCTACGGTACACCATCCAAAACCCTCAATAAACTACAATATATTCACAACCTCACCTCCACCCGCTCCCGTCAACACGTTACCCCTGTCCTCCAAAACCTCCACTGGCTTCCCGTCCCCCAACGCATTCACTTCAAAATTCTTCTCATTCATCACCTACAAAGCCCTCCAGGATCTGACCCCCCCCCCATATCTCACAGACCTCCTCCATCCACATAATCCCCCGCGTCCCCTTCGCTCCTCAGACTCCAACCTCCTGGCACTCCCCTGTAAGACCAAGCTCCGAACCTGGGGAGACAGAGCCTTCTCCATCGCTGCCCCCACTCTCTGGAACTCTTTGCCCCACTCACTCCGTGCTTGCCCTGACCTTCCCACCTTCAAAAAACAACTCAAAACCCACCTCTTTAAATCTGGTTTTAATGTCTAACCTTCTATATCTGACTGCTGTGCCCCGCCCCGCTTTTTTAAATGTGTACTAACCAATGAATGTTGTATTTTGGTGTGTCTTTTATTCTGTTTACTTGCTCTATTCAACTTCATTCTTTTGTAAAGTGTCTTTGAGTATCTTGAAAAGCGCTATACAAATAAAATGTATTATTATTATTATTATTATTATTTCTAAAATCACAAATACTTCAACTTGCTGATATAGTTCATCTTCAAACAGGTAAAATAATGCATAAGGCTAAAAATAAGCAATTAGCTAAAAATGTCATCCAATACTTCTCTACAAGAGAGGAGAAATATGATCTCAGGGAAGAAGTACATTTGAAACACTTCTATGCTAGGACTACGTTATGCTAGCCATAGCATTTCAGTATGTGGAATCAAACTATGGAATGGATTGAGTAAGGAAATCAAACAATGCACAACGATGAGCCAATTCAAGAAACAATACAAGCAGTTGATGTTTGCTAAATACAAGGATGAAGAGTCTTGAACCAGTCATGATGTGCTATATATATCACTATATTGACACGCACTATGGTACCCATTATGGCATTGGATGCTCATATCACCGAGTACTTTGGTACAAGGTGCATTATTAATAAAATAAAATTAAATACAATTAAATACAATTAAATACAATACAATAAAATACAATAAAATACAATAAAATACAATAAAATACAATAAACTAAACTAAACTAAAATAAACTAAAATTAAATTAAATTAAATTAAACTGTATTATGGAAAGCAGGAAGTGAACAAATGTAACAGTTACTGATTGTAAAAGTACCAGATGGTGGGGTAGGATTTAATAAGCTTTGCTTCTTCCTACTCCTTTTGGACATGTGGAACTGGGAACTGATTATGGGATGCACTCAATTGTAATCTGATGCATGTTCAAATGAAATTAAACCATTACCATTACCATATTTAACCACACTGCACTGTTTGATCACACATCTTTTACTATGCGACGCTGACCAGGAAGAAGTTTCGATATAATCCTTCAACTAATATCATCTGTGAAGGTCAAAAATGTGTTTGGAAAACAGTTAAAAAGGTGATTTTGAGAGACATGTACAAGTGTACTGCTTACAGCAGGTTGGTTGCAGCCATGATGGTTGTAGCCCAGAGCCTCGGTCACGCCGTCGGGGCAGCAGCCGTAATAGGACTCGCTGCAGTGGCGTGCCTTATTATGGTCACCTGGAAGGACAAAGAGGGGACGAGAAATATCCCATTTCATGCATATACTTAAAGAATCATGTCATTTAAAAGCAGTCACACAAACAGAATCCAGAGTGCAAAAATATGCAGCACTTATGGTGAGATGAAGGAGAAAAAAAGTCTATGAGAAGAAGCCAGAAACAGTAAAAGCACTGCAACACTTCAAATGTTTGAATGACAACACACCCATGGGGATAATTACTGTAGTGATCACAGGGTTCCCAAGGATTTCAAACTTCCATCGTTTTTCCACACTCGGTAAATCAATGTGCATCATTAGAGCTGCAGCAATTTATCAATAATTAATCCATTATCCAGTTCATCAAAAACAATTATTTTGGTATTCAATGAATTGCTTTTTTATGTAAAAATATAAATATCCTCTGATGTTAGCCTCTCCAATGTGTCAGATGTCAAATGTGATTTCCTCTGTCACCAATTATCTTTGACTTTTAGGCAAAACAAAGCTTTGACTATGAAAAACAGCAATCAAGATTTTGGCTTATTATTATTATCAAGATTATTGGCTTGATCGTGGTTCATCGGTTCCAGACCCAACCATAATAAAGGGATTCCTTATTTATAAATGGAATGTCGTCAAAGTTAGAGCTTCTAAAACCTGTTTACGACCTTCTAAATGTGGTTTCTATCATCATTAGAGCCCTCCAGATATTAAATAACACCCCTATAAGTCACTTTTACACTCATATTACTCGATATAGTAAACATTTAAGACCCATTTCAGACCTAAATAAGACTCTTACTAGTATATGGTGTTGATGTGTTACAGTGGCGCGGACAGGAAGTGACGTCGGGGGTTACAGCCACAACAGTGTTGGGGATTGTTGGGCCTGTTGTGAGATAATCTTGTCTGGTGCTTGTGTGTTTCACATTCAACATTACAATAACAGTGACACCTAGTGACCAATGTAAACATCTTTGAATTAATATTATGAATGTCTTTTTGTATTTTAGATCATTTATGCATTTTTGTGTTTGAAAATTGTTAAGTAAACCCTTAGATGCATAAGTGGGTCAAAAATGACGGTAAGGTTGTTTTCTTGAAATATCTTCATAATGAAAATTTTTTTATCATTTCATATTCCAGGTATTCCTAAAAAAATGTTTTTGATATAATGCCATTCAAATTTTTAACTTACCTTTTATACATTTTAAGATTTTTTTGTTTTTGTGTTACTACCCCAACCTTCCATAAGTGGGTCAAAAACAACCCGGTCAGGTTGTTTTCTTGAAATATCTTCATAATGAAAAATTTTCATCATTTCATATTCCAGGTATTCCTCAAAAAACATGTTTTTGATATCATGCCATTCAAATTTTTAACTTACCTTTTATACATTTTAAGAAATTTTAGTTTTTGTGTTACTACCCCAACCTTCCATAAGTTGGTCAAAAATGACCCGCATGCATTTTCTATGGAATCCAATAGGAACCTTTGATTTTTATCAACTTTGGCTGTCAGGAATAAATTAACTGTAGACCACACAGACTATATCAGGAAGATTATTTTACACACAAAGTGCTAATACAACAAGTATTATCTTCATATAATATTGTGTATGTATCAACAAATTAGCCTCCTTTATAACTAGCTGACACTAGCTGGCTAACATTATTACTATATGTATTGTTGGCCATTACTCTTTTGTTTCCTCATCCATGCCTTGGCTGCTAGATACACAGCTGAAATGGTCCTGCAGATGCTGGATGATGGAGAGGCAGTAATGGGGTTGGACTCTGAGTCAGAAATGCACGTCAGGGATGCACGCATCCCCTATGCAACACACAATGGATCCTCACATTTTCTATTGTTGTATGGGGTCATTTTCTTTTTCAAAGATGGAAAAAAGTGAAAAATGAAGATGTTTCTAACATGAAATCATTCTTGTGTGGTCCTAAATATAATACTAAATATCATACAAGTGATTATTCCGAACCAAAATGGCAAAATTGGCATAAAAACAAAAACAAATTCAAGTATGGGTGATTTTTGACCCACTTATGGAAGAGTGTAGGGTCCAGTCACTCATGCATCTAAGGGTTAAGCAAATATGCAAATATATATTGTTTTTTAATAATAATATACAGGCTTTAAAGACATAATGGCATGATTTAGTAATCATGTATCCACTTGTGTTTCTGGTGGCGTGCCTTGAGATTTTTATCTTTTTTTTTGTCCTGTAAAATGTGTATTGTAAAATATTGTATACAACAACCATATGGAAGTCTAGCGGTCTCCTCAGCTAGCTAAGAACCCCACAGACTAAGTATAACAGTACCTTGTCGTACCGGGTAGCGCCAATAGCAAAGCACTGCAATGCGATCATAAGATACCACAGTACAAGACACACGTGAAAACAAGCTAATGATGAGAAAAGAAAAAGGTCTCCCACCGCCGTGCTCCAGCTTGTAAGGATGGAGGCCAGTGCGGGGGCTTTGGTATCCTCTGCGGTTGTCATAGCTGGACACGGCTGAAAAAAAAACAAGATAGGGTATGTTTTTATTGCCGCTTTTAACCTAAATCAAATTCACGTATAATGGACATAAAAAGACAAAGAATACAAAACCAATAAAAATTCACTCGACCCCCAGTTACTCACCCTGTGGGAGGTAGCAAGGCTGGTTGTTGCAGTTCTCCACAGCAGCCGGCAGAGCCTGGGGGTGGCATCGCTTGGCAGGGTAGCGGTTGCCCTCACGGTCCGAGCAGGCCACCTGACGTTCTCGTGAACCTCCGCCGCAGCTCCTGGAGCACTGAGGAGAGTGGAGGGGGGGGGCAAACGGCATCTTCAGGTAAAAGCAACACAAGTGAAACGGGGGGGATACGGCACGGCGGCAAACTCACCAGGCCCCACTCGCTGACGTGCCAGCTGATCTGAAATTGTAAATATGTCAGCAGGTGATGACAGAAAGGACATGGCATTGTGAAAATAAGCATCGTTCAGTTTTACTTAATGTAAGCATGAGGTAATAATAAGACATTCATTAGCAAGGGAGGGGGGTCCAAACTTTTTCTTTATTCTTGATTTGTTTATTTATTTTTCATCTTATTTTGTGCAGAAAAAAAAATGAAGATATTTGAGAACAGTGGAATGTTTTATCAGAGCTTTTATTATAGAAAATCGGAACCAAAGCACTGAAAAAGTTTGTATATTTTTCAGTTTTTAATAAATGCGTTTGTTTTTTTTGGGGGGGGAAACCTGATGCGGCCCAGCCTTGCCCAGACCCTAGCTCCAGTGGCCCCCAGGTAAATTGAGTTTGAAACCCCTGATCTACATACTGTATTTGTATATAACTCTGGGTAAAACTGTTGATTTTGTTAATACTTGGGTTGTTTATATTGTTTATTTTTCTATATTGTGTATTTTGTACTGCTTAACTCAGGGGTGTCAAACTCATTTCGCATCGTGGGCCACATACGGCCTAGGGAGATGTCAAGTGGGCCGGACCATTAAAATTATACCATACTCTGCTATAAATAACCAAAATATCATGTCTTTCCTTTGTTTTGGTGTAAAGAAGCACATTAGGAACATTAGGAAAATATTGAAATTTAATGAACTATCCTTTTACAAAACATTTTATGAAACACCTCATATTTCCTTAGACAAATGTGCAATTTACTTTTATCATTCACAAATATGCATTGGCGGCACGGCGGTCTGGTGGTTAGTGCGCAGACCTCACAGCTAGGAGACCAGGGTTCGGTCCCCGCCCTCGGCCATCTCTGTGTGGAGTTTGCATGTTCTCCCCGTGCATGCGTGGGTTTTCTCCGGGTACTCCGGTTTCCTCCCACATTCCAAAAACATGCTAGGTTAATTGGCCACTCCAAATTGTCCATAGGTATGAATGCGAGTGTGAATGGTTGTTTGTCTATATGTGCCCTGTGATTGGCTGGCGACCAGTCCAGGGTGTACCCCGCCTCTCGCCCGAAGACAGCTGGGATAGGCTCCAGCACCCCCCGCGACCCTCGTGAGGAAAAAGCGGTAGAAAATGAATGAATGAAATATGCATTGCAACTGATCCCACTGATTGTACAAAGGCACACAACTTTAATTGGTACTGAAAAATATAGTAATGCACTTTAAGATTAAATGAGACTTTTAAAGAAAGGGATTTTTAAACCACTTACACATACGCATATAAAATCTAAATGTAATCCCTGCGTACACCTTACAAACTAAGGAGAGTGATTTTAAATGTGTAATGAAGAAAGTGTTCGCCTGTCCTGTAAATCTGTAAACTTCATACATGAAACATACATACACATACAATATATACTGAAAATTTATGGAGTTGTAT
Organism: Doryrhamphus excisus; assembly: GCF_030265055.1. Classification (NCBI taxonomy): domain Eukaryota; kingdom Metazoa; phylum Chordata; class Actinopteri; order Syngnathiformes; family Syngnathidae; genus Doryrhamphus; species Doryrhamphus excisus. The sequence goes on from NC_080472.1 coordinate 11,528,474, forward strand.
GAACAGTAGAATTCCATCACACAACTTTTTTTGTTTTTATTTTTAAAGTTTTAACATTAAAGTGCACATTTTTTAAATCACCACAGTAAGGATTCATCTTCACAGAGCTGTATTCTTTCAATGCAAACAGTAAGCCGTCATATTTTTCGCTGTGATGAGTCTCGTAGTGGCGTCGAATATTATATTCCTTCAATACCGAAACTTGTTGCAAACACACCAAGCACAAAGGTTTTCCGTGCATGTCTGTAAATAAATAGGACGTGGTCCATTTTTCTTTGAAAATTCTACACTCCTTATCTACTTTTCTTCGTTTGGATAACGACATTTTGGCTAATGAGGGTGTAGCGGAGAGGTAGAGACCAAGGTATTAACAACGTCGTAACAAGCAGCAGATTTTCAGTCTGTCTCAGTGATGCGGCTTGTCTTCTACTCTGATGGAAAGAGTGCGCCCCTTAGCGGATAATCCATGAATTGCAGCGAATTAAAAATATGAATTCCATGTCTTTTATGCATTTTTTCCACTTTCAAATTATCCTGCGGGCCTGATCGAACCTCCTTGGGGGCCGGTTCCGGCCCGCGGGCCGTATGTTTGACACCCCTGGCTTAACTGATTCTGTACTCTTGCTGCTATGCAATGCAAATTTCCCCACTGAGGGACGAATAAAGGCACATCTTATCTTATTGGTAAAAAAGCATATCTTAAGTTATCCCGGTCGTTCAAAACCACAGATGACAAACAGGAAGTCATGATGAGCGGTTAGCTCTCACCTTGTTCACTCTCGACGCATGATAATCATCACACCGGTGCATGTTGCAGTTTTGTGCGGCGGCCGGGGCCTGGGAGTACCGGGCGCAGTAGGCGTCCTGGACGGTGCGGGGGGCAGATCCATCGTGGTAGCTGCAGTGGACGCTGCGCACCTGGGATCCGCCGCCGCAACCGACAGAGCAGGCGTTCCATTGGCCGGTTTTCCAACTGGGACACAACAAGGCACAAACGATAATATTGATGTGTGCTCATCAAATTTTTAGAGATGTGCCAGTTCAAACTGTTCGCTTTAGTTAGCAAAACTTTTCAAATACTCCTTAGTGTCATTTATTTATCTTTTTTATTATCTTTTTAAACTACCATTTTTTTTCAGGCTTTTTCGGGGTCAATATGGTGTTTCATTCAACTTCAGCTTAACACTGAAAGACGCACGACGTCGTGGGTTGGCTGGAACGCCTGCAGAGGAGATGCACACCTGTAGGTGGATGGGCAGGCTTGAACGTTGCAGGTCCTGTTGCTCTCGGGCCGGGCCATGGAGGCGCAAAGATAGTCGGGGGAGGCCTCGTTGTCCATGGTACAGTAAACAGTTCGAGACTGGTAGCCTGGTGACGGAAGACAAATGTCACGACAAAAGCAACAAGAATTTAAGAGCGTTTCCGCAATGTGTTTCCCCCAACCTGATCCACACTCGCTGCTGCAGGCGGACCACGAGCCGAAACTCCAGGTGTATCCCTCTCTGGGGCGTCCCACAGGAACGTAGAATTCGTACTGGACTCCTTGGTTGTGCTCCTGGCTGATTAGCTAGAAGGGAAAATATTGTTATTCCCTAACAACTCCAAAAATGTGCTGGTTCCTGGTCCTGAGACATCTTAACGGGGGCGCTCCTACCTCCACAATGAGAGGTTCCGTGGTGGGTCCACGGCCGATGATGGTTTCAGGAGTGTGAGAGTCGCCCTCAGCAGCTCGCTGGTAGTAAAGCACGGTGCCGGCGATGTTGGTTGCCCGGGACGACTCAATGGACCAGTGGCCGTTCAGGTAGTATTCTCCTCGCAGGTTCTTTAGGGCTAATCACACACAGGGATGCGCTAGATCAGGGGTCTCAAACACGCGGCCCGCGGGCCAACTGTGGCCCGCAGGACACTAGTTTGAGGCCCCCGCCTTGATATGAAAGTTTAACGTTAGTGCGGCCCGCGCAAGTTGGATGCTGTATGGTATCATGTACCCAGAAAAAATTATTACGTTTGATTCATGTTCATGTTAAAGGTTAAATAACTGTTAATAGTTATCCTCCCTATCCGTGTGGAAGTGGTAAGTTTTTGGCTATTTAAGTTTAAAGGAAATAACTTGAAGGCTACCGTTTAGGTCGCTAGCTGTCTAGTGTGCGAGTTAGCATGTGTCTCAAGACCCTGCAGTTGCGCAATATGTTGTAAATAAAAAGAGTATAAATGTGACTATAGTCGTGTTTTGTCATGTCTACAGGGCTCTAATAATGCTTTGTTCATTTTAATCTGAAAAAAATCATTTGTCTACCCACCAACTATATGTGCTTTCTTAAGTTTTTATTATTTGCCGTTTTATTATTATTATTATATTTATTTATTACTGATTGATTGATTTTCTTTATTCTTGATTTGTTTATTTATTTTTCATCTTATTTTGTGCAGAAAAATAAAAATGAAGATATTTGAGAACAGTGGAATGTTTTATCAGAGCTTTTATTGTAGAAAATCGGAACCAAAGCACTGAAAAAGTTTGTATATTTTTCTGTTTTTAATAAATGCGTTTTGTTTTTTTTGGAAAACCTGATGCGGCCCAGCCTCGCCCAGACCCTAGCTCCAGTGGCCCCCAGGTAAATTGAGTTTGAGACCCCTGCGCTAGATAGTAGCTAGCAAGGGCTTCGTACTTGCAGCAGAAACACTAACTTCCTCCACTGTCATAAAGTCATAAATAATTTTTTTTTTATTTCCCCGCTTTCCGCACTGGCACTCACCAAAGTAGTTGCGTGTGGGCAGGGTCTCCCTGATGCTGATGGAGGTGGCTCCAGCAGGGATGGTGAACATCTGGTTGTAGCCTGGCGGAGGAAACACAGCAGCTCAGTTTGTCGGGCGGCTCAAGTCCGTCAAGGTCTGAGAACAAACTTGCTACCGTGGCTCAGGTACTGCGCGGAGAAGGTCCTCTTAACCAGGGAGCAGGACTGTCCGTTGCCCCCGCACTGCAGGCAGGGGTCCTCCTGCTGCCGAGACTCCAACCTGTCATCACAGCCCATACGCTGCAAGACATGATGAGGACACACGTGTCAGGACACGAGGAGACGTCCCACCGTCAGGGGGTGCAAACCTTAACATCTCACCTTGCACACTCCTTCCACGCAAATATCTCTGCGGCCAGGGTGACACAGAGTTCCGTCCACCACGGTGGCCTTGTGGCGGTAGAAGAAGTTCTCTCCCTTTGGCATGCAGTTAAGCTCACAGGGGTTCTCGCCTGTGCCATTATTATCATTTTATTCTCTTTTCAGCTGGGATTTGGCGTTATTGTTGATATCTGACCTCCATAATAAGGCAACCAGGTGTACCGGGTCCCCTTAAAGTCCTCCCCATCAAACTGCGAGCACTGCTCCTCACGGAAATCCCTGGATCCCTCTGGACAGTCCTGGATGGAGATGATGGAGATACAGTTAAATCATTTTGACACACAATAATACACCTAATGTACTCCTATTGTACTTCTACTTCATACTACAGGGGCTTACTGCAGTTTACCTCAGTGTTACATGTGAGATAAGCCTTCTCTGGTCCCACACAGTTGTGTCCTCCATCGGTCCTGTTGGTACCAAAAACATTAGCATCACAATTAGCGGCTATGACAAATAGCTAGCTTATGTTGAAAATAATAATCATATTTTACTACTTTTCCAGAAGGGAACATTTAGTCATTAAACTTGTTTTTGTACAGGAATGTGACCCGGCTACTAGCTACTTAGCAAGCTAGCTGCTATACTGAAGGATATAAAAGTATCATACAAGACGCATATTAGCGATGTGCGAGTTATGAACGAGATGTTCAAAACTCGACTTTTTTTTAAAACTAAATCAAGACTCACGGGTACTCGTCTCGTTTATTTGTTTACTTACTCGAGCCTATTATTGCTTGCTAAATGAAAAAAGGACACCGGTTAATATATGAATAAACGATTGGCGTTTCTGCGGGTGATTCAAATGAATCGAGTACCCGATTCACTTAGTGAGTGACTCATAAGCCCGAGTGGGTAAAAGGCTGCTAATAATGAGAATGTTGAGCAAATGTACAGATAATTCATTTGGGATGCATTAGTTTGTGCAGACGTATCTAATAAAACGGTTGATGAGTGGAGTTTTACTTTTTTTTTTATTCAAATAAAAGGCATGAGTTCATGATGTGTATACAGTATATCTCAATATTTACAGAGATATTCCTTAAAATAAGCAGAGTACACCCACAGGGGTGGCTCAGTTCATTGGCCACCCATGAATAAACTTATATTTAGAGAAATCTTCCTCAAAATAAGCAGCGTTTGCCACACGTAGAACCAAAATAATGGTGTGTGGTTTCCCTTACCCTTACTTCCCTTACTTGAAGTTTCTGTCAGCCGGAAATGGACAGATAGAAATACAGTACATGCAAAGATGTTCATTTCTCTCCTGCAGACAGCAGGCGGCAACGCCACAGAAATAGTTCAGGTGGTGTCCAAGTGTGGTTAGGAAGCGTGTCCAAGTCAAACAGTCATCTGAGTGCACACGTTGACGATGACAGTATTAATAATACCAATAATAATAATAATAATACCTGTGAGTGATGCAACGTCTGCTTCTGATCATCACTCCACCGCCACAGGTTCGACTGCATTGTCCGTATGCGCCCCAGGAGTCCCAGTAGTCCTCACCGGCCACCTGAAATGCACGCACACACACACACACACACATGTTAACCTGTTGCAGTTTACATGCAGCAGCCGTAGAAGTGGAAGTTACCAGGAGAGCTGGCACCAGCACCAGCTGGAGGGTCAACAAGGGCAGCATCATAGTTGTTCCCTGCAGGAAACATAAAAACTCCAAAAATCAACAACAATAACTTTTGTTCAAACATGCATCACACTAACATTCTAACTGTGGCCCTGATTTATTATCTCTTTATTGTTGTTTTTCCACGGCTCTTTTTATTGATAAAATTGAAGTTTTGTTACATTTTAGAAGGAAATCTTTTTGTTGACTTCTTGCATGCATTTTTTCTGACTTTCCAACTTTAGTGGTTTTAATCTGTTTTACTTTGTCGACATCTTCACATTTCTTTTCTTTTCACTGTCTTACTTTGTGACATTGAAATCTTGTACTAACCTGAATTTCCTGTTTGTTTGGTTTTTTTATGGTTGGTCTCAGTAATTGGTAGTCTTATTTCTTCTACTTTGTGCATAGTTGATCATTTATCATCTCTCACTTTGTAACTAATTACTACTGCCTATCTCGTCCCGTCTTTTATTTTCCCAAACTTCCGGTAATTTAGATTTTCTACTTCCTGAAATTTTATCTTTTTCCAATGGTGAAACATTTTACTTGTCTTTTTTTGTATATTTTCACCTCGTTTTCTTACTCCAAAGTTCTACTTTGTTAAACATCCATCGCTTCTTTTAATATGTTCATTGTTTACATATTTACTTCCGGTAGTAGTTAACACTTCTACATGTCCAAAAAAGTATTTTTTTTAGTTTTCTATTGTTGACCATGTTTGCTTCTAGTGGTTTTAAACCTTTCGGCTTCCTTAAATGTTATTTTAGTGTGTGGTTGTCGCTCTCTTTTACGCGGTTATCAGTTATTTTATTTTGTATATTGTTGACATCCTGAACTTCCGGTGGTCGTCCACTTTGTGCTAAACTAAGAGAAAAACGTGCACTCCCGCGCACACAAACGCACGCGCACGTTCAGCAGCCATTTCCTTCGTATTCCCAACAAGTTTAGGGTCGGAATGGAACATTTTAAGAAGGAAAGCAAGGAGGCGCTGCTGGTGCTACTCACCGGGCTCGGTGCTGCCTAAGGCGGTTCCTCTTCGGTGTGTCTTCTGCAGGAAGGACGTGGAGAGACTCCCGGCTGGACTCGGTCCGGCAGATGAGTCCAAAAAGAGCTGCGGTGTCCTCATATATGCGGGGGGGTAAGGAGGGGTTTGGGGGTTTTGGAGGAGGGAGGTGGGGGCGGGGGCGGGGGGGCATAAGTGGTCCTGCCTGCTGACAGCCAATCAGAACTCACAGCTGTCATTTAAAGACATTTTATTCCCACTTGGCTGTGACCAAGTTGCTTATTATGACGCGCGTCCATGTGGCCGCGTGCACGAGTAATGCTAGGGTTATCCAAGTTGAGGCAAACTTTTTGTTGTTGTTGTTATTGTTGGCATGGTGTGGACTACGACTTCCTGCTTGGCTGCTAAAGTCACATATTGAAGAGTAGGATGATGGTGATGATGATGATGGTGATGATGATCTTCTACTGTAATTTGTTGATTGTCCATCTCCAAAACGTGACATTTAAATGTCATCTCTCTCGCTGCCCCGTTTGGCCTTGCCAAGCTACTCATTAGCTGAGGTTATTTTCAGCACAAACGGAGGCTTTTCAAGTGGTCCTCACATTAGAGCCGCCACAATTAATGCCAATAAACAAGCAGCCATCTTTCTAAAAGAAAGTGTGCGTGATTTGCCGTGGGAACTGCAGCGCAAAAACGGCGACCTCTGCAAACGGAGAATAAAGTATAACCCGCAAAAATGACTTTGATGACATTTGACCCTAAAGCAAAAGTCAGCAATTTGAAATAAAAGGGGCATTACACAAGCAAAGGGGTCTCACTTTACTATAACATACATTCAAATACAGTAGTTACTGAGGAACTAAGGCATGTACATCTAGAGTAGTTACTAAGGACCTAATAAAGTAGTAGAGTAGTTAGTGAGGAACTAAGGCATGTACATCTAGAGTAGTTACTAAGGAACTACTAGCGTAGTAGAGTAGTTATTGAGGAACTAAGGCATGTACATCCAGAGTAGTTACTAAGGAACTAATAGAGTAGTTACTGAGGCACTAAGGCACGTACTTCTAGAGTAGTTACTAAGGAACTAATAGAGTAGTACAGTAATTACTGAGGAACTAAGGTGCATACATCTAGAGTGGTTACTAAGGAACTAATAGAGTAGTTACTGTGGAACTAAGGCATGTACATCTAGAGTAGTTACTAAGAAACTAATAGAGTAGTAGAGTAGTTCCTGAGGAACTAAGGCACATAAATCTAGAGTAGTTACGAAGGAACTATTAGAGTAGTAGAGTAGTTACTGAAGAACATAGGCACATAAATCTAGAGTAGTTACTAAGGAACTAATAGAGTAGTAGAGTAGTTACTGAGGAACATAGGCACATACGTACATTGAGAGTAGTTACTGAGGAACTAAGGCACATGCATCTAGAGTAGTTACTAAGGAACTAGTAGAGTAGTTATTGTGGAACTAAGGCACATACATCTAGAGTTGTTACTAAGGAACTAATAGCGTAGTAGAGTAGTTACTGAGGAACATAGGCATGTACATCAAGATTAGTTACTAAGGAACTAATAGAGTAGTAGAGTAGTTACAGACGAACTAAGGCACATAAATCTAGAGTAGTTACTAAGGAACTAAGAGCAGTAGAGTAATTAGTGAAGAACATAGGCACATACATTGAGAGTAGTTACTGAGGAACTAAGGCATGTACATCTAGAGTAGTTACTAAGGAACTTTTTCCGGCATTTGTTCATATAATTCAGGACACGTTCCAAAGAGGTTGTACAAATTAGAAAAGGTAGGATTATAATTTTGGTGTGAATCCCAATATGGCGGAAATGGGTGCTTGGCGAACGGGTGCTTGGCGGACGAGCTCTCTGCGAGTGCCTGATTGAGGCCAAAAGTGTATTTTTAAAAGCGTAATAGAGTGAAGTCGCCATTTGGCGAGGCAGGACCATGCATTTGAACAACACTGGTTTTGGGGCCTCGGGATGCTGCTGGCGTACCTAATCAAGTGTCCAGCGAGCATGTCCTCATCTCTGAATCGTGTTTATGTGCCAGATCATGACATGTCATCATGTTTTTTAAAGGCTTGCCAAAAACCCCAAACACAAGATTTGGGTTTTAATTGAAAAGAAATCTGCATTGAACTTGAAATAAATCCTTAAAGGAGACCTTTAATTAGCTGCCCTCCACGCTAAAGAATTCCAAAGGGAAGAAATGGGAGTTTAACGGTTGAGAAATAACACCTAAATACAGGATTTGGGAATGAAAGTGGAAACGGATGGTCAAATGGACTCTCACCTCTTAGAAAAAGACAGGAAGGACGTGTATAAATAAAGTTTGGTTGTAAAGCATCATTAGCTAACTTTTGTTTTGGACCGTGTTCACAGAGAAGGAGTGAGACCTCATGACGCAATCATTACCGGTATGAGCCGTCCAAACCACATGTGTACACTGTGTGTGTGGTTTGGAGCGAAGACAACGCCACGCCGTTCTCAGCTGAATGGTGGAAAACCGCATTCGCCCAAATAAGTCTTGTTGGGGAGAATTAGGGCTAAATGTGCGAGTGCGGAGCCTCCCACGGAGGAGCCAGTGGTGCCGTGTGATTATAGCTGTGATAGAGCACACAATGTCACGCCGGCTTTTTATACACACTGATTGTATAGCCGCTACTGTGGAACACTCACATCAGCTAGTTTGGTTTGCGGAGGCGTGGGTAAAGACCTCAAAAGCCGTTTTCTATCAGCGCATCACAGATATTAAAAATATGCTATTCACTTTTAGATTCATGGAGATGTTTCTCTCGCAGAATTTAACAAGCTTTCCACAACATCTTCGGAATTTCACCCATCCTAACTTTAGGAAATCCATGTATGACAACTGTACAGCAGTCATCAGCAACCATTGCCCGCTGGAAGAGATGGAGATCAAACCCAAACAAAATCAATAGTGCGGAGATTTTTGGGTCGCTGCTCCTTTGCTGACATCCAACTCCTGATCAAAATTTTAGGACTAGTTGAAAATTTGCAATAATGTACATTTTGTTAAGGAGATTCGAAGTAGAGTTTCAAAGCGCAACAAGAAGAAAAATAGTTAAAAGTAGACAGTTCATGTTATATTTGGAAATACATTCTTATTTTGATGTAAAACAACCCATTTTTATGTTATTTATGTTGGTATAGTTGTTGAGATTTTTTTTAGTTGGGAACTGATATTTTCCTGAAACTTACCTATGCTCTACTCCTGATTATTAAAGAACAGAAAAAGGAAACGGAAAAAAATCTTTTGGTGTGTTCCATGTTTATAGCCATGGAACACAATAATCTGTGTGCCTTGAAAGAGTAGTCCAAATGGTCTAAAATGGTACTGGTACGTTGCTGAAGAGGTTGTCTATGGAAAAATGGTTGGGATTGAACGAGTTAAGAAAACGTACAAAAAAAATATAGAGAAACATATATTTGTATTATAGTATTATTTATTGCATGAATGTTTTCCCCTTTCCCCATTTTTAGTTGGGAACTGATATTTTCCTGAAACTTACCTATGTTCTACTGCTGATTACTAAAGAACGGAAAAAGGAAACGTAAAAAAAACAATCCTTTTATAACCAAATTCTTTTGGTGGGTTCCATGTTTATAGTCATGGAACACAATAATGTGTGTGCCTTGAAAGAGTAGTCCAAATGGTCTAAAATGGTACTGGTACGTTGCTGAAGAGGTTGTCTATGGAAAAATGTTTGGGATTGAATGAGTTAAGAAAACGTTAAAAAAAAACATAGAGAAACATATATTTGTATTATAGTATTATTTATTGCATGATTGTTTTCCCATTTCCCCATTTTTTTAGTTGGGAACTGATATTTTCCTGAAACTTACCTATGTTCTACTGCTGATTACTAAAGAACGGAAAAAGGAAACGGAAAAAAAAACCAATCGTTTTCTAAGCTTTCTTTTGGTGTGTTTCATGTTTATAGCCATGGAACACAATAATCTGTGTGCCTTGAAAGAGTAGTCCAAATGGTCTAAAATGGTACTGGTACGTTGCTGAAGAGGTTGTCTATGGAAAAATGGTTGGGATTGAACGAGTTAAGAAAACATAAAAAAAAACCATTGAGAAAAATATATTTCTTTTATAGTATTATTTATTGCATGATTGTTTTCCCCTTTCCCCATTTTTTAGTTGGGAACTGATATTTTCCTGAAACTTACCTATGTTCTACTGCTGATTACTAAAGAACGGAAAAAGGAAACAGAAAAAACAATCCTTTTCTAAGCAAATTCTTTTGGTGGGTTCCATGTTTATAGCCATGGAACACAATAATCTGTGTGCCTTGAAAGAGTAGTCCAAATGGTCTAAAATGGTACTGGTACGGTGCTGAAGTGGTTGTCTATGGAAAAATGGTTGGGATTGAACGAGTTAAGAAAACGTACAAAAAAAACATAGAGAAACATATATTTGTATTATAGTATTATTTATTGCATGATTGTTTTCCCCTTTCCCCATTTTTTTTTAGTTGGGAACTGATATTTTCCTGAAACTTAACTATGTTCTACTGCTGATTACTAAAGAACGGAAAAAGGAAACGGAAAAAAAAACCATTCGTTTTCTAAGCTTTCTTTTGGTGTGTTTCATGTTTATAGCCATGGAACACAATAATGTGTGTGCCTTGAGGGAGTAGTCCAAATGGTCTAAAATGGTACTGGTACGTTGCTGAAGAGGTTGTCTATGGAAAAATGGTTGGGATTGAATGAGTTAAGAAAATGTACAAAAAAGCCATAGAGAAAAATATATTTGTATTATAGTATTATTTATTGCATGATTGTTTTCCCCTTTCCCCATTTTTTAGTTGGGAACTGATATTTTCCTGAAACTTACCTATGTTCTACTGCTGATTACTAAAGAACGGAAAAAGGAAACGTAAAAAAAACAATCCTTTCATAACCAAATTCTTTTGGTGGGTTCCATGTTTATAGCCATGGAACACAATAATCTGTGTGCCTTGAAAGAGTAGTCCAAATGGTCTAAAATGGTACTGGTACGTTGCTGAAGAGGTTGTCTATGGAAAAATGGTTGGGATTGAATGAGTTAAGAAAACGTTAAAAAAAAACATAGAGAAACATATATTTGTATTATAGTATTATTTATTGCATGATTGTTTTCCCCTTTTCCCATTTCCTGTTTGGCATATGATTAAAGCGAGCACCCAACCTTGGTGACCACGGTGAACGGTGTCCAATAAAAAGCAAGGCCGTTCACGCCTGCAGCTCCCATCTTGAACCAGCCTGAAAAGATCTAAACCTGACATCGGCGCCAGGAGAGAAATGTCAGGAAACGTCAGGCCACAAGACGCCAGCATGGATGTCCACCATGGGGCCGCGTCGGAGGTCCCGTCAGAGCTGGCGGCGTAGCTTCTGTGCCTGCCTCTCCTTGGCGTTGAAGGCGTACTTGGTGTCTTGGAGCTGCTCGATGATCTCCTTGGCCTCCTTCAACTCGCCGGCAAGCTGGCTGTACTTCTCCACCAGCTCCTGGTTCTCCCTGCGGAGCTCCACCACCAGCTGGCTCAGCTCCTCGCTCTGCCGGCCGCAGTGCACCTTCAGCTGCTCCATCTCCGACAGAGTCTCCTCCATGCGCCGCACCAGGCTCTCCAGCTTGTCCTTGGACATCTTTGTCTGCTTCGGTCTTGGAGTGTTGTCCTCGTCTCGGCGGCCGCTTCTTCATGGGCGATTATTCTAATCCTAAATTCCCTCCTGTTCTTCCATGCGGTGTTGTAATCCCCTTAGTGGATCTATCCTGGGAGACCTTGCGTACAAACACGCATCATCTAGAGTTCCTGGTGAGCTCCTTAACCTATGCTGCTGGTGGAAAGGAGTGCGTGACGTCATGTTCCACTGAGATTTTTTGGAATAAACTCGCCAACATTGACACCAAAGCCTGACATGAGACCTCACTTGGGGTCCATCTTTTTCCTGGGGGGTCAACTCCACTGCATTCTGATTGCTTTGTTTACGTTACACCCACAGATCACTTCACCGGGTACCCTCCCTAGTCCGGGATCCTCGACAGGATTATGCAAAGAACCATTCCGATTCAAGTGTGGACAAGGCAGGTACGTGGGCCGGTGAAAAACCCATTCCATTTTAGGAGCTGACCCAGGAATCTGATCTGAATCTGGGATCTTCATCCACAGTCCATAGTCCATAATCAACTCATAATTGCCTCCTTTTTATTTCACATTCCAGTACTTAAATAATAATACTTTTTTTTGTCCGTACTATTAACCTGAGGGTGGGGGCACGGAAATGAGCCTCCCGCCCCCCCATCATCTGTTGGGTTTGGTCACATGGTGGACATTTGATGACATCTGAGCAGCATTGGGGTGCTGCAAAGGGCACAAAGAGCGCCCCCCCCCCCCCCCACCCCAAGATTGCCAACCACAACCACGAATGAACGTGTTGACTTCCTGTATTCAACATACACCATAGACAGAGATCATGGGACATCAAGCCCCCCCCCCCCCAGATGAAACCCCAGTACAAGTCAAGGCCCTCCCCAACCTGAAGTCCTCCAGTAAGGAGCCGAGCTCCAAAACCGACAAAGCTGGAATGCACGTGGGGCTCGAACACAGCACCTTGGGAATGGCGGACATGCGTCATAAGGCGTCATACCGGAAAGCGTAAAAAGCAGTGTTGATTGATCGTGATTGTTTATTTAAAAAAGGAACATTGGAATTTGCATAACAGACATATGCATGGAAAGGACACACGAAAAAAAAATGTTCCCTCAAAAGACCAACAATGTTTCTTCTCCATCACGAGTGCAGCTCTGACATCATGTGGATCATCACGTCACCACTTTATTCTTCACGTGCTCGTGCGTACGTGGCGGACAGGAGCGAAGGGTCCCGTGTGATGCAGGAAGTCGGCGACAGCACCAGGCCAGCCTCGGGCGGTGACGGCGGGTTTGAATCCGGTGAGTGAGCGCATTTTTATTCCCGCGACAAAAATCAAAACGAGTGGGACTGAGGTGCCCCTGAGCAAGGCACTGGACCTCCTGCAACTCAGGCTAACAGAATGACCGCAGGCAGGTCGCTGGTTGAACTTTGACCTCCTCGGAGCGGCTGGGTGAAATGTGCCAACGTGGGATTTGATCATTATGTGAGGGCTTCTGGGCGAGGGAGGAGCTCGTTGAACTGCCTCAACTTCCTGGTGTCCCTGAGCAAGGCACCTGCCGTCCCAGTAGAAGACGCCTGGTCAGACCGAGTGAGGATGCGGGGCCTCCCTGCATGAAGACAAGGTGCTGAAGTCCCGCCGGGAGTCTGAAGTTTGTGTTGCGCCTGAGACGGGATGAAACCGCTGGAAGGTCCGTAGTCAACGCCTCTCGATTTTATAAGAACAAACAGGTGAGAACACCCTCCATCAGGCTGACAGAAAAGGCAGAACTAAAAAAAAAAAAAAAAGACGTCCTGTCCTCGGGTGGATCCTCCGGCTGTAGAAAAGGCCAATGGTGCTAAATGTAGAACTGGTGCAGCGCCAGCTCGTCCATGAAGGGGCGTACCAGGTTATCAGTGGCAAAGTAGAAGACCAGGCCAAAGAAAATGGAGATGGGCAGAGCGGGGAGCGCCTTCTTGAAGATGGCGAGCAGGAGCAGGGTCAAACACAAGCCCTGCAGGGGGGGGGGGGGGGGAAACCACACGCCGGGTTACATCACACGCTTGGCTGACATCAAGAAGCCGACGACAAGGCGACTTATTTGCGGTGACGACCATGAGGCGTCGCCCCAGGGCGGAGCCCGAAAATAAGCGGCTGTGGCAACTCACAATGAGGATGGCGACGAAACAGGCGAGCGTGGTGTTCCAGTCGCCGCTGGCGGCGGCCGAGGCTTTTCCCACCAGCATGCTGTAGAAGATGAAGTCTCCGAGGCCCAGCTTGACGCCCCCTGAGGACAAAGGACGCCACATTGAGGGGGGAGATCGCCACCCCTGCCCCGTCCCCTCTTTGCCTCAACTTGTAATTAGCGCACACGCGTACGCTGATGGGCGAAACGACACACAAACAGGATGAGGAAGAGGAGTTCCATACCTGTGCCGCCTGTGAGCAAACATGATTGACACTTCATCCTTTTATATTCAGATCAAAATCGAATTTGCATGTTCTGGAGATGAAATATTTGAGATCACCCAGCAGTTGTCAGTTTGTATTGGCAAAAATAACATGAATTCAATATTAAAGTTGACCTCCATTGGATTTTTAGTATTGTTGGCCCATAATTCTTATACTATATGGGCAGCCATTTTTGTATAAACACCTCACGTGGACTACAGCACGCCGGGCTTTGCAGCGGTATATCAAAAACGTGTTTTTCGAGGAATACCTGGAATATGAAATGATAAAAAATTTTCATTACAAAGATATTTCAAGAAAACAACCCGACCGGGTCATTTTTGACCCACTTATGGAAGGTTGGGGTAGTAACACAAAAACACAAATTTCTTTAAATGTATAAAAGGTAAGTTAAAAATGTGAATGGCATGATATCAAAAACATGTTTTTTGAGGAATACCTGGAATATGAAATGATAAAAAATTTTCATTACAAAGATATTTCAAGAAAACAACCTGACCGGGTCATTTTTGACCCATTTATGGAAGGTTGGGGTAGTAACACAAAAACACATTTTTTTTTTTAATGTATAAAAGATAAGTTAAAAACGTGAACGGCATGATATCAAAAACATGTTTTTTGAGGAATACCTGGAATATGAAATGATAATTTTTCATTACAAAGATATTTCAAGAAAACAACCTGACCGGGTCATTTTTGACCCACTTATGGAAGGTTGGGGTAGTAACACAAAAACTAAATTTTTTTTTAATGTATAAAAGATAAGTTAAAAATGTGAATGGCATGATATCAAAAACATGTTTTTTGAGGAATACCTGGAATATGAAATGATAACAATTTTTCATTACGAAGATATTTCAAGAAAACAACCTGACCGGGTCATTTTTGACCCACTTATGGAAGGTTGGGGTAGTAACACAAAAACACAAATTTCTTAAAATGTATAAAAGATAAGTTAAAAATGTGAACGACATGATATCAAAAACATGTTTTTTGAGGAATACCTGGAATATGAAATGATTAAAAATGTTCATTTTAAAGATATTTCAAGAAAACAACCTGAGCGGGTCATTTTTGACCCACTTATGCATCTAAGGGTTAAAAAAGACTTAACGACCTGAACGACCTATGCTAAGGTGCGTAGCACCCAAAATGTATTGAAGTTCTGTATGTGACCCTTCAGGAAAAAGCTTTGTAATCGTAAACAAGCACTGATATTTCATCAAAGACGTAAAAAAACATGGCACTCACGCTCCTCGTCGTCGTCGTCCAGAGGAGGACGATCCGAGGGCATCTGCTGGATCTCCCGCCGACTCTGCTCCGTGGACTGCAGCGGCCCCAGCTGGTGCTCCTGGTGGCTGACCCAGGACGGGGTGAAGCCGCCGTCGTCCTGAGATGGGCTGGACGGCACCGGGGACGCCACCGCTGTGGACAGGTGTCCGCTAGTTAGCAACGTGGGGGGGGGATTGTCTTTCTTTCAGGTTCATTTGTTTCACCTTCTTGAGGCTCCGGCAGAGGTGAGGTCGCGTCTGCGGAACTCTTGGGCGGGGCCGTGTCGGCCATGTTGACGAGCCACACCATTGTAGCTTTGGGAGGGAAAGTGAAAGCATCACATGGACGTTCTCGTCTAGGCATTTTTATACGGTTGACACGTGTGGTCAGCAGCATCCATTCTTCCTCTTGGGAAGAATGTTTGGGCTGGTATCCGTGTTCTAATCTCGGCTGTGGAATTCTTGGTGGAGTTTATATGTTAATGCTGGGTTTGTGTGGGATCCGTGCAGACGTTCTGTCTTCGCTAGCGTCTTCAATGCCTCACAAATATGGGCAAACATTTTTTTGACAAAAGATTCTAAAAAATGCTTTAATTAGTGACTGTATATTCTATTGTCCATAAGTATGAATGGTTGTTCGTCTGTATGGGCCCTATGATTGACTGGCGACCAGTCCAGGGTGTACCCCGCCTCTCGCACAGAGTCAGCTGGGATAGGCTCCAGCATACCCGTGTGACCCTAGTGAGGATAAGTGGCATAAAAGATGGCTCATTTAGCCATTTTTATGCTTAATTTAGGCTAATTCCAAGTACCACATGCTTATATATCCATATTTTTAAAAAAGTCAGAGATCATCTTACACGAGTAGATGAGAGCGGGAAAGATGGGTTCATTCCTCTCCTGAGCCGTCTCCACCAAGATCCTCAGAGGCCCTTTAGGACAGAGCACGGCCAACAGATCTGCAGGAAGAAACGCAGCAGAGTTTACGTGTCTCCAAGTCACAACGATATGCGAGTATTTACCGTAGACGGATATGACCGCTAATATCAGCCACGCGGTCCACTCCGGCAGGTACTTGATGAACACCAGCGCCATGAGAGCGCTGATCATGATGAGGTAGGCCTGCTGGAGGCGCAGAGGCCCTTTCCAATGGATGCACATCATTCCCACCACTCCGAAGTTCCAGATGACGACGGCCAGAGTGAAGTAGTCCATGGCCACGTTGTAGGTCTTGAACACCTCTCTGGGGGCAGCGAGAGAGAGAGAGAGAGTCAGTCAGCGCAAAGTAAGAGGAGACAAGACACGAGATGGTTTGTGGGGCTTACTTGAGGTAGATGTAAGAAAAGAAGAAGAGCAAGAGGAGCGAGGAGAGGAAGAGCCAGCCTTGGATCACCTACGGAAACAAACATTTCAACCGAGGAACATTTTAAACCAGGGGTCTCAAACAAGCGGCCCGCGGGCCAAATGTGGCCCGCAGGACACTAGTTTGAGGCCCCCGCCTTGATATGAAAGTTTAATGTTAGTGCGGCCCGCGCAAGTTTGATATGGATGCTGTATGGTATCATGTACCCAGAAAAAATTATTACGTTTGATTCATGTTCATGTTAAAGGTTAAATAACGGTTAATAGTTATCCTCCCTATCCGTGTGGAAGTGGTAAGTTTTGGCTATTTAAGTTGAAAGGAAATAACTTGAAGGCTACCGTTTAGGTCGCTAGCTCTCTAGTTTGCGAGTTAGCATGTGTCTCAAGACCCTGCAGTTGCGCAATATGTTGTAAATAAAAAGAGTATAAATGTGACTATAGTCGTGTTTTGTCATGTCTACAGGGCTCTAATAATGCTTTGTTCATTTTAATCTGAAAAAAATCATTTGTCTACCCACCAACTATATGTGGTTTCTTAACTTTTTATTATTTGCCCTTTTATTATTATTATTATATTTATTTATTACTGATTGATTTTCTTTATTCTTGATTTGTTCATTTATTTTTCATCTTATTTTGTGCAGAAAAATAAAAAAGATATTTGAGAACAGCGGAATGTTTTATCAGAGCTTTTCTTGTAGAAAATCGGAACCAAAGCACTGAAAAAGTTTGTATATTTTTCTGTTTTTAATAAATGCGTTTTTTTGTTTTTTTTTTGAAAACCTGATGCGGCCCAGCCTTGCCCAGACCCTAGCTCCAGTGGCCCCCAGGTAAATTGAGTTTGAGACCCCTGTTTTAAACTGCCTGTAAAAGGCGCCATCTTTCCCCCGTGTGAGAGCATAGACGGCTGTGGGCGGGTACCTTGTAGCAACGGTACTTGTACAGCAGCACCAGCACCAAAGTCATGACGATGATCACCGTGATCATGATGATGGCATTCAGGATGGAGTTGACCGCTCTTTGGCCCACCGTGTCCGTGTCCTCGGGGAAAGGTGTGTAGATACTGGTGGAGGACACACAATGTTAGCATCCGAGAGAACATTGCATTGGCTCCACCTAGTGGTGCTGCATCTGTACTACATTTACAAAATATGCGCGCTCACAGTCTCTGGCCGTCGTTCTGCGTGTAGAAGCTGACAGACTTGATAGTCGCCACGACGACCACCATGCAGAGCGTGACGGGAACGAAGAGCATAATGACGTGCTTGGCGCCGTATTTCAGCGTCAGCTCCTCGTCATCCTCCTCCTCCGCTTCCACCACGCGAGGAGGAGGCCTGGCCGCTGGGGCCTGGCCATTCTGCTCCGGACCGCTGCCGCCTCCGCCTCCATCATCTCCTCCACCTCCTCCTCCAGTACCTGAACCCCCTCTGGATCGAGCTCTGGTCATGCCGGCTCCTTGGTGCTGCTGCTGAGGGTGGTCTGGAGCTCCGTTGGCCTCCTGCTGGTCCTGTCCACAAGAAACCAATGCAAAAGAACGCACTGAAATATCCACATAAATCAAGCCTTATTTTAGCATGTTATTTACGTTGATAAAGCAAATAGAAATGAGGCATTGTTATGAAAATGACTAACCATGTAGTCAAAAAACACTACATTATCCTTTTCACTTTCTCACGTACTCCAAATAATTATTAAAGCACAAAAAATAGCATTACTGAATGCGGGGAATGGAGTCAAGTAACATGAGTAGCTGTGTCATCTCAAGAGTATCAGCAGACACGTGGATCTCGAGGCACGACCAGACATGCAACAAACATGTCCAGGCCTCCAAGTGTGCGTTTGTGTTGCAGGCCTGTGAAGAACTCCAGTCGGTGTGAGTCCAATCGACATTTGGCCAGGCTTTATCTCTGATTTGACTCATTTCATGCGAGTCACACAATAAATGTGTGTTCCACGGTACAAAGAGATAGACTACGCGGTAGGTACTGGCCCGTTATTGAGGCTATAAAATGGACTTTGGCCGTATGACTGGCCTGCACGGCCTCGCCTTTATTTACAGTAAATTGAAACCCTGTATGTTCTTCAAACTGTAGGCCGCCTGTGACACACACACACACACACACACACAAAACACACTTGCTGCAAGTCAGTGTGGTCTCTTAAGCAATCATTACTCAACATATCCTCTCCACACACTCACACCTTTCACACTCACCGTGTTGTTTTCCACATCTTGTGCACTGTTTGCCATATTCAGACCAGCTGACCCTCTAGTGCACTGTCTATTGTGTTGCGCTGGAAAAAAGACAGGAAACTTAGTTAAATAATGATAACTTAAATTATTTTAAGTTAAATATGACTCGAGATGACAAAGATACAAGCATGAGGAAGAGACTAATAAGAAGTGTGACTGCTCACTCCCATGTGACGACTAACCTACAAAATATTTGGGCCACAGCGGAATACTACAAGGACACAGTAATAGAATTAGAGAATAAAAGAAAATAAAGTCCGAAGTTTCTCAGAAAAATTTATCACAATGTAGGGACAACAATCTGGAACTTTGGTATCAAAAATATTACCTCAAATAAATTTAAGGATAAATAATTGTTTAAAAAAATATATAAGATCAATATAGATCTGTATGAGAATGTGATTATATGAAGTGGTGTCGTGTCTTTATTCAAATATTTAATATTTCCACCCAATTATTGTATTTGAAATCACAGCCCTATTCCCAGATAATATTTCCCTTTATTTTAGTAACATTACAATTTTTTCCCACTCAGAATTTTTATTTAATTCCTGGCTGGGATCCTTGTCACATTCAAAAATTAATTCTAATTTGGCAACTATTAAAAAACGTGTAGCCACGACAGAAAAGCTCTAATTCCAGGACTAGCAGTTTTGCTAAAATCAGAATTTCAAGACTTGCAATGTTTCTTTTTACCATTTTGGACAGACTGTTGAACTTATATGTGTATTTTAAAATGAATCAATATTAAAGCCCCAGTGAATATTTGGGCGGGACTATAGTGGTCAAGCTACACATTAACAACATTTATCGCGTTAAAAGGCATAGCTTTAATATTCATAGGGAAGGATGATATTCCTAACAGTGTCGGGGATTCAACTTTTACCGACCAAACGATGCCGACTGGAAGCATCTGTTATCATTAGCCAAGCTACTGCTAAACAAGCTAGTTAGCCAACAATGACATAGCGGCACAACATGCGGCTGCGAACACACTGACATTGTTAGCTTAGCCGTGTAAATATCGTTCCTGAACAGAAAGGTATGAATTAATCCAACTTACCGGCCGCTTACGGTGACAAATGGGAAGGGAGTTGAGTGTAAATGTGTTTTGAACCGGGGTACTTTCCCCTCTTTGTTCTTCCTGTCTTCTGAGCCTACTTCCGGTTTCTCTCTCTATCTCTCCCTCTCTCGCTCCCCCTCTCTCTTTTTTTAAATTAACTTTATTGCTTGTGTCTTGTGTTGAAATCTGCCTCTGCCTGAGTTAATAACACGATCTGCCACCTGAAATGTTGAAACTGTTGTCAATTTTAACACAGCATCTTATACTATTTATTTATGAATGAATGTGTCCTAATATATAACACGTTATAACACAAACAACAAACTTCTAAATTATATATATTTTTTATCTACATGTGAATGTAACCCAATTTAGGAAAATTTTTATTCCTGAGTCAGGGTTGTTTGTATTGTACTTCCGGTGTCAGAGCTCGCTCGTCTTCGCAGCGGAAGTCAACGGCGAGAAGTTACGAAGAAAAGCATCACAAAAAACACCTAAAATTACATTTAAAGCATGGTAGGCGCACTCTCCGTTTAAAGACGCATTGTTGTTAAATCTATCACCGAGTATTATGTGTAGTTCTACGGCGTATTTTGAATGAATATTGCTGTAGAAGCTTGCTAGCTACCCGCTAATGTTAGCATTTCCACGGGGGAAGTAAAGCGGGCAGCAGCTGTAAAGATCCATCACACACATCGGCTCTATTGATGAACAAACAGTAGTAATGTGACTTGACACACATTTCTTTATTACTGATTCATTTTTCATTGTAAAAAAAAGTTTTCTGACTTCATTCCACGATATTTGTCTATACTGGCAGTTACCTCGATCTAAATGCTACAACGCGCCCACCGCAAACTTCTTCCTAAGTTAACTTGTCATGATGTTTCCGCTTATGGATGACTTCTTGCGAATATATTGTAGTCTCCAGGATATATTAAAATTAGTTAATGTCAAGAAATCATCCCTAGTAATATTTGGCTGTTAAATTGTGTTTTTGCATTTATTTGTATAGTCCCATACCATCCTGCTAGTGCAGCCTACCAAGAGGCCGGAAGGAAGAACATATGCTGACTATGAATCGGTCAACGAGTGCATGGAAGGTAACATTACCGGGACAGGGGGACATAAATGGTCGCGACACTAGCACAGCTATGTGAGCACCAAAATGCCGGTCACATTTAACAGCAAACATCATGCTAGGTTAGCATATTCATCAAACCTGGAGCTCCCACAACTCACTCTGTTATGACCTCAGGCGTGTGCAAGATGTACGAGGAGCATTTAAAGAGGATGAACCCCAACAGCCCATCCATAACGTACGACATCAGCCAGCTGTTTGACTTCATCGACGACCTGGCTGACCTCAGCTGCCTGGTGTAAGTATCGCTACCGAAGAACCGCACACTCATCTTTATGCTTCTTCGCTGTGCGTTGGTCTTCAGCAACATGGAAATAAGCGGTACAATGCCACTGTCACCCGTGATCATGAGGCATTGGAGCGCGTTATGCAAATATCGGCCTTCGGTGCTATTATTCACGTACTCCACTTTGGGAACTTGGGGCGTAGACCCAACGGTGTGTTACTTGTACAACAAAGCCATCCAAACAACACAACACGTTGCTGTCGTTCGTAGTTCATATTGTTGTTGCATCTACCCAGCATGTCTTGCGGGCATTTGAACTTTGAAAACAGATTTCAGTTTCAAGTGTGTTATGTTTAGCACTTGGTGTTTATCACGTAATGCGTTAGCTTTCTCTGCATATGTTGCACCCCGAGCAAGTATCCGCCCCGTCGCCCGCCAAATTTAAATTGAACCCAATGTGGCCTAGAGAAAGATTCACTTAAAATATTTTGTGTGTGTGTGTGGTGCTGCTGCCACAGGTATCGTGCCGACACCCAGACGTACCAGCCATACAACAAAGACTGGATCAAAGAGAAGATCTACGTGCTGCTTCGTCGGCAGGCCCAGCAGGCAGCGAACTGAAGGGGGCGCTGTGTTTTTTTCCCCAGCTGTTTTGTCTGTGTGTGTGTGTGTTTTTTTCCCCCAGTTGAAAGTATTTTTATTGTAGGTTGACTTATAAATAAAGATTTGCTTTAAATGGCAAACAAGTCTTTGTTTTTGATCCCTGGATGTTGGTTTGTTCATTTTGAAGATGACGTAAAGTTCCAACAAATGTAATTTTTTTTTTCAAAAGTAATTTTTGTTGTATTGTTTTTTTTTTGTGTGCAACTTTTTTCTTAATTTCTCATGAAACAAAAATGTATAATTCAAATTTAAATGAACTTGCTGGATATCTGGGTTTTATGTTGAGTACCAATTCAGCTGATCCATTTATTGTGTTGTTTTTAATCATATCAAACGTTAATTAAATTTCTGTAATATACTGTAACACTCCAGAATTAATTACAAAATAACTCACTTGACGAATTAATTTCATTCATTCATATACTATACATGATTCCTCCGGTAAAACCGCGGGTTGATGTGAAGGTTTAGCCGCCTAAGAGCACTCAGGAGGCGGCCACTCTCGACTGTGGCAACCGCTCTCAACTCGGTCTCTCCAGTCAGACTTGAGCGCCCCCACCTTTTGTGTTGTATGATCGACTCTTCCCCGTCTGTTTCTCACACCCACCCCTGCACACACACACACACGCCTCCTCCCCCCGCTCCTCCTTTTAGCATCTGAAAGGACCACTGAGTGAGAATCGATGGCGCAGAGGCCCGCTTGACAGGACAATAAACTACAAAGAAGGGGTGAGTTTTTCCCTCCTCTGCTCTATCGCGCTTCTATTTTTCCACCACCGTCGTGCACGTCCGCCTCCGTGGGACGAGATCGTGCGTGGTGATGCTTTCACGTACGGCGCCTTTTGTTGGTTGTGATTACACCAGCAGCATCCTCCCCCTCCTCCTCAGCATCAGCACCATCACCATCACGCTCTGTCGCCTTGCCGCTTACCTAAAACATCAACGTAATTTCACCTGCACACACCCTTACCTTATGTAACCTAGCATCAACAACACACTGCGGGTTTAGATGAGGGGTCGTTTGGAGGGGCGGGGGGCCGTGATGTCCTAATGCGGTTGTTGGTGATGTAAACACAAAAGAGCACCAGAGGATCGTCTTGCGTGTTTTCCATCCCTAAAAACACCCCCTTTGCTCATATGTGATGATGTGTTCTACGATCATCCATGGGGACGTGGGGGGGAAAGGGGGGTGGGGTCACCTCCTCTCAATTCCATGTTTCTCCTCAGCACCCCCAAAAATCACGTGACTCGTCCTTAAGACAAAACAATAACAACCCCCCCCCCCCTTGTAAAATAACCTGTCTTCATGTCGACATTTGCAGCAACCATGCTCCAACAGAGGGGGGAGCAGTCTCTTCCACACAGCCGCCACCAGCACATCGGCCAGGAGTCACCCTCCAGCCACCGACTCTTCCAGACAACCGAGCCCGGCCACCACTTCCCATGAGGCGGCCACCAGCACTCAGCCCTATCGCTCTGTATGGAGCCTCTCGTCTGTGAAGTAGGTGCATTATGAAAGGTGTACAACTGTCCTGGGGGACTGGAAGGAAGGGGGGGTGTTATATTGGCTGGGTGACGTCACGGCATCACGTTTTTTGGTAAAATAGTCATATTTATATATTTATATTTATATAATCATCAGTATGGAATGTCAATCAGGAAAGTGAAGGAAGCATAAAAATAAGACAATTGCCTATAAATAAAATGCAGTTAAACTAAAATAAAACAAAATTAACCAAATATGAAGCAACATAATGTGTTTTTAATGCTCATGTTTACATTTTGTGACTCTGTCTTCTTAGTGGACATGGAGGATGAAGATGGGACTTGTCTTCTTGATGTTTTATGGTGAGTTTCTTTCTGTGCTACGTTATGTTAGCATCCCTCATGTATATAAATATATATATACAGTAAGGTACCCATAATATTCAATAATAATAAACAGCTGCCAGCTTGTAGACGTACAATAATAAACGTAGAGTATATGTCAATTGTCCAATGTGGTGCGTTTCAGTGACCCCCAAGCCCTGAATGACTTCCTTCATGGGACGACTGAGGTAACTCAACTTTTTTCGAGTCTGATGTTTGTGTGCAAAGCTAAAAACCACTAACGACCCACCAGCTGCAGACTGAAGACCTGCTCATTAGCGCCTCCTCTGGGGAGCCCTCCCTCTTCACAGACGCCCCGGTGAGTGCCCGATGGGGTCCCCAGCGCCCCCAGGAGAACATTGTTTTCTCCGTTTTGTTTCCTAAAAGTACTTCCTGTCCTCGCCGTGTCTTCTCCAGAGCCCCGTGTCTCTGCTTGGAGATGGCGGAGACTCCCCGGGGACGCCTCCGCCCGGCTGTGTGGATCTATCCTTCCTGGAGGACGCCCTCCTTTCGTCACCCGAGAGCAGAGACGACTGTCAACATCAGGTGGACATGCAGACGGGGTCCCCCATCGGGTCTCCCACGGGGTCCGGTTGCGAGTCAAAGGAGGGAGAGGAGGAGGCGGCGGCGGCCCCGGCCCCGGCCGGGGAGGAGGAAGCAGAGGTGGCGTGTTGCGACATCCTCCAGCAGAGTCTGCAGGAGGCCGACATCACCGAACAGACTGTGGCCCTGGAGGGGGGGCTGACCCAAGACAGCGTGTCCCTCTTCTTGCCACCCACTGTGCCATTTGTAGCCAAGACTCCCTCCGTCGCCCCCGCCTTGCCCAGAGACACTCAGGCAGCAGTGGAGCCCCCCCAGCCATCCCTGCTTGCTGTCGGACCAGGCTGCCCTTCTCTGAAACCTGCCGCCCCCCCTCAGCTGATGGGGCTCCTGCCTGGAAATGTTTTCCCCGCCCCTTCACCAGAGACCACGTTCTCCCTGAGCCCGGTTCAGGGTTCCAGTATGATCATCCATAAAGCCATGACGGGCGTCATGGGGCGACCTCTCCTCACCCCCACTTTGAGAGCGGCAGCAGCCCACGGTGTCATCCTGCAACGTGGCCCCCTCCCCATCCAACCCAAGCTGCCCATCAGCATTCAGCCTAAACTGGTCCAAATTAGCCCAAAGCCGTCGGGGCAACCCCCGCCGGGTCTCACGCTCATTCCTGGGACCGTTTCACCAAATATTCTACTTTCTCAGCCTCCGGGCCAGAAACCTGCAGCGCCCCCCCCAGCGGCCCCCAAACCGGTCAGCCTGCAGCTGGTCAACCAGGGCGGCTCCTTTGTGCTGCAGCCTCAGGGACTCTTTCCAGGCCAAAACCAGTTCCTCCTCCCGGGTCAGTCCCAAGTCACCATCTCCCAGCCTGGGGCCCCACCTCTACTGACTGCCAATCCACACGGCCGAGGCGGGACCACCGTCAGTGGGCACCTCATGGACGGGTCCCAGATCTTAGCGGTCCCCCAAAGACAGGTCAACTTCAGCCCCGTCTTCACTACCACAGGGCAGCTGGCTCTCAGCCAGACCGCCGTCCTGTCGGGACCGCTACAGCTGCAGTCGGCCCCATCGACAGTCTTCCAGATGCCGGCGCAGCTGGCTGGGAGCTACACAACAGGCGGGCAGCGGGCCACCTTGGTACACGGCCCTACACTGGGAAATCACATAACGGTAATCAACAGCGCTGGGGTGCTGCCTTCGGATCTGGCCTCCATCTCCATCGTCAACGCTCCGTCTGTGGTGCAGGGCCTGCCCTTTGCGGCTCAGGCATCGCTGACGGAGCCGCCCCCGCTGGGGCTCCAGCCAGCCTCTGTAGTGCTGCTTCCTGAGAGAGGAACGCCCGAGGAAAGGAACGCTTCGGAGGAGAGCTTCCTTCAGCTGCCACAGGTGGGTGAGGGGTGAGGAACACCGGACTTTGGTGAGGATAAAGTATTTCTAACCGACTTCACGATGTCTTCTAGCACTTCGGTCAGGTGACCCGACATCCTGTCTCGACGCAGCCAGCCACCCCTCCTTCACCTTCCATCATGGCGTCCCAGACGGAACCAGCTCCAGCCCCGTTCGTGGAGATGCCCTCGGCTGACTTGGTCCAAGTGGTGGAGGAGGTGGCCCAATCTCTGAGCCAGAACCAGGACTTTATGCAACAACTACAACAGGTAGTGAAAACTCTCACGTGTTTTCTCATCCGTGTTCTCATCCATGTGCCCTCCCCCCCAGCAAGCACTTAGCTCCCCCATCACGTCTGACATGCTGGTCGGAGCAGTCCCACTGGTCCCCTTGGACTCTCTCGCCCCCTCGGTGGACAATGAGCAAGACAGCCAACAAGCGACCGCCATGTTGGATCCATGTGTTGACTCCTCCCCGCTCCCCTCGGAGGACACGTCGCTGCTGAGAGCGTTTCAGTCAGCGGCCATGCTCTCCGATCAAGACCCCCTTCTCGGACCGGAGAGTTCCCCCACCCGGTACCAAGGCGCCCCTGAGTTCCGGGGGTCTCGGTCTCTGTTTGTCACCAGTCAAAGGACGCTGGCCTCTCCTCAGTCCTCGGAGCCCCCCTTCACCCCTGGAGCCCCCTCCCCTCTGCAGGTCAACATCCCAGTGCCTCAGCAGCAGCCGGACCAGTCAGCTGCCAGCCTCTGTGGAGGGGGAGGGGTGGACGCCAGTCCTGTCCAACAGCACACACTAAACAGTGAGTTTGTCTCCCAAACAGAAAACGCGGGATTCGTACGCCAACTAAAAGTGTCGTGTCTCAGCACCAACAGCTGCCTTGGACGTGGAGAGCCAACTGATGTCTCTCCATGGCCACCCGTCCCCTCCTGACAGCCAGGAGGAACACCGCCCGGCCCCCGGGGATGGCGGCCCCTTCACAAGCGACCAGCAGGTGGGAAAAGGGAATGTTTAGTTAGGAATGAATTAACAAAGTAAAAGCAAAGTCCGACCTTTGACTGATGAAGGTCGTGTCTCCACACAGCTGGCGGGTGTGGAGCTGCGGCGAGAAGAACCAGTAACACCAGCAATGCGACGCCACAGGTGAGAATATTACAGTACAAATAAATCAAGGATGGAAATATTATTTTCTTCATGTTTTGGAATTATTTAAAGGAACTTTATTGTGAAATTCTGAGCATCTGCCGGATGGCCGAGCTCCTCAGCCGGTCTTTTACGGTGAGTCCAGACACCCTACCGAGGAATCTCGCTTTTTGAGTCAGGGTGGGACCATCGATGGACCAATACGGTTCGGTACAGCGACCGCATTACTGCAGATGCTTGGCTGATCCGCCTGTTGGTCTTCCCTCCCTCACGATACCTGGACCCCTTCACCTGGGGCAGGACCTCACGATCCACCCTTTTCCAGCTGAGAACCATGGCCTCAGATTTGGAGGTGCTGAGTCTCGCCCCAGTAAAAGGTCAGAGACTGACGGGGCCACCAGGACCATATCGTCTCAGAGTAGCAGAGACGAGATCCTAAGGCCCCCAAAATGGCCCCCCTCAATGAGAATTCCTGTCCCCCCAAAAATTATGAACAGAATCAGTGACAGCCTCTCATGTACCCCCCAGTACCCTTCCAAAGGTGCAGAGCTGGTCCAGGTTTCCGCGACCAGGATAAAAACCACATTGCACCTCGTGGAGCTGAGGTTCCACTAACGGTCCAGCACTCTGGAATAGTTTCGTTGTAATCGTTGACATTTTGCCCCCCCCCCAAAAAAAAACGGCCATACTGGTGTCAAACGTCAAGTCATTGCTCCCCAGGTTTCAACAGCTGCTTTGCACGGACCACATGGCGGTTCAGAACCCGAACACCAGCACCGCCTTCTCCACCCTGAGGGACGCCGCCCGCCGCCTGCTGCCATACCACGTGTGCGCCGGTCTCCTGCCGACTCAGGAGGACTTCGCTTTAGGTCAGCCGGATATTTCTAAGTATGCTTACCTGGGAGAAGGTTTCGGGCGGGTCATGTGACCTTTGTGTGGTTCCTGCAGTGGACCAGGAGTTTGACACGGTGTCCGGGTTCCTGCTGAGGCGCACCAAGGACATGGTCAACAAATACAGGCAGCTACTGGTCAGAGAAACACAGGTAAATATAAACAATAGCAATTAGTAGGGGTGTCACCGGGCACGCTCACAAAACTAGACCATGCAGGCTTGTCTGCACTCTGTTTGTATGCTACTGGCCCCGTCTCCACCCACGATACAACAAAAGGCTCACTCTGTTCATCGTATTTTCTGGACTATAAGACGCTCCAGAGCAGGGGTCGGGAACCTTTTTGGCTACAAGAGCCATGAAGGCCAGATATTTTAAAATGTGTATCTGTGAGAGCCATATACATTTTTTTAAACATTGAATGCAATAAAATGTGTGCATTTTTATGTAAGACCAACAGTTTTAGATATAATGGGCTCTAATTACGTAGACCAGACACACTACCCCACGCCAATGGGGTGTGGCCAGCACACTTTCGTGAGCAGCGCAGTGTCTAATAATAAATCAAATACTTGTTGCCATTAATGCAACTTCTGCTGCTGCATGGTTTTGCACCGTACTCAGTATATTTCATTCTTTTGGCCATCTTCGTCAGAAGGCTTGCTTCTGCAGCTTTAGCTATTTGACTAAAGGAGGAAAGTTTACATTTACATGTTGACATCTCAATGACCGAGGTAGACTACGGCATTACCCAGTAATAATCGAGTTTTGGTGTTTGACCTGGAAAATATCTTCAAGAAAGATGGATGTGGTCGGCCATATTGCAGTAGAAAATAGATGGACGGATTAAAATGCATAAGAAAGTTGTTGATTTTTAATATTATTTTTAACAGTCATTTCTGTGATGTTTACTTTAAATTTTTAGCAAAAATAATTTTTTATTGTGGTAAATGCTTGAGAGCCAGATACAGTCATCAAAAGAGCCCTACCTGGCTCCCGAGCCATAGGTTCCCTACCTCTGCTCCAGAGTATAAGTCGCACAAGGCCAAAAATGTATAATTAGGTCAAAAAATATATACACAAGTCGCACTGGAGTCAAAAGCCAAAGCCAAAACTGCATAATTAGGTAGAAAAAATATATACATAAGTCGCACTAGAGTATAAGTCACATTTTTTGCGGGTACCGTATTTTCTGGACTATAAGTTGCTCCAGAGTATAAGTCGTACAAAGCCAAAAATGCATAATTAGGTAGAAAAAAATATACATAAGTCGCACTAGAGTATAAGTTGCATTTTTTGCGGGTACCGTATTTTCTGGACGATAAGTCGCTCCAGAGTACAAGTCGCATTTTTTGCGGGTACCGTATTTTCTGGACTATAAGTCGCACAAGGTCAAAAATGCATAATTAGGTAGAAAACAACATACAGAAGTCGCTCCAGAGTATAAGTCGCACAAGGCCAAAAGTGCGGCAAGACAAGAATCTTGTCTTGTTTTAAACTGGCAAGCTTTTGTGACCCCACACCCCCACGTGTGAGTACATCCTGGTGTGTGAACGGAAGAATCATGTTCTTCCCGCAGCAGGAGAGTCCATCGGCTGAAATGGTGATGCTGGAGCGCCTCTTCCTGCAGGCAGAACGGTTCTCTTTGGGAGAGGACCGGCGGCGAGCCCGCAGAGACCCAGGTCAGCCCCCTCAATAATGGCCCCCATCATCTAATCTATCTGATGCTGACACCAGTTTGTGGTGTCCTTTGTCCTTTCAGAGTACTTCAGGATGTCCTTGGCCGCTTCAGTGTCTTCCTCGGGGGCCTCGTCCTCCTCTCCCCCGGCCTGGACTAGACTGTCAGACCGCCCCCCGGGCCTCAAGACGTACCGCTCCAGCTCCAGGGGGGCTCTCAGGCTTACCATCAAGCAAGAGGTGGTGCACGGTTCTCTGAAGCGGGACCACAACGGCCGGCTGACCAACGGTGGCGGAGGAGGGGCGGCCACCCCGCGCCCCCCTCCGGCGACCAACGGCTCATCCCATCATGCCGACTTGGATGAAAACGGAGCTGAAGGAGCCTCGCGGGCCCCCCTATCCAGAATGAAAGAGCCTCTTCCAGTGCCACAAGCAGTCGGTTTTGAGCCGCCCCCGCGGGACACCCCTAAAGTGAAATGCCTCAGGCTGGATGTGCCGCCGCACGCCCCCCTCCAGGAGGACAATGTGCTCAGCGAACATCTACAGAGCGCCATCAACAGCATTCTGGAGCTGCAGCGCTTGCAGGGGCCCTCAGGCGGCCCCCTCAGCAGGGCCTCCGCGGGGCCCGCACTGGACCAGCCCGTCACCAGCGTCTTAGGGGGTCACCTGTGAGGTTGTCTGGCCTGAACAGGTTCCACAGAGATCCCGGAACTCCCTCTAAAGTTGGATCTTCGTCTCTTTTGCTTGGAAGGTTTAGTTTTTGGAGAAACTGCTTGACTGCTCCTGGGAAGAAGACGGGAACAGGAACAGCAGCACTGAGAAGAGACGACAGCACTATCAGTAGTTCCACAAATGTTAGATACTTCATTTCGATGTACGTTTGTGCTTAAAAGTATTGGAGTAGGAGCGCTACGGTTTCCTAGCAACCTCCATCAGCTTCTAGATAAAAGTCATAGTGAGGATTATGGAATAGTTTTTATAAGATTTCGTTCCCATAGTGCCAAGCTTCCAGGGTATTTCTTTTTTTTACGTGTGCCAACATTACTGTGCGGCGTCTTTTCAAGTCAACTCCAAAGAACGCCTGAGACGCCGCCACAAACCCTGAACACACCAGCAACAGCCGGCTGGCCTCCCAGAACCCGCCTGCTGGACTCCGGATGCTGTGAAATGTCCCTGAGAGACGATGTTGGATGTTTGAACATGTAAGCAATAATGACTAGGGGTTAGGGGGGTGGGGTGGTTGAGTGGGGGGGGGGGGGGGGGGGGGGGGAATGCAAAGATGAGGTCGCTTGGGGCTTCACGTTCTGGCTTTAGTTTCGTCTTTCTGCAGAGACCTGGGACTTAGGAGTTGACTTCTCGGAAAATAGGTTGGTTCCGAGGAACTTCTGACTTGGGATATCACCAGACCACAACATTTAGGACTACCCCAACACTTGGACCAAAATATCTTGGGCCTCACAGAATAGTTTATCAGAATACTTTTGGTCTTGCTAGTGGACTTTGGGAATCCCTTTCGACTTGTTAGACCTAGACCATCCGTCATACTTTCACCAAAGGACTTAGCACTTGTACCAAAAGTTTGGACTCAAATAGGCCTTTAAGACCCAATGATGTGGGTTTCGTACTTGGACTTGGAACTAGTGATGTCTAGATCCAAAAGATTTTGGACTTGCTAGTGACGTTGGAACAGGTTTCTTAGGTAACTGGAGACTGACCCATGAGAGCCAATTGACTCAGGATCGGTTTGAACTTAGAGGTGGCTACGAGGTCTTGCGTCAGACCAGGTTTGGGCAGGATACAACATTTGACTTAGACCAGTTTTGTTGGACTACTTGGGACTCACTAGTGATGTGGAGTCGTCTTTGGACTCGTGACTTGAAACCAAATGACGTGACCGACTCCAGGCTGTGTTCACACTCGGGACACTGATCCAGATTTGGTCCCGATTCACTTTATTTTTAAGAACGCCTGCAAACCATACATCTGGTCTTTGGTCCATGTAGCATTCACGGAAAGGACACCAGAGTTGGTCGCCAACCGCATGTTGGCTTTCGCCCAAGCAAAATGTGACCAGTCGGAACGCAGCCTTGGTTTCAGTTCGATCCATCACGATCCAGACTTGGACCTTGTGGACTTCCGACTGCCGCAAGTCAACTTCCAGCTGCGCCATCAAATTTTCGACCAAAAAGTGTAGGAAACGCCCAAACCGATTCTCTTTGATTGGCAGTTTGCTTTTATTTACAAACCGCAGCCCGTTTTTTGTTAACGTGACAATCTTTCAAATAAACGTCACCTCGGGAAAAGGTGACGCGTATAAAACAAAAAGTGACTGAATGTTTTCCTCGACAAACGTGATCACTTTTTAGTGCGAGGTGGTCTTTTGTTGCGTTGAACAAAAGGCGTGAGAATATGCAGTACCTTAGTGGACAAACACGAGCGGAACGTCTGGCTCATGCAGTAAAGATGTCAGAGTGATCCTCACTCCTTCTCAAGAGGGAATTTGGCAAACAAAAAAACTAAAATGAAAAACTCCTAGCAAACAAAAAAGCCGACTCACGTGCCATTGTCCGACTCTGACCGCGACGCCGTACGTCCAGACACTGACGACACCGTCGTGACTGCGGACGTCCAGACACCGTCGTGACGTCGCCGTGACGCCGTATGTCCAGACACCGTCGTGACAACGCTGTACGTCCAGACAACGCCGTGACATCGCACATCCAGACACTTTTAGTTTGCTTGCATGTGATCCAGGACAGCCAGATGGCGGATTGTTGTCATGCCAAAAGCTAGAGGCCTTAACCCAGCAGAACTAGATTGTACACAACTAAAAGTCAAAGACTCATTTGATCGCAATTTTCTCAATTTTCTACTTTTTTTTTTTTTTACAGACTATTTATCAAACTGTGATTTTGTAAGAAATAAAAAAACAGAATGTGGTGTCTTTGTTTCTCTTGTAATACAAACTTTATTTTCTTTCATTCACAATTTAGGAGGACAAAACGTCCAAAGACTTCATTTCTCTGCTCCGAGGTCGTGTCATCGTGCTAACAAGCTAGCTAGCATTTCTTGGTTCTTGGGGGTGTGGATATTTAGGAAGGACGTCCTACGTGAAATAACCTGCAGTGGCGTTGAGGCAGCATCGTCCGCCTTGCGGCGCCCCTCCCCTGGTCGGGGGCTATGTGGGACTAGGAGGCCCACTAGAACATGGACCTCAGAGACGTCCCGCCCTCTGGGAGGCGCGTCAGCATGGCGTGACGCGCTTTTGAGGGAAAAAAAAGGCGCCAGTTAGCATTAGCATCGCTCTCCCCTGCGAGGCGTCATCTCATGTTTCACTCGTACAAAAGACGAGATGTTAAATCTATCGACTTAAAACAGACAATAGTCGGGAACGGAAAAGCAGGCGGGAGCGACAAAAACGTTTAGGACGACCACGGAAGCAAAGCGTGAGCCTCACCTGCGATGCGTCGTTAGCTTTTCCTCGCGATTAAGAGCAGGCGGAAGCTTTTTCTTAAAAAAAAAAAACATCGATATTTCCATAAATAAGTCGGTTGCTGTTCTAAAAAGCGCTCCACGGCGGGGTGCCCAGCAGGTCAAGAGCGTGCCGACCCCCACGCTGGCCACGGCGCCGTGCCCCGCCACGGTGACAACTTCACAGTGGTCACGTGACCCCCCCGTCTTCAGGTGAGTTTGACAGGCACGTCCTCTCCGTACTTGCGGAGGAACTTGCCGTGGTTGTGGTGCACGGACCAGAGGGGGGGCAGGTGTTTCGGACGCATGGCGTTGAGGAAGTGCTGCCGCCAGCGCCGCTCCAACTCCATCAGCCCCCGCAGGCCGCGCTCGCCGTGCGCTCGTACCACCTTCAGTCCGTGCGGCACGTAGGCCTCGTTGAAGATCCTTCATTTGGGGGGTGAGAGGAGCGATCCGGTCAGACATCGTCGCCTCTCTCTGGAAAACCAAACGGGAACTCACCTCGTCTCCAAGCTGGCGGCCGCCTGAAGCTCCTCCCCCGTTGGCTCGCGCTCAGAGCTCACGCCAAAGAAGCTTTTGATCATGGCCTGCAGCTCCTTCCGTCGTAGCTCTGGCAAGCCTTCGGCGGAAGTGAGGAGGGCGCGGGCCGCCGAGCGCACCCGCCGGCGCTCCGGGTCCTCCATGAGGCGCACGCCCTCCTCGCAGCCCTGCGGGGCGGCAAACTCGTCGGCCAGCTGCTGCTTGAAGAAGCCGTCGTGGACGTTGGAGGCGGCGTGGCAGCTGGTGCACAGCAGCAGGATGTCGTGAGAGTTGTGGTCCTTCATCTCGCTGGGGAAGTGGCGCCGGTACTCGTGAGGCACGATGTTCTTCCTGTAAGGGGGACACCAAAGACCAATTTGTACGTCTCGTCACAGGTGATGATGCAACTGCTTTTGGCATGGTTTAACACCAGAATTATAGAATTATTATTATACAACATTTATGGGTCAGAAAAGTGGAAAAGGCATCATAGCTCCCCTTTAAACGGAAACAACGACCGCCATGTTTAGCTCACGCTGAAGCTATGCTATGCTAGTGCTGCACAACGTTTCAACCCAAGAAGCGCGGCAAGGTTTCACGTGACGTCTGAGGTTTCGTGCCACTTTCGAGGCTCATTTAACCACAGCGCGTTCATAGGACGTCAAGCAGGCTTCGCTACGCATCTTAACCTTCCTCGGGTTAGCTTTCTGGTATCATCTCTTATGTTAACGGGTCGGTTTTGACCCATATTATGTATTAAATCAGATATAAAATACACTAAAAACAATAAGTTACTATAAAATGTGCTTCTCATGTCTTGGTTACCTTCTTAGGCTTCCTCATCCATGAAAATGTTGCTTTTAATACTTTTGGTGTGGCCATGTAGGCCTTTTTTTGTCACTATACCCCTCCATTTCTATTTCCAAAAATGAACCTCAAAAGAATCATATTCATAAATTGAAGGTTCTTTTGTTACCTGGCTATTACTGAGGGATATAGAACATATCTCTTAAATCAATGAGTTGTATTTATTTTCTCATTTTAGTATGAATCACTAAAGAAACACGTATGGTGTTTGGGTGAATTTTGACCCATATATATTCATGTCAAGAAAAGGTAGAAAAAGTGATTGTTTTCAGCAACAGAACTTTAGTATAAAGTGGAATGAAAAAGCAGAACAGGTCCAGATCTTGGTTCACTGTACGTCTTGCCATTCTTTCCATGATCCAAATTGTAAATGTGAAATCAGCCAATCAAATGAGTGAATTCCCCTCACATGTGTGGACCTTGTTTTTCTGCTGGTATACTGGAAAAGCGGTCAAAATGAGAATCCCCTGAAGCTTCCATGATGAGAAGAGGAGCTGGTTGTCATTGTGTTGGCTAATTGGACACTCATGACTTCAGTTGGGGCTCTAAATATTGCTTTATAGTCATATTATTAGAACCGGGTCCAAACCCACCCTAACAATACAGTGGTCATAATTTCAACCAGACCATTTTAAAATGTAGTAAAAATTATTTTTTGGGTTTTATTTTGTTGAAATAGAGTTTCCTGACAAAGTCAAAAAGCCTTCATGCAATAAATAAAATAAATAAATAAATAAATGTTATGGGATTCTTTTGATGCATTAAAATGTAAAACACATGGGTTTATTTTAGCCACCAGGCTAACCTAGCATGGTGTTGCTATGAGTGTAATGTTAGCATGGTGTCCTCGCCCCCCCCCCATTCCTTAAAGTTAGTTCCATGGTCTGTGCTACACGGCATCTCCACAGTGGGCAACATTGAAAGCACCTTGGACATTATAGTGATCTGCATTGTCGCGGCAGTGAGGTATCTCCGGGGTAACAGACCTGATGTAGGAGTCCGCTTTGCCGCAAACCACGCAGAGGTTCTCCTTGGCCGTGAGGTAGTAGTCCTGCTGGGAGTCTGGACGTCCGGAAGGCTCAAAGAGAAGCCTCACCACAAAGGGATCTTCACTCTGCAGCACTGAAGCAAAAACCGGTACGCTGGATAAAACGCCCCCTAAACGCTCTTTTGCACCTTCATGCCATTTGTGTACCTCCTATTCCTTTGTCCAGGTACCACTTGGCCTTCTTCTTGTCACATGTGCACAGAGGTTGGCCGTCAGGGGCGTGCAGGAAGCAGTTATCATAGAGAGGCGACTTCCTGTCACACAAACCACCAATGTTACGTAAGCCAAGCCGCCAAGCCGCCCCCAATCCTCCGCCCACCTGGCAGAGTAGCCCACGCCCAGCGGCTTCTTCTTGTTGTTCTTCCTGGGGTCTGGGACTTGCTGATCTCCCGACTCCGGGCTCTTGAGCGAGGACAGGTTGCGCGTGCGGCACTTCCTCTCTGCGCCGTCGTCGTCTTCATTGCCGACGGCGCCCCTGAAGGGCACATCCAGCAGCCCCTGGCAGTGAGCCGCCAACTCGGCGTAGGAGCTCCCGCCAGCTTCTGCTTGGAGGCCGAGCAGGCAGAGGAAGAGAGCGACAGAGACTTGGGCGTCCTTGGCGGCGTAGGTCACCTGAGGTGAGGACGGGAAAAGGCTGTTAAACTCCTCCCTTTTTAGTCCCAGTTAGCTGGTTCCGGACCCAACCATGGGTGGCGTTTCTGTAAAACAGGATTCCCTATTTATATATAAACTACTTTCAAAATCACAGCATTGAAAACCTGCTTATGCCCTAAATAGTGTTTAAACCAGGGGTCTCAAACTCAATTTACTTGGGGGCCACTGGAACTCGGGTCTGGGTGAGACTGGGCCGCATCAGGTTTTCAAAAAAAAAAAAAAAAAAAAACGCATTTATTAAAAAAAATTTTTTTTTAAACTTCGCTTTGGTTCCAATTTTCTACAAGAAAAGCTCTGATAAAACATTCTACTGTTCTCAAATATCTTACTTTTTATTTTTCTACACAAAATAAGATGAAAAATAAATAAACAAATCAAGAATAAAGAAAATCAATCAACCAGTAATAAATAAATAAATATAATAATAATAATAATACAAGGTCAAATAATAAAAAGTTAAGAAACCACATATAGTTGGTGGGTAGACAAATGATTTTTTTCAGATTAAAATGAACAAAGCATTATTAGAGCCCTGTAGACATGACAAAACACGACTATAGTCACATTTATACTCTTTTTATTGACAACATATTGCGCAACTGCAGGGTCTTGAGACACATGCTAACTCGCAAACTAGAGAGCTAGCGACCTAAACGGTAGCCTCCAAGTTATTTCCTTTAAACTTAAATAGCCAAAAAATTACCACTTCCACACGGATAGGGAGGATAACTCTTAACAGTTATTTAACCTTTAAACATGAACATGAATCAAACGTAATAATTTTTTCTGGGTACATGATACCATACAGCATCCATATCAAACTTGCGCGGGCCGCACTAACATTAAACTTTCATATCAAGGCGGGGGCCTCAAACTGTGTCCTGTGGGCCACATTTGGCCCGCGTGCCGCATGTTTGAGACCACTGGTTTAAACATTAGAGCCTTCTAGACATGAAATAACACCCCTATAGTCAGCTTTGCACTTGTATTAGTACCCAGTATAGCATCTTTGAATGACTCTTATGAACATTTTACACAGTCGCAGCCACAGAGCGGTGTGGACATTGAAAGGGTGAAGGAAAATACATTTCTGGGGATCACAATAGATGAAAATATGAGCTGGAAACCTCATATGACAAATATACAACATAAGGTGGCCAGAAATATTTCAGTATTGAACAAAGCTAAATTTGTTCTCAATCAGAAATCACTCCACACTCTTTATTGCTCTCTGGTTCTACCATATCTTACTTATTGTGTGGAAATATGGGCTAATAACTATAAAAGCAATCTTCACTCGCTAAATGTACTGCAAAAAAGGTCAGTAAGGATAATTCATAATGCCGCCTACAGAGAACATACTAACTCCTTATTTCTAAAATCACAAATACTTCAACTTGCTGATATAGTTCATCTTCAAACAGGTAAATAATGCATAAGGCTAAAAATAAGCAATTAGCTAAAAATGTCATCCAATACTTCTCTACAAGAGGAGAAATATGATCTCAGGGAAGAAGTACATTTGAAACACTTCTATGCTAGGACTACGTTATGTTAGCCATAGCATTTCAGTATGTGGAATCAAACTATGGAATGGATTGAGTAAGGAAATCAAACAATGCACAACAATGAGCCAATTCAAGAAACAATACAAGCAGTTGATGTTTGCTAAATACAAGGATGAAGAGTCTTGAACCAGTCATGATGTGCTATATATATCACTATATTGACACGCACTATGGTACCCATTATGGCATTGGATGCTCATATCACCTACTTCCGTATGGGACAAAAAAATTAAAAAATAAATTTTTTTTTTTAAGAAAATGTAATTCAAATGTTTTATTTTTTTATTGTTTCCTACTCCTTTTGGACATGTGGAACTGAGAACTGATTATGGGATGCACTCAATTGGAATCTGATGCATGTTCAAATGAAATTAAACCATTACCACTTGTAAACAACCATTGTAAACAAACAGGATAAGGACTTATGTCTGGCTCCCCCTAGTGGATGCCAGCTGTTCCAAGGTTGCTTATGAGCTTCCAAAGTAAGGAGCGGACACTTAAAAGAAGTGGAAAAAAGGGACTACTGTACCTGTTCCAGTGTCAGCTCGTCTGCCTCCCAGTTGCTGCATCGCAGCTCCGGTGACTTGTCCAGCGAGACGTTCAACACGTCGGCCGCCAGCGACTTCAGACTGAGTCCGCTACTGGTGGACGCCTGCCTGGAAAACGTGGTAACGTGCTTTTCGGTGAGCTGACAGACAAACACGGGACAACACGACGTACTTTTGTCTGAGGGCCAGGTGACGCAGGTCTACCGTGCAGCTCAACGAGAGGCCGTAGTCGCGCATCAGCCGCTTGCCGTCTTCGTAGCAGCCAACGCCGGCCTTCAGAACGTGCGGGTCGCGTAGGACCTCCATCAAGCCAAGCGGGAAGGACTGCTGCCGGTTGTAGAACGCCAGGAGCCGCACCAGGACGCACAGACCGGAATAAGTGGCCATCTGCAGCAGGGACACCACCGTGGGTCGGCCCTTCATGGTCACCTGCAAGAAGCAGTTGATGGAAGGACATCTGTTCCATACTGTATAGAACGACTTTGGTCGTTACCCATTCGCAGTCGAGGCCCAGCACGGGGAACACCGTCAGGTCCTTCTGCATCAGCGGCCACAGCTGCTGCCATTCCTCCTGGGAGCTCACCAACACCAGTTTCACCCCCAGTGACCGCTCAGAGAACGCGATGCGCACTGGAGAGGCCACGTGTGATGTCTGACACTCCGCGGCCTTAAACTCCTTCTGCATTGGGCGGCGGCCATCGTTGTCGTCCGCAGGCGGCAAATCAGCACGAGCGGGAAGCGGGCCTGCGAGGGGTTCGGCCACCCTCTGGATGGAAGGCAGCCTCTTCCTCCTGGCGCGGTACGCTCGCCATAGGAGCACACCACCAAACGTGGCCCCGAGCAGCGTAGTGATGATGGCGGCTAGCGGCCGGTGGTGAGACATCTCCGGGTGATGTCCGGCAGGCTGAAATGTTGGAACTTAAAGACAAAAAAAAGAAAAAAGAAAAGGTAATTGGTCACAACTCTCAAACAGAATCATCCCTCCATCATATAAGTTCATGTATGTTTTAGAGAAACCATAAGAAAAAGTAAAAAGAGACAACAATTCCTTGAGAGAAAGAAATATTTTCGGAATATATCACTCACATTCTCAGGAAAATGGCCAAGAAAAGACAAAGGTTACCAGGGTGTGTTAATTTATACCGGCGTATGAGCACTGTTTTGAGTAAAAATCCGTATATTCACACCTATGGACTAATTAGTCTCAATGATATTCTTACCTGTCCTGTGTCAGTGGACTTCCAACTGGCTCCGTTTAGGGATCATGGACAGACACTGCATCTCTCTGGGTACATAGAAATGATTCAAAGTGCTTCCAGGTGGAGGCCAAACGTTGTCAGGACGAGTACAAAAACAACAGAATATTTTACCATTAAAATGTACATGCATTTTATGTTCATGCTATTTGATGAGCAGTTGATGAACCCTGGCCTAAAAAAACCCGAAGCCGAACTAAGTGAATCCTTGGGACCGAGATAAAGACACTAAACAGAGTTAGTTGTGTTTAGGTGTTTGTTTGATTTAAATAAAAAAAAAAACATTTCAAAGATACAATACGTGTCTCCAAGCGTAGGCAATGCTAACGCTAGCAGCTATAGCTAAAGTCTAGCTAACCGCTAGCATACTTCAAGGCAATTAGTCGATGTCATGAACGAGCCTAACCTTTCAATTTAAACACTAAACTATCCGGTAAAGCTTACCTTTGTGCTTTCAGTGCAAATGACGCCGGTTACAGACACACATGTACATTTGTTTTTCTGTTTTTTATCGTAACAATTGACATATAGCTTCCGGGTTGTATTTATATCAGCAATGTAGCATCGCCACCTGCTGATCAGGAGGAGTAGCGTCACAGCTAGTTGGCAACAGAAATGCTACATCTGATTCGTTCTCAGTTATTGATTATACTCTATGTTTTATTTAATATAAAATTTTCCTTTCATCCTTTCAATGAGAGAAACCGTTTTTCCTCTACCACCATCATTTATTCAATATTTTAACTTCAATATTTCTCCAAAGAAGTGGAATAAAGTCACGAAATAATTACAAAATGGAAAAATAGATCAGCGAAAAGATTATATTCACAGGTTTGATTAAAAAATAAGAAGAAGAAGACCACAGAGCACGCCCACAAAGAAGACAGTGAGAGATGAAACCGCTTTAGTCTCCCTGTAGTTTCCATCAGATGGCAGCAGGCTAAAAGAAGGTCAGGGCAGGCCGGCTTGATCAAGATCGCCCATGAGGTCAAATCATCTACTTTAGTGCTTGTGCAAAAACAAAACTTGAGGAATTGACTACTTAAAAAAAAAAAAAACCCAGACACACGGGAGACGACACATTCTATAAAAAAAAAAAAAAGCATTCCCTCGACAACAAGAAAAAGACGCGACCTGTCGTAAACAATTAGAAAAAGTGAGCATGGAGAAGAGAGGCCGTTGCCGCTGCTGTCCACATTGATTGTTGCTGCAATGATCTCTTATTTACAGTCAAGACGCTTGACATCCAATCGCAGACGATGGCAAAAAGACTTCCAAAGGAAACAAAGACAGAAAGACAAATAACGCACACAAAAGTAAAGCAGCTGTCCCTTCACAAAATCTCTTTACATCACATTAAAATTAGCACTGCTGTGAGCGGTATAGAATCTGTATAGATAATATAGATATATTTATGTATAATATATATGCTCATTTCTTGTGTACATTGTAGAGATCCTCTCTGCCTTTGGCAAGACCACTTACAACTCCGCTGTTAAAATTCAAAGCTATGTAAAATATACTTAATGCATAAAAATAAAGATTTTGGCATTGTCTTGCTTCATTCTTCTGATTGGGAGGTCGCCGAGGAGACACTCAAGTTGCTCTGTCGGAAGGGGGGCATGGGGGTGCAAGATGGGTGCCGCTTGGGGGATGAACGGTGGGGGTCCCACGGGACGATCAAACGAGCACAGAATGTTGATGTGGAGAACTGCACCCTCGCTTTCAGCAGCATGTTTCTTTTTTGGGGGGGGGGGGGGGGGGGGGGGGGGGGTGCGAGTTTCGTGGTGGGAGGACACCCGACCCAGACGGTTGGACCCCAGTGGAGGAAAGGGGCCTCTATGTTGACCAGTACGTTCTCAGGCACAGTAATCAGAGCTGGATCTCAAAGGTCTTGTGCAGCTCGGTGGAGAAAGGGTTGGTCGGCGAGGGCGTGGTGTGCTGGCGCGAGCGGCCCTCCAATGCCGCCCACTGGGCCTCGAAGGCGTCCTCCTGCTGTTGCTGCACTGGGGGTGGCGCCGGCGTGGAGGACGAGGCCAGGTGGGAGAGGGCAGCCCAGTTGTCTGCCCCGTTAAAGCTCTCGCTGCCATTGGCTGGGTGGACAGGGGCGGGGATGGCGGCGGCGGGCTGCGGCGGCTTGAGGACGGGGCCCGGCATACCGGCGGGCTGAGTGTCGTGCAAGGGTGCTACAGGCACGGGGGTGGGATAGGGCTGCAGCTGGGCGGCCGAGCCGAAGACATTAGCCACCATCTGCGAAGGGGTGATGCCAACCACGGGGACGCTGGGCTGCGGGAAAGTCAGCCCGTTGGACATGGGGTAGGAGGGCGGAGGCTGGGGGTGGAAGGCAGTCTGGCGGGGGGGCAGAAGGGGCACCGTTGACGGCAGGGAAGACACGTATGCCACTGGGGGTAAAGACGACACGGGCATGGGCACGGGGGCGGGGGGCGGCGCTGGGGCCAGGATGGGATGAGGAGGCGGAGCCCTGACAGACTTTGAAACCTCATCCAACCATTTCTCTGCTTCCGAGGGCGTACGCTTGTGGGAGGGCACCACTGGAGATGACGTTGGCGGGACGATGATGACGGGCGTGGGAGCTGACCAATCGTTTCCTGTGTGAAGAAAGAGCATGGACACGGCTTACATCCAACACCAAACCAAGATCTTTATATTCCCGCCGCAAAGTATGCTGGGTAGCATGTGGCACACTTGTTATATTTGAAATATGTCGAGGAGATCGTCAGACATGTAAACAAGTTAACACCGTCTTGATATCCAGTGTTTTATTGTTCATAGTTCATATTGTTGCCGCTGGACTATCCAGCATGCCTTGTGGGCATTTAAAGTTGCGTGTTATGCTGAGCACTTAGTTGATTGTTTATCGCCCACATAGTAGTAGTAGTTGATTTATGAGATGCGTTAACTTGCTGCGGATGTGTTTCGTTTTCGATTCGTTGCACCGTGAGCAAGTATGCTGTTCTGTTTGAAGACCACCTACATATTGTAGACTCTGCCAATTGTGGCATTGAAAAGGTTTGCCTATTCCTGATGGCTTGCCACAAATCTGTTCCAAGTTTGTCTCAGGTCGGTGAGGGGAAATGTGTCCTCTTACCGGGTCCTGTGGGGGCAGGGGCCCCAGCGTGGGTCTTAGCCCAGGGGTTAGTTTCTCTAGCGGGCAGAGCGGGGGCAAAAGCTGAGGTCTGAGCTGGAGGATTATGAGCAGGAGGAGAGGAGAAGACGGCGACGGCGGTGGCGGCGGCGGCGGCAGAGCCGTTGACTACAGAGGAAGAAGAGGACATGCAAGGTGTTTGATGTGGCGTCTGCGACGTGCAACAGAACCGGATGTGTTGTTATGGTTACCAGGTGCTACAGGAGACTGCGGGGAGGCTGCTTTGGGCATCGGTGCGGAGGAGAAGGGGTCCTGCGGGGGTCCGCTGAACGTCGTGGTGATCTGAGTGCACAGCGAGCTGATGCTGTCATTCTCTCCCTCCACCTCGGGCACTGAAAGGGAGGAACGCCGCATGAGAAGCACATCCGGAGCCGACCTAACTTCCTAACAGATTCCAGACTGACCCGTGTTCTTGATGGGGAAGTCTGACTTGCGTTGCATGGTGGAGGGCAGCTCGTTCATGCGCAGGGACAGCTGCCGCTTGAAGGGCGAGGTCTTCTGGCTGAGGGCCGGGAAGCCCCTGAAGGAGCCCTGCCTGGCCAGAGCCTCCACGGGGGCGTGTCTGCGGGGTATCGCCTGAGGGCCCAGGGAACTCAGCGAGAGGGGTGGTGAGGATGAGGGAGATGGAGAGCCTCCACTCTGGTGGGCGGAGTTTGTCACCACGCCCGAAGAGTTTCCTGCCACCTTCACGTCGCCCTCAGCTGTAAAACAAAAAACAAAAACTATTTCTTCAGATAGTATTCCCAGACAAGCAATACTTTTTTGTGCCAATAATTTATATAAGGTTGTTTAAATTTGCTACCAAATAAGTTTTTTTTTTTCCAACTTGATCATGTTATTACGTTACGATTTACGTTATTACAACTCTACAATAGAAGAGAGCATGTGTGATGCGGTTTTAAGCCCCCCAAAAAACTACCAAGAGGTGGCAGAAGTGCAACTGTGCCTGCATCTCTCCCATTGGAATACATGCTGCATCGCAACCAGGAAGTAAGAATATATATATATATATATTAGGGTGCATCAAAATACACAATTATTGAATTTTGATATGGCTGGGTACTAAAAGTGTTCCAATATATGTAGAAACAACACATACAAAATATTTGTCCAATACATGATTATTTAGGGGTGCCACCATAATAAAGTGGTGAACAGTTCAATGGTCGCCATGGAGATTTGAGGTCAGCAAAGACTGCAGCTCAAGAACTCTGAGGTGATCTTTATGTTTTTGTTGGTATTTATACTCCTATTACATATTACTACCAAATTTGTGGTTTTGTTTTTGTAATTTGAATGATTTGTAGTCATATTTCTAGGTATTTAGTGCTCATTGCTTCTACTGTAGCTAACATTAGCTAGCTACAGTTTGCTAATGACAGTTAGCTAATCGCTGAGCAAGCATAACATCAACAACTGTAATATAGAGTAGACCAGGGGTCTCAAACACGCGGCCCGCGGGACACTAGTTTGAGGCCCCCACCTTGATATGAAAGTTTAATGTTAGTGCGACCCGCGCAAGTTTGATATGGATGCTGTATGGTATCATGTACCCAGAAAAAATTATTACATTTGATTCATGTTCATGTTAAAGGTTAAATAACTGTTAATAGTTATCCTCCCTATCCGTGTGGAAGTGGTAAGTTTTTGGCTATTTAAGTTTAAAGGAAATAACTTGAAGGCTACCGTTTAGGTCGCTAGCTCTCTAGTTTGCGAGTTAGCATGTGTCTCAAGACCCTGCAGTTGCGCAATATGTTGTAAATA
This sequence comes from Doryrhamphus excisus, assembly GCF_030265055.1. Taxonomy (NCBI): domain Eukaryota; kingdom Metazoa; phylum Chordata; class Actinopteri; order Syngnathiformes; family Syngnathidae; genus Doryrhamphus; species Doryrhamphus excisus. Next base: position 11,572,747 of record NC_080472.1, read on the forward strand.
AAAAAGTATAAATGTGACTATAGTCGTGTTTTGTCATGTCTACAGGGCTCTAATAATGCTTTGTTCATTTTAATCTGAAAAAAAATCATTTGTCTACCCACCAACTATATGTGGTTTCTTAAGTTTTTATTATTTGCCCTTTTATTATTATTATTATATTTATTTATTACTGATTGATTGATTTTCTTTATTCTTGATTTGTTTATTTATTTTTCATCTTATTTTGTGCAGAAAAATAATAATTAAGATATTTGAGAACAGTGGAATGTTTTATCAGAGCTTTTCTTGTAGAAAATCGGAACCAAAGCACTGAAAAAGTTTGTATATTTTTCTGTTTTTAATAAATGTGTTTTTTTTTTTGAAAACCTGATGCGGCCCAGCCTTGCCCAGACCCTAGCTCCAATGGCCCCCAGGTAAATTGAGTTTGAGACCCCTGGTGTAGACCATGTCTATATAGCTCAACACCACAATCATTTGTGTGCCTTGAAAAATCAGTCAAAATCAACAAAAGTGGCCGGTATCTAAACGGACGTCTTTTGAAAAATGGCCGGGATTGAATGAGTTAACTGCAGTTTCTCAATAACTAATAACTGACGCCATTTGGAGTGCGTGCAGCCCAGCCGTTTTCGAAGTGCATGCAGGGGAACATAAAGCTAAATGCAGACCACGCATGATGCTTCAAATGCAGCTACTGCCATCTTGGGTGGCTCATACACAAATGACATCATCAGGATGTTGCCTACAGCCACAGCTAATGATGCCAATGTTTTTGGACTGGGCACAAATTAGAGACTGCATACGTTTCAGACTCGGGATGGCGTGAAGGTTTGGCAAAAACTACCACTACCTACCAACATAAAGTAGAACTACTGGAATTTCCTGCTCAGGCTTCTGGACGCCAGCGACAAACCTTTTTTAGCATCCTGCAGCTGCCTCATGACTTCTTCCCGCTCGGCCGCCTCTGTTGCCGTGGTGACGCGGAAGGAGCCCTCGCGGGTGAATGTGGTTCTGTTGGCGTCAAAGGTCGCCGTGACCCCGCACTCCTTCTCCCGCTTCTGCTTGCGCTCCAGACAGGCGGCGAAGGCGCAGCCCACGGCGTGACTGAGACGCTCGCCCTGAGGACGCAATTAAGAGAGGGCAGCATGTGTCGTGTTGGTGTCATTGATTTCCTTCCCAGCTTCTTTAAATATTAACGACAGCAGGGAGAACGACTGAGGGCCTCCCAGCGTTGAGGTGGAGCTGCACTACGGCATTCTTACAGAGTCTTTGACGGCCATGAAACAGTGGCAGATCCAACGCCGCGTCGTCCCATCCCGGCAGATGTAGGAAAATGCCCTCTCAAAGTTGCGGTCCGGAGCGCAGAAGGACACCTTCTCAATGGTCTGGTCCAGAATCAGGTCCTGCACAAAAGAACCATCACCACATTAAAAGCCGCTGTCTGTTTTTATTTGGAGGAATCTAATGTCATAATGAGGTTCATATTATTATTATTATTATGATTGTGATTATGATTGTGATTATGATTGTGATTATTATGATGATGATTATTATTCTGATGATGATGATTATTGTTATTATTATTATTATGATTATCATCATCATTATCATCATTATTATTAGCATCAGTACTTAACAGAGATTTCTCTCATTTTTAGGTGTGCAGTAATCCCTCGTTTATTTGGTTCTAGACCTGGCCACGATAAAACAATTTCCACCAAATAGGACTCAATATTAATATTCTAATATTTGTGTAGTTAAGGCATCACCTTTTAGGTCAGCATAAATGCTACACTCTGAGAGACGTGACTTGCCAGGATGCGTATGCGTTAATTCTGCCCAAAAATAGAAAGTAGTTTATGAAAGAGATCTGTGACCCCAGTTAACGCACGATTGTTGACAGCCCTTACATTTTAGTTAATTTAGCTAGTTTATTACGTTTTTGTGCGTGAAAATATTTCATTTAAGCCAAGAATACATACAATTTGCTGAAATATACATTTATAAAAAAACTAGTAATGGGCCGTATTCAGCCACCAAACAGCCATCATTTATGAACTCATCATTTATTTATTTTTTTTTAAAACCACGATTTAGTGAGGGAGCAATATTGGAAGTATATATAGCGAGGGATGCCGATATAAAAGTTAGGGATGTAAGTAGATAACTGGAGTGGAACCTCGCTCTAAAATAGGAAAACTATGTTTTTTTGTTCATAGAACGCACACCAAACAACGAACAACGCCTCCCTAATAAACTCAGTGTGCCGTTTTCTGACGAGGCGTTCAGGTTCACTGGATATTTCTGAGAGTTGGGAGAATCTGTGCTGCTCTGTCTTATTTCTTTTACATTTTCATCTTATATCCTTTGGGTGCAATCAATATTTAGAATTCATTTTTATGCACAATTACGTTTGTTGGGGGCTGCACAGTGATGGAGTGGTTTCGCCTGTTGGCCACACAGTCAGGAGATGGGAAGACCTGGGTTCGATTCTTTTCTTTTGCATCTCTGTGTGGAGTTTGCATGCTCTACGGCAGGGGTGTCAAACATACGGCCCGCGGGCCGGAACCGGCCCCCAAGGAGGTTTGATCAGGCCCGCAGGATAATTTGAAAGTGGAAAAAATGCATAAAAGACATGGAATTCATATTTTTAATTCGCTGCAATTCATGGATTATCCGCTAAGGGGCGCACTCTTTCCATCAGAGTAGAAGACAAGCCGCATCACTGAGACAGACTGAAAATCTGCTGCTTGTTACGACGTTGTTAATACCTTGGTCTCTACCTCTCCGCTACACCCTCATTAGCCAAAATGTCGTTATCCAAACGAAGAAAAGTAGATAAGGAGTGTAGAATTTTCAAAGAAAAATGGACCACGTCCTATTTATTTACAGACATGCACGGAAAACCTTTGTGCTTGGTGTGTTTGCAACAAGTTTCGGTATTGAAGGAATATAATATTCGACGCCACTACGAGACTCATCACAGCGAAAAATATGACGGCTTACTGTTTGCATTGAAAGAATACAGCTCTGTGAAGATGAATCCTTACTGTGGTGATTTAAAAAATGTGCACTTTAATGTTAAAACTTTAAAAATAAAAACAAAAAAAGTTGTGTGATGGAATTCTACTGTTCATACAACTCCATAAATTTTCAGTATATATTGTATGTGTATGTATGTTTCATGTATGAAGTTTACAGATTTACAGGACAGGCGAACACTTTCTTCATTACACATTTAAAATCACTCTCCTTAGTTTGTAAGGTGTACGCAGGGATTACATTTAGATTTTATATGCGTATGTGTAAGTGGTTTAAAAATCCCTTTCTTTAAAAGTCTCATTTAATCTTAAAGTGCATTACTATATTTTTCAGTACCAATTAAAGTTGTGTGCCTTTGTACAATCAGTGGGATCAGTTGCAATGCATATTTGTGAATGATAAAAGTAAATTGCACATTTGTCTAAGGAAATATGAGGTGTTTCATAAAATGTTTTGTAAAAGGATAGTTCATTAAATTTCAATATTTTCCTAATGTTCCTAATGTGCTTCTTTACACCAAAACAAAGGAAAGACATGATATTTTGGTTATTTATAGCAGAGTATGGTATAATTTTAATGGTCCGGCCCACTTGACATCTCCTTAGGCCGTATGTGGCCCACGATGCGAAATGAGTTTGGCACCCCTGCTCTACGGGTACTGTGGTTCCCACATTCTAAAAACATGTTAGGTTAATTGGCGACTCCAAATTGTCCATAGGTATGAATGTGAGTGTGAATGGTTGTTTGTCTATATGTGCCCTGTGATTGGCTGGCCACCAGTCCAGGGTCTACCCAGCCTCTCGCGGCATAGACGATGGATGGATGGATTACGTCTTTCATCCAGGTCTACTTTAACTGTAGTATATTTTCCCCCAGCAGGTGTCAGTCTCAGACTACATGCAACCAGCTCGTGCAGGTGAACTGTGTGGAGTATTTCTATAGTATATTCTATAGTATTTCTATAGATAGATAGATAGATAGACTCCCTTTATTGTCATTGCACAAAAACACAGCAGTGAAATTGCCAACGAAATGTCGTTGCCTGGCTCCCGTATAATAACAGACACAAAAGAAGATAAGTAATAATAAATAATAATAATAATAATAATGTGGAGAATAAATAGATAGAATAGACACCAAATATGAACAACATAATGTAAAGTGCAGCGTGAACAGTAAATTGCCCAAATAATTTAAATAATTTAAATAAATACTAATAATGTGATTAAAGGTAGAGGGGCTTATTTGGCATTCAGCAGTCTGATTTCTGTTTTTTTTGCTTTTTATTTTTATTTTATTTGGGTAAATATATGAAACATTACAGGGCATTTCTTACATGAATGAAAATATAACTTTCCATTATTTACATTTGTATTCAACTATCTGATCACAAGCCCAAAAGGAGTAGGCTGAAGCAAAAGCTTATAAATGCAAGATATAATCATTAACATGCCACAGTCTTGTTTTCCCTTGTTATTTATCATTGTAATATTATTATTGTTATTATCATTATAATTATTCATTCATTTTCTACCGCTTTTCCTCACGAGGGTCGCGGGGGGTGCTGGAGCCTATCCCAGCTGTCTCCGGGCGAGAGGCGGGGTACACCCTGGACTGGTGGCCAGCCAATCACAGGGCACATATAGACAAACAACCATTCACACTCACATTCATACCTATGGACAATTTGGAGTGGCTAATTAACCTAGCATGTTTTTGGAATGTGGGAGGAAACCGGAGTACCCGGAGAAAACCCACGCATGCACGGGGAGAACATGCAAACTCCACACAGAGATGGCCGAGGGTGGAGTCGAACCCTGGTCCTCCTAGCTGTGAGGTCTGCACGCTAACCACTCGACCACCATGCCCTTATTATTGTTATAATCTTTATCATTATTATTGTTATTATTATCACCGTTATTATAGTCATTATTAATATTACCATTTTCATCATTATAGTTGTAACAATTTTTGGATTTTTTAAATTTAATTATTTAATTTTAATCAACTTCTGAACGTCGATAGCATGAAGCACCGGGAGTGCGTTCCCTTACCTTTGTTTTGTCGTCCACCACACGAAGACCATCCGCGGACACCCACAACACAGCGCGCACCGCCTTCTTCCCGGCCTGCACACAACATGAAAACAGCACAGGGGTGTGGGGGATTAAGGAAGGCAAAGACACAACACCTGTGCAATGGAGACCAAGTGACGTCGTGTGCCATTCAAGGGTACGCAAACACAACAGGAAACATAAAAGTTGGCGTTCAGGTGCACCCAGTTGGGTAGACAAACAGCAGCCTTGTGAAGTGAACATTCCCAAACGAATCATTGTTCCGTACTTTCATACATTGAAGAAGGGTTGACGGGAGAGAAGACACGCATGTTAAGACCACACACACACACACACACACACACACACACCAATAATAATAAAGTTCCCACCTTCAACCTAAACCCACCCCACCTGCTCAGACACATGCATCACCGTTTGCCCCCCCGTGGTGTTTGTGTGTTTCATCCAGCCTGATCAAAGGGTGACGTGTTATGTGCGAGAAGGGAAAAAATGACGACAGTGCAAATTAATTGAAAAAAAAGAAGAACACTCAGGAACACAAATCAGCAACTTACTTTGGAAAAGAATCCTTTGAAGAATTTCCTGTCCTGGAAGTGGTATTTAAAAAAAAAACAAAAAAAAGGAGGGTGGTGGGCAGGTAGGGGGATGGAACAAAGTATGACAATGTTACCGGAAGGGTCTACAACACAATTGGGGAGGGGGGTTGATTAGGTAAATGTTTGTCTTTGAGAGTGAGTGATCGAGTGCTTCTACACAGAGACATTTTCACGTGTGAGATTTGTTGATGATCACTGTTAGTAGCCCCACGCAGGAAGTCCGTAAATCACTTCCAAGTCCACGCCACAGCCCACAACACTACCGGGAAGAGTCGTACATCAACCACTCGTGGGTTTCCTCAAGAAATAAAAGCAACGCCACCCGGTGAGTGATCTGTTTGCTTATGCGTGAAATGACAGTCAAATCTCTAAAGCCCAACAGCAATGCATTGTGGGATGCTAATACTGTAACTTTATTAACTGTACAGGAATCTTTCTGCCACACAAGCATAAAACTAAGTTAAGCACCGTTCATATTATAGACCAGGGGTCTCAAACACGCGGACCGCAGGCCAAATGTGGCCCTCAGGACACTAGTTTGAGGCCCCCGCCTTGATATGAAAGTTTAATGTTAGTGCGGCCCGCGCAAGTTTGATATGGATGCTGTATGGTATCATGTACCCAGAAAAAATTATTACGTTTGATTCATGTTCATGTTAAAGGTTAAATAACTGTTAATAGTTATCCTCCCTATCCGTATGGAAGTGGTAAGTTTTTGGCTATTTAAGTTGAAAGGAAATAACTGGAAGGCTACCGTTTAGGTCGCTAGCTAGTTGGCGAGTTAGCATGTGTCTCAAGACCCTGCAGTTGCGCAATATGTTGTAAATAAAAAGAGTATAAATGTGACTATAGTCGTGTTTTGTCATGTCTACAGGGCTCTAATAATGCTTTGTTCATTTTAATCTGAAAAAAATCATTTGTCTACCCACCAACTATATGTGGCTTCTTAAGTTTTTTATTATTTGCTGTTTTATTATTATTATTATATTTATTTATTCATTACTGATTGATTGATTTTCTTTATTCTTGATTTGTTTATTTATTTTTCATCTTATTTTGTGTAGAAAAATAAAAATTAAGATATTTGAGAACAGTGGAATGTTTTATCAGAGCTTTTATTGTAGAAAATTGGAACCAAAGTGAAGTTTTTAATTTTTTTTTGTTTTAATAAATGCGTTTTTTTTTTTTTTTGAAAACCTGATGCGGCCCAGTCTCACCCAGACCCGAGCGCCAGTGGCCCCCAAGTAAATTGAGTTTGAGACCCCTGTTATAGACTAATGCACACAAGAATCAGTTAGCACTCTACAATACTTAAAGGTCCCCTATCATGCTAAAGTTGCTATTCATTAATTAATTTAACTGTAAGAGCTCGTTTACGTGCCCATCACCTCCTCCCACGTCCCCAAAGATGGAAACATCTATCATCTCCCTCACTGCTTGGTGACATGTTTTGAAGTTGCAGCTTTCCAATGACATCATGAAGGCAGAGCCTCCATCTTCACGGACGTCACGCCGCCTCTGACCCGGCCCGTTACTCGCTATCTGTCAGATGCAAACATGGCAGCTGTACGTTTCATGACTTGGTTTGTCTTCAGCGAACAGTCTGACCTAGCGTGATGCTGCGGTCGAAATGACATTTGTGTCGCCCCGTCCCACTTCCTACGCCAGTGTTTCTTTACATTGTAAAAATCTTGTGGCACACCACTAACCAAAAATGTTCCAAAATGTCACCACAACCTCACACGTGCATCAATAAGTCTATGGGAGGAACAAGCTAGGTGTTGCCACACGGACCAATATTACATTGCTATGCCAGTCTTTACACCACAGACACTCCACAGTAGCCACGTTTTTACATCACCACTTTTTCTCTTTCCCAATGACCTTTCGGGAAACAATGGTATCCATGGAAAGGAATATTCCAATCTCTTGTCTACATGCGCCGTGAAAATCAACCAGAATAGTCAATGGGGCATGCGCGGTAAAACGTAAACATCAACATCACGTGATACCGACTTCCCCGAGTTGTTCTTTCACTTGTCGGAATAACTCCGTATTGCCAGTTTTTCGTTTGTCCAGTCTTGAAATTTAGTTTGAATCAAAAACAAACTTTGCTTAGTCCAGTGCCAATTGCTGGCCTCCATTTTTAAAAGTGAAGAACGTCTGGATCTGCGTGTTACGTCATATCTGAGCATGCGCTGAAAGAACGCACCCGGGATCAATTTAAACAGGAAAAGATCAAATTCAATCTTGCTAATATTTTAGAATTAAAACTCGGGACATGTTTTATATCAGGGGTGCTCACACTTTTTCAGCATGCGAGCTACTTTTAAAATGACCGAGTCAAAATGATCTACCCACTACAAAAATGCAAAACATCTATTTATTTTCAAATGTTTCGAGGATTATTTGTACGTACAATGTATGTTGATGTACCTTACATAACCAAATGAGCCAATATTGCAAAACACACATAATTAACAATTAACATTTTTTGTAATTACCTCCACATTACTCCACATTTCCCTTCTTTGGTACTGCGATGGTAGAATGGCATATGAAGCAAACGCACTTCGAAAAAGACATTGTGAAAAAAAAGTCCACCTCCCATTCCGTATGGAAGTGATATGTTTTTTGCCTTTTTACTTGGTCCAGCTCCTTCACTCATTTTAGTGACCATAAACTTTAGCGAGGGCTTAAAATCTGACGCAATTCGCCGACTAGCTTAGCACTTTGCATCGTTGTTTACGCATGAGCGGTGACCTAAAGGTCAAAATTCAGTTGTCATCTGACTGGTTGTCCTGTATGTCAATCAAGTAACGGGGATGGATGATAGGCTGACATCGTAAGTTCTGCTGCACTTAGAGACGTTGTTTGATTTGATTGGTCGCCCGAAGGGCAACATTCAGTTGTCATCTGAATGGCTGCCCTGTATATCAATCAAGTGACGGCATTGATGCTGGGATGATATTTTTTTAATGTCACGCCGCGATCGACCAGCGATCGACCAGCGATCGACCAGTACCACCTCCGCGATCGACCGGTAGATCGCGATCGACTTAATGAGCACCCCTGTTTTATATAGATATATATTTTCTTTTTTAATAAAACTGCACTTGTGAATGGCGTATAGAAGGGTTTAGATTCTGTTCCACAGATGGCGCTAATGCACACGAAAGCTGCTTGCCAACCGCCAATAAACAACAGAAGAAGAAAAACACCAGGAAGAAGAAGGCACCCTGACAACTTTCCGTTTGAGCGGGTACCTCAATCAAGATACCTCAATCGGATTGGTTAAAGGAATATTCCATCCCTGTTCAATTCTTTCTGTTTGAGCAAATAAACCAAATGCAATTGGAATATTTGGGTCCATGTATACTATTGACATAATATTTGCAAATGATGATTAATAAATGTTAATTATAAAAAGTGATATTGGATAATTCCTCACGGCACACCTGGCGGTTTCTCAAGGTACACTAGTGTGCCGCGGCACAGTGGTTGAAAATCACTGCCCTATGCTACTTCCGTTGTTGTAAGTACAAGTACAAGTACAGCTCATTGACACACACCATGGTGTGTTCAACTTAAAGTACTACGTTATGAGACCTTTCAGTAACTGCATGACCCCGGGTGGGGGGGGGGGGGGGGTGTTGGACTTTAGAGGTTCCACTTCAATGCAGGATCAAGACTCCTTTGCATGTGATTAATGCGGTCTGAGTGCGGGTTCACTTCAAGTCAAGCCTGTGAATGCCAGAGGGGGGGAGGGAGGTCAAGTTCAGACCACCGAAAAAGAAACCAGATGCAGGCTAGTCTTAATCCCCTCGCCCCTCCCGCTCGGCGGGTTCCTCTCCTCCCAGCCAGACGCGAAAAGGAGTGCCACGCTGCTCCTGTTACACGGCCTGGGTGGAGACGGCACTGGAAGCGCCATGTTAATGCATGATTGAGCGTGTTAAGCGGCATGGCAGAGTCATCCCGAATGAGCTTGTTAGTGCGGGTGGCGCACACCAGACATGCGGGCGATGGCGGCGGTTGCAGCTAGCAGTTAGCTACGGTTAGATTAGGGGATGGGATGGGAGGGCAGCGGCGAGGGAGGCGGGGCCACATCACAAATACAACCTGCTTAAAAAGACAAAAATATATAAAACAACAAGAAAAAGCAATACAATGTGAGGTCATCAAGCTGTGGGGTGGGATGAAAGGGACAGGGTGCTCTGGGCGGGAAGGAAAGCTGAGGTTTGAGAGGTGAAGCCGACAGGAAAACTAAGAAGATTCGGGACTCTTACTCTCCAGATAAGACACATTCTAGTTCTTTCATTGATGAGTTGATTGATGACACCATCTGCCGGTTCCTGGTCATCGTCAATGAGGCCAAGCAGTCCTCAGCACAACAGACACCATCACACAGTATTTTAAGTTGTGTAGTGAAGCCTGCTTTTTCTTTTGTTCCCCCCTGAGTGGTGGCCGTAGACACGAGGTGGGCTGATCTAGCGAGGGATGGGTCAGAGGCGGTGCCATGCCCATGAGGAAGGAGGTTTTCCATTCATGACATCATGACCTGATCTGCAACTAGCGGAGCAAAAAGCAGGTGACCTTCAACCTAAACATGGAGGGCTGTGTTCATTCATTCATTCATTTTCTACCGCTTTTTCCTCACGAGGGTCGCGGGGGTGACCCCGCTGGAGCCTATCCCAGCGGGGTCCACCCTGGACTGGTGGCCAGCCAATCACAGGGCACATATAGACAAACAACCATTCACACTCATATTTGGAGTGGCCAATTAACCTAGCATGTTTTTGGAATGTGGGAGGAAACCGGAGTACCCGGAGAAAACCCACGCATGCACGAGAATGAGAACATGCAAACTCCACACAGAGATGGCCGACGGTGGAATTGAACCCTGGTCTCCTAGCTGTGAGGTCTGCGCGCTAACCACCGGACCACCGTGCCGTCCCCGGAGAGCTATGTGTTTCTTCAAAATAAAAGCTGAATATTGCTTTGTAATGTCATTTGGTATTTGTTCAGAAATTGAATGTGATAGAGACATGTGACGCCACGAGCACGCCTTTTCCTCCTCCTCCTCCTCTTAACGGGAGGAGGAACAGGAGGAAGGAGGCGGAACAGGAAATGACAGCACAGCGAGTGATTGGTCATGGGATGTGAAGCCGTGGGGAAAAATGATCATAGCTCCGCTGGACTGGGACTGGGAACCCAATGGAGTCCGCTGCAGTACAAGCAAAGGTTATTAGACTAACCGCGAGTTGGCACATTAAAATACGGCAAATACGGCTGTTAAAAGACAAACTGCAGAAGGGAAGACAACGCAAACCGCAGAATGCTTGTGGACACTTGGACTAACCGGACAAATTAAGCAAATAAGCAAAGTCAGCAGCAGTTGCATGACCAAAATTGTCATCACTGTTTGCGTCTCATCTCTTGCCGCGCTTGCAAAGGCAGATGGGAACTTCCAGACCGATGAGAAAGAAATGTCATGAGGTTGATGGATAGGTCTGATTGCCAGTGCCCGTCGCAGTACGGGATGCAGGCCTCCGTTAGTGAGTTAGCTCAGTTTTTTCAGCCATGTTCAAAGAACTATAATGCAATCAGAGGCCTCAGGCGCTGCGTACGCCGCGTGACCTCATCGAGCTCCCTGCTTGTGTCCTATACGAGCTAGCAGGACCTCGTGAGTGTGGATGAATCCTAACTGGATGTGCTTTAGATCAGTCATTCAGTGTACAGGAGCATAGATTCACAATCATGACTCGACACGCAGCCATTTTGTCTAAATAGAGTTGGAAGATAAGTGCGTCTTCCCGACATCACAGTCTGGGGGCTGCACGAGTGCTGCCGTCACTCCACTAGTGATGCCATGATGGAGGAGTGGGAGGGGATTCCAGTAGCAACCAGTGCCGCGCTGGTGAATTGAATTCCCAAACTGTACACCGACTACTCCAAACTACATCCAAGTCTTTTGTATTATCCAGCCATCTATTTTCTATGCCGCTGTTCCTTAGTCGCCTACCCCAGCTGACTTTTGAGCGGGAGGCGCGGCGCACCCTGGACTGGTCTCCAGCCAATGGCAGGGCACATATTGACAAATAACCATTGGCACTCACATTGATAGCTGTGGTACTGACTTCTGGGAGATACTTGGCATCCAACTGCTAGGAACAATGAACTATTGGCACCAAATAAACAACACAAAGAGAAAGTGTTATTAGCCACCTTGAGACCTGATCATCAGGTCAGAAATCTAGAGGTGGTAATGAACACCACATTAAACCATCAGCGTTTTGCCACAAAAAAAAAAAAACCCTGCCAAAATTAAGGGAATCGTGTCTAAGCCAGATTTAGAGAGACTAAGCCATGCCTTTGTCTCGAACAGTCCAGACCGCTGTCACGGCCCTCTTACCGGGCTCCTGATGTAAAACCGCTGCAGAGCGTCCAGAATGCTGCTGCTCGAGTCCTGACTAGAAGCAGGAAATCTGACCAAATGAGTCCGGTACTCGGGTCTCTGCACTGGCTCCCTGGCGCTTTAAAACATCTCTGCTTGTGTACAAGTCTTTAGTCCAGGGGTCTCAAACATGCGGCCCGCGGACCAAATGTGGCCCGCAGGCCCCCGCCTTGATATGAAAGTTTAATGTTAGTGCGGCCCGCGCAAGTTTGATATGGATGCTGTATGGTATCATGTACCCAGAAAAAATTATTACGTTTGATTAATGTTCATGTTAAAGGTTAAATAACTGTTAATAGTTATCCTCCTTATGCGTGTGGAAGTGGTAAGTTTTTGGCTATTTAAGTTTAAAGGAAATAACTTGAAGGCTACCGTTTAGGTCGCTAGCTCTCTAGTTTGCGAGTTAGCATGTGTCTCAAGACCCTGCAGTTGCGCAATGTGTTGGAAATAAAAAAAGTATAAATGTGACTATAGTCGTGTTTTGTCATGTCTACAGGGCTCTAATAATGCTTTGTTCATTTTAATCTGAAAAAAAATCATTTGTCTACCCACCAACTATATGTGCTTTCTTAAGTTTTTATTATTTGCCCTTTTATTATTATTATTATATTTACTTATTACTGATTGATTTTCTTTATTCATTATTTATTTATTTTTCATCTTATTTTGTGCAGAAAAATAAAAAATGAGATATTTGAGAACAGTGGAATGTTTTATCAGAGCTTTTATTGTAGAAAATCGGAACCAAAGCACTGAAAAAGTTTGTATATTTTTCTGTTTTTAATGCGTTTAATGCGTTATGCGTTTTTTTTTTTTTTTTTGGAAAACCTGATGCGGCCCAGCCTTGCCCAGACCCTAGCTCCAGTGGCCCCCAGGTAAATTGAGTTTGAGACCCCTGCTTTAGTCCATCTGTGACATGTTGGAGGCACATGAGAAGCTCAGGTAGTGGTCTCCTGTGGGTGCTGAGGCTGTGTTTGAGTTCTATGCTGCATAAAAATCAACTGTGCATACGACAACTGATTTTTGTTTTATGGAATTTCATTTCTGTATCCAAGACTACCTTTGTGATGGAAGTTCACATTCTGTAAAACTGCACCAAAGCAGGAGTTTCACAGAAGTTGTCAGCGTTGGACCCCAATTAGGGTTTGTCTTGCACCCCGACCGTGACACGCTAATCCTCCTGCAGACGCCGCAGTCGGGATCCCAGCGAGGCCTACCCTTAAAGCTGAGCTTTGCCCTTTGCTACACAGCGCGGATGAGTTCACGAGCAGGGTGGAGAACTTGGCAAACGGCTGACAGCATTCCCCTGCACTTCCCCCTCCAACACTGGAATTTGGGATTTTGATGCGACTGTGGAATAATTAATGTGCCAGGAGAGCAAGAGCTGGGAAAAGATATAGACATATTTGAGGACCACTGTGTGTTCTCACTGACCAACAGCAACCTTTGACCCCACCCAGGCGTGAAACACCAGGAAGAGAGTCAGTGGATTATCCACAGCAGAGAGGAGGGAAGACACAAAAGAGGGAACAGACAAGGTCTTTCCCGGAGGAACCCGAGGGGAACCTACCGTCTTCAGCCGCTTGACCGCGTCCTCACAGATGTGCATGCCTCGAGACTCCTCCACCTCCACGTGTCCCAAGTACTGCGGGGGAAGACACACAAAAGACACCAAGTGAATAACAATGGCAGAAAAGACTTGGCACAAAATGAAATGAGGCCATAATCATAAAAGTCAGCAATGAGGTGGGTTATTTCAATGAGGCGGTAACCCTCGGCCATATCGGCGCCACTGATTTATACACATCATTAAATACAATGTGGAGGTCAGCCTTCGTTCAGATGATCCCTCACTGATGCTGTAGACCAGGAGTCTCAAACTCAATTTACTTGGGGGCCACTGGAGCTCGGGTCTGGGTGAGACTGGGCCGCATCAGGTTTTTCAAAAAAAAACAAAAAACGCATTTATTAAAAACTGAAAAATGAATAAACTTTGCTTTGGTTCCAATTTTCTACAATAAAAGCTCTGATAAAACATTCCACTGTTCTCAAATATCTTACTTTTTATTTTTCTACACAAAATAAGATGAAAAATAAATAAACAAATCAAGAATAAAGAAAATCAAACAAATCAGTAATAAATAAATAAATATAATAATAATAATAAAAGGGCAAATAATAAAAACTTAAGAAAGCACATATAGTTGGTGGGTAGACAAATATTTTTTTTCAGATTAAAATGAACAAAGCATTATTAGAGCCCTGTCACATTTATACTCTTTTTATTTACAACATATTGCGCAACTGCAGGGTCTTGAGACACATGCTAACTCGCAAACTAGCGACCTAAACGGTAGCCTTCAAGTTATTTCCTTTAAACTTAAATAGCCAAAAACTTACCACTTCCACACGGATAGGGAGGATAACTATTAACAGTTATTTAACCTTTAACATGAACATGAATCAAACGTAATAATTTTTTCTGAGTACATGATACCATACAGCATCCATATCAAACTTGTGCGGGCCGCACTAACATTAAACTTTCATATCAAGGCGGGGGCCTCAAACTAGTGTCCTGCGGGCCGCCGCGTGTTTGAGACCCCTGCTGTAGACAAAAAGTGAGTAGTTGGGGTGCTTCAGTGGAGCCTTTAAACCTTCCACGTTTGATAAGAACGGTCCTGCTGACCTTTGCACAGTAACCAAAGAACACGTATGCATCATCCTATCACTATGCAGTGCTGTCAACGAAGGTACCGCACATTACAGAGGGTGCCACCCGCAGCCCCGGTGGACCACCCCGACCTTGGTGGGCCCATGGACGAGCTGCTTTCTGTCAAACCTCTGATGGATTGGTGAAAGAGAAAAGGTGATCCACTCCAGATCTCATAGTAATCTGATAGTATTGCCATAAAACAAAGAAAAGTCAAGTATCAAAGGAACTGTTGTACCCAACACATGAAATGGGAACTGACGAGCCAGGAGTTTGTTGGGACGTGTGAGTGACAGACGCAGTATCTTTTTACCGTCAATTAATTTACTAGTGGTTGGCACCAAACAAAATTCAGTCTCTGTGTTGACGGCAATTGGAACACCAACATCGTTCCTTTTCACTTGAATGCAACATGACAGGACAAGAAACGTCAGCCCGCGCGCCACACAAATGATTTGGTGCATTAGCATGCCTAGAAGCGGCCATATTTGAAGTAGCTGCTGCTCATATGATGATGATGAGTATCATATGAGCCATCATACGATGATGACTTAGTGACAAAACAGATATTATCATCATCGGTCCCAAAAACATCCCAACACCCACCCATAACGTCCATCTTCAATTTGACAGCGCCACCCTCACTCCATCCCCGCTCATCCGCAACCTCGGTATCCTCCTGGACCCCACCCTTTCATTTGAACCCCACATCAAACAGTTAACCCGGACTGCATTCTTCCATCTTAAGAACATAGCCCGACTCCGTCCATCACTTCCATTCTCTGCCGCTGAATCCCTGATCCATGCATTCATCCCAACCAGAATGGACTACTACAACAGTATTCTCTACGGTACACCATCCAAAACCCTCAATAAACTACAATATATTCACAACCTCACCTCCACCCGCTCCCGTCAACACGTTACCCCTGTCCTCCAAAACCTCCACTGGCTTCCCGTCCCCCAACGCATTCACTTCAAAGTTCTTCTCATCACCTACAAAGCCCTCCAGGTTCTAACCCCCCCCCCCCATATCTCACAGACCTCCTCCATCCACACAATCCCCCGTGCCCCCTTCGCTCCTCAGACTCCAACCTCCTGGCACTCCCCTGTAAGACCGAGCTCCAAACCTGGGGAGACAGAGCCTTCTCCATCGCTGCCCCCACTCTCTGGAACTCTTTGCCCCACTCACTCCGTGCTTGCCCTGACCTTCCCAGTTTCATAAAACAACTAAAAAGCCACCTCTTTAAATCTGGTTTTAATGTCTAACTTTTTATACCTGACTGCTGTGCCCCGCCCCGCTTTTACTCATCTTTTAACTGTGTATTAACCAATCAATGTTGGATTTTAATGTATGTCTTACTCTGTTTACTTGCTTTTATTCAACTCCATTCTTCTGTAAAGTGTCTTTGAGTATTTTGAAAAACGCTATACAAATAAAATGTATTATTATTATTATAATGTGGCTTGAATTTTGCCTTCTTTGTCTCTTCCTTCCAAAATTGGCCCCAAATAGAAACCTGTAAGATATTTCATTGGTTTCGGTTTTGTTGTTATCTTATGTCTCCCCAAAAATATACAACAAATTACAGTTTTGTATCAAATAGTACAAAAATTGTTTCACACAAAGAAAAGCAGAAAAAAGACACCCGAATGTATTTAATAATTCCCTATTTGCCGGGGGTTCTTGGAATTGATAAGAAGGCCCTCATTATAAATAAATGGATGCTTTCCTAAATTGATATACATTTCATTCAATGTAATGAAATTAAATTTCACAAAGGCATTGCAGCAACCAAAAGTCAAATCTAGTTCCTGGATGGGCACTACAACAACCAGAGTGATGTTCCTTTTTAAGGGTGAGGTGACGTTGCGGTTTTTCAAGGTGTGAGAGGCACCGTCCCAGGACGGTTCCTGGAGCTGTCCTTGTTGTGTGTGCCTTCAGCACAGGACAGCGTTTTGGCGGCATCCTTTCGTTCACACTGGATGACAGACAGGGAGCGCCACTACAAGCCATTGTGCCACAGAGGAAGTCCTTACCCTTTCCTCGCAGATGCACGGCGATGGCGAGTGATGCTGACCCCACCGCGAGCCGGATGAACCCGCCCTTGGTTGGGGTGGGGGAGGGGGGGTGTTATTTTCAGAGTGTGATGCCATCACTGCTGCCGCAAGCCAGGACGTATTCCAATACACACAATCAGCATGCTTACACAAAAAAGGCAGCCGTGTGTCACAAGGACGATGGCGGCAGAGGGCTACTTGTTGGGAAAAGGGGGCTCAGTTAGAGGGTGGCGTGCCCTCAGCGAGATGCATGGATGCAACGGATGCTTCACTGCAGTATCCTCCTTGGCAGCTACAACGCAAACAGTGGGGAACACTCCAAGGAGGTTCGAACACGTTCTAACCAATTTATTATTATATACTAATTTATTAAGTAATTACTCATTTCCATTAGCAATTACCCATTTTAGGGCCCCCTAGCTGTTAGGTGACCTTGGAATTGTCCGGACTTTTCCACCTTATACGGCACCACGGCTAACAGTACTTGTCATGAATAAATTCATTCATTCATTCATTTTCTACCGCTTTTTCCTCACGAGGGTCGCGGGGGCTGTTGGAGCCTATCCCAGCTGTCTTCTGGCGAGAGGCGGGGTACAGGGGTGCACATATATATACATATACGTACATATACATATAGACAAACAACCATTCACACTCACATTCATACCTATGGACAATTTGGAGTGGATAATTAACCTAGCATGTTTTTGGAATGTGGGAGGAAACCGGAGTACCCGGAGAAAACCCACGCATGCACGGGGAGAACATGCAAACTCCACACAGAGATGGCCGAGGGTGGAATAGAACCCTGTTCTCCCAGCTGTGAGGTCTGCGCGCTAACCACTAGACCGCCGTGCCGCCTCATGAATAAATTGTAATATTTAATCCCTATGATCGGTATCAGTGGATTCCACTCATGGGTGATCGGTATCAGAATCGGCAGTTTAAACCCCAGATGGGAGCATCCCAGTTAAAAAGGCTTTTAAATCGTGTATTAAGTACACAGTGAATCATATGTCACCGTCCACATAAATACAGCAGACCACGCGCCGTCTCCCAAACAGAACCAGATCACCGCTCCCCCCTCCCTGGTTGCTAACCTCAGTGCGGCACTCAGACTGCAACTACTCCAATCCCACACACACACACGACTGAGCTCTCAGGAGGCACCTATAGGAGGGGGGAGGAGCAGCATGGTAGGTTGCACCGCCACCGTGAACCACCAATGCAGAGGAACAAGGGGGTTGGGGGGGGGGGGGGGGGGGGTGAGATGTGTGAATGTGTGCAAGTCCACAAAAAGCAAAAGACGAGAAGCATGGCAATCTCAGTTGAGACTATTTTTTTTTCACGTGGCCACATGGGGGGGCGGGGGTGATGTTAAATTACACAGTTTTCACAAGTCATGTGACGGTTACGCCACACCGGCCGCTTGCACTTCAAGGGTTCCCCTCTACGTGTTCTACGTTCTCTTTTGGAGAACCCCAAGATTTGTTGCGCAACACTTTAATAACCAAGTGCACTGTGACACTTTTACCGGCTTTGCTCTCGAGACAAGAGCAATCATGCTAGCTGGAATGTGAGCACGTTTCTTTTGGCCAAGCTCCTCGGGATCAAACCAGGCCGCCGTACCTTCACCGTTCGCTTTTCACTCCCCCCCCCCCCGACTAAGGTGAGCCGTGGCGCTGGGGACGAGAGGAAGCGAGCTGTTGTTGCGCTTCTGTTTGCACAAGAAGAACTTTTGTTGCCAAAACAGAAAGAACTCCCCAAACACACCGGCTCTGCCATGGCATCCAGTCTCCTCCTGCCAGTTATTAAAACTAAATGTGCAATTCTGCTTGTGTGCCTTTATGACACATTTTATTGTATGATAATCATGGAACTGAATTCCATCTAAAACTAACTATGCTCATTTTCCGATAACAAATTTCCCATTAGGGCGGCACGGTGATCGAGTGGTTAGCTCACAGACCTCACAGCGAGGAGACCAGGGTTCAATTCCACCCTCGGCCATCTCTGTGTGGAGATTGCATGCGTGGGTTTTCTCCGGGTACTCCGGTTTCCTCCCACATTCCAAAAACATGCTAGGTTAATTAGCCACTCCAAATTGTCCATAGGTATGAATGTGAGTGTGAATGGTTGTTTGTCTATATGTGCCCTGTGATTGGCTGGCCACCAGTCCAGGGTGTACCCCGCCTCTCGATAGGATAGGCTCCAGCACCCCCGCGACCCTCGTGAGGAAAATCGGTAGAAAATGAATGAATGAAATTTCCCATTAGTATATATCACCAGCAAGGAAAAAAATGTTTTATATGAAAGTATTTCATAAAAATAAACATATAACAACTGGGGATAGGCCTTTTGAAAGATATCCAACAGCAATATGTGCCCTAATATTGACTTATTTGTCAATACATGTGACATGATTCATCAACTTTGCTTCAGTACGTTTGTAATTATGTTATATGTTGTTTCATTTTTGAAAGCTAGCTGTAAATTAAAAAAAAAATACATTTATGGTTGATGGCGGCGGTCATGACTAAGAAGATCACAGCTCATCTTCCATTTCCGGAAGCGACATCAAGAGGATGACACCAGACTAAACACACCAACGACTTGGTTTGGTATATTTTTCATCAAAAAGGTAGATATGCCAAAATCTTGTGTTGCTGCTGGATGTTCACAGTATCTGAGTGATACTATATGTGTGTTTTCTTTCTTAAAAGAGGAAGGTATAAGACAACAATAGATGAAGCAAGTGCAGAGGACCAGAGAGACTCTTGGGTTCTGCCCTCTGCATTTTCGCTGATGATACAGGATGACCATTACAAGAAAGAAGACATTTTGAAAATGGATGCTATTTATATGAAAAAAAGGATGCTATTCCACAGGTACACAGGAAAAAAAAACAAGACAACAAAGAAGACCACTACATCAGAGTTAGCACAAGAGTAGTATGTCATGTCTTTTATGCCCATTGCTAAAACTTTAGACAGAGCCATAACTAATGTTATGGAAAGCTAGCTAACCAGCTAACCTTGGTGTGCTTCCTTCCAATAAAACAAGTGAATTGATTTTTTTTCTCACTCTCCCTCACTCTCACTCTCATTCTCACTCTCATTCTCACTCTCAGCTAAAACTTTAGACACAGTCATAACTAATGTTATGGAAAGCTAGCTAACCAGCAAACCTTGGTGTGCTTCCTTCCAATAAAACAAGTGAATTGATTTTTTTTGTTCTCACTCTCTCTCACTCTCTCACTCTCACTCTCTCTCTCTGCTAAAACTTTAGACACAGTCATAACTGATGTTATGGTAAGCTAGCTAACCAGCTAACCTTGGCGTGCTTCCTTCCAATAAAACAAGTGAATTGAATTTTTTTTGTTCTCACTCTCTCACTCTCTCTCTTTGCTAAAACTTTAGACACAGTCATAACTGATGTTATGGTAAGCTAGCTAACCAGCTAACCTTGCCGTGCTTCCTTCCAATAAAACAAGTGAATTGAATTTTTTTTGTTCTCACTCTCATTCTCACTCTCACTCTCTCTCTCTCTCTCTGCTAAAACTTTAGACACAGTCATAATTGATGTTATGGTTAGCTAGCTAACCAGCTAACCCTGGCGTGCTTCCTTCCAATAAAACAAGTGAATTGAATTTTTTTTGTTCACTCACTCACTCACTCACATGATGGATCTGGCATCCCAATAGCAAATCTGTGTGTTAATCCAATCTAACACAACACAACACAATCTGTGTTTTTTAGGGCATGTAAATGTCAAGGCAGGCTCTCTGAAGGCTGATGATTAATTACACATCGCCCGCCCCACTCCCCCCTCTGAGAGGAAGTGTGCACTACAATAAGGCAGGTACTGTAGGGCTTTTGTGTGTGTGTGTGTTCCTGTACAAGTGTCACCTTGACTGCAAAGCTGCATTTCCCACTGCGGACCGCCTCCTCGTCCGTCTGCCACTGGTGCGGTCGGCTCGACTCTGGCACGTAGATGTCTTTCTTCCGCCGGAAGCTCTGCCGTAGCTTGTTCATTGCTGAGCTCCCTGCAGGAGGTACATAACAGAGGGCTGTTAGGGGAGGTGCAGCAGTATGTGAAGGTACAACAAGGCGATCTATTTCAGCAAGAAAAGAAATGAAGCCACTTCCTGTGCTAAACTGCTAGGACTATAACTTTTCCATTGTCAACACAATCAAGTGATTGTCTGACCCAAAAGGAGGGACAAAGGTCTGTCTGCATGACTATGCTGGCACACAAATACAAGTACAAACCACAGGAGACGGGGGTTTCTTATTTCTTTTTTTTAAAGCAACACTGAGCAACTGATCAATTGATATTGAGCTGCCGGGTAGTTTTTCCTCATTTACAGAAAAGAGCAGCATTTTATTGGACTACTGTATATTTTTATGTTGTATTTTATATATCAGCTATTCCTCACATTTAATGAAACAAAATTCAGTTACAAAGATCTATGGATGTATCGTAGCTCAGTGTTTTTCAACCTTTTTTTAAGCCACGGCACGTTTTTTACATTGTAAAAATCTTGTGGCACACCACTAACCAAAAGTGTTGCAAAATGTCACCATGACCTCACACGTGCATCAATAAGTCTATGGGAGGAACAAGCTAGGTGTTGCCACACGGACCAATATTACATTGCTATGCCAGTCTTTACACCACAGACACTCCACAGTAGCCATGTTTTTACATCACCACTTTTTCTCTTTCCCAATGACCTTTCGGGAAACAATGGTATCCATGGAAAGGAATATTCCAATCTCTTGTCTACATGCGCCGTGAAAATCAAACAGAATAGTCAATAGGGCATGCCCAGTAAAACGTAAACATCAACATCACGTGATACCGACTTCCCCGAGTTGTTCTTTCACTTGTTGGAATAACTCTGTATTGCCAGTTTTTCGTCTGTCCAGTCTTGAAATTTAGTTTGAATCAAAAACAAACTTTGCTTAGTCCAGTGCCGATTGCTGGCCTCCATTTTTAAAAGTGAAGAACGTCTGGATCTGCGTGTTACGTCATATCTGAGCATGCGCTGAAAGAACGCACCCGGGATCAATTTAAACAGGAAAAGATCAAATTCAATCTTGCTAATATTTTATAATTAAACTCGGGACATGTTTTATATAGATATATATTTTGTTTTTTAATAAAACTGGACTTGTGAATGGTGTATAGAAGGGTTTAGATTCTGTTCCACAGATGGCGCTAATGCACACAAAAGCTGCTTGCCAACCGCCAATAAACAACAGAAGAAGAAAAACACCAGGAAGAAGAAGGCACCCTGACAACTTTCCGTTTGAGCGGGTACAAGATACCTCAATCGGATTGGTTAAAGGAATATTTCATCCATGTTCAATTCTTTCAGTTTGAGCAAATAAACCAAATGCAATTGGAATATTTGGGTCCATATATTCATGGCTATTGACATAATAATGCAAATGATGATTAATCAATGTTAACTATAAAAAGTGATATTGGAACCTGATGGTTTCTTGAGGTACACTAGTGTGCCGCGGCACAGTGGTTGAAAATCACTGTCATAGATGGTTTCCTCCCAATATGTACGTATATTGCAGCGAGCTCTCATCTCTCAATTTTTAAAAATATTGATAGGGGACAGACAGGATAGTAAAATATTAAGTCAGTCCACACAGGAGTCATGGAATATGTGGCTGACTTGATCAATACACGGTTCATGATCAAACAGGCCACAACAGATCCAATAACGGAGTCTAGATTACTCCATTACTAACCAAAGATGTGAAAAAGTATCAGGCACTTTTACACAGCGAGCAGATTATAAATAACCAAAATGCAACAGCGAGCAGATCCAATTATAAAAGGCGCTGATCCAAACTAGAAGTCGGTGGTGCGCTCATCATTGAGGGTCTGGCTGGCGTCTGCAGCTCATAACCGGGGGGGAGCAGAAGTCACCGAGCCTTAGCATTCCAGTATTTGACACGTGGACACCAGCATCTTGCTAACTTTTGAGATCTGATGAGGATCGGAGTGGATTAGAGGTCTTTAATCCAGGAGGACTGACTGTTTGCACACACGCACACACACATCTACGAACTAACTACGTACACAGGACAAAATGAAACCTGTTCTGAGGGCTGTGATCGGGGGTGGAGAGTCTGGTCCAGGTCAGGCGATGTCTCTCTTATCTGTCCTGGCCAGACTCTTGTCCAGGCTCTGCACAATGAAGCTTTCACCGCTGACCGGGCCACATGTCAACACATCAAACATCTCTCGACAGATGAGGAGGTCAGGACCACGGATTCCCAAGATGTCTCAGGAGCCAAAAGGCTTGAGTATTGGTACCCCCCCAGGATGGATTTGTGGAGACAGGATGGCGATAAAGGCAACGTAAATACCGCGGCGTGCCAACAAATTCAAAGAGGAGGAAGGTCACACACAAACAAAGTAAACAACAATGGAGGACATCTTTCTAGCTGACATGTGGCGGAAGTGACATTCAAGGAACTGCAGTAAAGGTGACGTCTGAGTGGTCCCGCAATGGTGTATTTGAAGCATGTTGACCAAAATCTCTCTTTGATGCTGGAATTTCAACCATCTCGAAGTACTTTTATTAAGCTACTGTATGCTAATTCTAATGAGAAGTGTTTGTCTATCATGCTATCGTGCATCTTGGCCCTATGAGTTCTGTGTTTACAAAATTACAGATGGAATTACAGACGGAATCTGCCAATATAAACGAAATGTAATGGTAATGGTAATGGTTTAATTTCATTTGAACATGCATCAGATTCCAATTGAGTGCATCCCATAGTCAGTTCCCAGTTCCACATGTC
This sequence comes from Doryrhamphus excisus, assembly GCF_030265055.1. Classification (NCBI taxonomy): domain Eukaryota; kingdom Metazoa; phylum Chordata; class Actinopteri; order Syngnathiformes; family Syngnathidae; genus Doryrhamphus; species Doryrhamphus excisus. The sequence goes on from NC_080472.1 coordinate 11,596,521, forward strand.
CAAAAGGAGTAGGAAGAAACAAAGCTTATTAAATCCTACCCCTCCATCTGGTACTTTTACAATCAGTAACTGTTACATTTGTTCACTTCCTGCTTTCCTAATATCATAAAAAAAATTAAACTTTTTTTAAATTAACTATTTTTATTTTTAATTAATTTTTAATTATTTGTATTTTTAATTAATTTTTCATTATTTTTATTTTTGTATTTTTTTTATTTTTGTCACGTACCGAAGTAGGAGGTGATATGAGCATCCAATGCCATAATGGTTACCATAGTAAGTGTCAATATAGTGATATATATAGCACATCATGACTGGTTCAAGACTCTTCATCCTTGTATTTAGCAAACATCAACTGCTTGTATTGTTTCTTGAATTGGCTCATCGTTGTGCATTGTTTGATTTCCTTACTCAATCCATTCCATAGTTTGATTCCACATACTGAAATGCTATGGCTAGCATAACGTAGTCCTAGCGTGTTTCAAATGTACTTCTTCCCTGAGATCATATTTCTCCACATTTGTTCACTTCCTGCTTTCCTAATATGATTGAAGTTATTTTTTGTTTTTTTTACTTAATTTTATTAATTTATATATTTTTTTACAATTTATATTATAAACCTTTTTGTTTTGTTTTTTTACTTTATTCTATTAATTTTTATTTATTTATTTATAATTTTTTAAATAATTTATATTATAAACCTTTTTGGTTTTTTTACTGAAATGCTATGGCTTTTTAACGTAGTCCTAGCATAGAAGTGTTTCAAATGTACTTCTTCCCTGAGATCATATTTCTCCTCTCTTGTAGAGAAGTATTGGATGACATTTTTAGCTAATTGCTTATTTTTAGCCTTATGCATTATTTTAGCTGTTTGAAGATGAACTATATCAGCAAGTTGAAGTGTTTGTGATTTTAGAAATAAGGAGTTAGTATGTTCTCTGTAGGCGGCATTATGAATTATCCTTGCTGACCTTTTTTGCAGTACATTTAGCGAGTGAAGATTGCTTTTATAGTTATTAGCCCATATTTCCACACCATAAGTAAGATATGGTAGAACCAGAGAGCAATAAAGAGTGTGGAGTGATTTCTGATTGAGAACAAATTTTGCTTTGTTCAATACTGAAATATTTCTGGCCACCTTATGTTGTATATTTGTAATAATATGAGGTTTCCAGCTCATATTTTCATCTATTGTGATGCCCAGAAATGTATTTTCGTTGACCCTTTCAATGTCCACACCGTCTATTTGTATTTGCTGGTGCGTGTCCTTTCTGCTGTTAGCAAACATGTTACAAAAATGTACCGTTATACACAGAATCGCAGGGAAATGACAAACTGTAAATGAAATGCTCTCAGCAGGAACATTTGCGTGGGGAAACACCAACCTGCCCCCCCTCCCGAACTAAACATGTCAAAACGGCAACCTGAAACATTGGCAAAAGTTGGTGCTCCAATGAGGGTGAAGGGAGGCTAGCCGGGTTATCTTAGTTTAGCAGAGCATGCTAGTGCGTCTGCCGCTCAGACCATCATCAGCCATGACCATCATACTCATAGTCATAAAATGTGTCAAAATCATAGTTATTACACAGGTTATCACAAGTTATGACTCTCAACCCATCATCATCATCTCTGCCTGCTAGAATGTGTACGTTTTGAACCCCCGTCTGGCTGTTTGGAAACAAGACCAGAAGCAGACCACTGAGTCAGTGTGTGAGTCAGGGCCGGGGGGTGACGGCCCTCCGTCAAGCCCCACATTTGAAGATGAAGCTCAGCTGTTATCCATACCGAGCGTCAGTGTTGGATTGCTGTCTGGCTGGTCAGCGTGGAGTTGGACCCTGTCTGGTCCGCAATCATCAGGATCAACAGCTAATGGTTTTTGACTGATGTAGAGCTTTTATTTCTCCCTGAGCCCGTCGAACACACTGAAGGCTTCGGCGATGATTCAGGAGCTGGGAGGCGTCCAAACAGTAGGAAGAGCTACTGTCCTGCGGCTTCCTTCCTCCGCGGACTGCCACCCATTTGTTTCAGGTCACCGCCACGTTATGACCCGTGAACTTGGTCACGGTTCTCGTGAAGTCATTTGTTGCTTCAGATTGAAGACACAGATTATTTTTCCCGCAGATTGGGGCTATTTTTTTGCTGTCAAACCACTAATGCTGACAGTTCCACTGCAGTCAGAACATGCTAACGCGTGTGGAAGCGCTGCAGCGTGGTGTTAACTGCTTATTTGACCCTTCTGTGCAGCACTGTACTGTATGCGTATTTTGTCAGGATGACTGACAGTGCCCTTGCCTTGAGTGACACAGCATGAGAACGATAATTAAGTCATGTCTTTGAGCATGCTGCACAGAATGTAAAAGAAACAACGCAAACAGCAGGGCTTCCATATTGACTAGACCAGGGGTCTAAAACTCAATTTACTTGGGGACCACTGGAGCTCGGGTCTGGGTGAAACTGGGCCGCATCAGATTTTCCAAAAAAAAAAACAAACAAACAAAAAAAACGCATTTATTAATTTTTTTTTTTTTTAAACTTCGCTTTGGTTCCAATTTTCTACAATAAAAGCTCTGATAAAACATTCCACTGTTCTCAAATATCTTACTTTTTATTTTTCTACACAAAATAAGATGAAAAATAAATAAACAAATCAAGAATAAAGAAAATCAATCAATCAGTAATAAATAAATATAATAAAAATAATAAAAACTTAAGAAACCACATATAGTTGGTGGGTAGACAAATGATTTTTTTCAGATTAAAATGAACAAAGCATTATTAGAGCCCTGTAGACATGACAAAACACGACTATAGTCACATTTATACTCTTTTTATTTACAACATATTGCGCAACTGCAGGGTCTTGAGACACATGCTAACTCGCAAACTAGAGAGCTAGCGACCTAAACGGTAGCCTTCAAGTTAATTCCTTTAAACTTAAACAGCCAAAAACTTACCACTTCCACACGCATAGGGAGGATAACTATTAACAGTTATTCAACCTTTAACATGAACATGAATCAAACGTAATAATTTTTTCTGGGTACATACCACCATACAGCATCCATATCAAACTTGCGCGGGCCGCACTAACATTAAACTTTCATATCAAGGTGGGGGCCTCAAACTAGTGTCCTGCGGCCGCGTGTTTGAGACCCCTGGACTAGGCGTCAATAGTATGGATATCTCGAAATAGATTGGTGCCGTCAGTTTTCATGTTGCATGTCATTAGTGACTTGCAGTTTATTGGGTATAAAAATAAACAGGCCAGTCATCCGGCGTGTTTCCTCTTATCACCACAAACAGGAAAACAGCCAAGAAAAAAAGCTCCAGGGGGACAACGCTAAACTAAAATGTGGGGTTATCTCACCTTTTGTCTTTTGTCCCCTTTTAGATTTTTATATAAAGCATGCCAATGCACAAAATGTGTGCGTGTTTAGAAGAGGTTCTCCAATAATATACCGTATGGCATAACGCATCAGTGGAGAACAGACCATCTCACACACCAGACCGACCTGAGAAGGTGAGGAGTACAGGATAGCAGAGCACTCTCTTGCTAGTGCAGAGTCTCTCTGGCTTGTAACCCAACCGCTGTGCTCATCCCTGGGATCCTTACGCAAGGATTAATCAGCCTTCCGTTCCTGGAGAGATTATTCAAATAGTGTTACATCTAGAATCGGTAGCAGCAGCACTCCTCCATGTGGGGGCACGGGCCACCTCAGGTCCTCAACCATCTAACACCAAAACTGTAGAGGCCAACATGCCTCGCAGTGCCATTGAGTCACCGAAATAGTCCGATGCAATCTGTAGCTCGTACAAAAAAGCCATCCAAACAACACATCAACACAGACGATAAACAAAGTAACCTACCAACTGCATCATGTGGGCATACAAATAAATATCTATGCTCATGGGCTCGACAATAACGATGTAGCGATGGCCCAGGGCAAGTTAAAACTAAATTGAGGCAAGTAAATCCAATCAGTGATATTCCCGTCGGGAAAGTGCACTTTGAGTTTTTTTTTTTTTTTTTTAAAGCAGTTCTTGTTGGGTGTTGGTAAAACACGGACTGCGTAATTCCGGTGGTAATTTGCAAACCAATCCTTGCAAATCTTGAAATGGACCAATCAGAATCGTTTATTTAGACCGCGGTCCGCGGTCCATAGTGCGCGTTTTACCCACACCCGCTCTTGTTCGCGATCAACCAATCAGCGATGGTTTGACTATGAAAACATCTATCATGGCGTCCCTGCCAACATGGTCTAATTCAGGGGTCTCAAACACGCGGCCCGCGGGCCAAATGTGGCCCGCAGGACACTAGTTTGAGGCCCCCGCCTTGATATGAAAGTTTAATGTTAGTGTGGCCCGCGCAAGTTTGATATGGATGCTGTATGGTATCATGTACCCAGAAAAAATTATTACATTTGATTAATGTTCATGTTAAAGGTTAAATAACTGTTAATAGTTATCCTCCTTATCCGTGTGGAAGTGGTAAGTTTTTGGCTATTTAAGTTTAAAGGAAATAACTTGAAGGCTACCGTTTAGGTCGCTAGCTCTCTAGTTTGCGAGTTAGCATGTGACTCAAGACCCTGCAGTTGCGCAATATGTTGTAAATAAAAAGAGTATAAATGTGACTATAGTCGTGTTTTATCATGTCTACAGGGCTCTAATAATGCTTTGTTCATTTTAATCTGAAAAAAATCATTTGTCTACCCACCAACTATATGTGGTTTCTTAAGTTTTTATTATTTGCCGTTTTATTATTATTATTATATTTATTTATTACTGATTGATTGATTTTCTTTATTTTTGATTTGTTTATTTTTCATCTTATTTTGTGTAGAAAAATAAAAAGTAAGATATTTGAGAACAGTGGAATGTTTTATCAGAGCTTTTCTTGTAGAAAATTGGAACCAAAGCAAAGTTTTTTTTAATTGTTTGTTTTTAATAAATGCGTTTTTTTGTTTGTTTTTTTTGGAAAACCTGATGCGGCCCAGTCTCACCCAGACCCGAGCTCCAGTGGCCCCCAAGTAAATTGAGTTTGAGACCCCTGGTCTAACAGTGCCTCCTAAACAAGTATTTTATTAGCGGCAGCAAATCAAATGATGGCACAGGTGAGTGAATCACATTGCTGTGACAAGTGGTCACAATGAAACACCACCCATTAGATCCAATACCAAGTAGTGGTATGCTGGGTAGCTTTTGATGAAAAGCAGCAAAAGCGGACCGCCGGAGATGTCTAACCTGTGATGACGAAACCCGAAGTGGCATGTGTATGACCTCATTGACTTTATTGGCGAGGACATTGTGATCCAGTGTGAGCAGTTCGTCAAAGGCTCAATCAAATTGTGAATTCATTTGCGAGGCTAAATCTTTTATCCCGCCGCTTGCTTTTCTCTCTCTCTGAGCACTTCTTCCTCCTTTTTCTGTGACTTACAGATCCAACGTCATCACCCCCCCCCCCCCCCCCCCCGCCTTGCTCCATGGCTTGTGGCCAAATCTCCTCACATGATGCATTCCAATTCCCCAGCCAAGCCCTGATATTCACCCTGGTTGCTGCTGAGAAAGGTGAGGTCTGTACGCCGTCTCAATGCACAGGAAGTGCACCGTCATCCTGTCACTAGAAGCGCTTGGTAGCGTGACGGCGTGTGAGTATTATAAATGGCTGCGACGACGCGAGGTGTTGCTTACAAATATGGCCCCGCATGGCATGCAGCCTGTCACCGACACCCAAGTCAGCATCCGCTGTGGTGCGACTTAAATAAATGTGTTACCAAGGCAGGGAAACGATATGTTTGTGTGTTGTTGTCAAACAAGGCTGCCATGTAGAGTCATCACAGTCAACATGCAGTCTGTGCGTGGACAGCTGGAGGTTTGAGGCTAAGCTTGCCCGATGGCGCTATTAAGATGAGACTGAAATGCAGGGGTCTCAAACTCAATTTACCTGGGGGCCACTGCACCTAGGGTCTGGGCGAAGCTGGGCCGCATCAGGTTTTCAAAAAAAAAAAAAAAAACGCATTTACTAAAAACAGAAAAATGAATAAACTTTGCTTTGGTTCCGATTTTCTACAAGAAAAGCTCTGATAAAACATTCCACTGTTCTCAAATATCTTACTTTGTATTTTTCTACACAAAACAAAATGAAAAATAAATAAACAAATCAAGAAAGTAATAAACAAGAAAGTAATAAATAAATAAATATAATAATAATAAAACGGCAAATAATAAAAACTTAAGAAACCACATATAGTTGGTGGGTAGACAAATGATTTTTTTCAGATTAAAATGAACAAAGCATTATTAGAGCCCTGTAGACATGACAAAACACAACTATAGTCACATTTATACTCTTTTTATTTACAACATATTGCGCAACTGCAGGGTCTTGAGACACATGCTAACTCGCAAACTAGAGAGCTAGCGACCTAAACGGTAGCCTCCAAGTTATTTCCTTTAAACTTAAATAGCCAAAAACTTACCACTTCCACACGGATAGGGAGGATAACTATTAACAGTTATTTAACCTTTAACATGAACATTAATCAAACGTAATAATTTTTTTGGGGCACATGATACCATACAGCATCCATATCAAACTTGCGCGGGCCGCACAAACATTAAACTTTCATATCAAGGCGGGGGCCTCAAACTAGTGTCCTGCGGGCGCGTGTTTGAGACCCCTGCTGTAGTGTAAGTTAGCACTGTCCACTCTGATACTGTAGCAATGCAAGAGTTGCTGAGGTTTGTTTCCCCAATCGTACTGACTAAAAACACGTTTAAACTGTCTGAGTTTGGACCAACATACTTTTCAATACTTATTTAAAAATACATTTAAAAAGGAGATATCCAACCTTTAAATCTAAATGCTAGTGGCCACCATCTGCTAGATGAGATAGACTCTGTTTTTAAAGATGGTTGCCTTCTCCGTGAGCTAAAGAAAGGTCAAGGAGCGCCGTGAAGATGGGATTTTTAGTGTTCCTGAAGACGTCGGGGCCTAAAGATACGGGAGAGGAATCCACTTAACGCTCTAAAAGTTATACAGTGCTGCAGCTTTTCGGAGGCTCCGAGCCAAAAAGTCTCTCTCTTTTATTAAAAGTTGGTCTTCTTGAGAGAAACCATCCGGAGCAGCAGGGCGATGGAGACCCATGGCTAAAAAGCCACACACGGGCTGTGCTCCCTCGGCGTAGCGTTGACCCGCGGAACCAGAGCCGCCGTTACATATTGACCAGGTCTCAGCAAAGTGCAGTTAATATGTGATGTATTAATCCTGCGCAGTCACGAGCGCATTTATGGAGTGGCTCGGCATCGGCGCTGAGGCAAGATGACAGTTAACAACCTGCGGCACGGTTGCAGGGCTGTAAAACAGGCAAAGCAACGCAACTGATAGTTGCCACATCCTGGATTCTAATTCCCCCATTCGGAATGTCAACATGATTGGTGAACAGGAAGAAAGATGGTCACAATCTCAGTCAGAACTTTGGTTCCCAAGGCTGACGGAATGTGGACAAGACAGGGAACATGCCCCCGTGTGTCTGTAGCTTTAATGCTAATGATTCTCCAAAATAAGTGCTAACTTACAATACAGTCTCATTTTAACAGCAACATCAGGCAAGGTTAGCCCCAAAAATAAATACCAGGGGTGTCACAAAAGACTCATTTCATAAGACCAGACGATGCACGAGATTGGGTTGATGGGACGAGACCAGATTTTAGTACAAAAAAGTACAATTAAAAAAAAGTCTGACAATATATTGCAATGTATGAATTTCATTTCCACAATTTTCCCGCTGTCTGTGTGTATGCGACGGGCCCCGCCTCCACCCACTGAGACAAAGAGACTGTATGACTGACACAAGGGCTCACGTAATTAATTTATGTAATTGTGTGATTAATGATTGAATTTATTATTGTCCCAGGTCCAGTACCCATGAGACAGTTTAGAGTGGTGTACAATAATGTAGCACCCCCACAGTCACACAAATCTTTATTCTGACCTTAGCTTTTAGCTTTTTATGCAACCATTTCCTCCCACCGCACAAAAAGACAACTCGTGTGTCAATGAAAGCGCGTCAGTGTGAGTGTTCACTCAGACACAAAGCCTGTCAAACGTCATCATTCTCCGGGTCATCATCGTCATTTGACAGTGGCTGCTAGGCTTTCACACACACATGCACACACACACACACACACACACACACACACACACACACACACACACACACACACACACACAAACAGCCTGTTTGACCTGCTGACATTGACCCAAACATGGGACACTCTGTGCCTTTGTGTGTTAAATGTACACATTTGCGAGCACACAAACCAAGAGATGTGTCGTCATAGGGGGCGGGAGTGCACCCCCCCACCACCACCAGAGACTAAAGGCAGACCTGACAAGGCGGTTGAGAGTACGAGTACGACTGGAAATGAATGCCAAGTGACCGAGGTGTCAACTGAAACTAACCACAGTAGGGACGCTAACCAAATGATACTTTTAACCCTTAGATGCATAAGTGGGTCAAAAATGACCCGGTCAGGTTGTTTTCTTAAAATATCTTCGAAATGAAATTTTTTTTATCATTTCATATTCCAGGTATTCCTCAAAAAACATGTTTTTGATATCATGCCATTCACATTTTTAACTTATCTTTTATACATTTTAAGAAATTTGTGTTTTTGTGTTACTACCCCAACCTTCCATAAGTGGGTCAAAAATGACCCGGTCAGGTTGTTTTCTTGAAATATCTTTGTAATGAAAAATTGGTATCATTTCATATTCCAGGTACTCCTCAAAAAACATGTTTTTGATATCATGCCGTTCACATTTTTCACTTTTATACATTTTAAGAAATTTTTGTTTTCGTGTTACTACCCCAACCTTCCATAAGGTTGTTTTCTTGAAATATCTTTGGAATGAAAATTTTTTATCATTTCATATTCCAGGTATTACTCAAAAACATATTTTTGATATCATGCCGTTAACATTTTTAACTTACCTTTATGCAACACACAATGGATCCTCACATTTTCTATTCATTTTCTTTTTCAAAGATGTAAAAAAGTGAAAAATGAAGATGTTTCTAACATGAAATCATTCCTGTGTGGTCCTAAATATAATACTAAAATATCATACAAGTGATTGTTCCTAACCAAAATGGCAAAATTGGCATAAAAAGGCCTTGATTCTAGTATGGGTCATTTTTGAGCCACTTATGGAAGAGTGTAGCGTCCAGTCACTCGTGCATCTAAGGGTTAAAACAGAAAAGGAAGCTTCAAGATGGCAGGTTTCTAGCTCGCCAAACTGGTTCTGAGCGTGGAGCCGACGTATGCCAGGAATGCTGTTCACGTACCTGAGCTCTGCTCTCATCCTGCTAGGGCTATTTGTCAAGAAGTGGACAGCCGCGGAATACAAATGCTTAGCGGACTGATGCCCCGGTACCGCTACCGGGATGACATACACATGAAGGCCTGGGAGGACACTTTCATTGGATGCACTGACAGTCCGGCCTCAAACATTGTCCCATTTCACTGTGCAGCAGACTCCTTCATGCCTTGGACTTTGTGTGACCACAGCCCATCGCATAATCCGCCCTGCTACAGCCACCATTACTGTGGGTCTCTATCCTCTTCCCATCAATATTACTTATTGACGTGCATGAAGTCCATGTTGCACTAGTAAAAACAAAAATTCATTGTGAAAGTTCCTTGTTGTCTCCAATGTATTGGGGGTCGATCGGCGGCCTGTCACCATAATCAATAAAATCATTCATTCATTCATTTTCTACCGCTTTTCCTCATGAGGGTCGCAGGGGGTGCTGGAGCCTATCCCAGCTGTTTTTGGACGAGAGGCAGGGTACACCCTGGACTGGTGGCCAGCCAATCACAGGGCACATATAGACAAACAACCATTCACACTCACATTCATACCTATGGACAATTTGGAGTGGCTAATTAACCTAGCATGTTTTTGGAATGTGGGAGGAAACCGGAGTACCCGGAGAAAACCCACGCATGCACGGGGAGAACATGCAAACTCCACACAGAGATGGCTGAGGGTGGAATTGAACCCTTGTCTCCTAGCTGTGAGGTCTGCGCGCTAACCACTCGTCCGCCGTGCTGCTCAATTAAATCAATTAAGGTGATTTAAAAACATGATAATTTAGCAGGTATCGTTATATTGGCTGAATGTCACCGCAAACTAGCCCCCACTTGCCGAATTAAACATGTAACTGGGGTTGCCCGAACCAGCGGGATTAGTGGAGTTGGCGTAGCATGAAAAAGATCACTTGGCTGACATACAGGACGGGAAGTCTAATGTTAATTGTCCATACGTAGACCTACGCTGGGACACTACTGCCAGATTTGTTTATACCACATATACCACATGACCACATGACCACATCCTCTGGAGTGACGCAACTACAAACATAGCAATCTATTGATGGTGGTGAGTACTGCAATGTACCTGCAACATATGTACCTGCAACATTATCTTATGTACTTATGTTCAATACACGTTCTCAGAGTTAAAGTACAAATCATTTTTCAACAGTTTGGCTTTCCTGTGGGCCAAACCTGTTCTCAAAAGGTTCTATTATGATTTATATATGCCCAAGAATATACCGTATTATTGGCCATTGGGCAAATGGGTCTTAGGCCAAACTTAGGCCAATGTAGCTCCAACAGATAATCCCATTATCCTGATCATATTTTCCCAACATTCCTAAATGTCATCTAAAAGGAGGAATTACGCTGATGAGTGGAGGACTGCTTTGGCTCGTCTTCTCCGATAAGCGTCCATCCAGCCATAGTTAATACACAGAAAGCCTGTTTACATCCTTCTGGGTAAACATTAGAGCCCTCTAGACATTAAATAACACCCCTATAGTCACCTTTACACTCACATTACCCAAATTTAGCAGACATAATATCTGAAAATAAGCCATTTAAGAAATATCCATACATCCATTTTCCTCCGCTTATCCGGGTCGTGGGGGCAGCAGTCTCAGTAGGGAAGCCCAGACTTCCCGGTCCCCGGCCACCTCCTCCAGCGTGTCCTAGGTCTGCTCCAGGGCCTTTTCCCGGCTGGGCATGCCCGGAACACCTCACCAGGGAGGCGTCTGGGACCATGTCCCAAGAACCAGATTTGGCCGACGAAGACCAGGTCGCCCAGGCACCCGCCCTTGACCACCACCCAACACACAATGCACCGGACCCTTATGCTTGCCCCCGTAGGTGGTGGGTGTACGAGGGGGAGATCCCGTGTGGCTTCTTCGGGCTGGGCCCGGCCGGGCCCCACGGGTGAAGGCCCGAGCACCAGGCACTCGCCTGCGAGCCCCTCCCCCGGGACTGAGGCCCAGGTGTCCCACATCCGAGCAAGGTACGGTTCCTCCTCTTGCTTTTCTTCATATGGGTCTTCTGAATCACTCTTGGTCTGTCCCGTCACCTCCGATAAGCGTAAGAAAACATAAAACGTCCAAGGAAGGAGCGACCACAAGCCATGTACGCACCGCCGAGCATGGCGGATTGGAGAACGACCGGGCACCTTTGATCAACCGGAGCAATTAACAAGGGTATTTGTCATCCCTCAGAGGCCCTGACGAGCCGCTGGCACCGTGGATTCGGGGGCTCAGAGACCGGCAGGCACCAGCCCGGTCGGCACGGCCCACAGAGCCAAACGCAGAGGGCGCCCCTCGCTGAAATGCGACATGAAGGAGGCCAACTGGACAATCAGCACAGCGAGGCCTTTGTTGCCACGCTGTCAAGTCAGCACGAGGGGGGGGGGGGGCGTTCTGGTGGGCCCTCATGGTTAGTGTGAAGGTCCTGCTAGGGAACATCTTGGCCTGTCACCGCAGGACACTGAGAAAGATAAATATACACACATTCATGCTGCTCCCACACCTGCCCATGTAAAACGTGAGTGTAGACGCAAGCGGTGCTCAGTGATGTAACACACGTTGGAGTAAGATGCAACCATGTCGCTCTGACAACACCATTCTGTCCCCGCTGTGTGCGCGCATGAAAAACGCCCTTCAGTGCGCAAATCTAGAGGACGCGACGCGGCTCCGTGCTTTTTGACTTCCTGGTTGCTGTGGAGCCACATTGTGGCTGTTTTTAAGGCCTAAAAAAGGCACCAAACATGATCTCTTCTGTTGTGCAGTTGTGTCATCACCTCTTTTTGCATCTCGTACCAACATAATGTAAAAGTGAGGGAGCATTCAGGTTGAAAAAAAAATGTAAATACGTAGCAAAAGAGTCCATGGCAAATGCATGCACATTTCAATCAAGTGCAACCAACACATTTACCCGCAATGTCTCATATTTACATATTATTATGATATACACTTATATACACATATATAATATTATTATTAATATTATTATATTATTATTATTATTCATTCACTAACTTTCCACCACTTTTCCTCACAAGGGTCATGGGGTGCTGGAGCCTATCCCAGCTGTCTTTTGGGCGAGAGGCAGGGTACACCCTGGACTGGTGGCCAGCCAATCACAGGGCACGTATAGACAAACAACCATTCACACTCACATTCATACCTATGGACAATTTGGAGTGGCTAATTAACCTAGCATGTTTTTGGAATGTGGGAGGAAACCGGAGAAAACTCCACACAGAGATGGCCGAGGGTGGAATTGAACCCTGGTCTGTGCGCTAACCACTCAACCGCTGTGCTGCCCTATTATTATTATATTATATTATATATATTATTATATTATACACCATATTATTGGCAGTCTGGAGTGCAAACCAAGAATTAACACCAAAAGCTGTTTGAATGTTCAAAGATGTTTGAACATCTTTAGGGGTCATAGTGGTCTTGGAAAAGTGCATCAGCCACCCCCCCACATGACCAGATGCGGTTTCCGGGGAACTAGCAACTCTGGCATCACGGGTCCTGAGCGACGGCTGAGGAAGCGGTGATTACACTATAAATTTAACTCATCACTCATCCATGAATAAGACTCCCTGTTGTGTCGGGCCCCCACCACCGGCATCCTCTGCTACGGGGGTCACTAGCTGCTAATTAAAGCACAGATCAGGAGGCTGAATAAAGCATGAGCAGTGGAGGAGGCCCGGGAGGCTCAGGTATCACTCCATGTAGACACCGGGTGGACAAAGGGAGTCCCTGAGCCTCTCTCTCCACAACCAGGAAGGGGGATTTCGACGCAAAAAGCAATTCCTTGTACACGGCGACGCACCCCCACCTTCCAAGAGCTAACAGTCAGCGACATAAGAGGAGCTCAAAGCCCCTTGGACCTAATTAGGAGCTAAAGCTAAAGTCCCACATGGACGTGCCCACAAAAGGCACCAACATCCACCCGCTTCACTTATTATTCTTTTTTTTTTAAATGAGCGCATCCAAATAAAGCTGCTAAAGAACAGTCTACAAACACAGACTCTGGAAAAGGATGACGCACGCTAGCGTTAACGTTAACATTCCCAACAGCGGATCAGAGACAGAATCAGGACAGAAGTAGATAGAAATAGGAAACCATGTCAGTCAGTACGTTTACATTACATCACAATAGTGTTGTCACACTTGTGGGTAAAAATCACATGGTTGTAAAAACTCCACGGTTGCATAAAGCATGAAAACATACACATGGAAAAATTGCAGGCTTTTTCTTTCTTATTTATTTATTTTTTTACAGTGGCGCATGTATGCTTATATTATTACTGTATTATATAGCGGCTTTCTGCAGAACAAAATGAAAGCAAAAGTGAGAGGGTCCACTGTACTTGTTTTTTTTAATGCATGTAAACATACTGAACGCGGTCGTGTGGTGAGCGCGCAAACCTCACAGCTAGGAGACCGGGGTTCAATTCCACCCTCGGCCATCTCTGTGTGGAGTTTGCATGTTCTCCCCGTGCATGCGTGGGGTTTCTCCGGGTACTCCGGTTTCCTCCCACATTCCAAAAACATGCTAGGTTAATTGGCCACTCCAATTTGAGTGTGAATGGTTGTTTGTCTATATGTGCCCCGTGATTGGCTGGCGACCAGTCCAGGGTCAGCCAAGTGATCTTTTTCATGCTACGCCAACTCCACTAACCCCACTGGTTCGGGCAACCCCAGTTACATGTTTAGTTCAGCAAGGGGGGGGCTAGTTTTTGGTGACATTCGGCCAATATAACGATACCTGCTAAATTATCATGTTTTTAATTCACCTTAATTGATTTAATTGAGCGGCACGGCGGTCGTGTGGTTAGCACACAGACCTCACAGCTAGGAGACCAGGGTTCAATTCCACCCTCAGCCATCTTTGTGTGGAGTTTGCATGTTCTCCCCGTGCATGCGTGGGTTTTCTCCGGGTACTCCGGTTTCCTCCCACATTCCAAAAACATGCTAGGTTAATTAGCCACTCCATAGGTATGAATGTGAGTGTGAATGGTTGTTTGTCTATATGTGCCCAGTGATTGGCTGGTCTCCAGTCCAGGGTGCCCCAAGACAGCTGGGATAGGCTCCAGCACCCCCTCGTGAGGATAAGCGGTAGAAAATGAATGAATGAACATACTGAACGAGCCATCATAGCCTCATACAGACTCGCTTGAATTGCCGCTAGTCGTAACCGTGACGACACGTGTCCTTTGGTGTGGCATGTGCAAAAGCCAGACTTATTCTCCAGCAAGGGAAATGTCAGTGCTGTCCATCATAACAATGCTTACCAACACACACACACACACCCACACGCACACAGACAGGACTATTTTGGTCCACTGGCGTTCAGGGTCATCAGCACATCCAAAGATCTTGATTGGAAAAGCCGTCCTCGCTCCATTGGCTCTCCCGAATGAGCAGAGAGTAAGTTGCTTGCTGCAAATAGTTCCCCTTCTCGTCTTCCTAATGATCTTCCACTACGAGTTCCACGTCTTCATTTTCTAAACTCTCCCTCTTATTTCAAACTGCAGGGGCCCCACAACGTGGTGACGCTTATCTAAAGTATGCGTGACTTTATGTGCGGCTCTGGAGCGGACGGCCGTAAAGACGTAAAGAGCGTCTTTTACATAAATGCTAAAACCTTATCTCCTGTGACTTTGCTGCGGCGTGACAAAGTTATCCGCCGTCGCATTTCTGAGACAAGAGACGATCAAATGGGCACCGTATCAGGCTGGCAGCTAAAAATAAATCATATCAGTAAATAATTAGGTGCCGTGCCACTTTTGGGGCAGTTTACTTTAGCTTACATAATAACAATGCATTGTGTACGGCTGCTTGTGTACACCACAACGGGGGCTTTGTGGCTAAAAATGCTTTTAAAACGTTTACGGTGCCTCCTTAACTGTGATGCAATAATAATAATCATAATAATTCATTTATTTTCTAGCACTTTTCCTCACGAGGATGGCGGGGGTGCTGGAGCCTACCATGGACTGGTGGCCAGCCAATCACAGGGCACATATAAACAAACAACCATTCACACTCACATTCATACCTATGGACAATTTGGAGTGGCTAATTAACCTAGCATGTTTTTGGAATGTGGGAGGAAACCGGAGTACCTGGAGAAAACCCACGCATGCACGGGGAGAACATGCAAACTCCACACAGAGATGGCCGAGGGTGGAATCGAATGCTGGTCTCCTAGCTATAAGGTCTGCGCGCTAACCACTCAACCACCGTGCCGCCCTATAATCATAATAATGATAATAATAATAATAGATCATAATAATGATAATGCAAGGCTGTTGCGGGGGGGGGTAGCCTTGCGGAGATTCCCACAACACAAAAAGGATTTGATTTAAAAAAGAGCCCATGCCAATGAAGTTGCCAGCACCAGGAATGCTGCCTAGCCTTTCTCTTTCTCAAGCACTCCTGATGATTTTTATATGCTCCTTGTTATCAACAGGAAATTACTTTTACAAAGTCATTACGGAGAGATGCTACATAGGATTAGAGCTTGTGACTGAGCAACCACAAATCTTGTTGACTAGCTATTTAGCTTCTTGGGTGGTAGTAGTAGTGAACAACGGCAACAGAGTCTCGTCTATATGCATCAGATATGGATATCTGAGCATAATAATGCACTAGATGTCCATGTTGGTCATGGTAACGCCGTAGTAAGACACTAACCATTTAAGCAACGCCGCTATTCTACATAATGGCGGCGTCTAAAATGTAGGTATCAAGCAGGTGGATAGTAGTACAGGTATGTTGGCTATCGCTTTGCTATCAACGGACCAAAGGGAAAAAACAGCGAGGCCCTCTGATTGCCTCACAGTTGCACAGCAAGTTTATCAACCTGCGTTGCGTCATCACACAGCCTCTCCTTAGTCTTCTTCTTCTCCCACTTGCGTCTTTTCAAGTAGTGATGCACATTGCTGTAAAATTCAACACTCGTGACGAGGACAACAAGAACGCAAACCCGCACGTGTTTCATCGCCATGGAAACAAGCAGGCAGCTCAGTCACAGAGGCAAGGACTACAAACAAAATACAAAGTGTACCGCTGCCCATGGCTCGCACGCGGCCCATAAATCAGACCGGCCCACGACTTTAGTTCAACACTTGGATGCTAGTAACTTTTTACAGCGGATTCCTAAACTCACCAGAGCTGTCCTACGGTACAGACCGGGGGTCCCAACTCAATCAGGACCAGCTCTTCAGAAGCAAACATGAACCAAAAATTGAAGACGTTTCTGTTCCTGTCCAAGACTCCACTTTCTGTAGGAAAAGCACCAAGCTGCCTGTCACTCACACTCGTCATACCGCTATACTCAAGGCTCGTACCGATGGGGAGTCAGTATTCGTCTTTGTTTACACATCAGTATATGACAATAGAATATAATAACTCCTAGGTTTGCCACCACCAGAGCGTAAACATCTTCTGTTTATTTCACTTTGTTACTTTATTCATGACCACAACAGGTGGCCCTCGTTTTGCGACGTTTCATGGTTATGACACACGCCCATGAATTATTCATCCAGTACCAAAAGAAAAAAAACGAGTTCAGTGCGCAGCCAAAGAATATGCAGTCACTTTTGTTCTTTTTCATTACTCTAATCTTCCGTTATGATGATTATGATGAAAAGTGAAGTGAAATTAGACAATGAGAAATGTTGAGCAACATTGGCCGCATGCTTGGTCTAAGCCGTTTGACTGACGAGACCATCATGGAGGATAACATTGGTTTTATTGAACATGTGAAAAGGACTGAAATAACCAAGCGGCATAATGGTTTCATTATTGATACTTCCTCCTCCCAATCAGACAGTAACCTCAGGGTAAAGTATGTTTTTTCAATTATTGCCGTTGAAGTTGAATAAGAAAATAAGAAGAATTTAAGTGAGTAGCTCTGTTATAAACCACGCAAGTGGGTGTACACGTCAACCTTGACGTTTTTGTTATTCTTGTCAGGCACGCAAACAGTCAGGTGACGATGAGGTGACAAATGAAAGAGTTATCAGTTTTCGCTGACTTGCCCACCTAGCAAAGTTAACCAGGTGAGTTGAGCATCGTTAGCTACTGTAGGTAACAACACACTGCAACTATCTTGTACTTGCCGGATGCTCGGCGTCCCCGGTGCTGCAGTTCGACCCCAGCGTCATGTTGTCACGTTTCAACGGCAGCTAAACGGCATGAAATTGTCTCCAGCGGGTAAGCTAACCACCAGCTAACGGAGCTAGCTTGGCGGAGCTAGCAAGGCTGGCTAATTAATAAAGAGTCCCTTACCTGTGACCACCAGTGCCAGCCAAACGGTTCCACACCGTAAACCCGTCACGTATTCCCTGCGGAGTCGTGAGTCACCCCCGCTGAGAGAAAAATAAATAAATAAATAAATAAAATAATTGAAATTCCACGGAAAGAAGCAGAGAGAGACACTCGCTGTCTGCCAGTCCTGTGGCTCGATGGCTGCGAGCGAGCGGCTCAACCAAACCTCCTCCCTGGCAACGGACCGCCCCCTCGCCTTCCCATTGGTCGGCGGCTGAGGCTCGGAGGTGATGGACAGGTGAGGGTGCAACCTGGAGTAACGCATCCCTCCTCTGCGTATCAAACTGCAGTTACACTGCTCGGCCACCCATAAATCAGCTCATTTATTTCATTCACATGCCATAATGTGGCGCCTGGGTCATGGTTTAGTTGAGTTTAGTTTACATCACATGATTAGACGCAAAAGTGTTTTCTGCTCGACTCGTATGGTGTACGTCGGAACGTGATGTAGCAATTCTGAACGATTCAATCTTGATTCGTAATACCCATCATCCACTGGAGGTCAAGCTGATGAAACGCTACAGGTGAGTCATTGAATAAGTAAGGTTCTTACGCCCTCTAGTGGAGTTAATAGGAAACATCAGCACCAAAAAAACGCACACATTTTGAAAGTTAGGACCAAAATGTTATACTGTAATAAAATAAAATATAAAATAAAATATAAAATAAGATATAAAATAAAATATAAAATAAAATAATCAAAGTAAAATAAAGTAAAATAAAATAAAATAAAATAAAGTAATATAAAATAAAGTAAAATAAAATAAAGTAAAATAAAATAAAATAAAATAAATAATAAATAGAAACAAGCAAGCATTTATAATTGGGATATAGAGCAACATTTACAAAAAAAAACGCACACATTTTGAAAGTTAGGACCAAAATGTTATACTGTAATAAAATAAAATATAAAATAAAATATAAAATAAGATATAAAATAAAATATAAAATAAAATAATCAAAGTAAAATAAAGTAAAATAAAATAAAATAAAGTAATATAAAATAAAGTAAAATAAAATAAAGTAAAATAAAATAAAATAAAATAAATAATAAATAGAAACAAGCAAGCATTTATAATTGGGATATAGAGCAACATTTACAAAAAAAAACGCACACATTTTGAAAGTTAGGACCAAAATGTTATACTGTAATAAAATAAAGTGAGGAAAAAGCGGTAGAAAATGAATGAATGAATGAATGAATGAATATAAAATAAAATATAAAATAAAATATATAATAACATATAAAATAAAATATGAAATAAAATAATCAAAGTAAAATAAAATGAAGTAAAATAAAATAAAATAAATAGAAGCAAGCGTGATTTATAATTGGGATATAGAATTAAAATAAAATTGTTTAATTTGAATTAAATCAACATTATAACATGTAACAAAGATAAAAATGAGTGCAATACATGACATAAAAAGCAATAATAATGATACTAACGTACCAGAATATAATTCCTCTAAATATGACAATAAAAATGGGAAAAAGTGTTTTTTCATATTCCTGTATTTAGGGCGGGTGTTCATAATTTGACATTCTTTGACAAAACATCACAATGAAACACCTGTGACATGTTTGTTACGACATATTTATTTTACAATCAACATGTAGTACTTAACACACAAATAATAACGAGCAAATATATAATATGCTTGTATTTACATTGTTAAACTCCATAGCAGGATAGAAGAAGAGTGAAGACAAACAAACAGGTGGGTGCTACCATGCAAAACAATAAATAATCATAATCTCCTGGGAGAGTCAAGCTGCTCGGATGCTACTTTTTGAGTCACTTGTCGTTATTCCAATCCAAAGCAATCGGCGATGAACACAAAGAAGATTGGTTTACGTGTACTGCAGAAGAGCCACGCCGTCCTTTAAAAAGACAAAGAAGACCTGGACGCTTCTCTTCCAGGACAGGAAGTCTCACTCCCAGCATCCCGGCTCACCGGAACGTTCTCCTTGTGCCGTCTCATCGCCTCAGGTGATGACCTGTGGCTCCCAGGCCTGGCTGGCCACCTGGGGGCGACACTGGGCAACGACCGGGGGTCCCGAGGGGCTCTGACTGTCCAGGCAGAATCCGCTGACGGTGTGCTGAAGGGCAGAGCCTTTGGGTTTCCATTTCTGCAGAAAAATGGAACTTCCTCAAGATTGTGTTGTGACGTAGTCAGGAAAATGATGTGAATTTACTTTAGCCAGGGCTCTCAAACACGCGGCCCACGGGCCAAATGTGGCCCGCAGGACACTAGTTTGAGGCCCCTGCCTTGATATGAAAGTTTAATGTTCGTGCGGCCCGCGCAAGTTTGATATGGATGCTGTATGGTATCATGTACCCAGAAAAAATTCTCAAGACCCTGCAGTTGCGCAATATGTTGTAAATAAAAAGAGTATAAATGTGACTATGGTCGTGTTTTGTCATGTCTACAGGGCTCTAATAATGCTTTGTTCATTTTAATCTGAAAAAAATCATTTGTCTACCCACCAACTATATGTGCTTTCTTAACTTTTTATTATTTGCTGTTTTATTATTATTATTATTATATTTATTTATTTATTACTGATTGATTGATCTTCTTTATTCTTGATTTGTTTATTTATTTTTCATCTTATTTTGTGTAGAAAAATAAAAAGTAAGATATTTGAGAACAGTGGAATGTTTTATCAGAGCTTCTATTGTAGAAAATTGGAACCAAAGCTCATTCATTCGATCATTTTCTACCGCTTTTTCCTCACGAGGGTCGCAGGGGGTGCTGGAGCCTATCCCAGCTGAACCAAAGCTAAGTTTTTTTTAATTTTTTTTTGTTTTTAATAAATGAATTTGATCCTTTCCTGGTTAAATTTATCATATCGCATGCTCAGATATGACGTAACACGCAGATCCAGACGTTCTTCACTTTTAAAAATGGAGGCCAGCAATCGGCACTGGACTAAGCAAAGTTTGTTTTTGATCCAAACTAAATTTCAAGACTGGACAGACGAAAAACTGGCAATACGGAATTATTCCAACAAGTGAAAGAACAACTCGGGGAAGTCGGTATCACGTGATGTTGGTGTTTACGTTTTACTGGGCATGCCCTATTGACTATTCTGGTTGATTATAGCGACGCATGTAGACAAGAGATTGGAATATTCCTTTCCATGGATACCATTGTTTCCCGAAAGGTCATTGGGAAAGAGAAAAAGTGGTGATGTAAAAACATGGCTACTGTGGAGTGTCTGTGGTGTAAAGACTGGCATAGCAATGTAATATTGGTCCGTGTGGCAACACCTAGCTTGTTCCTTAGTGATGTTTTCCAATGTAAAATCAAGGTTGAAAAACACTGAGCTAGAGCACCAGAAGACGTATTTAAGATTGAGCTTCAAGGCCCAGTCCTGTGATTTAGTGCGATGACGTTTTAGCTGGTTATCTGGTCCAATCATGAGCTGCTTTTTAAGATGAGCTAAAAAGTGACAGCGCTATAGCAGAACGTAAAAACAAGCTAATCTAATCAAGTGAAAAGTGTGGAATATTCCACGGGTTCTTACATATGTTTCCACTTAATAACTCCCTATGGTGTCATAAATCCCCCCTCCGAGCAGATGCAAGTTCAGGAGGGGGGGGTGAGGGCTGAGGTCATGGGAGCGCTCTGCGGGGTCGCGTCTGTAACACGAAGGGCGGCGGAATGTTCCGGTCCTCACGGTGATGCCGTGAGCCTCCAGGCATCTGCTGAAGCTGGACTCTTATCTCTTTCACTCATTCCATCCCAGCCATATTGGACTGATTTTTCAAGGCACACAGAGCATTGTGTCCTTGGCCTACGTAGACATGATGGATACCCAAAGAAAGATTAGACTCTCATCTTTCACCAGGGAAAAAAGTTTTTCCTACTAGAATGTTGTACTCAGATAACGAGGTTTCAGATAACGAGCTTTGCGCTTTTGGAGGGGATCCCTGGAAGAAGTTTGGGATGACTCTGAATCTTTTTTCCTTATATGGGCGTGCCCGAGTACAAGCTGTACAAGCTGAGTAGAACCAATCACAGTGGAGTGGGCGTTCCGACCGTTTGGGAAACTGGAGTAGGTGCCGACTATGGAAGCTCCAGAAAGCTGAGTGTGCGGGTCAATGTGTGGCGCTGCTCTTTAGGAGTCCACAAGTCAATGCAAAGGGCCCACAGTGAGCATGGCAGGCCCTTTGATGCGTTCGATGCCGTTTCTCTTCCTGGTTGCCACTGAAGTTGAGCACGTCATGCTATTATAAAATAAAATAATATAATGTAAAAATAGCGCAGACCTCACAGCTAGGAGACCAGGGTTCGATTCCACCCTCTGCAATCTCGGTGTGGAGTTTGCATGTTCTCCCCGTGCATGCGTGGGTTTTCTCCGGGTACTCCGGTTTCCTCCCACATTCCAAAAACATGCTAGGTTAATTGGCTAATTCCGAATTGTCCATAGGTATGAATGTGAGTGTGAATGGTTGTTTGTCTATATGTGCCCTGTGATTGGCTGGCCACCAGTCCAGGGTGCCTCTCGCCCGAAGACAGCTGGGATAGGCTCCAGCACCCCCGCGACCCTCGTGAGGAAAAGCGGTAGAAAATGAATGAATGAATATAAAAATATAAAATGTTTTTGGCTTAAAACTCTCTTCTATTGTGGAGTTGCATCATCACCCCTTTGTGTCTCTTATGGAACAGTCCAAGTATGTCTTTGCTTGTGTGCGACGTCAGCACATGGAAATAAAATGATTGACAGCGGACCATTTAAAGCCTTTCAACGTCACATTTTAGCAATTTTAGCAACCCAATAACGGGCGGCACGGTGGTCTAGGGGTTAGCGCACAGACCTCACAGCTAGGAGACCAGGGTTCAATTCCACCCTCGGCCATCTCTGTGTGGAGTTTGCATGTTCTCCCCGTGCATGCGTGGGTTTTCTCCGGGTACTCCGGTTTCCTCCCACATTCCAAAAACATGCTAGGTTAATTAGCCACTCCAAATTGTCCATAGGTATGAATGTGAGTGTGAATGGTTGTTTGTCTATATGTGCCCTGTGATTGGCTGGCCACCAGTCCAGGGTGTACCCCGCCTTACGCCCCAAGACAGCTGGGATAGGCTCCAGCACCCCCCGCAACCCTTGTGAGGAAAAAGCGGTAGAAAATGAATGAATGAATGAATAATAACAACAACAAAAATATTAAATAATAATTACAATAATAATTGTTATTATTGTAATTAATTATTATTAATTGTCATTATTATTAAATAATAATTATAATAATAACAACAATAATAAAATAATAACATTTATTATTGATTATTATTATTAAATAATAATTGTTGTTATTATTGCAATTAATCATTATTAATTATCATTATTATGGAATAATAATTATTATTATAATAATAATAATAACAATTTAATTATTATTATTAAATAATAATTATAATAATTATAATTGTTGTTATTATTGTAATTAATTATTATTAATCATCATCATTATTATTAAATAATAATAATAATTCATTCATTCATTCATTTTCTACCGCTTTTTCCTCACGAGGGTCGCGGGGGTGCTGGAGCCTATCCCAGCTGTCTTCGGGCGAGAGGCGGGGTACACCCTGGACTGGTGGCCAGCCAATCACAGGGCACATATAGACAAACAACCATTCACACTCACATTCATACCTATGGACAATTTGGAGTGGCCAATTAACCTAGCATGTTTTTGGAATGTGGGAGGAAACCGGAGTACCCGGAAAAACCCCACGCATGCACGGGGAGAACATGCAAACTCCACACAGATGGCCGAGGGTGGGAATTGAACCCTGGTCTCCTAGCTGTGAGGTCTGCGTGCTAACCACTCGACCGCCGTGCCGCCATAATAATCATTATTATTAAATAATAATAATAATGATTATTATTATTATTAAAATTCAGGATTGAAATGAATGCAGGAGGATAAAGGAAGCCCAAACATAAGGTTCCTAAAATATTGTGACAGATCAATAACACTCAATAGGTTATTACTTACAACTATAATAATAATAATAATAATAATAATAATAATAATAATAACAATAATAATAATAATAACAACAACAATATTTATTATTATATTTATTTATTATTATTATTTATTTATTATTTATATTTATTTATTATTATTATTATTATTATGTTTGGGCTTCCTTTATCCTCCTGCATTCATTTCATTATTAAATAATAATAATAATAATAATAATAATAATAATAATAATAAATATTGTTGTTATTATTATTATTATTATTATAATTATCATTATTATTTAATAATAATGATAATTAATCATAATGAATTACAATAATAACAACAATTATTATTGTAATTGTTATTATTATTGTTGATAATAATAATAATAATAATAATAATAATAATAATAATAATAATAATAATAATAATAATAATAATAATAATAATAATAATAATAATAATAATAATAATAATAATAATAATAATAATAATAATAAAAGCAAAAAGCAAAATCAGCACAGACCTGTCGCGGCTCTTTGGCGTTGCAGGGCTCCATCTTGACCTTTGACCCGGATGTGAAGACCGTGATGGCCAGGCAGAGATCCTGCTGTCTGATCAGCGGCTCAATGAGTTCCCACCTCTGCGGGATCACAGAAGTATGTTGGCTGTGTATTTCTACTGCGTTCCACGGGACCATGAAAATAGGACCCGCTTGGCAACGTAAAGGACAGCATGTGAAGTATAACACATCACACTGCTGCTATCACAACTTACTACAGTACTGCAGAGCAAAGTATTGCAACCTAAAGTACCAGGTGTCGTACCACAACGTAACGTATCGCATGGCAAGGGCCGCAGGTTCGATTTCCCACTAGCTCCACAACAAGACAATGACCGATTGGAATCTCACTGTGCCCCCCCTAGTGGCCGATTCCTGACCTGCGACTGGGGCCTGATGCCGCCGACCCCCCTGCACTCTGCCAGGCCCAGGCCATCCGTCCCGCGGGTCTCCAGGCACAGAGCTCCTTGCTTGAGGATGCTGGACACGGCGTCCTGCTCAGGAACCCTGGGAGGAGAGGAGGGAGGCGGGTCAGCGTCGTGTTCGTGTTCAATGACTCCAAGGCTGGCGTGGAGACGCACGCCACAAGGAGAACACAGCCCGGAAGGCGGGGCTTCCCTGGAGCTGATATCAGGCATGAATCATCATGGCCACCACTGAGTCGGGGCGTGATGACACACCGTATGTTTGCTTACTTAACACGGCAGGAAAAAAAAAATCTACTATCTCTAGATGAATTTTCTCCTTGCCTCTGCGTTAATTGATGCCGTGTGTGAGGACACGATGAGGCTGGTGTGATGACACATCCATCCCAGCATGCCGTTCACCACCACTCAACACAATCACAAGCGTTGGACTCATACCGCAGCTCGGGGTAAACGTTCTCCATGTACCAGCGGAAAGGCTTGCAGTTCAGCTTCCGTCTCAGCGTCAGGCGGTCGGCGATGCTGCACGGCGACCCCGATAAGGAGGAGACAGGCAAAGAGGGCGGGGTTAACCAACGAGATAGACGTAGAATGAACGAATAAAATAAAACAGCACAGTTGATGTTTGCTAAATACAAGGATGAAGAGTCTTGAACCAGTCATGATGTGCTATATATATCACTATATTGACACGCACTATGGTACCCATTATGGCATTGGATGCTCATATCACCTCCTACTTTGGTACGGGACATAATAATTTTAATTTTAATTTTAATTTTAATTTTAATTTTAATTTTAATTTTAATTTTAATTTTAATTTTAATTTTAATTTTAATTTTAATTTTAATTTTAATTTTAATTTTAATTTTAATTTTAATTTTAATTTTAATTTTAATTTTAATTGTTGCAATTAATTGTTTATTAATTGTTAACTGTTACATTTGTTTACTTCCTGCTTTTCTAATATAGTTTAAATTTAAATGTCATAAATCATTAAAATTTAAATGTAAATGTCATAAATAATTAAATAATTAATTAATTTAAAATGTAATTTAATATTTATATATTTAATATTATTATTATTATTAATTATTATTAAATATTTTTAATTTTAATTTTAATTTACAATTATTTATTTATTACTTATTTAATTATTTAATTATTTATGACATTTAAATTAAAATTTTCATTATTTATGACATTTAAATTTTAATTTAAATTATTTAGGACATTTAAATTAAAATTTTCATTATTTATGACATTTAAATTTTAATTTAAATTATTTAGGACATTTAAATTAAATTAATTTAAACTATATTAGGAAAGCAGGAAGTGAACAAATGTAACAGTTAGTGATTGTAAAAGTACCAGATGGAGGGGTAGGATTAAGTAAGCTTTGCTTCTTCCTACTCCTTTTGGACATGTGGAACTGGGAACTGATTATGGGATGCACTCAATTGGAATCTGATGCATGTTCAAATGAAATAAAACCATTACCATTACCATTACCATTACCATTACCATTACCGCATCAAGTATCAACAGCAGAGCCGCTTGTTTGAACGTATTTGCTCTACTGTCATTAAGCCCCGCCCCCCTCTGGAGCTCCAGTCACAAAATTAGGTAGGAAACACTTATTGCCAAAATGAGGAAATTGTCCAATCCCGTTCTTAGCAGTAAATATGACAAATACACGTTTTTTCTACATGATGAAAGCCTGTAATTACATGGAGTACATTGTCTAATTGTGCTACAAATGGGGTTTATAATGGAAGTCAATGGGACTGTTTTGTCCTGCAGGGACCCGAAAGGGTGGGAAATTTGGAAATGTACTACTAATCTTGGAAGGGTGTGGATTTAAAGGTAAAGTACACCAGAGGGTTAAACACACAAACCTGCCAAAGGCTTTGCCCTGGGCTGAAGGCCTGGCTGAGTAGTAGTACTGCTTGTACTCGTCCATCCACACCTCAGCAGCACGCCGCGTGTTCCTGCTCACACACACACACAGATGTCATAGTTGTATGTTGGTACCCCCCAAGCCCCCCCCCCCCACGGCGTGCCGCACATGCACCCACTTGATGTAGGTAAGAGCGTTGCCTTCAGGGAAGTCGTACGGGTGTCTCTTCCTGAACACGTGACCCACACGGCTGCAGGGCAGGATCTCCAGGCTGCCCCCGCACATCCACACCCGGAACGAGAGTTCTGCATAGCGACAGGCGTGATCAACAGGCTGCATGAAATATGTCGGCTAAACATTTTAAGGACTGGTTGGGCTGCTGGACACGTCTGCAGCGTCCAAGAGTCATGACGACATCACATAGTCATGGCGAGGAAGAACTACTTCCTGCACCGATGGAGGGGTGGAACCTCGAGTTGGCGTTACAAGGCAGGGAAGACAGCCTTGCCCGTTGATTTCATATCAAAGAAAAATATGCACAATATACAGGAAGTACAACAACAGAGAATGTACATTAGTGCCGAGTGGCCCAGTTCCCATCCAAACCCACCAGAGGGCGCTATAGTGAAAAAGTGGTGGTGATGCAATGAATGGGCTTCACTTTATCACGCTTCTTGAAAAATATATCCATTAATATATTCATTCATTTACTTGTCATGTTTGGGTCGGGAACCAATTAACTGTGAGAAATGAGGGATTATTATAATTAGATGTTAATGACTAATGTTAATGTTTTTGGATGGTATTAATTATTCCAGTGATTCCCAGTGTGGGCCCTGGTGGTACTGCAGGTGGGCCATGAGACGTCATTAAAAGTATGGTTCATTTTTGCAAATATTATTTTTAAAATTATTTAAAAATATTGAAAAATATTGCATGATTAAAAAATATTTATAGGCCTAAATAATAACCTGTTGAGTGTTATTGACCTGTCACAATATTTTAGGAACCTTATACAGTTTATGATTGGAACGTAGCTTTCTGGTCATCATGGCAGTCTTGGATGCAGTTATGAAAAGTATAAGAATTAATTCTGTCTTGTGTATAATAATAATTAATTAATAATTAATTAATAATAATTTATTAATAATCATTATTATTAAATAGTATTCTTATTTAATAATAATAAATAATAATAATTATTATTATTATTAATATATTTATAATACCAATGATTATTAATTAATAATAATCAACCATTAATTAATAATCATTATTATTACATATTATTATTTAATAATAACGAATAACAATTATTATTAAATAATTATTATTATTATTATTAATTAATTATAAATTGATTAATTATTGATTATATAATAATAATAATAATAATTATTATTATTAATATTATTATTATACACAAGACAGAATTAATTCTCATACTTTTCATAACTGCATCCAAGACTGGCATGATGACCATAATATTATTATTATGTAAGAATAATAATTAATAATAATAATAATAATTATTATTATTAATTATTATTATTGCATGATAATAATAATAATAATAATAATTGTTGTTGTTGTTGTTATTACTATTGAATAATTATTATTAATGATCATTATTGTTAGATAATAATAATTATTATTATTATTATTATTATTATTATTATTTGTTGCTGTTGTTATTATTATTATTAAGTTAAGTGCTCTGAGAACGCAGCATTTCGTCTATGTACTGTTTATAGGACAAAGGTGGGCCGCAGACATTTTATAGATTTTCACGTGGGCCCTGAGTTGGTCAAGTTTGGGAACCCCTGAATGATTCTAAACCACACACCTAGCAACTCTCCAGACTCTGTGGCATAAATGTGAGGATTTGCAAAGAGTGTAGTGTTGGGGTTTGGACTAATGGCCTTGGATGCGTTTGTGCCAGCTCTCCCTGTCCTTTTACTGCTGTGTGAGTTGGGTTCATAAAACATGGCGACAGTAAAAACACCAGCGCTGCATGGTTAGTAATTTCCCATTTTGACATATGTTGTAACTCACCAAAGTTCTCCCCTCCCCAGATGTCCATGTGGGTGTCGTACTGCCCCAAGTGGTTGAACCAGCTCTTGTCCATCACAAAAATGCCACCGGCAATGACAGGAGTCCTAAAAGGAAGTGACATCTTTAACAACGGAACACGGAGGTATCGTTCTAAATATCTAACATTAGAAAGACAGCCAAAGAAAAATAAATATGCAAGTAGGCCTGTCACCATAACAACTTTTTGCTGGTCGATTATCGATTGTGCTGCAGCATTTTTTTAGACAATTTTTTCATCAATCATATGGCATAAAGTTCATGCCATGTAACCGTATTGAACTGTAGTGAGCGACACCATCTGTGTGCACATAGCATTTTGCGCAATTTTCTTTCTATTTACATTTCCGACCAAACGCCTCGGTCAGCGTCAGCCCTCCAGACGAAGGCACTCTGCTATTGTTAAGGACCTGAAGTCAAACAATATAATCACCAAAGATCCTCTATATGACAGGAGCGCCCTGCTGTTTTTAAGAAACTACTGCCAAAGATCCTCCATATGACAGGAGTGCCCTGCTGTATTTGAGAAACTACTGCCAAAGATCGTCTACGTGACAGGAGCGCCCTGCTGGTTTTAAGAAACTACTGCCAAAGATCCTCTACATGACAGGAGTGCCCTGCTGTATTTGAGAAACTCCTGCCAAAGATCCTCTATATGACAGGAGTGCCCTGCTGTATTTGAGAAACTCCTGCCAAAGATCCTCTACGTAACAGGAGTGGCCTGCTGTATTTGAGAAACTACTGCCAAAGATCCTCTATATGACAGGAGTGCCCTGCTGTATTTGAGAAACTCCTGCCAAAGATCCTCTACGTAACAGGAGTGGCCTGCTGTATTTGAGAAACTACTGCCAAAGATCCTCTATATGACAGGAGCGCCCTGCTGTATTTGAGTAACTACTGCCAAAGATCCTCTATATGACAGGGGTGCCCTGCTGTATTTGAGAAACTCCTGCCAAAGATCCTCTATATGACAGGAGTGCCCTGCTGTATTTGAGAAACTCCTGCCAAAGATTCTCTATATGACAGGAGCGCTGTGCTGTATTTGAGAAACTACTGCCAAAGATCCTCTACGTGACAGGAGTGGCCTGCTGTATTTGAGAAACTACTGCCAAAGATCCTCTATATGACAGGAGTGCCCTGCTGTTTTTAAGAAACTCCTGCCAAAGATCCTCTATATGACAGGACTGGCCTGCTGTATTTGAGAAACTCCTGCCAAAGATCCTCTATATGACAAGAGTGCCCTGCTGTTTTTTTATGACAGGACTGGCCTGCTGTATTTAAGAAACCACTGCCAAAGATCGTCTACATGACAGGAGCGCCCTGCTGTTTTTAAGAAACTACTGCCGAAGATCCTCTATATGACAAGAGTGCCCTGCTGTTTTTTTATGACAGGACTGGCCTGCTGTATTTAAGAAACCACTGCCAAAGATCGTTTACGTGACAGGAGCGCCCTGCTGTTTTTAAGAAACTACTGCCAAAGATCGTCTATATGACAGGAGCGCCCTGCCGTATTTAAGAAACTACTGCCAAAGGTCCTCTATATGACAGGAGTGCCCTGCTGTTTTTAAGAAACTACTGCCAAAGGTCGTCTACATGACAGGAGTGCCCTGCTGTTTTTGAGAAACCACTGCCAAAGATCCTCTATATGATCTTCCCTAATCTCCTCATGATGACAGGCCTATGAACTGCATGCAGCTCCCCTGTAAGTTAAGGTCACCAAGGGAGTTGAGGAGAGAGAACAGGAAGGAATTCATGACATTTAGGGCGGGTCTGCATGCGTTTCCATTGACCCTGCCTGAGGCAAACTTGATTGGATGCTAAGAATGAACCTGATTGGCTGCGTCGGGTCACTCCTGGCCATTTTTTGCTCAATGGGGATCTGTTCCCATTTAAAATGGAGACTCCAGTCGAAGCCTGTTTAGAAAGACACAAAAGAAGAGGCGTCAGTCACGACAGAGAGAAGAGGAGCAGAGGAACGTTCTCATGTTGTGATTCCAACATGCTCTTGGCGCCGTTCCGCGCATCATGGGGACTTCCTAAACCCCCCCCAGCTGTTTTTCCAGCTGTTACTGTGTGGGATTCGCTGCTCTCTGACCTCCTCTCAGATCAGCCGAGGCTGCCAAGTAAGCAAAGTTGTCCAGGCTGATGACATCGATGATGGGGCTGACGACTCGCGTATGCTCCTGAAAAACAACAACATCAGAGGAAGGAGTTGCAACAGCACCGTGTTACCGCGTTACTAAATACTGTCACTAAAATATATATAATATATTTCAATATATTTAAGATTACAGTAATATTTGCCATTCTGCATTCATGGCTCTGCAAATGTGCTGATTTTCCTCCAAATGATTCCATAGAAAACACAAAGTCGGTAATAATTTCTATTTAAATATGCAATAATAGACATAAGCTGCACATCATGCATGTGCAAATATTTAAAAACATGCTCCAAAAATCCTGTAGTAATACATAAACCATCAATATGTACATTGCTGTAAATACTTAACAGAACTTATTGATCGGTACGGTGCTTTCTGTGCTTTAGTACTCTGCTGTTGCTGAGTACTTAGAACTGAACATTGTATACTTTCAAATGTGTGGTACTACAGTAGTAGTATTACAATGTGAAATGATGGTATGAAATAATAAAATAATGCTGGAGCGGCTCGGCTGTGTGAAACCGCAGTTCGATACCCAGCTGTCCCCACTTAAAGGCTGCTATTGCATGGCTGTTTTAAAGCGGCCCCATTTAAAACCGCAATGGCATTCATTTAGGACAAGATGATGGCTGCCAACACAGCCGAGGTTGTGATGCTCGTCAATGTTACTCATCGGAAAACCTGTTTCTAATCAACATTTCCCTGTCAATAAAAAATACTGTACGTTTGTAGTCCACTGAATCAGCCACAAAGTATTACTGACTGGGACCGTACTTCATGATGAGGTGATGTAAAACATGGCGACAGAAAGTTAAGTCACAGATGCTCCATGCTGTTTTAAGGACCTACTGCAAACACGCCTGTCAGAGATCATCTATCTTACAAGAGCACTCTGCTATTTTGAAGGATGGAAGGTTAGAAATATCATCAAATATCATCAGAAACTACTGCCAAAGATCCTCTACATGACAAGAGTGCCCTGCTGTATTTGAGAAACTACTGCCAAAGATCCTCTACATGACAAGAGTGCCCTGCTGTATTTGAGAAACTACTGCCAAAGATCCTCTATATGACAGGAGTGCCCTGCTGTATTTGAGAAACTACTGCCAAAGATCCTCTATATGACAAGGGCGCGGTGCTGTATTTGAAAAACTCCTGCCAAAGATCCTCTATATGACAAGAGCGCAGTGCTGTATTTGAAAAACTCCTGCCAAAGATCCTCTATATGACAGGAGTGCCCTGCTGTTTTTAAGAAACTACTGCCAAAGATCCTCTATATGACAGGAGCACCCTGCTGTATTTGGAAAAACTACTGCCAAAGATCCTCTATATTCCAGGAGTGCCCTGCTGTTTTTAAAAACTCCTGCCAAAGATCCTCTACATGACATGGGTGCCCTGCTGTTTTTAAGAAACTACTGCCAAAGATCCTCTATATGACATGAGTGCCCTGCTGTATTTGAGAAACTCCTGCCAAAGATCCTCTACGTAACAGGAGTGCCCTCCTGTTTTTAAGAAACTACTGCCAAAGATCCTCTACATGACAGGAGTGCCCTGCTGTATTTGAGAAACGACTGCCAAAGATCCTCTAAAGGACAGGAGTGCCCTGCTGTATTTGATAAACTACTGCCAAAGATCCTCTATATGACAGGAGCAACCTGTTGTATTTGATAAATTACTGCCAAAGAGCCTCTATATGACAGGAGCATCCTGCTGTATTTGAGAAACTACTGCCAAAGATCCTCTATATGAAAGGAGCGACTTGCTGTATTTAAGAAACTACTGTCAAAGATCCTCTATACGACAGGAGTCATATAGGACCTGACCAGGAGACGCATGCGGATCATGTGTGCGGATCATGTGTCATGAGTGTGCATCACCTCTTTGACCCGCTGGATCATGGGCTGCAGCCAATCAGCGTTGACTTCACAGTGGCTGTCCAAGAAGGTCAAAATGGTGGCCGATGCCGAGTTGGCTCCTCGCACGCGGGATCGGATCAGACCTGAGGGGGGGCGGCGACATTTTCACAGGGTCATTGATGACTTGATGAGTGCGTGTTGGATGACGGAACGCCATCCTTGTTGACAAGACGATTTAGCACAACTGTGGCGAGCTGAGCTGTCTCGGCCAATCAGGCGGCCGTGTTGGAGTTCTGCATATTTGCTCCGTGACGCCGCGCCTGTCCTGCGTGATGAAGTGATGAGTGTAGTCAAGTGTCGGGCGGGGGGCCTCCCGGCTGCACTGAAGCATGCTGACACTCTGCCGCCTCTTGTTTGCGGCGGGGAATGCGACACTTTGTGACACCTTCGAGCGAGCTAGCCATGTGACGGCGAGCGGGATTGCTGGCGTCACCACAGCTGCTGATGTTGTGTTGTTATTCCCATGATGTTGTGTTGTTATTCCCATGATGTTGTGTTGTTATTCCCATTCCATACACTCACCCTCTCTTCTGCCGTTCCGCAGGCAAAGCACTTTGGGAATCTGAGCCAGCAGCTGGCAGTCGTCAGCTGGGAAGTCGAGCAGAGGGAGACGTGTTAGCATGGAGGATACGACAAAACATCCTTCACTTGGAAAATATGTTGCTACAGTACACCGTGTTACAAAAGTGGGTACATTAGTATCTTACTGAGGAGTAGTACTATCAAAATGTACTGTAGAATCTCTCCCTCCCTTGCAACGCCCCTTCCAGTAAAGGATAAAGAAGTTCATTCATTCATTCAATTTCTACCGCTTCTCCTCACGAGGGTCGCAGGGGGTGCTGGAGCCTATCCCAGCTGTCTTCGGGCGAGAGGCGGGGTACACCCTGGACTGGCGGCCAGCCAATCACAGGGCACATATAGACAAACAACCATTCACACTCACATTCATACCTATGGACAATTTGGAGTGGCTAATTAACCTAGCATGTTTTTGGAATGTGGGAGGAAACCGGAGTACCCGGAGAAAACCCACGCATGCACGGGGAGAACATGCAAACTCCACACAGAGATGGCCCAAGGGGGAATTGAACCCTGGTCTCCTAGCTGTGAGCTAACCACTCGACCGCCATGCCGCCCGGATAAAGAAGTTATTTCATTTAAAAGTAGTATTTCATCTTTGTTACTGGATTTTGACTGACAGAGTAAAACGGAAAAGAACCCGCATGTACACCGAGTACCACGATGACATCATTATGACATACTGAACACAACCACCACCAGTGCAGGATAATCCCCTTTGACATCTGGAACAATGTGAATGCAAGCGTTTCATATAAAAGTCATTTGCCTGCACCCGAACAGGTTAGCATCACTGGTTGCTTTGTCTACATCAGGGGTCTCAAACACGCGGCCCGCAGGCCAAATGTGGCCCGCAGGACACTAGTTTGAGGCCCCCGCCTCGATATGAAAGTTTAATGTTAGTGCGGGCCGCGCGAGTTTGATATGGATGCTGTATGGTATCATGTACCCAGAAAAAATT
This sequence comes from Doryrhamphus excisus, assembly GCF_030265055.1. NCBI lineage: Eukaryota > Metazoa > Chordata > Actinopteri > Syngnathiformes > Syngnathidae > Doryrhamphus > Doryrhamphus excisus. The sequence continues at coordinate 11,630,833 of NC_080472.1, forward strand.
ATTACGTTTGATTCATGTTCATGTTAAAGGTTAAATAACTGTTAATAGTTATCCTCCCTATCCGTGTGGAAGTGGTAAGTTTTTGGCTATTTAAGTTGAAAGGAAATAACTTGAAGGCTACCGTTTAGGTCGCTAGCTCTCTAGTTTGCGAGTTAGCATGTGTCTCAAGACCCTGCAGTTGCGCAATATGTTGTAAATAAAAAGAGTATAAATGTGACTATAGTCGTGTTTTGTCATGTCTACAGGGCTCTAATAATGCTTTGTTCATTTTAATCTGAAAAAAAATCATTTGTCTACCCACCAACTATATGTGCTTTCTTAAGTTTTAATTATTTGCCGTTTTATTATTATTATTTTATTTATTTATTTACTAATGATTGATTGATTTTCTTTATTCTTTATTTTGTTTATTTATTTTTCATCTTATTTTGTGTAGAAAAATAAAAAGTCAGATATTTGAGAACAGTGGAATGTTTTATCAGAGCTTTTCTTGTAGAAAATTGGAACCAAAGTGAAGTTTTTTTTATTTTTTTGTTTTTTTTTGGAAAACCTGATGCAGCCCAGTCTCACCCAGACCCGAGCTCCAATGGCCCCCAAGTAAATTGAGTTTGAGGCCCCTGGGCTACATGATACGCATGGAGAAGTGAATGAGAAGATTAGCGTGCATAGATCCCTCCTCCTCCTCCTCCGCCCTGATGGCCATCCATCCTTACACACCAGGACTTCTAATCCTCGTTGATTGAATTTGTTCTGCGTACAAAACTGCTTTTGTGAGGCTTTGCAGTGTGTTCATGCATGTATGCATGTATGCATGCATGCATACATATGTGTCACTGTGTGAAGTGTGTGTGCATGAAAGAGAGAGTGCATTAGCGTGGTGGTGTTGTGACAGCTGGTGTGTACTATGTGTGTGTGTGTGTGTGTGTGTGTGTGTGTGTGTGCGTGCAGACTGATAACCTATCCTCATATGGCTCGGTGAAGGGGCCGTGACACACTCGGTGGGCACTAGGAAATTTAATACAAAAATTGCATTAAAAAAAAAGAAAGAAAAAAAATAATAAAAAAATAATTAAAAATAATAAAAAATAATGAAAAATAATAAAAAATAATGAAAAATAATAAAAAATAATGAAAAATAATAAAAAAATAAAATGTAATTAAAAAATAATTTAAAAAAGGGAAAAAAATAAAAGAAAAAAACGGAAAAAATAAATAAAAAAAATTGCATAAATGTACATTTAGTACTGTTGGATATTAAGAACGTCTTGCAAACAAGCATTAAAGCGAATTAGGCTGTTCATCAAAACCGAAGACTAAACCTGGACTGTCGGGTATTCCCACTGTCATGATCTTCTGATGACAAAGGCCAAAAAGCTTTCTCTCTTTGAACAGCAGCAAAGGCAGGGCTTCTGGCGGCCTGCCATTGCTGCTGAGGTTGACCTCAGTAAGAAACGTCTTCAAAGAAACAAAAAAAGGTCAAGTCATAGACCCCCTAAATGTCATCCGGAAGGATCCGATTGAAACCTAATGTTCAAATCCCGACCCAATCTTGTGTATCATCTCGTCTCGTGAACAGTACAGTGTTACCCTCGCTCCATCCTGGCCCTTTATGGTAATGGTAATGGTAATGGTAATGGTAATGGTAATGGTAATGGTTTGATTTCATTTGAACATGCATCAGATTCCAATTGAGTGCATCCCATAATCAGTTTCCAGTTCCACATGTCCAAAAGGAGTAGGAAGAAGCAAAGCTTATTAAATCCTACCCCTTCATCTGGTACTTTTACAATCAGTAACTGTTACATTTGTTCACTTCCTGCTTTCCATAATACAGTTTAAGTTTAATTTAATTTAATTTAATTTAATTTAATTTAATTTAATTTAATTTAATTTAATTTAATTTAATTTAATTTAATTTAATTTAATTTAATTTAATTTAATTTAATTTAATTTAATTTAATTTAATTTAATTTAATTTAATTTAATTTAATTTAATTTAATTTAATTTAATTTAATTTTACTTTATTTTATTTTATTTTATTTTATTAATAACGCACCTCGTACGGAAGTACTCGGTGATATGAGCATCCAATGCCATAATGGGTACCATAGTAAGTGTCAATATAGTGATATATATAGCACATCATGACTGGTTCAAGACTCTTCATCCTTGTATTTAGCAAACATCAACTGCTTGTATTGTTTCTTGAATTGGCTCATTGTTGTGCATTGTTTGATTTCCTTACTCAATCCATTCCATAGTTTGATTCCACATACTGAAATGCTATGGCTAGCATAACGTAGTCCTAGCATAGAAGTGTTTCAAATGTACTTCTTCCCTGAGATCATATTTCTCCTCTCTTGTAGAGAAGTATTGGATGACATTTTTAGCTAATTGCTTATTTTTAGCCTTATGCATTATTTTAGCTGTTTGAAGATGAACTATATCAGCGAGTTGAAGTATTTGTGATTTTAGAAATAAGGAGTTAGTGTGTCCTCTGTAGGCGGCATTATGAATTATCCTTACTGACCTTTTTTGCAGTACATTTAGCCAGTGAAGATTGCTTTTATAGTTATTAGCCCATATTTCCACACAATAAGTAAGATATGGTAGAACCAGAGAGCAATAGAGAGTGTGGAGTGATTTCTGATTGAGAACAAGTTTTGCTTTGTTCAATACTGAAATATTTCTGGCCACCTTAAAGAAGAAGTTGAGAGTAGTCGTCTTCTGCCAGCGTATAAAAGGCGAGTGCTTTTCCAGCGTAATGATTGTAAACAAATCCACATTTATTGTGGTTAATTGTTTCCAAACCTGGATTCCTTCTTTATGAAAAGCAGTTTTTCACCTTATTAGAGGCCTCTTGACATACCAGCCCTTAGTCAGCTATATACTGCTATTACCCAATACAGTAGACATCATAAGAAGATATAAATAAGGCTCATGTAAATGTGTTCCAGTGCTACGGGACAGGAAGTGACATCGGGGTTCAGAGTTGAGTTTTAGCATAGCATAGTTTACAGCCGCAAACAGTAGGTCGTGTTCGGGATTATTGCGCCAAAGCAATAAAAGCAATTAAGTCTGGTGCTTGTGTGTCACACTGAACATCCATCCATCCATTTTGCTCCGCTTATCCGGGTCCAGGTCACGGGGGCAGCAATCAGAGTAGAGCCGCTTCTCCTTCACATCGAGAGGAGTCAGTTGAGGTGGCTCGGGCATCTAGTCCGGATGCCTCCCGGACACCTCCCTGGTGAGGTGTTCCGGGCATGCCCAGCCGGGAAAAGGCCCCGGGGCAGACCTAGGACACGCTGGAGGGACTATGTCTCACAGCTGGCCTGGGAACGCCTTGGTGTCCTCCCGGTGGAGCTGGAGGAGGTGGCCGGGGACCGGGACTGCTGCCCCCGCGACCCGGACCCGGATAAGCAGAGGAAAATGGATGGATGTTTGGTGTGACACACAAGGACCAGACTTAATCGCTTTTATTGCTTTGGCGCAATAATCCCGAACACAACCTACTGTTTGCGGCTGTAAGCTATGCTAAGCTAAAACTCAACTCTTAATCCCCGATGTCACTTCCTGTCCCGTAGCACTGGAACACATTTACATGAGCCTTATTTATATCTTCTTATGACAGGGGTCTCAAACAGGTGGCCCGTGGGCCAAATGTGGCCCGCAGGACACTAGTTTGAGGCCCCCGCCTTGATATGAAAGTTTAATGTTAGTGCGGCCCGCGCAAGTTTGATATGGATGCTGTATGGTATCATGTACCCAGAAAAAATTATTACGTTTGATTCATGTGTAGCCGGTCTAGCCGACCCTCTCTTGTCTCACTGGGATAAAACTCTGCGTTGTGTTGTGCGAATGGATGAGACGGGGATCACCGCTGTTTTGCCACTGGAGCAGGATTTATTTGGGACGAGCTGTGTGAATAAAATAAAATCAGTACAGCAACTCGTCTGGATTTCAACAGGCACACCTCTCTCCTCAGTGGGATCTCGCGCCGTCTCAGTTAATGCACGTTTCTATAAATTCGCATAATTCATTCAACATAACATTTGGAAACACAAATACCTTTCAATGTTTGTCTGATCGTATAGTTCTAAATTTTTGTTTGTGCATTCTGGCAACAAGGTTCCTTAAAATACATTTTTACATTCAACAGTGGCAATTTTTATGTTTTATAACATCCCCATGGCGGAGGGAGACAAGAAGTACACTGCATTCACGACCCCTGTGGGTTTGTATGAGTATAATAGAATGCCACAAGGTCTGTGCAATAGCCCCGCCTCATTTATGCGCATGATGCTCAGCATATTTGGTGACTTCTCGACGAATCTCGACGATTTGCTGGTGTTTGCTTCAACAGAAGAGGAAGCTTTGGAGAGGCTTGAGGTTGTGTTTCAGAGGCTGCGACTCCACAACCTTAAGCTAAGTCCTAAAAAGTGTCACCTGATGCGATCTTCAGTCAAGTTTCTTGGTCACGGCACCACTGTAGCCGGTGTAGCCCGTACGGGGATCGAACCCGCGACCTTGGTGCTGATAACGCCAAGGTCGCGAGTTCGATCCCCGTACGGGCTACACCGGCTACACATGTTCATGTTAAAGGTTAAATAACTGTTAATAGTTATCCTCCCTATCCGTGTGGAAGTGGTAAGTTTTTGGCTAAGTAAGTTTAAAGGAAATAACTTGGAGGCTACCGTTTAGGTCGCTAGCTCTCTAGTTTGCGAGTTAGCATGTGTCTCAAGACCCTGCAGTTGCGCAATATGTTGTAAATAAAAAGAGTATAAATGTGACTATAGTCGTGTTTTGTCATGTCTACAGGGCTCTAATAATGCTTTGTTCATTTTAATCTGAAAAAAATCATTTGTCTACCCACCAACTATATGTGGTTTCTTAAGTTTTTATTATTTGCCGTTTTATTGTTATTATTATATTTATTTATTTATTACTGATTGATTGATTTTCTTTATTCTTGATTTGTTTATTTATTTTTCATCTTATTTTGTGTAGAAAAATAAAAATTAAGATATTTGAGAACAGTGGAATGTTTTATCAGAGCTTTTATTGTAGAAAATTGGAACCAAAGCGAAGTTTTTTTAATTTTATTGTTTTTAATAAATGCGGGTTTTTGTTTTTTTTTGGAAAACCTGATGCGGCCCAGTCTCACCCAGACCCGAGCTCCAGCGGCCCCCAAGTAAATTGAGTTTGAGACCCCTGTCTTATGATGTCTACTGTATTGGGTAATAGCAGTGTATAGCTGACTAAGAGCTGTTATGTCAAGAGGCCTCTGGAGGAGGTGGCCGGGGACCGGGAAGTCTGGGCTTCCCTACTGAGACTACTGCCCCCGCGACCCGGACTCGGATAAGCGGAGGAAAATGGATGTATGGATGGATAATAGGCCGTATTCACAATTTTTTTAATTCATATATTTTTGAAAAATTGTGATAGAGTGAAGCTGCAAAATGACCAGACAGTCAAAGTGTTTCCTGGCATGTGGGTTGATGCCGTACTCCCACTTTTTTCCACATAAAACCTCCAGTAGCGCAATAATAAAGCTGCTAATATGACATTACTGTTTAGATGTCTGGAGAGCTGTGCCACCTCCATGTGTGTGTGTGTGTGTGTGTGTGTGTGCGAGCCATGTAGGTCACCGTGTTGTTCTTGCAGACACAGCATGCATGTGGAGGTGATTACAGAGCGTGTGAAGCATTAGCTCATGTTGAACTAACAGTGGTGGAACAATTAGCATCGTGTCATTATCCTCCCCGCGCCGAGGGGATTGGCATGTCTCACCCTCCTTATTTACCGTTACAGTTTTTCTCGATTGTTTAAACACTTTTTCTGAAAGGATGCCTCATATTCTCACAACTCTACACACAAAATCACTCACACATTTCTGAAAAACCCTCAATTCTCCTGCAAAATGAAACTTTACATCCAAAATGGTGTTTTGTCTCCAAATGACGCACACATACCTCTATATCAGGGGTCTGAAACATGCGGCCCGCGGGCCAAATGTGGCCCGCAGGACACTAGTTTGAGGCCCCCGCCTTGATATGAAAGTTTAATGTTAGTGCGGACCGCACAAGTTTGATACGGATGCTGTATGGTATCATGTACCCAGAAAAAATTATTACGTTTGATTCATGTTCATGTTAAAGGTTAAATAACTGTTAATAGTTATCCTCCCTATCCGTGTGGAAGTGGTAAGTTTTTGGCTATTTAAGTTGAAAGGAAATAACTTGAAGGCTACCGTTTAGGTCGCTAGCTCTCTAGTTTGCGAGTTAGCATGTGTCTCAAGACCCTGCAGTTGCGCAATATGTTGTAAATAAAAAGAGTATAAATGTGACTATAGTCGTGTTTTGTCATGTCTACAGGGCTCTAATAATGCTTTGTTCATTTTAATCTGAAAAAAAAAATATTTGCCGTTTTATTATTATTATTATATTTATTTATTTATTACTGATTGATTGATTTTCTTTATTCTTGATTTGTTTATTTATTTTTCATCTTATTTTGTGCAGAAAAATAAAAATGAAGATATTTGAGAACAGTGGAATGTTTTATCAGAGCTTTTCTTGTAGAAAATTGGAACCAAAGCCAAGTTTTTAAATTTTTTTTGTTTTTAATAAATGCGTTTTTTTTGGAAAACCTGACGCGGCCCAGCCTCGCCCAGACCCTAGCTCCAGTGGCCCCCAGGTAAATTGAGTTTGAGACCCCTGGTTCAAACAATCGAGAAAAACTGTAAAGCACATCAACTCACCATCCGTGCTGAAGTCGTCGATGAGAATGATTTCATGTATGAGCTGCTGAGGACTCCTCGTCAGGACGCTGGCGGAGGACACAGTAAAGGATGAGCCGGACCGCATCCAAGCCACCCGATGTTGTCATTGGTCCTTCCTTACCTCTTGATGGTGCGCAGCAGCGTGGAGCGAGCCTCGTTGTGGAAAGTGATGATGATGCTGGTGGCGGGAAGGTCGGCGTCATAGTTGAGGGACGCACACCTGCGGGGAAGAAACAGCTCATAAACATTTCTTGATGTAACCAAGCGATAATATTTGGTGTATTTGGTGAAATGTAAATGAGCTAGTTTTTAACCTTCGTCTTGTGTTAGCTTGTATCATCTCTTATGTTAACGGGTCGGTTTTGACCCATATTATGTATTAAATCAGCTATAAAATACACTAAAAACAATAAGTTACCATCAAATTTGCTTCTCATGTCTTGGTTACAGGCGGCACGGTGTTCGAGTGGTTAGCGAGCAGACCTCACAGCTACTTGACCAGGGTTCAATTCCACCCTCGGCCATCTCTGTGTGGAGTTTGCATGTTCTCTCCGGGTACTCCGGTACTCCTCCCACATTCCAAAAACATGCTAGGTTAATTAGCCACTCCAAATTGTCCATAGGTATGAATGTGAGTGTGAATGGTTGTTTGTCTATATGTGCCCTGTGATTGGCTGGCCACCAGTCCAGGGTGTGCCTGATACATGTCTGTATCAGGTGCACCTTTTGGGTGTTAAGTTGCTATGTGATGAATTTAGTGCTGTTGGTAGTGACGACAACATAACTGTCACTGTACACTGGTATATTTGCACATATTTACACATTTGGCACCTAGACCTCACAGCTAGGAGACCCGAGTTCAATCCCACCCTCGGCTATCTCTGAGTGGAGTTAGCATGTTCTCCCCGTGCATGCGTGGGTTTTCTCCGGGTACTCCGGTTTCCTCCCACATTCCAAAAACATGCTAGGTTAATTAGCCACTCCAAATTGTCCATAGGTATGAATGTGAGTGTGAATGGTTGTTTGTCTATATGTGCCCTGTGATTGGCTGGCCACCAGTACAGGGTGGACCCCGCCTCTCGCCCGAAGACAGCTGGGATAGGCTCCAGCTGTGGAGCTGTTATGTGATTCTATGCATTAAAATGTAAAACGGGTCGGACCCTAACACAAGAGGAGGGTTGAATGACCCCACCCCCACCCCCCACGGGGGCTCACCTGTAGTGTCGGGTGTCCCTGATGGTGCGCTCGCCCCCCAGCCGGTCGCTCTCCAGCAGATTGAAGGCGTGCTCCCTGTACGGGTCGTCTCCTGGCTTCAGCTGCTTCGCCGCCAAGTAGGACCTCTCATCGAAGGCGCCCAGCAGCTGCCCCGTCAGATCCCCCCGCGGGGGCTGGCTCACCTGACGACCGCAGGGTAAAATAATAAAATATAAATAAATTGGCCACTGAGCTCATGAAAATGCATGAAAAGCCAAGCGGAGTCGAATGGCTTGAACCTCGGTGATCCGTCATCAGGACCCCCCCCCCCCCCCCCCCAAAAGCTCATCCAGGACGTTTCTCTCCGAGGATACTAAGACACAGAGAAGAGCAGCTGCTTCAATGTTGGCCGACTCCTCTGAATTAAACATGAAGCGCGTCTGCCGCCTCTTTCAAGTCGAGTTAAAAGACTCGACGAGTCACACTGGAATCGAACGTGGCTGGAGATGTCTGCGGACGTGACGGAGACAAAATCCTCCATCGCGGTTAACTGGCTCCACATCCCACCCTAGTGAGTCCATTTCATTCATTAATGGAATAGTTTCATAGTTACTACACTGAAACCCTGTTCATCCTTCTGGGTAAACATAAGAGACCTCTACACATTATATAAAACCCCTATAGTCACCTTTACACTCGCATTACCCAAATTTAGCAGACATAATATCTGAAAATAAGCCATTTAAGAAATATCCATACATCCATCCATTTTACTCCACTTATCCGGGTCCGGGTCGCGGGGGCAGCAGTCCCAGTTGGGAAGCCCAGACTTCCCGGTCCCCGGCCACCTCCTCCACTTCCACCGGGAGGACACCAACGCGTGTCCGAGGTCTGCCCCGGGGCCTTTTCCCTGCTCGAGAACCAGATTTGGCCGCCCTTTGGACCAGGTCGCCCAGGCAACCGCCCTTGACCACCACCCAACACACAATGCACCGGACCCTTATGCTTGCCCCCGTAGGTGGTGGGTCTACGAGGGGCATTTAAGAAGACTTAAGAAGACTCATACCAGTATCTGTTGCTGTAAACGTGTTAGCTAATGCTAACTGCACCTACATAGCTATTTTGAGTGACATCAGTAACTGTTACATTTGTTCACTTCCTGCTTTCCAAAACCTTAAACTGTATTATGGAAAGCAGGAAGTGAACAAATGTAACAGTTTTAAAGATGTGATTAATCCAGTTCAGTCCATAGTTGACTCAAAATTAATTGCAACTAATCACAGATCCACAATTGAAAAATGATGTTGAAAATCCTGCTTTCCAAAACCTTAAACTGTATTATGGAAAGCAGGAAGTGAACAAATGTAACAGTTAGTGATTGTAAAAGTACCAGATGGAGGGGTAGGATTTAATAAGCTTTGCTTCTTCCTACTCCTTTTGGACATGTGGAAATGGGAACTGATTATGGGATGCACTCAATTGTAATCTGATGCATGTTCAAATGAAATTAAACCATTACCATTACATAGTACATACACAACTCTACATAAATACTACTTTTTGTGTATATACAGTAGAGTTCCTATTTCTATAGTAGGATTTTTAAAAGTAGCTCGCAGGCTGAAAAAGTGTGAACACACCAACTTACGTTTTTAAATTCAAATTACACAATGATGCCCTCAGATCGCCATCTCTGTTTTAAATAATCTAAATGAGGGGTCTCAAACTCAGTTTACTTAGGGGCCACTGGAGCTAGGGTCTGGGTGAGACTGGGCCGCATCAGGTTTTCCAAAAAAACCCCAAAAAACGCATTTATTAAAAACAAAAAATTTAAAAAATTTCGCTTTGGTTCCGATTTTCTACAATAAAAGCTCTGATAAAACATCCCACTGTTCTCAAATATCTTACTTTTTATTTTTCTACACAAAATAAGATGAAAAATAAATAAACAAATCAAGAATAAAGAAAATCAATCAATCAGTAATAAATAAATAAATAAATAAATATAATAATACAAGGTCAAATAATAAAAACTTAAGAAAGCACATATAGTTGGTGGGTAGACAAATGATTTTTTTCAGATTAAAATGAACAAAGCATTATTAGAGCCCTGTAGACATGACAAAACACGACTATAGTCACATTTATACTCTTTTTATTTACAACATATTGCGCAACTGCAGGGTCTTGAGACACATGCTAACTCGCAAACTAGAGAGCTAGCGACCTAAACGGTAGCCTTCAAGTTATTTCCTTTCAACTTAAATAGCCAAAAACTTACCACTTCCACACAGATAGGGAGGATAACTATTAACAGTTATTTAACCTTTAACATGAACATGAATCAAACGTAATAATTTTTTCTGGGTACATGATACCATACAGCATCCATATCAAACTTGCGCGGGCCGCACTAACATTAAACTTTCATATCGAGGCGGGGGCCTCAAACTACTGTCCTGCGGGCCACATCTGGCCCGCGGGCCGCGTGTTTGAGGCCCCTGCCATACAGCATCCATATCAAACTTGCGCGGGCCGCACTAACATTAAACTTTCATATCGAGGCGGGGGCCTCAAACTACTGTCCTGCGGGCCACATTTGGCCCGCGGGCCGCATGTTTGAGACCCCTGGTCTAAATCATCTTTCACGTATTGTTGCTAAATACGAGGCGTCTATGGGACCTTTTAGGCTTTTGGAATCACAGGCAGACCACATAAAGCTTAAATGTAAACAAACCAGAAAATGTTCAACAAGCCGACTCAGTCGACTGGTGGGCCTTGTTGTGAAGCCAAAGCTGAGCGTGGAGACGACCGAGACACACGCGTGTGCTTTATAACACACATGGCACCAACATAGACATTTCCTGGTCTCCATGTCAGTGTGGGCGAACAGAACAGATCAGCGCCATATCTATCGGTGTTTGTGTGAGGCCGCCACAGATACATGCCACACTGTCACTGACTGTCTCTTTAAAACGCCATCCGACCTCTACGGGACTCCACAGGGAGGTGTTTGGGCTGTCTGTGGTTGTTCTCAGTTTGGTGACAACAAAGGTGAAGGACCTCCGTGTGCACTGAGAGCAAAGAGCGGCGCTTTGTTACATCATCAGGTCTACACGGTGATGAAGGATCAAAGGAGAACATTGACCTGTAGGATTTGGAGGAGGCGGCTTTCGTCCTTGCATCACTGTTGTGCATGTCAAGGTGCGTTCACTGACACCTGATGAAACACAACAGCCCTGCATGGTGCTGCAACTTACACTAACACTAGCTAGCAAAAGCACTGCAACGCAACACAACCCCCACCCCCCACCCCCCTCTCCCGCTGACTGCTGGTGCTCTGCAGCAACACAACAAGGAGGTGTGTTCAATGTTTTTTCGCACAGGACTTACGGAAAGCCTCTTACAGGTACTTGCTGGGAGGCGGGGAGGAGCCGGGCTCCCATGCAGCCGAGAGCTCGTCTGGAGCCGCAAGGTGGAATGCGCTAAAAGCGCACCCCGGCATCCAGCTGTGAGCCCTCGTCATCATCATCATGACCACCACGCAAACGCATCAACATGCAGCACACACACCCCCCACCGGCCCCGGCCGCCCCTCACTCACTATAAGCGGGAGTGTCCTGTCGTCCCGGTGGATCTCCAGCCGCCCGGGCACCGCCTTCAGCCCGCCGTGGCCCCTGCTGCTGCTGCTGCTGCTCCCGCCGCGGCTCTCCGAGGACGAGGGCGACGACGCCGGAGGCTTGCTGTCCTGCCACAGGTAATAGAAGGTGCCCAGGATCCAGGCAACAGTCAGGATCGCGATGGCGTTGGCCCGAATCCTGCGCATGGTGAGCCCATACGGAGGGGCCCCGGAGGCGAGCCCGTTTGGTGCTGCGGAAGGTGCGGCGGGTCCTCCTCCTCCTCCTCCTCGCTCCGAGGCGATGAGCAAAGCCGCCTTGGCGAAAGGCGAGAAAAGCCTCAATGGGTCCGCGGTGAAGAGACGCTGCCTCCCCTGCCTGGATGCATGGATGGAGCTCTGGGTGGAGGCTGCGCGGTCCTAGCGCCGACGGGTTCTCTATGCTGGAGGGAAGCCACCACAGAAGACTCATCAATCCGCTTTAGACACGAATAAAATTGCATTATGATGCCAAAAGTATACTGCCTGTCTGCTGAGGTGCCTTTGAGCATTGCGCGCTGGTGCAACAAACACTAAGATGTGATTAATCCAGATCAGTCCATAGTTGACTGAAAATTTATCGCAATTAATCACACATCCACAATTGAAAAATGATGTTGAAAATCCTGGTGACTAATTAGCTGGTTCGATTAACTGGTTGCTGGTTCGATTCCCGTCCAAATCCAACTTTGCACCAGACTAGAAAGGAAACAGAAAAACAGAAGAGATGCTGACCGTCTCCTTGGCGTCCGGGGAGCTCCGCCTCACACCCAGCCTGCCATCAAGAGGTCAAGGGGGGCCGAAGGGGGGTCGCAGCCACATCTGTCCACGGGCTGGGCCCAGTTGGTCCTCGTTGCTGATGTCCCTGTTGTCTCACGGCAAAGACGGCGAGGCCCCGCAGCTGCACAGCGCGTCAAGAAGACAATAAAAGATGCGGCCGGGAGATTAGTGGGTGCACGCAGAGCCGCTGGTGAGAGCCAGGCTGCGGTTAGCGTGGAGGTCAGCGTGGAGGTCAGCGCCGTCCATCATCGGGCCAGAGAGGAAGACGTCCTCATTCCCTCCTCGGGCTGGAATGCGTTCTTAAAGACAGTGTCAGAAATTACACAGCAAACTAAACTAAATGTGGACACAGAGGAGCTCTTTACCGTTACTGACTTGTTGCTAGGCAGGATAAGTTCAACCAGAAAGGAATTCATGAGGGCAGAAGAAAAATCATAATGCAGTGCTGATATTTCTCTATGTTTTCACTTTCAAGAGAAGTATAATGAACATCTTTTATTTTACTTTTACTACAATACACTCTTCTGTGTGTACGCTAGCAGCCCCGCCTCCACCCAAGAGACAGACCGAATAATGGAAAAAACGCACCAAGGTGCTGAAAACAACGCCCAGAGTGAACCCTCTTCCTGACCATTTGGAGGCCAGGGACCAGGATAAGATAAAGATATTGGGACGCACCCCAATGGCTAGAAATAAAAAGTATGTAAGAAATCTTTTTGGCTCAAACCACAAAAATTTGTGTTTTTTTTTCATTTAAAATACAAGTTTTAAACCTACATCTGGAGACATTTTTATTCTTTTGATCTGAAACACCTTTTTTTATTTTTTACAAACCAAAACTAAATTTGGAGCGTTCTAATTTGGGATTTTTTTAAATCAAGAAATATCTTGTGTTTTTTTGTTTTTATTAATACAAAAAAACGATTCATCAAAATGTTATTCAAATAATTACAATAAAATAATTAACTAATAATTAAAATTATTTAAAAACATAAAAAATAATAAAAACATTTTACATTAAAATTTTGGGGTGTATTCTTTTAAATCTGACATACACAAAAATAACATTAAAAATATAAACAATATATAATCGGTATATCCACATTATTATGGTTATGATTACATGACTATGATGATTATTTCAAACAAAGAAAAAATACATAAAAATAAAATAAAACACAAAGACAAAGTGTAGTTTTTGATGCTTTTACTGAAAAAGAGCATCATCTGGGAATTTCTTCTTATTTGATACAAAAAATATTTCTGATTTTTAAAACAAAAGTAAAGATTCAAACCAGTATGTCCAATTTGGGGGGGCATTTTTGTTTTTATTTGAATCACAATTTAAAAAAAAAGTTTTTCCTTCTTATCTGAAACAAAGAAAATATATTTGTTTAACAATATATATATTTTTTTTAATCCAAAATTTTGAGTGGCTTTTTAAAAAAATGAACAATTTGAATTAACATAATTATTTGTTGTTGTTTTTCAATTAACAATCTCCACGTTTTCATACCCAAATGGACAAATAAAATACTTCCGGAAGTGGCTCACTATGCTGCATGTTGTCGTGAAAACTAATAAAACAGCATTTATTTACACTTTTCATGGCATTTTTTAAATGTGAAATAGACCTAGGTGTGTTACACTCAAATGTGTCATATACTCTATGTGTGTATTTAACATAGCAGTGCTAAATTAAATTTTCTTTAACTTTATTCTCATAATATAACTTTTTATTCTTGTTAAATTATGTATTTATTTTCATCCGTTCACATGTTTTTTCACGTTAATTTAATTTTTTTATGGAAGATTTTTAACTGTTTTTTAAAAAAAAAGAGCTGCAGGCTGAAAATGGCCCTTGTGCCACACTTTGAACACCCCCGAGCTAAGCAATCTTACACTAAAAAAGTGACATTTTCTGGAACTTTAACTTTATTCTCATAATATAACTTTTTATTCTTGTTAAATTACGTGTTTTTTCACGTTAATTTCTTTTTTTAATGGAAGACTTTTAACTTTTTTTAAACTTAAAAAAAAAAATTAGCTGCAGGCTGAAAATGGCTCCTGTGCCACACTTTGAACACCCCTGAGCTAAGCAATCTTACACTGAAAAGTGACACTCAAATGTGTCATATACTCTATGTGTGTATTTAACATAGCAGTGCTAAATGCCTGCAGTGATTCTCAGTGGAACCAAAAGGCTGGCGACATCCAGGGTGGGAGGATCTGTGCACACACGCACACACACACGCACACACACGCACACACACACACACACAGATGGAATTCCTGCATGATAACAGTGGAAAGTCAACCAATTGCCTTTCAGCTTTGCGCTTTACAAGTTCAGTCTTGTGTGTGTATGTGCATGTGTGTGTATGTGCATGTGTGTGTGATGCAAACAGAGTCATCCAAGATATTATAACTTTTTATTCTTGTTAAATTATGTATTTTTTCTCAATCATTTACGTGTTTTTTCACGTTAATTTCTTTTTTTAATGGAAGATTTTTAACTTTTTTTAAAACTTAAAAAAAAAAGAGCTGCAGGCTGAAAATGGCTCCTGTGCCACACTTTGAACACCCCTGAGCTAAGCAATCTTACACTGAAAAGTGACATTTTCTTGAACTTTAACTTTATTCTCATAATATCATAACTTTTAATTCTTGTTAAATTATGTATTTATTCTCATTAATTTACATGTTTTTTCACGTTAATTTCTTTTTTTTTATGGAAGATTTTTAACTTTAAAAAAAAAAACGAGCTGCATGCTGAAAATGGCCCCTGCGCCACACTTTGAACACCTCCGAGCTAAGCAATCTTACATTGAAAAGTGACATTTTCTTGAACTTTAACTTTATTCTCATATTATAACTTTTTATTCTTGTTAAATTATGGATTTATTCTCATTCGTTCACGTGTTTTTTCAAGTTAATTTCATTTTTTTATGGAAGATTTTTAACTTTTTTCTGGAAATTTTTTTGTAAAAAAAAAAAAAGAACTTTTTTGAAAAAAGTTTATGAATTTTTTCTAAAAATATTTACTACTCTTTGGGGGCAATTTATGACTTTTATTATGTAAAATATACAACTTTATTCATGACTATTTCTGTAAAATTTCTGAGATGATGAAATGATTGTGATCAAGTATGTTTTGTGGTAATTATTGTAGCAAGTCTTTAGCCGTCAGGGCAGTAAAGTGTTAGCTTACCTGTGATGTGTCTGAGCAAGCATTGGAAGACATCCCGCCCTAAAGACAGCTCTGGTTAAAACATGAAGATACTATTGTCATCATGCAGTGTGTGTGTGTGTGTGTGTGTGTGTGCATGTACACACCTTCTTTCAAGTAGGCACCAGACTTTCCTTAATCGGTCATGTGGTTTGCTTCTTTCCTACTTACGTCTTTCTCTGGGAACAAAGCGTCATGTGCTTTTCCTCACACACCAGACGGGTGGAGCTGCAGGAAGGTGTGGATATCTTGGTTATGGGAAGAGGGGGGGGGGGACAAGTCAATCAAATGATGTTTAAGAATGAGTGACAGGCTGTGCCGACACATCTCTGGGAGAAAAGCCGAAACACAACTCTGAAACTCCGTCACCACTTCCTGTCCGCACATCAAGACATTTATAGCAACACGAACGAACACAAGTCTTATTTAGGTCTACTATATCTGGTAATAGCAGTGCAAAGGTGAATATAGGGGTGTTATTTCATGTCTAGAGAGCTCTAATAATGTTCAAAACTGCATTTAGATCTACTATATCTGGTGCAAAGGTGAATATAGGGGTGTTATTTCATGTCTGGAGAGCTCTAATAATGTTCAAAACTGCATTTAGGTCTACTATATCTGGTAATAGCAGTGCAAAGGTGAATATAGGGGTGTTATTTCATGTCTAGAGAGCTCTAATAATGTTCAAAACTGCATTTAGGTCTAGTATATCTGGTAATAGCAGTGCAAAGGTGAATTATAGGGGTGTTATGTCATGTCTAGAGAGCTCTAATAATGTTCAAAACTGCATTTAGGTCTACTATATCTGGTAATAACAGTGCAAAGGTGAATTATAGGGGTGTTATTTCATGTCTAGAGAGCTCTAATAATGTTCAAAACTGCATTTAGGTCTACTATATCTGGTAATAGCAGTGCAAAGGTGAATGTAGGGGTGTTATTTCATGTCTAGAGAGCTTTAATAATGTTCAAAACTGCATTTATAAGGTCATAAATAGGTTTTCTATGCTCTAACTTATGACATTGTTAAATTATAACTCATATTTTGCAGGAATCCACTTATCGCAGCCATGAAGTACAAGGGATTACTGTACTTCGAAAAATCACTTTTGCATAATAGTGGACCTTTAAATAAAGCACCAATCCAACCCATGCAGAACATGAGCTGGTGGTGAAGTGACTAAGATGAATCATGTGGTGGTTTCTAGCATACGTGGAAAGTGTCTGCTCACACACACACACACACACACACACACACACACACACACACACACCATCGATCCTGGAAGTCATCCGCACAGTGGAAAGCAGGAGGAGGTTTCAGCAACATCCAAATCCTTCGTCACATCATCACTTTTGGCCACAATGCCTGAGAAGGTCTGCCGGCTAAGCTGGTACCGTCCTGTTTTCCATGAAGGCACGGGCGCACCTTTCCAACACGGCGGCATTCCAGTAGCCTCAGGAGAATAGCATGACGACAATCTGGACAAACGCAGCCGACGTCATGGGGACCGCGTTGTTGCCTGGCAGTCGGGTGTTGTGGTTGTGTTGGTCCCGCTGGCCCGGCTCTCGAACAGCGGAGTGTTTGACCCTTCTGACACGAGAAGCCTAAAGGTGCTGACTCACTGGAACGGCGGGCTCACCACAATTAGATGCTTCATTATTATCCATAGACGTGAAAAATGCATTTGTCTACTTCATATCTTCACATCTGAAAGCAGAAATATATTTTTTGAAAAAAAAAAAAATATAATAAAAAATTACATTTGGAAAGAACAAACGTTTGATATCAGCAATTTTTGATTTTTTTTCTTTGTATCTCAAAGACAAATCTTTTAATATTTTATTCATTAAAAAACTATTAAAAAAAACTAAAATATGAATAAATATTTTGGTACTGAAACCGCGTTCTGTCCATTCTTTTATTTTTATCTCAACCACAAAGAAAAATACTTTTTGAAAATTCAAAAAAAAATAAGTTAAAAAAATTAATTTGTTCTCTTATCTGAAACAAAAAGTTCTTTTTTTTAATAATAAAAACGTGGGGATATCTCCAATTTTGATGAACTTTAAAAAAAATCTGAACAAAAACATTTTAACAAAAAATTTCAGATGGGGACAAAAATAACAAAATATATATTTTTTTCCTTATCACCCCCTTTTTTTAAACAATAAAAATTGAGGGATTAAAAAAAGGAGTGTCTCCCCCCCCAAAATACATCTATTTAAAAAAAAAAAACGTAAATTTCAAATTTGAAATAAATTTTTTAAGATTTCTTTGTCTTTTCATCTGAAAAAGACAACAATTGGGGGATAAAATAATCTTAGCACATTTAGGGGGATAAAATCTCATTTCATTAAAGTGACTTTAAATACATGATGACCTTTTAATGAATAATGTATAGAAATTTAAAAAGTACACATAGGTTATGATAAATATGATAGAGAGGTTTTGCCATGTATCCAATTTTGAGACTTAAAAAAAAATCTGAACCACAAAAAAATTGTTACAAAAAATTTCGGACGGAACAAATAATAAAATATATAAATTTTTCCTTACCACCCCCCTTTTTTTAAACAATAAAAATTGAGGGATTAAAAAAGCATCTATTTTTTAAAAACCTTGGAAGAAGAAAGCATTGATTTTTTTCTTTTCATCTGAAAAAGACAACAATTGGGGGATAAAATCATCTTAGCTCGTTTAGGGGGATTAAATCTCATTTCATTAAAGTGACTTCAAATACATGATGACCTTTTAATGAATAATGTATAAAAATTAAAAAAGTACACATAGGTTATGATAAATATGATGGTTTTGCCATGTATCCAATTTTGAGACTTTAAAAAAAATCTGAACCACAAAAAAAAAAAAAATTAATTTCGGACGGGAACAAAAATAACAAAAAAATTGTTTTCCCTTCTTGTCCCTTTTTTTTTAACAATAAAAATTGAGGGATTAAAAAAAGGGGTGTCTCCCCTCCCCCCAAAAAACATATTTTTTAATTTTTTCAATTTTTCTATTTTCTGTCATGCAAACACATTGGCCCACAGGGAAAAGATGCCGGACAGGAAATGCATGCAAACAATCCATCTGCATGAATAAAAGACTGATTTCATTTCTGTTTTTTTTTTATTATTGAGTTAGCAAGATAACAGTCAAACTTTGTGGCATCACACACACACACACACACACAGGGCGGCGTGCGGGATGACGCTAAAGCAGTTGAAGAAGGAGACTGCATGTAACAGCACAGACTTGGTGACTGTTTTTAAACGAGGGAGTCGTACTAAAATGCATCCAACCCCGGTACCGCACCAATTAATAAATAAACTTTGTTCCGTTGGCATTCAAATTTCATGGAGCAAAACATGAAACAGAAACGTTAGCGGGAGCTACAGTGAAACACAAACATCTCTCTCGCAATCTGAAGAGTCACAAAAGTACGGCTGGTGGCGTCCTCTTGTCCCGCTACGGCGCCACCTGTGGGTGCAATGGCGTCCAGTTTTTCCATTCACAATGCAGTTTGGGAGGCGACGTGCTTTCCTCTCGTTCCCAGGCTACAAAACGTCCGCTAAAAAAGGCACGCGGCATTCTCAAAGCGCTCGTGTCCAAGATCCACCGGTGTCCACTCGCCAGTCAGTGAAAGAGGGGCTTCCCAGGGGCGGACGGACGTCACTCGGTGGGACACGTGCTGCGATCTTTGCAGCAGAAGTAATGCACCACCACGCCGTTGGGATATCGGGCAAACGCACTGCGAAACAAACCCAGCCTCTTCTCAGACTTCTGCTTCGACTGCCAATGTTTTCATTTCAACGGTTCTGGTTCCGATTCAGATTGCCCGTTTACATTACGGCCCCTAGCGCTTAATTCTTTAAATTCTTTGACTGGGATGTTGCTGTGGTTTGGACTTTTTATTCAACCTAATTTTTTTTCCAAAAATGACAACTTGATTTTATTTTTTGCTAATAATATTGCAACTAATTATGATTTTATTCTCATTGCATTTACAAATTTATTCCCCTAGTTTATTTGTTTGGTTTGTTTACAAACTTCTAAAAAATGTCTCTTAAATATCTCAATGTTTTTCTTGTAAAATAGAATTTTTTTAATACTTTAATACTTTTTTTATACTGATAATTGCATTTTTTCTGGGAAAATTAATGCTGATATTTCCCTTTTTCTGCACGCCACATTTTGGACACCTCCCTTAAAGTGAAACATTTCCACAAGTCTTTTTTTTGACGGCTGTTTGGACACAATGGGACAAAATGTGGCATTTTAGTGCCATTTTTCTGGGAAATCTCATGTTTAGATAGACGCTGCCCCAAAGGAACTACTGGTATTCCTACACACCAGCAACCTGAAAAAAAAGACACAAGGTTTACCTGTTCCCTATTTTCTTCTTGCACACTCTGCACGTCTTCTCCTCCGTGATGACACATTTGACCTGCTGGTGGAAGATGCGTTCCTCCTGCACCTGAGACGCCAGAGATGTGTCCATTATGTACTACGTATGAGGGGCTGTGCTGTGTTGTGTTAGGACTCGGTAGACTACGATGACCCACTCACCCTGAGGAACTCGGCCTGCAGAAGACTCTTCAGCACCTGGTTGCAGCGTTTCCTCTGAGCCTTCTCCTCCAGGACGCTCTCCAGGAAGACTCGGATCTCCTTGATCTGAGTGTTGGCTGGCAGCAGGTTGATGGCCTGCAGGGACGGACAACAAAAGTTACATTCATATGTCCCAAACCCCCCCAGCTTGTTTTTATACAGCTTTAGCATATTCATTCATTCATTCATTTTCTACCGCTTTTTCCTCACGAGGGTCGCGGGGGGTGCTGGAGCCTATCCCAGCTGTCTTCACGCGTGAGGCGGAGTACACCCTGGACTGGTGGCCAGCCAATCACAGGGCACATATAGACAAACAACCATTCACACTCACATTCATACCTATGGACAATTTGGAGTGGCTAATTAACCTAGCATGTTTTTGGAATGTGGGAGGAAACCCACGCATGCACGGGGAGACCACACAGAGATGGCAGAGAGTGGAATTGAACGCTGGTCTCCTAGCTGTGAGGTCTGCGCGCTAACCACTAGACCGCCATGCCGCCTATTAGCATATTCATATTCATTCATTCATTCATTTTCTACTGCTAGTGGTTAGCACGCAGACCTCACAGCTAGGAGACCAGGGTTCAATTCCACCCTCGGCCATCTCTGTGTGGAGTTTGTCCGGGTACTCCGGTTTCCTCCCACATTCCAAAAACATGCTAGGTTAATTAGCCACTCCAAATTGTCCATAGGTATGAATGTGAGTGTGAATGGTTGTTTGTCTATATGTGCCCTGTGATTGGCTGGCCACCAGTCCAGGGTGTACCCCGCCTCTCGCACGAAGACAGCTGGGATAGGATCCAGCACCCGCACCGACTCTCGTGAGGAAAAGCGGTAGAAAATGAATGAATGAACGAATGAAAGAATGTAACCTTTGTATACGCCTCATTCCGAAAGAATAGTGCCAATCCCAATGAATATATAATGGGATTAACAGGGGTGGAATATTCATTTCCCCAATCCGATCGTGGTATCTTGTAGCCGCTCAAACGGAAAGTTGTCAGGGTGCGTTCTTCTTCTTCTGTTGTTTATTGGCGGTTGGCAAGCAGCTTTGGTGTGCATTAGCGCCATCTGTGGAACAGAATCTAAACCCTTCTATACGCCATTCATAAGTCCATAAGTCAAAAGAAAATATATATCTATATAAAACATGTACCCAGTTGAATTATAAAATATTAGCAAGATTGAATTTGATCCTTTCCTGGTTAAATTTATCATATCGCATGCTCAGATATGACGTAACACGCAGATCCAGACGTTCTTCACTTTTCAAAATGGAGGCCAGCAATCGGCACTGGACTGCTACGGAAAGTTTGTTTTTGATCCAAACTAAATTTCAAGACTGGACAAAAACTGGCAATACGGAATTATTCCAACAAGTGAAAGAACAACTCGGGGAAGTCGGTATCGCGTGATGTTGGTGTTTACGTTTTACTGGGCATGCCCTATTGACTATTCTGGTTGATTATAGCGACGCATGTAGACAAGAGATTGGAATATTCCTTTCCATGGATACCACTGTTTCCGGAAAAGTCATTCGGAAAGAGAAAAACTCCTCATGTAAACATGGCTACTGTGGAGTGTCTGTGGTGTAAAGACTGGCATAGCAATGTAATATTGGTCCGTGTGGCAACACCTAGCTTGTTCCTCCTATAGACTTAGTGATGTTTTCCAATGTAAAAAAACGTGCCGTGGCTCAAAAAAGGTTGAAAAACACTGCTCTAAATTATGAGTTCCAAACTGTACATGAGCTACAGTATATAGCTAGTATGTATGTCTTATAATGATTATGATAATTTCAACGTTGTATGTCATTCATTCATTCATTTTCTACCGCTTTTTCCTCACGAGGGTCGCGGGGGTGCTGGAGCCTATCCCAGCTGTCTTCAGGCGAGAGGCGGGGTACACCCTGGACCGGTGGCCAGCCAATCACAGGGCACATATAGACAAACAACCATTCACACTCACATTCATACCTATAGACAATTTGGAGTGGCTAATTAACCTAGCATGTTTTTGGAATGTGGGAGGAAACCGGAGTACCCGGAGAAAACCCACGCATGCACGGGGAGAACATGCAAACTCCACACAGAGATGGCCGAGGGTGGGATTGAACCCTGGTCTCCTAGCTGTGAGGTCTGCGCGCTAACCACTCGACCGCCGTGCCGCCCCGTTGTATGTCATAATTAAAAAAAAAAAATTCCACTGCATTATATACAGTGAAGAAAATAAGTATTTGAACACCCTGCTATTTTGCTATTTCTCCCACTTAGAAATCATGGAGGGGTCTGAAATTTTCATCGTAGGTGCATGTCCACTGTGAGAGAGATAAACTAAAAAGAAAAATCCAGAAATCACAATGCATGATTTTTTTAACAATTTATTTGTGTGATACAGCTGCTAATAAGTATTTGAACACCTGAGAAAATGAATGTTAATATTTGGTACAGTAGCCTTTGTTTGCTATTACAGAGGTCAAACGTTTCCTGTAGTTTTTCACCAGGTTTGCACACACTGCAGGAGGGATCTTGGCCCACTCCTCCACACAGATCTTCTCTAGATCAGTCAGGTTTCTGGGCTGTCGCTGAGAAACACGGAGTTTGAGCTCCCTCCAAAGATTTTCGATTGGGTTCAGGTCTGGAGACTGGCTGGGCCATGCTAGAACCTTGATATGCTTCTTACGGAGCCACTCCTTGGTTTTCCTGGCTGTGTGCTTCGGGTCGTTGTCGTGTTGGAAGACCCAGCCACGACCCATCTTCAATGCTCTGACAGAGGGAAGGAGGTTGTTCCCCAAAATCTCACAATACACGGCCCCAGTCATCCTCTCTTTAATGCAGTGCACTCGTCCTGTCCCATGTGCAGAAAAACACCCCCAAAGCATGATGCTACCACCCCCATGCTTCACAGTAGGGATGGTGTTCTTCGGATTGTACTCTTCATTCTTCTTCCTCCAAACACGCTTATTGGAATTATGACCAAAAAGTTCTATTTTGGTCTCATCTGACCATAAAACTTTCTCCCATGACTCCTCTGTATCATCCAAATGGTCATATGCAAACTTAAGACGGGCCTTGACATGTGCTGGTTTAAGCAGGGGAACCTTTCGTGCCATGCATGATTTCACATCATGACGTCTTAGTGTATTACCTACAGTAACCTTGGAAACGGTGGTCCCAGCTCTTTTCAGGTCATTGACCAAGTCCTGTCGTGTAGTTCTGGGCTGATTCCTCACCTTTCTTAGAATCATTGAGACCCCACGAGGTGATATCTTGCATGGGGCTCCACTCCGATTGAGATTGACCGTCATGTTTAGCTTCTTCCATTTTCTAATGATAGCTCCAACAGTGGACCTTTTTTCACCAAGCTGCTTGGTAATTGCTCCGTAGCCCTTTCCAGCCTTGTGGAGGTGTACAATTTTGTCTCTGGTGTCTTTGGACAGCTCTTTGGTCTTCGCCATGTTACAAGTTAAAGTCTTACTGATTGTATGGGGTGGACAGGTGTCTTTATGCAGCTAACGACCTCAAACAGGTGCATCTGATTCAGGATGATACATGGAGTGCAGGTGGACTTCTAATGGGCAGACTAACAGGTCTTTCAGGGTCAGAATTCTAGATGATACACAGGTGTTCAAATACTTATTTGCAGCTGTATCACACAAATAAATTGTTAAAAAATCATGCATTGTGATTTCTGGATTTTTCTTTTTAGTTTATCTCTCTCACAGTGGACATGCACCTACGATGAAAATTTCAGACCCCTCCATGATTTCTAAGTGGGAGAAATAGCAAAATAGCAGGGTGTTCAAATACTTATTTTCTTCACTGTATGTACCAAGCGTTCCCCTGTGCCGTGGTACCTTGGTGGTGTTGAGCTTGCTGTGGTGCAGCTCCAGGACCTGCAGGGCAGCCTGGAGGTTGGCCTGCGGCTCCGTCAGCTCCATCTTGATGGGCCCCAGGCAGTGGACGTCCGGGGGAGACAGGTACATCCGCAGCAGAGACAGATAAACCTGCATGGGTGGGGGTGGGACAACCGGATCCTTAGCGGCGCTTTTTTGTTGGTTACGCAACATTAGGTACTCCTCAATTTAGAGTTAGGAATATAAAAATAAGCTACTCACGTCTTTGTTTCCTTCCACGGCGCTGCTGTAATGGCGGTGGCAGTATCTGCAGAGAAAATAATCCCCTTTCATTTCCACAATGTGCACCAGAGACAATAAACAGGCCTGTAATGACTCTCTATTAACAGTGTGTGTGTGTGTGTGTGTGTGTGTGTGTGCACACTCACTCCTCAGCCATGCGCGTGTCTTTGAGGATGTGCACGTAGATGAAGAGCGCCTGCTCGTGTTTTCCCATCCGACCCAGAAGCAAGGCCCGCTCCTCCAGCAGACCTGGCAGGAAGAACCTAAGGTCAAGGTGTGCGGGTTTTGGGACGCACCTTACAATCAGGTCATTCTTGAACTCATTCAATCCCAAAAGCCGTCCCTCTCCGTGCCGGACATTTTTGATGATTTGGACTGATTTTTCAAGACAAAGAATATTGTGTTCTTGGAATGTATTGACTTGGTATATCCCAAAAGAGTCATCTTTCATCAGGAAAAAAGGTTCTTTTCTGCTTTTTTTGGGGGATCACAATAGATGAAAATATGAGCTGGAAACCTCATATTACAAATATACAACATAAGGTGGCCAGAAATATTTCAGTATTGAACAAAGCAAAATTTGTTCTCAATCAGAAATCACTCCACACTCTTTATTGCTCTCTGGTTCTACCATATCTTACTTATTGTGTGGAAATATGGGCTAATAACTATAAAAGCAATCTTCACTGGCTAAATGTACTGCAAAAAAGGTCAGTAAGGATAATTCATAATGCCGCCTACAGAGAACATACTAACTCCTTATTTGTAAAATCACAAATACTTCAACTTGCTGATATAGTTCATCTTCAAACAGCTAAAATAATGCATAAGGCTAAAAATAAGCAATTAGCTAAAAATGTCTTCTTCTCTACAAGAGAGGAGAAATATGATCTCAGGGAAGAAGTACATTTGAAACACTTCTATGCTATGCTATTCAATTAAAATTAAACCGCAAAAATTAAGTAGTTTTTTTTATTTTATTTTTGTCACGTACCAAAGTACAAGGTGATATGAGCATCCAATGACAAGTTTTTTTTTTGTTTTTTTTTAAATAATGCACTATAATCCCAATCCGAGCTGTTTGAAGATGAACTATATCAGCAAGTTGAAGTATTTGTGATTTTCGAAATAAGGAGTTAGTATGTTCTCTGTAGGCGGCATTATGAATTATCCTTACTGACCTTTTTTGCAGTACATTTAGCCAGTGAAGATTGCTTTTATAGTTATTAGCCCATATTTCCACACAATAAGTAAGATATGGTAGAACCAGAGAGCAATAAAGAGTGTGGAGTGATTTCTGATTGAGAATGTGTAAACAACGATGTCATAACAAGAACACATAAAATGTTGAAATGTAAAAAAGAAAAAAAAAAGAAAAGTGACAGTGAAAATTGGACTTCTAGCAGCTACTGGACCACAAACTAAAACAAATGTGTAAATTTTGTTTCTAAGGCAAAACATACCAGCTCTGAATACACGCACACAAAAATGGAAAAACTCTGAAAGACAAAACTTACAAAGCTTATGTAGCTTACATATCTTACCATCAAAAGGAAAGTCACTAATGAGCCGGGCCGGTTCATAACTGCTGGATATGTCCAAAAAGGACAGCAGCTTGTTTCTAAACTCTCCCAGTTCACCTTTCTCTGTCCCGGCAGCAACGGCAGCGACTCCTGAAATCAACAAGAAAGGACATTAAGACACTTAGCACAGGGGTCTCAAAGACGCGACCCGCGGGCCAAATGTGGCCCACAGGACACTAGTTTGAGGCCCCCGCCTTGATATGAAAGTTTAATGTTAGTGCGGCCCGCGCAAGTTTGATGTGGATGCTGTATGGTATCATGTACCCAGAAAAATTTATTACGTTTGATTAATGTTCATGTTAAAGGTTAAATAACTGTTAATAGTTATCCTCCCTATCCGTGTGGAAGTGGTAAGTTTTTGGCCATTTAAGTTGAAAGGAAATAACTTGGAGGCTACCGTTTAGGTCGCTAGCTCTCTAGTTTGCGAGTTAGCATGTGTCTCAAGACCCTGCAGTTGCGCAATATGTTGTAAATAAAAAGAGTATAAATGTGACTATAGTCGTGTTTTGTCATGTCTACAGGGCTCTAATAATGCTTTGTTCATTTTAATCTGAAAAAAATCATTTGTCTACCCACCAACTATATGTGCTTTCTTAACTTTTTATTATTTGCCCTTTTATTGTTATTATTATATTTATTTATTTATTTATTACTGATTGATTGATTTTCACTAGGGCGGCACGGCGGCCTAGTGGTTAGCGTGCAGACCTCACAGCTAGGAGACTAGGGTTCAATTCCACCCTCGGCCATCTCTATGTGGAGTTTGCATGTTCTCCCCGTGCATGCGTGGGTTTTCTCCGGGTACTCCGGTTTCCTCCCACATTCCAAAAACATGCTAGGTTAATTGGTGACTCCAAATTATCCATAGGTATGAATGTGAGTGTGAATGGTTGTTTGTCTATATGTGCCCTGTGATTGGCTGGCCACCAGTCCGGGGTGTACCCCGCCTCTCGCCCGAAGACAGCTGGGATAGGCTCCAGCACCCCTGCGACCCTTGTGAGGGAAAAGCGGTAGAAAATGAATGAATGATTTTCTCTATTCTTGATTTATTTATTTTTCATCTTATTTTGTGTAGAAAAATAAAAAGTAAGATATTTGAGAACAGTGGAATGTTTTATCAGAGCTTTTCTTGTAGAAAATCGAAACCAAACCAAAGTTTATTCATTTTTCTGTTTTTAATAAATGCATTTTTTTGTTTATTTTTTGGAAAACCTGATGCGGCCCAGTCTCGCCCAGACCCTAGCTCCAGTGGCCCCCAAGTAAATTGAGTTTGAGACCCCTGCTTTAGCACTTCTATAATCCACTCATTGGACTTGGAAATAAATTAAAAGCACCGCAAGTTAGATTTCCTGTTTGGCTTCTTCTGAGCCACACACCTTCTGGCAGCGAGTTGAGGTACTGCTTCATCAGACTTTGGACCCTCTCCAGGTAGAGCTGGATGAGCGTGTTGTGAAACTGCGGGCCCTTGTCGTCCCACACGTAGATGATGTGCTCCAAATACGGAATGGCCAGCTCCTTGAAGCCCTCCTTCAGGAAGTTGAGCACCTTGTCCCTGGGCAACGTCTCCACCTCGGTCAGGTCCTCTGTGAAGATCTGAGGAGCAGATCACGGGTGAGTCCAAGCTATAAATGTCATCAAAGGAACCTCAGACGACATAACGTACCTTCAGCCCATCCTCAGGACAGATCTTTAGGACCCAGGGAGAAAATTCAAAGATCATTCCCAGATTCTCAACTCCTGTGTGTGGAAAAAATATCAAGTAGCGAAAAAACACACATATATGTTAGGTACTACGTGAGGTACAATGAAGTTCTGCAGCTATGTTGAGGATCAGTAGAGGACATCAGCAACCTATGGTTTAATTTCATTTGAACATGCATCAGATTCCAATTGAGTGCATCCCATAATCAGTTCCCAGTCCCACATGTCCAAAAGGAGTAGGAAGAAGCAAAGCTTATTAAATCCTACCCCTCCATCTGGTACTTTTACAATCGCTGTTACATTTGTTCACTTCCTGCCTTTTTCTAATAACAATTTAATTTATCTAATTTTTCTAATCTCATTTTTCAAATTATTTTTTTTATAAAAAAAATTAAAATAATTTTTTTTTTTAATTATTTTTTTTTTTTTGTGCATGTTCAAATGATGTCACATTACAGCGATTCAGCATTGACGGCTGACTTTTGGTCCAAAAAGTAGGCGTAAAGGGGACTATAGGGGTGTTATTTCATGTCTACGGGGCTCTAATAGTGTTTAAAGACATTTTGCCTGATGGCTGCCATGTTCCCCCACCCTTGATTTTACATACATGTGCTTGTCAGGTGTGTACCAAAGGTTGTGGCGTTTGAGATAAAGCCCTAAAGTTAAGACGTTTCAAGTCCATCCAGGTTATGGGGTTTAACAACAGCACCGTCACAGCGCCAGAGGCAACACAATGGAGTGCGTGTTTGATTGTCACCCTTTTGTGTGCTGCGGTTCAAGAGCAGAAGAATTTGACTGTTTTCACATGGCTGTAAATATGAAGTACATTTGCTGACATGCTAAACTTCACAGTCAATCATTCATGTCCCGCCCCCCTGCCACAAAATCCCACCAACAAACAAAAGAATTTGGACACAGAGACGAGACGCTCACCAAGCCTCTGGAGATACTGCACGGTGCGCTCGTGGCCCTTCAGGGGAGAGTTGGCCTTGGTGGACTGATCCAGCAGAACCTGCAGAGCTGAGAGGGGCCCAAGCAGGGGCCTCAGTTATGTAAAATACATAGCACCACATATTTCACAATGTATAACGCTTCCTCTAATTATGCAAACATACCACCTCTGCGCTGCCAATCGTACTGCTTCACGATCTTTTTTTCAAAAATATATGAATGAATAAATCGTGCAGTATTTATATTATTTTTATAATTTTTTTTATATTTTTATATTATTATATTACAGTATTTGTATGATTTTTTAATATATTTTTTGATTAAGTGAGGAATTTTAATCATAAAAATGTCTGGATTAACTAATGTCATATACGCCACTCAAAGATGTTGTGATGATACTGTATGTGCAGTGTGTTCAGTGACACACAAGCACCAGACCCGATCGCTGGAACAACAGGCTTTTATTGCAGGGTTGAATTACCTCCCGACAGCCATAATAATCCCGGATTAAAAACAGGCTACGGTTGTGGCTGCAACCCACACCAAGCTTCGATTCAACTTGGAAGCCCTGTCATCACTTCCTGTCTTACTCTTACTTCGCTTCCATACCATTTAGAGCACCACATACGAGCACAAGTCTTATTTATGTCTTAAATGACTCATTTACTACTATTATGTCTATTATATTTGGTAATACGGGTGTAAAAGTGACTATAGGGGTGTTATTTCATGTCTAGAGGGCTCTAATAATGTTTAGAAACTGTATTTAGAAAGTCATAAACAGGTTTGCTTTGCACTAACAACAACAAAAAATCCCTTTTATAAGGATGCTACTTGGCGGAGAAGGAAAAGACCAAATCCCAAGAGAGTTATCTCACATTCCACATGAAGTATGTCTATGAACTCATTCATTAAGAGAAACCAAGTGAAACCCCAAATGGGGCAGGAACAAAACTCCCTCTAGGGAAGAAACCTTGATGAGAACAGAGACTCTGTAGTGCTGGTGTCTGTCTCAACCGGCTGGTTTAAGACAGAAAGATATAGTACAGTAGAACAGGAGACGCTTTATCTGAGTCCAAAGAGCAGAGGATCAGCGTATCAGGAGAACGGGGCCAGCTTTAACTCCATGCTTAAGAAAAAAAGGTGACTTTTGAGTTGACTTTGAAATAAGAAGAGATCGAGTGGTTAGCGCGCAGACCTCACAGCTAGAAGACCAGGGTTCAATTCCACCCTCGGCCATCTCTGTGTGGAGTTTGCATGTTCTCCCCGTGCATGCGTGGGTTTTCTCCGGGTACTCCGGTTTCCTCCCTCATTCCAAAAACATGCTAGGTTAATTAGCCACTCCAAATTGTCCATAGGTATGAATGTGAGTGTGAATGGTTGTTTGTCTATATGTGCCCTGGGATTGGCTGGCCACCAGTCCAGGGTGTGCCTGATACATGTTTGTATCAGGTGCACCTTTTGGGTGTTAAGTTGCTATGTGATGAATTTAGTGCTGCTGGTAATGACAACATCATAACTGTCACTGTACACTGGTATATTTGCACATTTACACATTTGGCACCTAGACCTCACAGCTAGGAGACCCGAGTTCAATCCCACCCTCGGCTATCTCTGTGTGGAGTTAGCATGTTCTCCCCGTGCATGCGTGGGTTTTCTCCGGGTACTCCGGTTTCCTCCCACATTCCAAAAACATGCTAGGTTAATTAGCCACTCCAAATTGTCCATTGTCCAAAACGCATTTATTGAAAACAGAAAAATGAATAAACTTTGCTTTGGTTTTGATTTTCTACAAGAAAAGCTCTGATAAAACATTCCACTGTTCTCAAATATCTTACTTTTTATTTTTCTACACAAAATAAGATGAAAAATAAATAAACAAATCAAGAATAAAGAAAATCAATCAGTAATAAATAAATATAATAATAATAATAAAAGGGCAAATAATAAAAACTTAAGAAAACCATATATAGTTGGTGGGTAGACAAATGATTTTTTTCAGATTAAAATGAACAAAGCATTATTAGAGCCCTGTAGACATGACAAAACACGACTATAGTCACATTTATACTCTTTTTATTTACAACATATTGCGCAACTGCAGGGTCTTGAGACACATGCTAACTCGAGAGCTAGTGACCTAAACGGTAGCCTTCAAGTTAATTCCTTTAAACTTAAATAGCCAAAAACTTACCACTTCCACACGGATAGGGAGGATAACTATTAACAGTTATTTAACCTTTAACATGAACATTAATCAAACGTAATAATTTTTTCTGGGTACATGATACCATACAGCATCCATATCAAACTTGGCGGGCCGCACTAACATTAAACTTTCATATCAAGGCAGGGGCCTCAAACTAGTGTCACATTTGGCCCGCGGGCCGCGGGCTTGAGACCCCTGATCTAATTGGAATAGGGTAGGCTGAGAAAGCAGCTCGTAGTTGCTGGCGAAGGGAACCCCCCCTTGCGAGATTAAACAGATCCCAATGCAGTCAGAACCGTGGCTTCCATTCAAACGCCAAAGCTGGCATCCGTTAGCATGAGTCAATGTCACAGCGACCATTACAAATAGACAAATTAGAAGCAGACAGCACTCTCCCATGCATGGAGCATGTGTGGGATGCTGGGTAAACCACAATTGACATTATAAACAACCTCAGATTTGGATACCTCCCTGACAGTGTCAATCAAAAGTGAGTATTGCTACGCTAGCAGTCATTGTAAATGTTCTTGTATTGGATGACATGAGATGTTATGGCGTTGTACCTTTCTGGTGCAGGCCCTTCTTCTCGTAGAGGATAATGAGCTCGCTGTACTTGTGCGCCTTCTTCAGGACATACTCGCTCTCTTCGATGTGGCAGTGATTGTTCTCCAGGCGCAGGAGGGGCGACACCAAGGCCACGTTGGTCTGCACGAGGGGGGGTCGAGAGCACATCAACACAATCAGCATAAAAAAACGTACGGCTTTGTTTCTGAGTGGGGTGTGTTTCAAAGTCCCGTCCACCCCCTCGACTTCACTCATGACCTCGGGTAGTTTGATGCATAACCTGACGCGGAGTCCTGACAGGAGGTTCTAGTGCAGGGGTCTCAAACTCAATTTACCTGGGGGCCACCGGAGCTAGGTTCTGGGTGAAGCCGGGCCGCATCAGGTTTTCAAAAAAACCCAAAACGCATTTATTAAAAACTGGAAAAAAAATCAATAAAAAAAAAATCTTCAATGCTTTTGCTTCTGCTGTACCCTACACCAGGGGTCTCAAACACACGGCCCGCGGGCCAAATGTGGCCCACAGGACACTAGTTTGAGGCCCCGCCTTGATATGAAAGTTTAATGTTAGTGCGGCCCACGCAAGTTTGATATGGATGCTGTATGGTATCATGTACCCAGAAAAAAGTATTACTTTTGATTAATGTTCATGTTAAAGGTTAAATAACTGTTAATAGTTATCCTCCCTATCCGTGTGGAAGTGGTAAGTTTTTGGCTATTTAAGTTTAAAGGAAATAACTTGAAGGCTACCGTTTAAGTCGCTAGCTCTCTAGTTTGCGAGTTAGCATGTGTCTCAGGACCCTGCAGTTGCGCAATATGTTGTAAATAAAAAGAGTATAAATGTGACTATAGTCGTGTTTTGTCATGTCTACAGGGCTCTAATAATGCTTTGTTCATTTTAATCTGAAAAAAATAATTTGTCTACCCACCAACTATATGCGGTTTCTTAAGTTTTTATTATTTGCTGTTTTATTATTATTCTTATTCTTATTATATTTATTTATTTATTACTGATTGATTGATTTTCTTTATTCTTGATTTGTTTATTTATTTTTCATCTTATTTTGTGTAGAAAAATATAAAGATATTTGAGAACAGTGGAATGTTTTATCAGAGCTTTTATTGTAGAAAATTGGAGCCAAAGCGAAGTATTTTTTTAATTTTTTTGTTTGTAATAAATACGTTTTTTTTTTTTTTTGGAAAACTTGATGCGGCCCAGTCTCACCCAGACCCGAGCTCCAGTGGCCCCCAAGTAAATTGAGTTTGAGACCCCTGCCCTACACTTTTACAGTACTTTGGTTCCGGTTTTCCACACCAAAATATCTGATAAAACATTCCACTGTTCTCAAATATCTTAATTTTTATTTTTCTATACACAAAATAAGATAAAAAATAAATAAACAAATTAAGAATAAAGACAATAAATCAATCAATCAGTAATAAATAAGTAAAATAATAATAAAACAGCAAATAAGAAAAACGTAAGAAAGCACATACAGTTGGTAGAGAAATGATTTTTTTCAGATTGAAATGTACAGTATTAACAGTTATTTAACCTTTAACATGAACATTAATGAAACTTCATAATTTGACCCAATTAGCAAGTTAGCATCGTACTCACAACATGTTTGATGAGATGCTTTATCTTGACGTGTATTTTCCCTTTTATTCCAAATCATTTCCTGCATTTATTTGTACCCAGCGTCATAAGCCTTTAGCTTCATTGCTAATCCAAAGCAAAACAGGGCGGGGTAACAGGGTAAGGTAACAGTATGGGCGGGGCAATATCATGTTAATTGTGTCCGGTGTGCACACAGCTTTAAGCTGTCATTTCAACATTAAACTTTGGTATCAAGGTGGGGGCCAAATGTGGCCCGCGGGCTGCGAGTTTGAGACCCCTGTTCTGGTGCCTTCTGAAGGGAAGCACCTGAATGCAGTAAAGCCACTTGGAGGAACATCCAGGTGGCCATGTTGCTCATTCGAACCCAATCATCCTCTACAAACGGTCTCCTACATGTGCTTTGGCTAATACTCGTTTACGCTGACATAAGCGACATTTGTGCCTGCAAAACGAGCACAGCTCCGCTAGATTTTTTCACATTTTGGGTCCAACCCAATTTTGAAAAAGAGGCCCATCACTACTGGGCACATGATTGTGAACTCCAGCCTTGTTTGTGATTGTGAATTACTGACACCATGCAGTTCATGTCGCAGCTACTAAGCTAGTTGACAGCACGGTTGTACAAAGTACAGATATAAAGTTACATAAAGTAATGCCATAAGAGAAGGACGTGTTGCAGTGTTGGCGTGCTTACGTGCAGGTAACATTTCAGCAGGGTGGTGTCGATGATCTGCAGGAGCTTCTTGCGGCTCTTTATGGTGGGCGTGCCCTCCATGAGCGGCGACGTGGTGGAAGGGTCGGAGTCGTTGAGCTGCTTCACCAGGTGGCTGCGTTTCTGCGAAGAACACGACAACGTGACTCGTGAAGAACCACCACACCCAAACACGCACTCGGGTATGGCCACACGGACACACCTGGGTGAGGTAATCGATGAGAGCCAAGTGAGCCTTCTCCAGTTCTGCTCCGGACAGAGACGGCAGGGGGTTGGGGTAGTGTAGCTGCTTGCGGTAATCCAACGGGAGAAGGTCCGGGTACAGGCCAATCACGTGTGTGGGATCTGTGGGATGTGAGGACTTACTTGTTAGGTAGCAAAAGATATTGATTGTAAGAGCATCAACATGAGAAATATGAAATACAAAGTTTGTAGACAGGATCTCATACAATTAAAACACAGACAATGCAGTTTAACCCTTAGATGCATAAGTGGGTCAAAAATGACCCGGTCAGGTTGTTTTCTTGAAATATCTTCGTAATGAAAGATTTTTATCATTTCATATTCCAGGTATTCCTCAAAAAACATGTTTTTGATATCATGCCATTCACATTTTTAACTTACCTTTTATACATTTTAAGAAATTTGTGTTTTTGTGTTACTACCCCAACCTTCCATAAGTGGGTCAAAAATGACCCGAATGCATTTTCTATGGAATCCAATAGGAACCTTTGATTTTTATCAACTTTGGCTGTCAGGAATAAATTAACTGTAGACCACACAGACTATATCAGGAAGATTATTTTACACACAAAGTGCTAATACAACAAGTATTATCTTCATATAATATTGTGTATGTATCAACAAATTAGCCTCCTTTATAACTAGCTGACACTAGCTGGCTAACATTATTACTATATGTATTGTTGGCCATTACTCTTTTGTTTCCTCATCCATGCCTTGGCTGCTAGATACACAGCTGAAATGGTCCTACAGATGCTGGATGATGGAGAGGCAGTAGTAACGGGGTTGGACTCTGAGTCAGAAATGTCTGATGACCCAGACTTTTGTCCAGGAAGGGCAAGCCAAGTATGGCCTAAAGATCTTCTGGTTGTGTGATGCACGCAAGGATCCTCACATTTTCTATTGTTGTACGGCAGGGGTCTCAAACACGTGGCCCTAGGACACTAGTTTGAGGCCCCCACCTTGATATGAAAGTTTAATGTTAGTGCGGCCCGCGCAAGTTTGATATGGATGCTGTATGGTATCATGTACCCAGAAAAAATTATTACGTTTGATTAATGTTCATGTTAAAGGTTAAATAACTGTTAATAGTTATCCTCCCTACCCGTGTGGAAGTGGTAAGTTTTTGGCTATTTAAGTTGAAAGGAAATAACTTGAAGGCTACCGTTTAGGTCGCTAGCTCTCTAGTTTGCGAGTTAGCATGTGTCTCAAGACCCTGCAGTTGTGCAATATGTTGTAAATAAAAAGAGTATAAATGTGACTATAGTCATGTTTTGTCATGTCTACAGGGCTCTAATAATGCTTTGTTCATTTTAATCTGAAAAAAAACATTTGTCTACCCACCAACTATATGTGGTTTCTTAAGTTTTTATTATTTGCCGTTTTATTATTATTATTATATTTATTTATTACTGATTGATTGGTTTTCTTTATTTTGATTTGTTTATTTTTCATCTTATTTTGTGCAGAAAAATAAAAAGTAAGATATTTGAGAACAGTGGAATGTTTTATCAGAGCTTTTCTTGTAGAAACTCTGAACCAAAGCACTAAAAAAAGTTTGTATATTTTTCTGTTTTTAATAAATGCGTTTTTTTTTTTTTTTTTGAAAACCTGATGCGGCCCAGCCTTAGCCTTAGCCCAGACCCTAGCTCCAGTGGCCCCCGGGTATATTGAGTTTGAGACCCCTGTTGTACGGGGTCATTTTCTTTTTCAAAGATGTAAAAAAGTGAACAATGAAGATGTTTCTAACATGAAATCATTCTTGTGTGGTCCTAAATATAATACTAAATATCATACAAGTGATTGTTCCTAACCAAAATGGCAAAATTGGCATAAAAAGGCATTGATTCTAGTATGGGTCATTTTTGAGCCACTTATGGAAGAGTGTAGGGTCCAGTCACTCGTGCGTCTAAGGGTTAAACTTTCTGTTTAGGCCTAAAAAACAAGCTAACAAAGAAGACGAGGGCCCCCACCTGTGCCGAGTTTGGCGAAAACCTGCATGGAGTCATCAAATCTCTTTTGACAGAACAGGTTGAAGGCATAAAGGTTCTGGATGTGATGGATCTGCTGCTTCTTATCGCCGTCTGAATCATCTTTCATCTTCTAGTAGAAAAAGAAGAAGAAACAAACAGTCCCTCTGTCTGTTTGTTTAGCAGCTTCCAGCCACTCACAAGATGGCTGACGTTCCAAAGAAAGCTTACATTACTCCGATCAGCAGATTTTACTCAATGTCTTAGAGCAGTGTTTTTCAACCTTTTTTGAGCCACTGCACATTTTTTTTTTACATTGGAAAACATCACTAAGTCTATAGAAGGAACGAGCTAGGTGTTGCCACACGGACCTATATTACATTGCTATGCCAGTCTTTACACCACAGACACTCCACAGTAGCCATGTTTACATGACTTTTCCGTAAACAATGGTATCCATGGAAAGGAATATTCCAATGTCTTGTCTACATGCGTCGCTATAATCAACCAGAATAGTCAATAGGGCATGCCCAGTAAAACGTAAACATCAACATCACGTCATACCGACTTCCCCGAGTTGTTCTTTCACTTGTTGGAATAACTCCGTATTGCCAGTTTTTCGTCTGTCCAGTCTTGAAATTTAGTTTGAATCAAAAACAAACTTTGCTTAGTCCAATGCCGATTGCTGGCCTCCATTTTTAAAAGTGAAGAACGTCTGGATCTGCGTGTTACGTCATATCTGAGCATGCGCTGAAAGAACGCACCCGGGATCAATTTAAACAGGAAAAGATCAAATTCAATCTTGCTAATATTTTATAATTAAACTGGGTACATGTTTTATATAGATATATATTTTCTTTTGACTTATGGACTTATGAATGGCGTATAGAAGGGTTTAGATTCTGTTCCACAGATGGCGCTAATGCACACCAAAGCTGCTTGCCAACCGCCAATAAACAACAGAAGAAGAAGAACGCACCCTGACAACTTTCCGTTTGAGCGGCTACAAGATACCACGATCGGATTGGGGAAAGGAATATTCCACCCCTGTTAATCCCATTATATATTCATTCGGATTGGCACTATTCTTTCGGAATGAGGCGTAGGTTAAATTCATTCAGTTTGAGCAAATAAACCAAATGCAATTGGAATATTTGGGTCCACGTATACGTGGATATTGACATAATATTTGCAAATGATGATTAATAAATGTTAATTATAAAAGTGATATTGGATAATTTCTCAAGGCACACTAGTGTGCTGCGGCACAGTGGTTGAAAATCACTGGTCTAGAGTCTGGAAGTCTAAATTTAAAAAAAAAGAAAACACTGATCCACTCACTGCCAACTGCAGAGCAAGTTCAAACTGCTTGTCCTGAAGGAGCTGCCGGATCTGCGTGGCTATGGACACGGGAACCAGGCGCCACACAAAATGGTTGCTGGCCACGTACACGATATTTGGCCTGACCAAAAGAAAACAAACAGGTGATACTGTCCAACATTTGTAAGCTGAGTCAACAAGTGTAGTAATGTGACTCATTTTCCTGACCTATAAGTGTAGTTGGAATGTTGTCTTCTCGTGTTAAAGGAGATAATGTGGTTTGCACATTTGGAAGTGGAACTTTGGGATGGCTCTGAACACTCGCTTTCAGGGAATTCTGACAGTGGCTCACATTGTGAGAACTCAGAATATTAGTCCTAGTATTTTGACTATTCTTTTCTTTCATTTTTGTTTTTGTTTTTTAAAAGTTTTCCTATTGTAATGATATTTTTAGAATGTGTCGAAGGCCATTAGAAAAACAGGAGTGGGCGGGGTTATATAGTATATTTGTTTCTGATATCGGATTCAGTACATTCGGCCATTATTGAACCGATACGACAAGCTACACAGACAGTCCCATTCCGTATTTATGGGTGAGTAGATCGTGTCAAATCTACCTGTGGTGGTCCAAATATATTCGCGTCAGGCCACTATAAACAAATGAATGTATGGAAAACGCTGAGCGTTATTAATGGAGACATCCACGACGTTCAGGTAGTTTCGGTGCCGGTGTTCTGCAGGCGTGGCTCACCCTGCCGATGTGACGAAACGAGGTCTCTGCAGCTCCACGCTCTGCACCAGCAGCCTGGGCTCCAAGGTCCTGATCTCCACGTAGCGGGGCAGCACTGCGATGATGTAGGGAGGCTGGTGCTCTGGGGGTGGGGGGGTAAATGAGGAAGTGATGTCAGCCAGCACCGAATACTAATAAAACATCACGTCATTACAGTATATAATATAAGGTCACCTTGTTAAATCATTTATTTTATGTATATCGGCCCTATTATATGGAAGTGATCTTATCAGAGGTGGTTTAGTCAAAATGGCTTTGGCAATTGTTTTAACAAGGTGACGATTGGACTGTGCCTTCTTACCCATCGCTATGGGGATATCCGTCCAATTCAGGGCACACTTCTGGGTGCACACCCCCTCCTCATTGAGGACCACCGTCAGGTCGTCCTGCCCGACGGCAACCTTCCCATCGGCCAGCGGGGCGACCAGTGGTTCCAACTGTTTCCCTGTGGGGAAGAGCTCCTTGATGGAGCCACGACCATCCATCTGGTGACACAAATCAACTTTTTTTTAGACTTTAGTGGAAAGGAAGACAGCTGGGATTTAGCAGTTGATGTTTGCTAAATACAAGGATGAGGAGTCTTGAACCAGTCATGATGTGCTATATATATCACTATATTGACACGCACTATGGTACCCATTATGGCATTGGATGCTCATATCACCTCCTACTTCCGTATGTGACAAAAATAAAATAAAAAAACTATATTATGAGAGCAGGAAGTGAACAATAAATACATAAATAAATAAATAAATAAATAAATAATAAAATTAAAATTAAAATAAAAAAAACTTAAACTGAATTATGGAAAGCAGGCACAAGGTGCATTATTAAAAAAATAATAATAATAACTAAATAAGTAATAAAAGTACTTCGGTACGAGGTGATAAAAAAACCCTTAAACTGTATTATGGAAAGCAGGAAGTGAACAAAATTAAAATTAAAATTAATTAGGAAAGCAGGAAGTGAACAAATGTAACAGTTAGTGATTGTAAAAGTACCAGATGGAGGGGTAGGATTTAATAAGCTTTGCTTCTTCCTACTCCTTTTGGACATGTGGAACTGTGAACTGATTATGGGATGCACTCAATTGGAATCTGATGCATGTTCAAATGAAATTAAACCATTACCATTACCATCATGTTGCACAACACAGCAGCAACAAAACCAAGGTTGTTACGGCGACCAGGAGCAAACTGCTTAGTCCGCATTAACAGCTCTGATGAGTTTGTGTAAATAACAGGAAGTTTATGTAACACACTTTTACATTTCAAAGCGCATGCAGAGCTGGACAACGATTGATAATACATGATTGAACGTGTGTACCCGAATAAGGTAATAGTCTCTTTTGAAGCCGACACAGATGGAGTTTTCGCACCACGCCATGGACTTGGGAATATCTGGAGCACCAAAGTCGCCCTGACAGACAAAACATAAGAAAGTTAAGGAGCATATCTATAAATGTTGTGATGAGCGAGTAAGTGTCTTTTGTTTTACCTGCAGTTCATGGAACTCCCTGTCTTTCCAGTAATAAAGCTGGAGTTTCTTTTTCACAGCAACACACATCCTCAGTGTTTCCTCTCCTGAGTTGCTTTGCTGGAAACAACGGCACCAAAGACAGAACAAGTGAAAAGTTGTTCGTGTGTTCTGAATGAAAAGGTGCCGTTAGAGTTGTTGTTGTTGTTGTTTTAGCAATGCTATAATGAATATTGACTATATTGACTATATTGACAGAAACCAACCTGCAGGTCACATGCGAACAGCGTGGCTCCTTTTGCTTTGGACAACACGGTGATCTGCTGAAAAGTCAGCAGGTCGTGGACATGGATGTTGTTCTCTGTAGGACAATGTTAAGTCATTTGACGGTTAATAAACCAAACTACGCAACAACAGAATTTAAGTTTAAAAAATATGTTTTTCGGGGTAGGGGGCGGACTTACCCAGAAGACTGACGAGTATTTTGTACTGTGAGACAACGTAAAGCTGCGGAAAAAGGTTTGCAGATGAAGATAAAGATATCATTATAATACTTCCAAACATCATTACCTGCTGGATCTTCTTTGAAAAGTTTTTGTTGGATTTTTCCAGTGTCACTTCAAAAAGGTTGGTGGCTAAGAGCAAAAGGGAAAAAGATGACACGTTAACATGCAGGGAGTCTTAACACATAATATAATAATATTCATACCTGCATCTTTTTTGATTCTATAGAGGAGAAGATGACCGGGCTTGGTTCCTACAAGCAGCCAATCCTCTGTGCGAAGAAAGATGACACTTCAAGCATTCGTTTAACAATGACAGTCTGGCTCCAAAAGCAACATCAGCACCCTTGTCCATTTAGTACCATATCTCATATCTCATATCAATAGTAGTCGTGAAGGTTAAACTCACCCCAAGCCGCCAGACAGTCAATCTGTAGAGGAAGTTTTTCCAAAATAGGTACCGGCTCATAGGCGTCATGCATCTTGACTCCAACTTCTGATTTCTAAGCGAACCAAGCTTGGGTTTTTGAGCCCGCCGTGAATTGACACTTGTCAGATAAGGCTGACCTGCGGATGGTGACTCAATCACGGTGGTGCCCTCATCAACCTCACACGAAGAAAGTCTTCTCAAAGAGTCTTGACAGCCAAGTATGCCCACAACAGAAACAGCTGAGTTAGCTTGCTAGCTAATAAGTTGCCATGGTATTAACACCGATTTTAAACATCGCATTCGCCCGTTTCACAACAGCTGATTCACGAACCCAGTCCCGGGAACATATTCTGCCACAAACCACCACCGCAAGCCCAATTAAGTCGCATTTTAGACAAAAGAGACACGCTTTAGACCTTAGCTAGCCATTTTAGCTTATAGCTACTTCCTGCCTTGGGTAAACTGACAGGAACTGCGCGAGACTACACTTTGACAAGCACGTGACTCACGTCATCTCGCTCACGAGGAGCGAATTAAAGGTGCAGTGAGGACATTTAACGTGGATAATCTGATTTTTTTTTAATTATCTTTGTGAGGTAGCGAGGGAACTGACACAAACTGTCAGTGACGTTATTTGTCCTTGTTGATAGCGTTTGTTCCGATGTGGGGGGAAAAATCCCTTAAATCTCGCGATGGATGACGGAAGCCGGCTAGTCCAAAATACTAAAGGTAAACAAAGCAAAAAATGTGTAACATGAAAAACTGATTTTATTCAAATTTGCATTAAACCTGTCACCTGTAGAGCTAACTAAATATTTTTGCTACATAAATGAAAAAAACATAACTTAAGTGTTTCCTTAAAAAAATTTATTTGCTGGACATTTTCCTGCAAAAAAAGCCAAACAATATCAGCGTCACATAACATTGCAGACTCACATCCAGATATTGGGATTTTGTGTCTACATATATACATATGTACAACAATGTGTAATGTATACTGTCGGTATATACATACAGTACATACATATGTATGTGTATACAGTATATATACATACACAAGTGTGTGTGTTTTGACAACACAGATAAAACATATGTTAAATAACGTCTGACATCCATACATACATCAGTAGATTGCACACAGATGTAATTCTGTCAGGAAGAAAGCTAGTTTACTTTTCAATGTGAACAGAACTTCAAACATGTTAATAATAGTGAAGTTTGAAAAAAAGTCACTTATGTGCAGCACACCTGGATTTCTGTACCAAAAGGGTCCCTTTAAATAGAGGAAAGATACAAGAGCATGTGAAAAGTATTTTGTGATTGTGAAGCATTATAATTATAATATATAGCACTGTGAGTTGATGGGGTTTTTTTTTTTATTTCGGGGAGTGAGTGAGCACAGGGGGCCGTTACATTCTCTCCACTAATAGATGACAACAGCGCTGTGATCCGTGTGACCAAGGTATGTAGTATAGTGCATCGCATAAATATATATATAAAATCAACTATCAGGTTTTTTGAACAAGCTAAAAACCCACTGTGCTCATTTGGAGTCAAGCTAATTTGACCCTGGTAGAGTTTTGAGCATGCCTTTTTTTCCCTCCACGGG
Organism: Doryrhamphus excisus; assembly: GCF_030265055.1. Classification (NCBI taxonomy): domain Eukaryota; kingdom Metazoa; phylum Chordata; class Actinopteri; order Syngnathiformes; family Syngnathidae; genus Doryrhamphus; species Doryrhamphus excisus. The sequence continues at coordinate 11,672,899 of NC_080472.1, forward strand.
GAATATCACCTGACATTTTTGGGGCGTGACGACTGCAGAACAAAGTCATGTGCACATGGACACATTCCACATGGTACTGTGACCAACTGGGGGGCACTGGTTGCTGGAAGGTGCAGGGGGGGCAGTGACTTTGGACAATTTCTACGTTGTAGTTCTTCTCTGCTTTACTCCATTTTGGATCTTTCCATTTTTGTTTTCAGGATTTCCTGAAAGACAAATAGAGTTGTAAGTCATGGGGCTATAGCAGGGAAAGACGGGGGGATTTGGGAGTCCATTACCTCCTCCTCATCCAGCATTGCAGGCAGAGCTCTGCAAAGAGAACAGGCAGCAATAAATCAAAATAAGCCATTATATTCACACACCACTGGCCTCGTTACATTACACATTTGGCCACTCTCCTGTTCTTTTTAATTAACTCAAACCCCATGGAAGAAGCTCTTCTAAATCTGCAAAAATCGAGAATACTGTTGTGTTCTGCGATGTCTGTTCATTGTAAAAATAAGCTCATTAGCTGTTGAACTGACTAATTTTGGAATAAATGTCAGGAGGAATTATTCATCAAGGAAACAAATGAGGGCCAGAGGACTTACACGTCAGCAACAGTTGTGGGAATATTCTCCTCCACCCATTTTAGATCTTCATCCTTGTTTGAATACACAAAAAGGTGCAATTATGTCGTATATGGGCCCATTTCATGTTTTCACTTTTCTTTCTTCTTTCTACTTGAGTGTAGGTGTTGCAAAATAGGCTTCTTACCTCTTTATTCAACAGCTTCTGGGAGCCGTTAGCATCTGGCTTGGATCCTCTCATCTTCATTCCCTCTATGAACAGTTTAAAAAAAAAATCACATGTAATATGGATGCACAAATACCATATGTACAGTATATATACTATCATATATATATATATATAGTATGGGATCTATACACATCTTGTGCTCCATATGGCAGCCACGTTTGAGACTCTGATGGTAGCCTTGCTGAGATACACAACACAACATGACACAGAGGACTTGGCAGGGCCACAAAGCAGCCCAAAAATGGCTGATTGTTTTCAGACGGGTCGGGTTTGACACAAAGGAGCTTTTCAGTGGCAACCGGTATTTCCTGGAGGATATTGTTGGCATTAGCGTAAAGGAAATCAACCTTCAGAGAGAGAGAGAGAGAGAGAGAGAGAGAGAGAGAGAGAGAGAGAGAGCCTGCTGGATTAACTTTTCAGCAATTGATGAGTCTTAGCTTGTTGAGGCCAAAAAGAATTTATGACTTCGCCAAATTTTCATTCAAAGTGAATTCCTATTTGATTTACGTGTAGCGTTTAGCTGGAAATGACACAAGACTGCAAGAATTTTTGTTAAGAGAAGTTCTTCCATAGGGTGGAACCCGCTTAGCTGATTAACTATTTGTTATGGTTGTATGATTCATAGCTGTGATTCAAGGGATGGCCTATAGGGGGCGTTTGCCTGCTAGTTGGAGCCAACCCGAGCCTGAAAATGCATTCATGTAGCTTACCAAACGCTTCATTCAACATGGGCTCCTTGGCGTCCTCCTCTTCGTCGTCGTCATCATCGATGAGAGGCGAATGGGAGAACCTGAGAGGAAGCACAAAGTCAACGCTGTGGCATCAACCATCTACTGTACAAGAAGGGGGGGAGATGTCTGAGAGAGACCTCTGGCTGTTAGCAGAAGGCCGCAGCAGCACCATGATGACCAGCAGGATAGTCGAGAAGAGGAGGCGCCAGAAGGCATCGTCCACCCATAAGTCCCTCCAACTCTGTGGACAGACGGAGGAGAAAGGAAGTTAGTGCATGAATAGATAATTGTTCACCGTGAACATTTATAGCACCTTCTGGCAGTCCACCAGCTTGAAGACTTTGGTGGTCCAGATGATGAATATGATGGATGCTGCAGATGCATTTGAAGATAAATAAAGAACATGCTCATGGATACGAGAGATAAAAATAAAAAGTCAGCTTTGATTGAAGCACTCACCAACCACAGAGAAGATGAGCGTGTTGGTGAAGTGCTGGTACAGTGAGAGCTTCACCACGTTCCTGCGCAGCTTCAGCAGACGCGTGGTCTGCGACAGACTGATGAAGATGTGCGTGGCGAGTCAAGGGGAACATCAAGGAGGCGTGTGCTTTCAAAGCAACCGACACATTAAACACTAATGTCGAGTTGTGCAATTTCCTGAAGGATATCCACCACATGACGCAGGAGTCGATGAGGGACAGGCTGAGATTGGCCACCAGGGCAACCGTCCCGTAGAAACCCTGGAGAACATGAAAACGAGAGAAATCCTCCATTAAACTATGGTAATGGTAAAGGTAATGGTTTAATTTCATTTGAACATGCATCAGATTCCAATCCCATATTGGAATCCCATAATCAGTTCCCAGTTCCACATGTCCAAAAGGAGTAGGAAGAAGCAAAGCTTTTTAAATCCTACCCCTCCATCTGGTACTTTTACAATCACTGACTGTTACATTTGTTCACTTCCTGCTTTCCTAATATAGTTTGTTTTTTTTATTTTTTTATTTTTTCATTTTTTTTTATTGATTTTTTTATTTGTTCAGTTCTTGCTTTCATAATATAGTTTAAGTTGTTTTTGTTTTTTTTTAAATTTTTGTCAAATCAGTTCCCAGTTCCACATGTCCAAAAGGAGTAGGAAGAAGCAAAGCTTTTTAAATCCTACCCCTCAATCTGGTACTTTTACAATCAGTAACTGTTACATTTGTTCACTTCCTGCTTTCCTAATATAGTTTAAGTTTTTTTTTATTTTTATTTTTTCATTTTTTTATTGATTTTTTATTTGTTCACTTCCTGCTTTCATAATATGGTTTAATTATTATTATTATAGTTTTTTTTTTATATATAATTTTTGTCAAATCAGTTCCCAGTTCCACATGTCCAAAAGGAGTAGGAAGAAGCTAAGCTTATTAAATCCTACCCCTCAACTGGTACTTTTACAATCAATAACTGTTACATTTGTTCACTTCCTGCTTTCATAATATAGTTTAAGTTTTATTTTTTAAAATTATTATTAAAATGTATTAATTTTTGTCAAATCAGTTCCCAGTTCCACATGTCCAAAAGGAGTAGGAAGAAGCAAAGCTTATTAAATCCTACCCCTCCATCTGGTACTTCAGTAATCAGTACAGTACAGTACAGTACAATCAGTAACATTGATGTTACATTTGTTCACTTCCTGCTTTCCTAATATAGTTTTATAGTTGTTTTTTTTTTTTTATTTTGTCACGTACCGAAGTACTCGGTGATATGAGCATCCAATGCCATAATGTGTACCATAGTAAGTGTCAATATAGTGATATATATAGCACATCATGACTGGTTCAAGACTCTTCATCCTTGTATTTAGCAAACATCAACTGCTTGTATTGTTTCTTGAATTGGCTCATCGTTGTGCATTGTTTGATTTCCTTACTCAATCCATCCCATAATTTGATTCCACATACTGAAATGCTATGGCTAGCATAACGTAGTCCTAGCATAGAAGTGTTTCAAATGTACTTCTTCTGAGATCATATTTCTCCTCTCTTGTAGAGAAGTATTGGATGACAAACTCATTCCAGCATGTGATGCAAGTGCAGTGGGAACAGAAGAAATCCAGTTCAGGCTGAGTCAAGCCTCCGACTGGATTTACTAATGGACTTAAAAAGGTGTGTCTTAATACTTTTGCCCATGCGGTGTACACTGTCCAGACGGATATCCTCTACCGTTGGTTTCTTCTGACTGTCGGGCCTCTTGGATCAAAATGGTCATTCCCTATTAGCATCCCGTAGTGCCTCCCGAAACGCCCCCCTTGTGGGTGTCGCCTTTTTGCTCCAGATCACATTTATTTACGGCGAGCTGCTACAGTTTGGTGTGAATAAACTTCTCCGCTGGGATGCCAACAAAGATCAGTAGTAAGAGAAATGACACTCACGCCCGTCACCCTGAGCACGCCCTCCACCGAAGAGAAGAGCAGGTAGAGAAGACCGACGGCTGCCAGCCGGTGGACTGTGGTACCCAACCTGGGCCTAAATGACAAAATGATGCAATGTACTATTAAGGGGGTTCGATGCCGGTCTTGGTGAGGTACTCCCTGGGGGGCACAAACTTTCAAATCATAATAACATTATTATGGTAGGTGTAAGCATGCTAATGTTAGGATGCTAACATTTTTATGGTCAGGGAATCTAAATACGTAGATACAATAAATGTAATAAATAATAATAATAAATTGTATTTATATTGCACTTTACATTACAGAAATCTCAAAGTGCTACAAAGAAAGCATACAACCTAGTGAAGCAATAAAACAAAAGGTATAAAATAAAATAAAATAAAATAAAATAAAATAAAATAAAATAAAATAAAATAAAATAAAATAAAATAAAATAAAATAAAATAAAATAAAATAAAATAAAATAAAATAATTTAAGGAATTTAAAGGAATCCACAGTCTGTGGCGGTCTCAGATGGTCGGGAAGAGCCCATGTAGGACTAATACTTATGGTGTCAATCCCAATATGAGGCTAACTATGGTCACATGACTTGCGTGAAACTTACTTGACAATGCCATAACCAAGGCTGACAATGAGGACCAGGATGCGAGCCAGAGATCTTTTCAGCGCGGAGAGCAGCTCAGCAAATATGACCGCTCCCTGAACGTAGTCTCCTCGGTAGCGGATGCTCTGATACTCCGAGTAGAAGACGGCTTTCTCCAGCATGCCGAGAATGATGACGCCGCTGATCCAGAACTGGATCCGCAGCAGGTCCCTCCAGTAGCAGGCGCACCAGATGAGCCAGAGGGTCCCGAAAAAGACGTAGACGATGCACATGACCATGAAGAACTGTGAGATGGCGAGAGGAACATGGGGACATTTGACAATCTGTGTTCTGAAATGCCGTTTGAGAACGACAGAAGAGGTCATGTTGGGCAAAGGGCGAAGACTTTGTGACGACCACAAGGTAACCCACCAGACATCTTTTGCATTCCGTGATACAAGTGAATGAATGCAACATACTGGGACAGTGCAGTGGCTCTACCTAGTGGTGAGGTTGGTGAATTACAGTTTTAGATAGATATAGACTTTCTTTATTGTGATTGCAAAATAACACAGCAGTGTTAATAATAAATAATAAATAATAAATAATAAATAATAAATAATAAATAATAAATAATAAATAATAAATAATAAATAATAAATAATAAATAATAAATAATAAATAATAAATAATAAATAATAAATAATAAATAATAAATAATAAATAATAAATAATAAATAATAAATAATAAATAAAAATACAAAATAAATAAAAATAAAAACAAAAACAAAAAAATAAAATAAAAAATACAAAAATACAAAAATACAAAAATAAAATAAAATAAAAATAAAAAATATAATTAAATTAAAAATTAAAAATAATGTGGAGAATAAATAGATGACCTCAAATAATATGAACAATGTACAGTGTAAACAGTAATTTAACCCTAACCCTCATAATTTAAATAATAATAATAAAATAATTTAAAGTTTTTTATCAACCCTATGAAGTGATGAAAAATAAAGGGAGCCAAATGCAATGTAGAGCATACGGTATCTACCATCATCTGGGGCCAGTCTGCTGGGGAGGAGTAGTCATGTGGTCCCTTCATCTCCACTTTCACTGTGAAGAGAAAAAAAGCCTGCCATCAAATGTGATATCATTTTATCATTTTATAACTCGGTAAGCCAAAGGTTCTTTTCCTCACTAGTAAAAGTGAAGTCTTCCTCCTCCGGGCCCCGGAAGAGTGGCTGCACCTTGACGATGAACAGATAGGGGCTGTCCTCCCAAGACTTGGCCACGGCGCCGATGTCCTGCAACCCAAACATCCTCGCCGCCATGAGCAGACATCACGGTGTCTTCTTTTTAGTGTCAAAATACTTCTTACCGGTTTGTCGGTCCAAAAAAGGCTCTGATTTGATGAGTCACTCTAAATTTAGCAATGCTAAATTAGACGGTGAGTTGACACAAACCTCATTCACACTGAGACCTTATTCATTTGGAGGACTCAATAGGACTCACCTTCGGGCTGGACAGGGGTTGATATGGATTGAAGTCTGCATAATACACCTTGGAGGAGGGACAAACACAGATTAATCAATAATAATAATAATAATAATAATAATAATACAGAAAAGTTGATTCTTGTAGGTATACCGTTTAAGGCAGGGGTCTCAAACACGCGGCCCACGGGCCAAATGTGGCCCGCAGGACACTACTTTGAGGCCCCCGCCTCGATATGAAAGTTTAATGTTAGTGCGGCCCGCGCAAGTTTGATATGGATGCTGTATGGTATCATGTACCCAGAAAAAATTATTACGTTTGATTCATGTTCATGTTAAAGGTTAAATAACTGTTAATAGTTATCCTCCCTATCCGTGTGGAAGTGGTAAGTTTTTGGCTATTTAAGTTTAAAGGAAATAACTTGAAGGCTACCGTTTAGGTCGCTAGCTCTCTAGTTTGCGAGTTAGCATGTGTCTCAAGACCCTGCAGTTGCGCAATATGTTGTAAATAAAAAGAGTATAAATGTGACTATAGTCGTGTTTTGTCATGTCTACAGGGCTCTAATAATGCTTTGTTCATTTTAATCTGAAAAAAATCATTTGTCTACCCACCAACTATATATGTGGTTTCTTAAGTTTTTATTATTTGCCCTTTTATTATTATTATATTTATTTATTACTGATTGATTGATTTTCTTTATTCTTGATTTGTTTATTTATTTTTCATCTTATTTTGTGTAGAAAACTAAAAAGTAAGATATTTGAGAACAGTGGAATGTTTTATCAGAGCTTTTATTGTAGAAAATCGGAACCAAAGCACTGAAAAAGTTTGTATATTTTTCTGTTTTTAATAAATGCGTTGGGGTTTTTTTTTGAAAACCTGATGCGGCCCAGCCTTGCCCAGACCTTAGCTCCAGTGGCCCCCAGGTAAATTGAGTTTGAGACCCCTGGTTTAAGGCAATACAAGACGTTGATGTACTGTACTAGACTGGCCACTAGGTGGCACTAGTAACGCGCACCTTGTCGCTAATCCTCACTGGAGTTGCAGAGCAAGCATTCAAAATGTTAGAATTATTCATATCACAACAAGCACAATAATTAGATAACAATAATAGTAATAGTTGCCATAATAACACTCAACACACACTGAATCCCTGACATCACTTCCTGTCCACATGTCCAGAAGACATTTACTCAAACAAATATTAACACGAGTGAGGCATTCCGGGCACGCCCAGTCGGGAATAGGCCCCGGGGAAGACCTAGGACACGTTGGAGGGATTATGTCATTAGGATTATTCCCGGGGACCGGGAAGTCTGTTGCCCCTGCGACCCGGATCCGGAAAATGTATGAATGGTCATGAGCAGGGGTCTCAAACTCGCGGCCCGCGGGCCAAATGCAGCCCGCGAGACGCTAGTTTGAGGCCCCCACCTTGATACCAAAGTTTAATGTTGAAATGACAGCTTAAAGCTGTGTGCACACCGGACACAATGAACATGATTTTGCCCCGCCCATACTGTTACCCTACCCTGTTACCCCGCCCTGTTTTGCTTTGGATTAGCAATGAAGCTAAAGGCTTATGACGCTGGGTACAAATAAATGCAGGAAATGATTTGGAATAAATACACGTCAAGATAAAGCATCTCATCAAACATGTTGTTAAAGTTACCACGCTGCTCCCAGATGGAACTGAGTACCATGCTAACTTGCTAATTGGGTCAAATTATGAAGTTTCATTCATGTTCATGTTAAAGGTTAAATAACTGTTAATATTGTACATTTCAATCTGAAAATAATCATTTCTCTACCAACTGTATGTGCTTTCTTACGTTTTTCTTATTTGCTGTTTTATTATTATTTTACTTATTTACTACTGATTGATTGATTTATTGTCTTTATTCTTAATTTGTTTATTTTTTTTTATCTTATTTTGTGTATAGAAAAATAAAAATGAAGATATTTGAGAACAGTGGAATGTTTTATCAGATATTTTGGTGTGGAAAACCGGAACCAAAGTACTGAAAAAGTGTAGGGTATAGCAGAAGCAAAAGCATTGAAGATAGTTTTTTTATTGATTTTTTTTCCAGTTTTTAATAAATGCGCTTTGGGTTTTTTTTTTTAAAACCTGATGCAGCCCGGCTTCACCCAGAACCTAGCTCCGGTGGCCCCCCCAGGTTAATTGAGTTTGAGACCCCTGGTTATGAGCATATTTATGGCTTAAATGGTTCATTTTCTCAGATTATATCAACTATATTGGGTAATAAGACAGTAAAGATGACTATAGGGGTGTTATTTCATCTCTAGAGGTCTCTAAGAACAGTAAAAATCTTTCAATCCTAAAAGTTCTTAAAATATTTTGTGTTTGCTGTTTATTGATATTGAATCCTACTTTGAAAATATGGAAATTGACTTATCGCTGTTGGGTCTGGAACTAATAAATTGTGATAATTAATAATAAATAATATACCATATTTAAATAAATACAATATACTTTTTATTGGTTTAACTTAATTGAAATACAAAAATACTCATTTCAATGTCTAAAAAAAGGTGTCATATCTCTCCAATATTTCCATTTGAATGAAATTTGCAATGGGTGTGCATGTTCAGAAGCTGTAAGGATAAAGCAAATTGGATCCAGATCTGATCCGGATTGAACAGTAATGTAAACGTACATGCCCCACCAGAAAATGCTTCATTACGTTCCACACTAAAATGTCCGTCACCAACCTTTGGTGAGACGAGAGCCGAGCAGTTGTCAAAGAAGACGAAGCCCTGACTGTAGAAGCCACTCCAGCCTTCCTTCAGCATGTGCTCCATGGCAAACATGTTGATGGCCTTGTTGTCCTGCAGGGGGCGACGTAGGGAGAGAAATGGAACAGGGAACCCAAGAGTTGGACGGGAGAGGCCGTGATACTCACGGGCGTGTTGAAGACCTCGTTGTAGCACACGGATGAGCGCAGGTACCAACTGATGTTGAAGGCCACATTTCGGTCACATGAGCTGGCGTCGGCCTGGACTGCAGACAGAAGAAAGGTCCAAATGACTACGACTTTGCTTCTCAGGGATGGTGAAAAACATTTCAACAATACTTTTGTTTTGGTCCGTTGACACCAATTGCTGATAATTGCTAGCTAGACAAGCTTAATTGTTGCTAATCTTGTGACATCTCCAGTAATTCAGAACTGCTAGCAATCCTCGGGTCAGTGAGGAAACGGTAGCTCTTGCTTCGGCCAATCACAAGCCTCTGTATAAGGGAACTCACGATGAGCTTGCCAACCTATTGGAAATCGCAGGAGGTCATTACTCATTAATACTCTCTGACTAACTGTCACCTTAGATAGAAGGCTAAAATCATCACACAGCATCTTAACAATCAAAGGGTAGCTAAGAAACACACAGGACAAATGTTAATTTCGGCTGCACAGCGGTCGAGTGGTTAGCACGCAGACCTTACAGCGAGGAGACCAGGGTTCGGCCATCTCTGTGTGGAGTTTGCATGTTCTCCCTGTGCATGCGTGGGTTTTCTCCGGGTACTCCGGTTTCCTCCCACATTCCAAAAACATGCTAGATTAATTAGCCGCTCCAAATTGTCCATATGTATAAATGTGAGTGTGAATGGTTGTTTGTCTATATGTGCCCTGTGATTGGCTGGCCACCAGTCCAGGGTGTACCCCGCCTCTCACCTGAAGACAGCTGGGCATATTCTTGTGTTATTATTTCATACATCTGCCGGTATATCGATTATCTGCCTTTTTCAGCCCCCAGTATCCGTATCCGTATCAGCCCCCCAAATCCTATATCAGTATCAGTTGGGCTGTAAAAATAATCATCTTAATAATAAGGCAGGCTACTATTGTGGCCATAATCCAGCTAAAACTCAACTCCAACCCCAACATCACTTCCACCACTTGCTCTCCCATATCTACCATATCTTACTTATTGTGTGTAAATATGGGCTAATAACTATAAAAGCAATCTTCACTCGCTAAATGTACTGCAAAAAAGGTCAGTAAGGATATTTGTGATGGAAAATTTTATATTTCACAGGTATAACTTAGGTTACACATTGTGTGAATTACTTTATTGCCTTTTGAAGAGCTTCGACATTTGCATCCGAGCACATCCTGCTGTCCCTTCAAAGATGGTGGCACAGCAGGAGGCTATCTGTAACCTGGGGTTAGGGGCAGTGTCGGAGGAGGTCATTCTTTGATCAAAGCTTTACCTTCATGGGATAAGGGGACATCAGGAGGTCCCACCAAATGGCTGACCCTAGGAGGTTGTCTCGCATGGGTGTGACAAACCGTGCCAGAAGATTGGGTGTGTAGACTAACCCCCATACATGAGGGTGGCATCGGGGGAGTGACAAGAATGTCTCTTTTCTATTGTAATGTAATTCATTTGCATGCTATGGAGTATAAAAGTTCCCGCCAAGAGGCCACTCTGGGCCAGACACCTACAGACCGCCATGCATACTGTGTGTTGTCTGACCCCTTTGTTTTGCAAAGGTAATAAAAACTGCCAGAGCTATGTATTTATTTCAGGCATTCTCTATCCTACTTAGGATGATAGAAATTTTTTCCACAACAATTTGGTGTCAGAAGTGGGATTCCTTGGCTGATTGGATCTGGACCTGTGGCGGACAGCGACTGATCATCCTGGAATTAATTTTTTCCTCCAGCCTCTCTGTCATTGACATTCAGAGATTTTGAGGGCTGCCCGTCCAGGACTCCAGACCATCACCACTGGAATCTCTTATCAGAGTGGAACAACGTCTTGTACACGGTGAGAATGCTGAAATGAATGCTGGTCTGGCATTAGGTAACAATATACTCATAATATTTCCCATATGTACATTTGGTCACGTGTCACTGCAGGGCTGGCTGGTTGGGAAAAGGCTCAACACCGCTGCAGTGGCATATATCAGCAGGTAGAAGCTGAAATTAATGAGCAAAATTTGTCGATGGGTATGTTGAATCTGAAACCAGTTTTCAGAATTCAGCCATGCTCATGGACATACCTGCCATTCAATTTCAGGGTTGAGTACCGCTGTTAGGCAGGTAGAAGCTGAAATTAATGCTCAAAACTTGTCGATGGGTATGTCAAGGCTGAAACCAGTTTTCAGATTTTGGCCATGCTCATAGACATACCTGACATTGAATTTCAGGGTTGAGTACCGCCAAAGGGCAGGTAGAAGCTGAAATTAATGCTCAAAATTTGTCGATGGGTATGTCGAAGCTGAAACCAGTTTTCAGATTTCGGCCATGCTCATAGACATACCTGACATTGAATTTCAGGGTTGAGTACCGCCAAAGGGCAGGTAGAAGCTGAAATTAATGCGCAAAATTTGTCGATGGGTATGTTGAGGCTGAAACCAGCTTTCAGAATTCAGCCATGCTCATAGACATACCTGCCATTCAATTTCAGGTTTGAGTACCGCCAATGGGTAGGTAGAAGCTGACGTTAATTTATATTGACCTTCAGGATTGAGTACCACCAATGGGTAGGTAGAAGCTGACGTTAATTTATATTGACCTTCAGGATTGAGTACCACCTTAAGCTTTTCCAATTGTAGCAGGAAACAATTAGGATTCGGGGCGACGGCCTCGTCTATGGGTAACTGTGCACAGGTAGTGACATTTGTAAATATGGGAAATCTGGTAAACAAGCAACTATAAGTAAAGGAAAAAAATGGGGAAAGCATGCATAAAAAACACTAATATGGGGAACTTTTGAGAAAAAGAGGAGTGAGTTTTATATGAACAAGAGAAAGTGAGTTAAACAAAATAGAACAAAACAAAAATAAGTGAGATTTTTGTTGGGAAAAATGGTGATAAGGGAAAACATCACATTGCATTGTTTAAAAGAAAAATAATTATTTGAGAGAAAGTCAAAGAGCATTCAAGAATTTTGTTTAGGACATGGAATGTTTGGAAAAAAAAATGAAAAAGGCTAAAAACCATTGAGAGCAGAGAGCACTGCTTGCAACTAAGACTTGCAATGATGATCGTTACATAGGCAAGATCTGCAACACACACTGACATGAAAAGAACAGACAAGACTTCTCAGAATAGGTCTTCCTTCTCTTTCTCCTACAGTGCCTCAGTGTCTCAGAGTGGACCATGATCTTGATCGCACACCTCCACCCTTGCTCTGCCAACAACCTGACAACAACATCCTGATGCAACAACAGGCACGATGAGTCCAATATCATCAGCCATGCCGTTATGTCCAGTGTCATCTTCACCAAGACCTGAAGAAGATCCAACACATGAGCTATGTTCTAACTGCAAACGATCCCTTCCAGACATGCATTGTCACTCGTATCCAAACGGATGCTTAGGCAGTATCCTGTAACTGACGGTGGAGACCATGAGTGGTGTAAGGAAGGCGTGTGGGGAGGCCATAACAGCCCTGCTTGTGTTTAGTGAAGTTGTCCCACTTTCCCTGACGACTGAGGAGTTCTGAAGACGTTTGCTGACATGGTGTTCACGGTGACGACAATCACATCACCAGCCACTAAAGCGGAATGTGGCTGACTTAGAACTGGATGGATCACACTTTTGACCGGATGGATCACACCTTTGATGTGAGGACAAGCCATGCACCAGAATCAATGGGTGGCAACAAATGGCCACCTGCAAGGAGAACATCCAGAGAAGAGACTGGGACAGCAATATGACCCTGGCATGTGCAGCAAAAGGAGACTTTGGACGAAAGACTTGATGGAGGACTTTCTTAACAAACATGGTGGAAGGAAGCAAGGAGGTGGGGCGTGATGGGATCATGCTACTCTGACTCATCTGATGCCAAGGATGATACTGAAGTTGACAGTAACACACACACACATACACATCTACATGCTCTGTCCTTTTCTTCCTTTTGTTTAGAGTCTTGGCTTAAATCAGCCCCTCTTGCTGATAACTATGTAGGATATGATCTACTTCTCTCTTTTAGAATATGCTATAAGACGACTTAGTAAGGTCATTTCTTTTCCTTTCGACTCTGATGAAACACACTCACTAAGAGTGACAAATTCCTAACCTCTCCAAAGTTGAATGGCAATTATGTTGACTTTGTTGGCCAATCAGGTGAAGTGGACCAAAGACAAGTCACCATTGGATTTTCTGTTTAAGAGAAAATTCAACTTCAAAAATTAAGTTTGTTGGCATATGGTGCAAAGGACCAAATGGCCTATTTTCTAATTCAGATGGAGGTGAAGGTGTAAAAACTGACCCTGATGTTCACACTTTGGTGAAGCAAGATGCCAATCAGCTGTATGCATATCAAAGGAACATGCAAACTGGTGACATGAGTGCTCAACTGGTGGAGGAGGTTAAGAATGTACTTTCTCACACGCACGCACACACACACACACACACACACACACACACACAATTAATGCAAATTGATGCTCTGCAAGGTCTTCAATGCACATCGTACTTTTCTATGGTGATGAGAAATTTGATAAAAGATATTGACATAGGGATAGCTGTTAGGGGAATGTTTATCTCACAAATATTTTGTTCTGGGCATAAGTGCTGCCTTGATGCACATTTGGGTTACTCAGGTACCATTTTTTGACGTCAATGATTCCATTCCTCATGGGTCTCTATCTAAAAGAGACACAGTGACAAATGGAATAATGCGGGCCTTTTTGTACAAGCATGCTATTTTACATTTGATTGGGAATGCACAAACAATTTGCTAATTTATTACAGTCCTAAATTGGATTTTTTGAAAAGTGTTTTCGGCAAAAATACACTCAGAAAGGACTGTCCAGCTGGTTTTTCATTGTTGTGTTGTCTTGTTTGTCTGTGTGAGTGTGAATGTGAGGCTGAAGCCATCCTTGACCATCACTTTGGGAAATACAGAACAAACCCAATGATTAGTTTACTAATAGACGGATGCGAAGAACATATTAGGCTGTTCTGCTTTTTTAGCATCAATAGGCATACATTAAGTCTGCTAAAATGTAGATAGTTCATTTAGGGTATGCAGAACCATCTAAAAATTAGCTATTAAAAAAAAGGCCTTGTAAATTAGGACAATCCGACTTTCAAAGGAACTTGGACCTTTTAAGTGTTGCAAATGACATCCTGACATGACGACTATGAGTGCGACACACCGACAGCAGGGTTCTTCATGGGGGACAGTGGACTGTGACAAAAATTTAAATTGATTGAAATGTAAATGTAATTGTTCTTTCAGGGTTGTTCTTGTGTTGTAGAGAGACATCAACTACTATGAACTATTCCAGCCTAACCTTCATTGTTCCACATTAGGAAAGCACATTCTCCTGGAGGAGGAGAAGACAAATGTCATATGTGGCCGAAATGTGACATCCTTTTTGTTTAAAACTGTTTAACAGTACTAACATGTACTAACATTAACACTGTAACACTTGAGGTCATTCACACACCTAGCAGGGTGTGTCATCGTTTTAACTTCAGTTTGTTCCACAGGACACTTCTTCAGTATCCAGAGTTTGAATTGTTGAACTTTGTTTGATGTGTCCTGCTTCACAGATTACTGTTTGCAGATGTATAAAAAAAATATAACGTCATTTGATTTTACAGGGAACTGCCAATGCTTTTAAAAGTTGACACATGGGAAGTACATGTGTCAAAAGGGGGGAGATTGCGATTTTGTTGAGTAATCATGGTTAACAATTGGACATGATATATTTTTTGTTACTATAATTGGTTTCTCCAAAACCAAAGTGAGTGAAACAAAGGTAGGTATGAGTTCCAACATTAGAGGTTGATAATGATCAGTGATCAGCAGTGGCATTGACACTCCATGGATTGTACAACACACTGAAGATTTTGGTAAGTTACTGTATCTTGTTTTTTCTTTACTATATTACTGTATTTGGTACTTTGCCTTCCATAGTGCCAATGGTCATGCTAATGAGAGCAAATGGTCCATTGAAACCCAAATTTCCAGCTGTGAGCAAGGAACACTACTACAGTGTGACAATGTCCATCTTAATGCAAATTCAGACCAGATGGTGTGTTGGTTTAAATTCAGTGAAACCTTGTGTTGTTTGGCAAAAACTTAAATGCAGAGCTGGATGTTAAAATTAAAGTTAAAATAGATATTGGTGGCATGACGGCAGAGTGATTAGCACTGCTGTCTCACAGCAAGAAGGTTTGAGAACCTTTCTGCGTGGAGTTTCACGTTCTCCTCATGCTTACGCTGGCTTTCTCCTGACATTTTGAAAATTTTAAGGTTAATTTACAATCGACGTCAATGGCCAAAATATGAACAAAGTGTCGTATTCAGTCAGACACTACATGATGGTTGCCTACTGCTCTTAGGTTGCCTACTGCTCTCGAGATTAGTTATGTGTAGAGAACACATCTGACATGTATGACGTAGATGTAAAATGTTGTGTTGCTCATTCATTTCTTTCTATGTTCTTGGTGGGTGTCGAGTGACCTGACATCTGTTGGCCCTGGGGGCCATAGAGAGGACGTGTTGGAGTTCCAGCAGAGGGAAGACTCCACTGTCAGCGTGGTCATATGAGAGACCTGCACACAGATCGGTCAAGGCAGAAAGACACTACCTAAACAGAATGGAAGAAATGTCCATGACGCACTCAACCTTCTCAACTGCGTGTTTGGATGGAGTTCACGAGTTCGCACCGCAAGCTCCGGCAACCTAAGAACAAGTGCTTCAATCAAGAGGATTGGCTGGCTGACTGACTGATTGAATACAACACGATAGAACAACAGCAAACCATCAACAGAGGCACAAGGACTTCGACATGATTTGGATTCTCATTGGGATCGCGGGTATGCTGGAGTCTATCCCGGTTGACTTTGGGCAAGAGGATACACTGACTGCCAACCAATCACATGGCAGACACCAAATATCAAAATGAACTGACTGTCGATCAACACCTGCACCATCTATCACAACAATTGAACACATTATAACACGGTTTTCCACATTCCTAACTTTCATGATAATTAATTTACTGACAACCCTGGTCTGATGTTTGTTTATCTGTAAATGTACTGTAATTCGTGATTAATTAATAATCAAAAGGGAGGAGTGTGATGGAAAATTTTATATTTCACAGGTATAACTTAGGTTACACATTGTGTGAATTACTTTATTGCCTTTTGAAGAGCTTCGACATTTGCATCCGAGCACATCCTGCTGTCCCTTCAAAGATGGTGGCACAGCAGGAGGCTATCTGTAACCTGGGGTTAGGGGCAGTGTCGGAGGAGGTCATTCTTTGATCAAAGCTTTACCTTCATGGGATAAGGGGACATCAGGAGGTCCCACCAAATGGCTGACCCTAGGAGGTTGTCTCGCATGGGTGTGACAAACCGTGCCAGAAGATTGGGTGTGTAGACTAACCCCCATACATGAGGGTGGCATCGGGGGAGTGACAAGAATGTCTCTTTTCTATTGTAATGTAATTCATTTGCATGCTATGGAGTATAAAAGTTCCCGCCAAGAGGCCACTCTGGGCCAGACACCTACAGACCGCCATGCATACTGTGTGTTGTCTGACCCCTTTGTTTTGCAAAGGTAATAAAAACTGCCAGAGCTATGTATTTATTTCAGGCATTCTCTATCCTACTTAGGATGATAGAAATTTTTTCCACAACAATATTCATTCATAATTCATAATGCTGCCTACAGAGAACATACTAACTCCTTATTTCTAAAATCACAAATACTTCAACAAACACAAATACTTCAACTTGCTGATATAGTTCATCTTCAAACAGCTAAAATAATGCAAGGCTAAAAATAAGCAATTAGCTAAAAATGTCATCCAATATTTCTCTACAAGAGAGGAGAAATATGATCTCATAAAATAAAATAAAATAAAATAAAATAAAATAAAATAAAATAAAATAAAATAAAATAAAATAAAATAACTGTATTATAGAAAGCAGGAAGTGAACAAATGTAACAGTTAGTGATTGTAAAAGTACCAGATGGAGGGGTAGGATTTAATAAGCTTTGCTTCTTCCTATTCCTTTTGGACATGTGGAACTGGGAACTGATTATGGGATGCACTCAATTGGAATCTGATGCATGTTCTAATGAAATTAAACCATTACCATTACCATTACCATTACTTCCTCACCACACGTCCATAACACATTTATTGGGGCATGAGTCTCATTTATGTCTTAAATTTGGTATTTTATCAGATCAAACCGCCTAAGCTATATTTGGGATTTTTTAAGTCCTATTTTCCTATTGATTTCTTTTCACTTCCTTTCTTACTTTTCTGTTTCTTTGTGTCAATAGTGTGTGATACGACTGTGGCGGCCATGCAGGGAGTCGGTCTGTGAATTGGCAAACGTGGAGAAGATACTCACACTTCATGAAAATGGTGGTGTTGGCATACAGCGTCTTCCGGAACACAGCATGCTGGGTCTGAAAATACCAAGAACTCAAGTCAACACGCTATTTTCTTTCATTTATTGACTCCCATCTTTGGAATTACAGGATTAAAGCTGCGTGTGAGGAGTTAATCTGAATGGAAATTGTGTCTGTTGGCTCTGTTCATTCTTATTTACTGACTGGGGGTTTTATGATCTTGTTTGACATCCGTTAGGCAAAAGAGTAAACCGGTGAGACTGTCTGGGAATTGTTTTCTCACACAAGTTCAATGAAAACCGCCCAATGCTCACAAATATTTGTTGGTTACTGGCTGGAAACTTCAAATTGTATGTAGTCATAGTATTAGTCCACTACCTGTCCTTGGGAATCAATGTACTACAGTAGAAAGCCATTATCACAGTACAATAATAGAATCAAATAAGTCAAAATTGTGGTAAAAAAAAGCTCCACTGTTTCACACAATTCAGTTTAATGTTTTCACTGAAACGTTAATGAAAGTATTTATGGAAGCTGTCGATGCATCGTCACTCCTGTGACAGCTGGATAGCAGCAGCTAGCATGCTAGCTAGCTAACAGCTAGCTAGCTATTAATACACGATTTTCATGAAGAAACAAACACTGACCGAGTTGATCTCCACATTCCATAACGACAACTCCGCTGTTCTGCCTGGAGCTAAAAGAGCTGCAAAAAGCAACAAACATAATGAAAGCTCTTCCTCGTTTGGCATCTTGCTGTGGAGCATCCGCCTCCCGTTCCGGCTTGATTACTTCCAACTGTAGTGCATAAGCGTCACCGTAGGGGGCGACAAAACACAATACCATAGAACCACGCACGGGTTTGGTTTTATTTTGAAATCACGTCCCTGGAAATGTGAGCTGTGGCGCACTTCCGGAAAGTAGTGTGTATGCGCGTTATTTGTGGCTTGACGCGACACTGTTATATCTTGTAACACAAGACGCAGTGAACTTCTTCCTTCTTGTTTTCTTTCACCAAGTAGAATATTCTTTACTCTGATTGTTCCCGCCATCTGTGTGTCTCTCGTCGCTCAAAATGGTGGACGTGAAACAGCCCATTCCAGGGTAAGACTTTTACTATACTATGCTATTAATAACAATCTTTGTGTCACACGTCACATTCAGAACCAGCCTCTCATTATAAGCTTGTTCGGAAATTCTACATCCATTTTTTTCTTAATGTGAATGACAGTTATGTGATATGTGATGTACAAGGTGTTTTTGCTTTGTTCCACAGTGGTGTGCCAGGAGGTGATGGCAAAGACAAGTTCATGACAAGTCACGATGTTGCCTTTTACAGGTGAGTCTCATTCTGTACAATATTGATGACTGCTTTTTGCAATGAAATAACATTATGAATTTCATATTTTTTGCTTGTATTATTTAAACTGAACAGGTATTGTGCTGAAACCCTAACTATTAGTAAATATGAATGCATATTTTCATAGCTAATGTCTGAAACAAATATATTGGTAATTTAATGTTCATCCAGGCGAGTGGTCAAGTGGTTAGCGCGCAGACCTCACAGCTAGGAGACAAAGGTTCAATTCCACCCTCAGGCATCTCCGTGTGGAGTTTGCATGTTCTCCCCGTGCATGCGTGGGTTTTCTCCGGGTACTCCGGTTTCCTCCCACATTTAAAAAAAAACATGCTAGGTTAATTAGCCACTCCAAATTGTCCATAGGTATGAATGTGAGTGTGAATGGTTGTTTGTCTATATGTGCCCTGTGATTGGCCAGTCCAGGGTGTACCCCGCCTCTCGCCCCAAGACAGCTGGGATAGGCTCCAGCACCTCCGTGATGATAAGCAGTAGAAAATGAATGAATAATATTAATATGAGGCTGCACGTTGATCGAGTGGTTAGCACGCAGGCCTCGCAGCTAGGACACCCGAGTTCCATTCCACCAATTGCATGTTCTCCCTGAGCATGCGTGGGTTTTCTCCGGGTACTCCGGTTTCCTCCCACATTCCAAAAAAAACATGCTAGGTTAATTAGCCACTCCAAATTGTCCATAATACATTTTTTTTAATACATTTTATTTAAAAGCGCCTTTCAGGACACCCAAGGTCGCTGTACAGGAGATAAATAGAGGTATGAATGTGAGTGTGAATGGTTGTTTGTCTATATGTGCCCTGTGATTGGCTGGCCACCAGTCCAGGGTGGACCCCGCCTCTCGCCCCAAGACAGCTGGGATAGGCTCCAGCACCCCCGCGACCCTCGTGAGGAAAAGCGGTAGAAAATGAATGAATACCCGACAGTTCATATTTTTGCCAAGGTTTAGTCTTTGGTTTTGATGAACAGCCTTATTCACTTTAATGCTCTTTTGCAAGATGTTCTTAAGATCGAACAGTACTAAATGTACATTTATGCCATTTTTTTTATTCTTTTATTTTTTTCCTTTTTTAATTGTTTTTTAATTATTTTTTTCTTTTTTTTATTTATGCAATTTTTGTATTAGATTTCCTAGGATGAAGAGTCTTTAACCAGTCAAGAAGAAGATGGGCCGCATCAGGTTTTCCAAAAAAAAAACATGTTTATTAAAAACAAAATATTTAAAAAAACTTCACTTTGGTTCCAATTTTCTACAAGAAAAGCTCTGATAAAACATTCCACTGTTCTCAAATATCTTACTTTTTATTTTTCTACACAAAATAAGATGAAAAATAAATAAACAAATCAAGAATAAATAAAATCAATCAATCAATAATAAATAAACATAATAATAATAATAAAACGGCAAATAATATAAACTTAAGAAAGCACATATAGTTGGTGGGTAGACAAATGATTTTTTTCAGATTAAAATGAACAAAGCATTATTAGAGCCCTGTAGACATGACAAAACACGACTATAGTCACATTTATACTCTTTTTATTTACAACATATTGCGCAACTGCAGGGTCTTGAGTCACATGCTAACTCACAAACTAGAGAGCTAGCGACCTAAACGGTAGCCTTCAAGTTATTTCCTTTCAACTTAAATAGCCAAAATCTTACCACTTCCACACGGATAGGGAGAATAACTATTAACAGTTATTTAACCTTTAACATGAACATGAATCAAACGTAATAATTTTTTCTGGGTACATGATACCATACAGCATCCATATCAAACTTGCGCGGGCCGCACTAACATTAAACTTTCATATCGAGGCGGGGGCCTCAAACTACTGTCCTGCGGGCCACATCTGGCCCGCGGGCCGCGTGTTTGAGGCCCATGCCATACAGCATCCATATCAAACTTGCGCGGGCCGCACTAACATTAAACTTTCATATCAAGGCGGGGGCCTCAAACTAGTGTCCTGCGGGCCACGTTTGGCCCGCGGGCCGCGTGTTTGAGACCCCTGCAGTAGACCCTGCACCAATCGATTTTGGAGTCCATCCCTCCCTCTATCAAACGTGAACAAGACCGAAAGGTACTCGAACTCCTCCACGTTGGGCAGGATCTCATCCCAGACCTGGAGATGGAACTCCAGCCATGGACTCGGAAATTGGAGGTGCTGAAGCTCATCCCGGTTGCTTCAAAGCAGAGCAATCCTGGGAAGCAATCCAGTGAGAGCCGAAGATCACGGTCCGGTCCAACCCCCACCGGACCCACCAGACCCAGCTCTGGCACCGGTCACACGGGATCAGATCCCCCATACTCCCGGAGTATTAGATTAATGTAGTTCATATCAGAAAGGAATCTTTTTGTTTAATTCCGTTTAATATTTTTGTAATGCAGTCAAACTAAGTTGTGTAAATGATGTTGCAAGAAAAGAATAACGTAATAATGAACATGATATTAAATACGTATTTATTCTTTGTATTGGCGTTGAAGGCGGCAGACGCTGGGTCCTAAAATGCAGTTCCAAGCTGTTCTAAACACGGTGATGCTCACAGAGAAGGGGGCTCGTTTTCAGTTGCTGGATCCAGAAACTCAGGTGAACGGTGTTCACGTTTGGGGCGTGGGCTTCCATTTTTGGTAATTTGGTAAATAAAAGGGTGAAAATGTGGACATAAATGCATATTAATGAGCCTGTTGTAAAAGGAAAACAGACATTTTGCTATTATGTAAATATAAGACAAACACCGCTAGCGATGGTGCTATTTGTCTTATACTCATTTTGGTAGTTTCAGTGACTCGTCTCTTGGCTCAGGGTGGTATTATAAATAAATACAGTCCCGTAAAAGGTATATTTGTTTTTGATATATTTGCAGACCAAGCTGGTAACGTGTGTGTCACCTTGCAAGAACGACACGGTGAGGATCCTGATCGATGAAGCGAAAGCCATCAAACCGCGCTACCGTGTGCAAGACGTGCTCACCGAGGAGCCGCGGTGTGAAAAGTACAAAAAGATTTGATTTCATTCGTGAAAAGCGCACCTCTGTCACCTTTGACCTGACATCTTTGATCTTTACGTTGCAGGCTGAGGCTGGATGAACGGGATGAAGACTCGGTGACGGTGTCGTGGGCTCCGGGGCGCCACAAGTGCCGTGTGTGGCGCCACCCTTTCCGTGTGGAGATCCTGTGCGAGGAGCGGGTGGTCGTCACGTTCAACCCTCAGAGCAAGCTGTGGTTCGAGGCGCTGCAGGAACCTCCCAAGTGAGCGTCTCACCGTCGATAATGTTTTCCATGCCATGAAATGAAAGGGCATTTTTTTTTTTTTTTAAAACTGTCTTTTTCTACATCTTTTTCTCAGGGCTGCGCCCGACACTGAGGTGATGTTCACACCTGCCGTGTTCTTTATTTAGTTAGGCTGATGTTCTTCTTCTGATCTCCATCACGCAGCCTGAAGAGGACAACCTATGGCGAGAGACCTTCAGGACCTTTGTGGATATCAAAGCAAACGGTTTGTGTTCAGTTCAACTGTCACTTCGCTTAAATGATGACACGCCCGGCCGTATATATGCGTCAAGTGTTCCACAATCGTAAAGCGGCGGTGTGTTGTCCAAAATCCGTCGCAGGATTGGTCAGGCAAGCAAACTGCAGAATCCCAGTGCTAAGAGAAGAATTCAAAAACGTTCATTTTTTAAATGTTTATTCTTGCTAAACTAGATTTTTGAGACCAAATACATCACAAATGTTGCGATAATATATATATAATAATTCAATAATAATTAACATTATTTATAATATAATAATATTAACTTGTAATAATAAAATTATTAATTAAATTAAAATAATTTAATTAAATTCATTCATTC
Organism: Doryrhamphus excisus; assembly: GCF_030265055.1. Lineage (NCBI taxonomy): Eukaryota > Metazoa > Chordata > Actinopteri > Syngnathiformes > Syngnathidae > Doryrhamphus > Doryrhamphus excisus. The sequence goes on from NC_080472.1 coordinate 11,695,532, forward strand.
ATTTTCTACCGCTTTTCCTCACGAGGGTCGTGGGGGTGCAGGAGCCTATCCCAGCTGTCTTGGGGCGAGAGGCAGGGTCCACCCTGGACTGGCCAATCACAGGGCACATATAGACAAACAACCATTCACACTCACATTTATACCTATGGACAATTTGGAGTCGCCAAATAATCTAGCATGTTTTTAATTAAATTATTAATTTAATTAATTAATTAATTAATTCATGAACAGAGATGGCCGAAGGTGGAATTGAATCCAGATCCCCTCGCTGTGAGGTCTGCACACTAACCACATGACTACCGTGCAGCTACTTTTATTGACTATTAAAAAAAATAAATGTAACGAGGTGGACCCCTGTGGCTTATAAATGGGTGTGGCCTGTGGCTTATAGATGGGTGTGGCTTATACTCTATATGTACAAATCTTCATTCATTCATTCATTTTCTACCGCTTTTTCCTCATGAAGGTCGCGGGGGTCCCAGCTGTCTTGGGGCGAGAGGCGGGGTACACCCTGGACTGGTGGCCAGCCAATCACAGGGCACATATAGACAAACAACCATTCACACTCACATTCATACCTATGAACAATTTGGAGTGGCTAATTAACCTAGCATGTTTTTTTTGGAATGTGAGAGGAAACCGGAGTACCCGGAGAAAACCCACACATGCACGGGGAAGTGGCGGTGTGTTGTCCAAAATGATGTTAAAACAAACCCTCGCAGGATTGGTCGGGTGAGCAGGCTGCAGAATGCGAGTGCTAAGAGGAGAAGAATTAAAGAACGTTCCTTTTGAAATGTTTATTCTTGATAAACTATATTTTTGTCACCATTTTTGAGACCAAATACACCATGAATGTTGCGATAATATATGTATAATAATTTAATAATAATTATTATTAATTAATATTATTTATAATATTTATTATATAATAATATTAATTTATATATAAATTAAAATAATGTAATTTATTAAATTATTTAATAATAAAATAATAATAATTGAAACTGGCGTTTGTGACAGACAATTTCCGTCTGTCAAACGTTTGCAGCATTTCTTGAAATGCTGGCTTTTCGACCGTATTAAGGAGCAGCATTGTTATGCGATGTGGGATGATTACAATTGAATGCATCCCATAATCAGTTCACATTTTTGAGACCAAATACACCACGAATGTTGCGATAATATACATATAATAATTGAATTATTATTATTATTAATTAATATTATTTTATATTTATTATATAATAATGTTAATTTGTAATAATTAAATTAAATTAAAATAATTTCATAATAAAATAATAATAATTGGAACTGGCGTTTGTGATTTCCATCTGTCAATCGTTTGCAGCATTTCTTGAAATGCTGGCTTTTTGACCGTATTAAGCAGCAGCATCGTTATGCGATGTGGGATGATTACAATTGAATGCATCCCATAATCAGTTCACATTTTTGAGACCAAATACACCACGAATGTTGCGATAATATACGTATAATAATTTGATAATAATTATTAATTAATATTATTTTATATTTATTATATAATAATGTTAATTTGTAATAATTAAATTAAAATAATTTAATAATAAAATAATAATAATTGGAACTGGCGTTTGTGATATCCGTCTGTCAAACGTTTGCAGCATTTCTTGAAATGCTGGCTTTTCGACCGTATTAAGCAGCAGCATCGTTATGCGATGTGGCAAAGTACACTTTCTGTGAGCGCACACTATTCTGTGCTGTTCTGTTTCTATTTACTTTGCCGATCAAACGTCTCAGCGAGTGCTGAGTCCCGGGAGAAAAAAAGGCTCTGTGTGTCGATGTGCACTTTATTTTCCCTCAGGGAAAACTGGAATTATGATGTAAGTCAAACTGGGCTTGCCTTGCTCCGTTGGTTTGAAGCCAGGATATTCCCACGTGGGGAAACATAACAAATATATTAGTAAATCTTTACTACAATATACAAAACATGAGACTTTCTGCACTCTGTGTGTATATGTAGCGGCCCCGTCTCCCACTGTACATTCACATGGGAATATATGGATGCTGGCAAAATGAGCCATTGATTTCCATGAAGGAGAAATTCCATCAGGTTATAATTTCACGAGATGCCTACTGATTAGACATATGACTCCGAAGTCCTGCAAGATGTACTGTAATATGTATTTTGTTGTGTAGGGCCAACTAGCATTGGTGCTGACCTGCGTCTCCATGGATTCGAACATGTGTACGGAGTGCCGGAACACGCCGACAGTCTACGTCTGGCAGACACCAGGTCCTTAAGCTGCATGCAAGGCATCCTGCGTAATATCCATGTGATCTCAGTCTAAGTCCTGTCAATCACGTGTCTTCTCCAGAGATAACGAACCTTACCGCCTGTACAACCTGGACGTGTTTGCCTACGAGATCAACAGTCATCTGGGCGTGTATGGCAGCGTGCCTCTCGTGGTGGCTCACAGGCCGGAACAGACTGTTGGAATCTTCTGGATGAACGCCTCGGATACTTTTGTTAACGTCGAGTACGGTGCCGGCGGGGAAGAGGTACTCTATGAACCTTAATAATGTCCGTATCTGTAATCCATGTATGATCGGATGTCTTTTGTCCACAACCCACAAGGGGGCGCCACAAATTAGCCAGTCTACTTTTTCACATCCCTTTTCTGCTGAAGACGTGCTGTTCTACTCCGGTCCTGTGGGGGGGCGGTAATACACAATACAAACAGGCTTTTCTCAGCGCATCCCCTCGGTCCCGATGCAAGCAGACTGTAATGTGAAGAAGTAGACTTGACATGGAACCTAGACCTGGCCTAGATTCGTTGACCGAAACATGTCAATCAATGGTTTGAGCCTCATGAGGTCCGAGACGCGATTCACCCAAGCTGCTTTGTTTAGGACGACGTCGGGACTCAGACCTACACTGACGTCCACTGGCTGTCTGAAAGCGGCGTGATCGACTGCATGGTTCTCCTGGGACCGAGTCCTTCACAGATGTGCCGCCAGTATGCTGAGTTGACAGGTGAGACCGTACCCCCCCACCCCTCTATGACCATTATCTAACCATCACGGTATGACTCCCACCAGGATACCAAGTCCTCCCGCCTCTCTTCACCCTCGGCTACCACCACTCCCGCTGGGACAAAGACTCGGAGGAGGACCTGAAGGCCGTGGACGCCGGATTCGACAAGCACAACATCCCCTACGATGTCATGTGGCTGGACATAGAGCACATGAACGGGAAGCGATCTTTCACCTGGGACTCGGACTTGTTCCCTGACCCGGCAGGCTTGCAGCGCCACCTGGAGGAGAAGAACAGGAAGGTGAGTCTCAGGAAGGGCTGCCGTTCATGCGCCGATGAACGCCTCAAACAACGGTCTATCTCCAATTGAGGAAACAGTCCTTCAGACCTAAGGTGGTTTTGTTATTTTCTCTCCCAGACGGCAGTAGCAGTACTTCATGTATTAATGGAGCTGACTACTTCAAGTCAGATCAAATATGGTAATGGTAATGGCATCAGATTACAATTGAATGCATCCCATAATCACTTCACATTTTTGAATGTGAATATATATGAATGCGTATATATATAGTATATATACGTATAATAATTTGATAATTATTATTATTAATTAATATTATTTTTTATTTATTATATAATAATATTAAGTTGTAATAATTAAATTATTAATTAAATTCACACATTTTTGAGACCAAATACACCACGAATGTTGCGATTATATATGTATATATTTACGTAGAATAATACGTATAATAATTTAATGATTATTATTAATTAATATTATTTTATATTTATTATATAATAATGTTAATTTGTAATAATTAAATTATTGATTAAATTCACACATTTTTGAGACCAAATATACCACAAATGTTATATTTACGTATAATAATACGTATAATAATACGTATAATAATACGTATAATAATACGTATAATAATACGTATAATAATTTAATTATTATTAATTAATATTATTTTATATTTATTATATAATAATGTAAATTTGTAATAATTACATTATTAACTAAATTAAAATAATTTAATTTATTAAATAATTTAATAATAAACTAATAATAATACGGCGGTACAGCTAGGAGACCAGGGTTCAATTCCACCCTCGGCCATCTCTGTGTGGAGTTTGCATGTTCTCCCCGTGCATGCGTGGGTTTTCTCCGGGTACTCCGGTTTCCTCCCACATTCCAAAAACATGCTAGGTTAATTAGCCACTCCAAATTGTCCATAGGTATGAATGTGAGTGTGAATGGTTGTTTGTCTATATGTGCCCTGTGATTGGCTGGCCACCAGTCCAGGGTGTACCCCGCCTCTCGCCCCAAAGACAGCTGGGATAGGCTCCAGCACCTCCGCGACCCTCGTGAGGAAAAGCGGTAGAAAATGAATGAATGAATGAATAATAATAATTGGAACTGGCGTTTGTGATTTCCGTCTGTCAAACGTTTGCAGCATTTCTTGAAATGCTGGCTTTTCAACCGTATTAAGGAGCAGCATTGTTATGCGATGTGGCAATGTACACTTTCTGTGAGCGCACACTATTCCGTGCTGTTCTGTTTCTATTTACTTTGCCGATCAAACGTCTCAGCGAGTGCCGAGTACCGTTTATTTACTGTTTATTTACTTTATTTTCCCTAAGGGAAAAGTTCCACATGTCCAAAAGGAGTAGGAAGAAGCAAAGCTTATTAAATCCTACCCCTCCATCTGGTACTTTTACATTTGTTCACTTCCTGCTTTCCTAATATAGTTTAAGTTAGTTTTTTGTTTTTTTTTGTCACGTACCGAAGTAGGAGGTGATATGACCATACAATGACATAATGGGTACCATAGTAACTGTCAAATAAATATTATTATTATTTGTCTGTTGAGCTGATACGAGACCTCAGTTCACGAGGCGAGACGACACACCATATTTCATGAAATAAACACCTCTGCAAAAAGTACAGCATTTCCGTTACGCTCGGCCTTTTACTGTTCCAATTTGCCCCTTTTGCAGATGGTGGTTATAATAGACCCACCCATTAAGGATGATCCTGATTGGTCCATTTACTGCGAGGGGCGGGACGAAGGGCATTTTGTTATGGACAGAGACGGACAGATCTATCAGGGCACTTGCTGGCCAGGTGAGGTTTTCCTCTCACATTCCAAATTCTCCATTTTAGGATCTCCACTCGGATGAAATGAATCATAATTTCATTTTTTTTTTCTCCCATGTCACATGGAGGCGAATGCCATTTTCCCGACTTCAGCAACCCTCATACTCGGGCGTGGTACGCCACATGCTTTGCTCTGGAGAAATACAAGGTTAGCGCAAAGCATGTCCAAAGGACGGTTGGATGCGGCAGCCATGACTCCATTTTGTTATTTTGACGCAGGGTTCCACGACGTCGTTGCACGCGTGGCTTGACATGAATGAACCCACCACGTTCTACGGGCCCGAGCTGTCCTTGCCGAAGAACGCCGTGCACTACGGGGGCTGGGAACACCGGGAGTTGCACAACCTGTACGGCTTTTACCAGGTGAGTCTGGGGGCGCTCCATCATGGGGATGAAGTCAATCACAACTTTATTGCTGTACTCCAGCAATACAATTCTTGAAGACTGAGGATCGGGGCCAAAGCTCACAACCTGTGACGTTTGTATCTGACCTTCCTGAATCCTGCGTGTAAAATGAGGGGAAAGCCACATCATCCCGTTTTATCCGTCCCGTGAAATTAGTCCATGGTTTTGAGTCCACGTGTCCAATAAAAGTGACCGTGGGTGGCGGTTTATTTCTTCATAGAATGACCTATCGCAGGGGTCTCAAAGTCAATTTACCTGGGGGCCACTGCACCTAGGGTCTGGGCGAGGCTGGGCCGCATCAGGTTTTCTAAAAAAAACAACAAAAAAAACAAAATGAATAAACTTTGCTTTGGTTCCGATTTTCTACAAGAAAAGCTCTGATAAAACATTCCACTGTTCTCAAATATCTTACTTTTTAGTTTTCTACACAAAATAAGATGAAAAATAAATAAACAAATCAAGAATAAAGAAAATCAATCAGTAATAAATAAATATAATAATAATAATAAAACGGCAAATAATAAAAAGTTAAGAAACCACATATAGTTGGTGGGTAGACAAATGATTTTTTTCAGATTAAAATGAACAAAGCATTATTAGAGCCCTGTAGACATGACAAAACACGACTATAGTCACATTTATACTCTTTTTATTTACAACATATTGCGCAACTGCAGGGTCTTGAGACACATGCTAACTCGCAAACTAGAGAGCTAGCGACCTAAACGGTAGCCTTCAAGTTATTTCCTTTAAACTTAAATAGCCAAAAACGTACCACTTCCACACGGATAGGGAGGATAACTATTAACAGTTATTTAACCTTTAACATGAACATGAATCAAACATAATAATTTTTTCTGGGTACATGATACCATACAGCATCCATATCAAACTTGCGCGGGCCGCACTAACATTAAACTTTCATATCAAGGCGGGGGCCTCAAACTAGTGTCCTGCGGGCCACATTTGGCCCGCGGGCCGCGTGTTTGAGACCCCTGCGTTAGATAATACATCAACTCATTTGCTACCAAAGACGTATTTATGTTTCTTTTAACCCAAACGCCCGACCCCAAAGATGTTTTTTTATTTTGGTGGGACAAGCAGGAAGTCCAAATCATCCGAAATCGCCAGTCCTGAGATGGATGTGTTTTGAAAGACGGCAGGGATAGAATGAGGTGCTCATGGATTCCGAACTGTTGCCGAGCGGGACTCACCGGCAGCGCAGGCGTCCAGACAGCATGTCGAACGAGACCCCTGACCTATCGTCTTATTTCCTAATAAGTAATAAATGAATCAGGCTTAACCCGAACAAGAGGTGAACGACTCTCTTCCTCCCTAGCAAATGGCAGCAGTGGACGGGCTGCTGACTCGTTCGGGTGGCTCTGAGAGACCTTTTGTTCTGTCTCGTGCCTTCTTCGCTGGGTCGCAGAGACTAGGTACGCGATCTAACGCCATCGAAGGTTCTATTCCTGTCCATGTCGGGACCCAGAGGTGGAGCGTTTGTTTGCCTTGCAGGGGCTGTGTGGACCGGCGACAACATCGCTACCTGGGATTACCTGAGGATCAGCATCCCCATGAGTCTTTCCATGTGTCTAACAGGAATCTCGTTTTGCGGAGGTGAGGGTCGGGAATATGTCCGAATGACTACATCTGATTAATTGATTCATTTGTTTTAATCTGTGCTTTCAGCCGATGTCGGCGGGTTTATACCGCATCCGGATTCAGAGTTGCTGATCCGCTGGTACCAAGCCGCTGGCCTGCAGTCATTCTTCCGAGGTCACTCGTCCATGAACACGTCACGTAGAGAGCCCTGGTTATTTGGGGAGGACGTCACCGGCGCTATACGAAGCGTTATCGAAGAAAGGTACCGGATCCGGTGGACGGGTGGCACTAGTTCGTGATCACGATGAGTCTGGAGGATCGTGATGAAGGCTCTTGGCTTATGTTCACGTCTCCGCTCTCAGGTATCGTTTGTTGCCGTACTGGTACACGCTCTTCTACCGGGCTCACACGGATGGCATTCCGGTGCTCAGGTGAGTTCCGACGGTCCCTCACAGTTCATAGACAAGAGCCGGATCAGAAAGCCGCAGTCAAAAGCCGTAAACCTCCACACAGTTTGAAGTCCACTTGCATTGGGGCCGCAGGGGGGGACCCTAGATCCAGCATATTGAGCCGTACGTGCCACGTTGGAGTGTCCCTAAAGGACCTCAGTGGATTATTTTTACGTTTATTATTATTATTATTATTATTATTATTATTATTATTATTTATTATTATAGGTGGTCCTTGGTTTGCCATCTTTCATGTTGTCATTTCTTGGTTACAAACACGCTCCTATTAATAACAAAAAATCATAAATTATATACATTATGAAACATTTTATCGTTTAAACTAATTTATCAAAATAAAAATGTAACTTTGTTTCGGAAACATGACACTCGCACGAAAACTACTGCAATTTCCGGACGATAAAGAGCAGTGGTATTTAGCCACACCCACTACATTTAAAGAGAAACAAGAATGGTACATATAGAGTATAGGCCACACCCATCTATAAGCCACAGGCCACACCCATTTATAAGCCACAGGGGTCCACCTCGTTACATTTATTTGTTTTAATAGTCAATAAAAGTAGCTGCACGGTGGACATGTGGTTAGCGCGCAGCCCTCACTGCGAGGGGATCTGGGTTCAATTCCACCCTCGAGTTTGCATGTTCTCCCCGTGCATGCGTGGGTTTTCTCCGGGTACTCCGGTTTCCTCCCACATTCCAAAACCATGCTAGGTTAATTAGCCATTCCAAATTGTCCATAGGTATGAATGTGAGTGTGAATGGTTGTTTGTCTATATGTGCCCTGTGATTGGCTGGCGACCAGTCCAGGGTGTACCCCGCCTCTTGCCCCAAGACAGCTGGGATAGGCTCCAGCACCCCACGCGACCCTCGTGAGGAAAAAGCGGTAGAAAATGAATGAATGAATGAAGATTTGTACATATAGAGTATAAGCCACACCCATCTATAAGCCACAGGCCACACCCATTTATAAGCCACAGGGGTCCACCTCGTTACATTTATTTTTTTTTAATAGTCAATAAAAGTAGCTGCATGGCAGTCATGTTAGCGCGCAGACCTCACAGTAAGGGGATCTGGGTTCGATTCCACCCTCGACCCCGTCCATGCGTGGAGGTTTCTCCGGGTACTCCGGTTTCCTCCCACATTCCAAAAACATGCTAGGTTAATTGGCCACTCCAAATTGTCCATAGGTATGAATGTGAGTGTGAATCGTTGTTTGTCTATATGCCTTTTGATTGGCTGTCCAGGGTGGACCCCAGCTGGGATAGGCTCCAGCAACCCTGCAACCCTCATGAGGATAAGCGGTAGAAAATGAAAGAATGAATGAAGTGGCCTACCAGAAATGTTATTCATGGTTGTCCTCATCCTCCTCCTGGGAACTAAAACCGCCAAAGTGGTCCTCTTCAAGTACCTCTCAAAGCGTGGGAAAAGTCACACACAGTCAGGACTGTCACACTCAAGGATGTTGGGAAATCCCAAACCTGGTTAGCGCCACTATTGTTGACATGGAAAGGTTGCTCGAGGTTTGAATGTCGTTTTTATTATGTTCTTCTAAACGGGCCTTACATCGCAGCCGAGGGCTCAAACCCGTACGTAGCCCACGGGCCACCCGTACTCTCAACAAGTAGCATGTGTGTGACATAAATGTAGAAACCGGAACTAAAGTGACCCTTTTGGTGTCCAACCCTCCAGACCTTTATGGATGGAGTTCCCGAAGGAGCGCAGCACCTTCAGACTGGACCACCAGTACATGCTGGGTGAACCAACACGCTCTCGCTTTAGCAGACTTAGGCCCGGTACGACTACGGTACTCTAACTAGTGCATTGACTTTTGTCGCAGGAGACGCACTCATGGCGTGTCCCGTCACGGAATCCGGCGTTCAGGAAATTCTAGTCCTCTTTCCCGGAGAAGAGCAGGTAAATATTAATAACTAAATATTGATTCTTCCCAAAGAGGCTTTGTCGGCAAAATGCAAATATGTTGATTTTGTATTTTTAGGTTTGGTATGACGTTAAATCTGCATTGGCGCTTGAAGGAGGCGGGACTCGGACTTTTCCAGTGACTTTAGACACAGTAAGTGTTCTATTTGGAATATATATTTGTGTTTTGAAGTATGAAACACTCGTAAAAAGCATAGTGAGTACTCCAAAGTTGACCAACTTGATTCAACTGTAAAGGCAATGTGCCCGAAGGCCAAGTTTAAACATAGTAAAACTAATAAAAGCACACCTGAGAGGCCCTCGGCAGAGCGCAAACAGGAAGTAGGGATGTCCCGGATTGCCTTTAAATTAGGAAATGTTGAACTAAGTGTTTTTTCCCTGGAAAACATGAAGTGGGATATTAGTGTAGCTCAGGGGTGCTCACACTTTTTCAGCATGCGAGCTACTTTTAAAATGACCGAGTCAAAATGATCTACCCACTACAAAAATGCAAAACATCTATTTATTTTCAAATGTATTGAGGATTATTTGTACGTACAATGTATGTTGATGTACCTTACATAACCAAATGAGCCAATATTGCAAAACACACATAATTAACTATTAACATTTTTTGTAATTACCTGAGTTTACTTTGATGACTTGCACTGAATTGAACCAGCCAGGGATGCATAGTCCGGACAGTAGCTGCTGATAGCCAGCCTCAAGCACACTTCCAAATGTTTATCAGTCATGGATAATATCCGTATCATAATATCCGTACAATATTCCATATCCGTATGGAAGTGATATGTTTTTTGCCTTTTTACTTGGTCCAGTTTTTGCCTTTTTACTTGGTCCAGCTCCTTCACTCATTTTAGTGACCATAAACTTTAGCGAGGGCTTTAAAATCTCGCAATTCGCCGACTAGCTTAGCACTTTGCATCGTTGTTTACGCATGAGCGGTGACCTAAAGGTCAAAATTCAGTTGTCATCTGACTGGTTGTCCTGTATGTCAATCAAGTAACGGGAATGGATGATAGGCTGACATCGTAAGTTCTGCTGCACTTAGAGACGTTGTTTGATTTGATTGGTCGCCCGAAGGGCAACATTCAGTTGTCATCTGAATGGCTGCCCTGTATATCAATCAAGTGACGGCATTGATGCTGGGATGATATTTTTTTAATGTCACGCCGCGATCGACCAGCGATCGACCAGTACCACCTCCGCGATCGACCGGTAGCTCGCGATCGACTTAATGAGCACCCCTGGTGTAGCTCATACCTCGAGGGACATATGTACTCCGATGGTTTTCCTCTGTCAGGTTCCAGTGTACCAGCGAGGAGGCTCAGTCGTCTGCAGGGCCGCCGTTGGCGGGACGTGTACCGCCGACCTCCAGAAGATGCCGCTGTCCATCACGGTGGCGCTGAACTCTGAGGTGGGAAGAGGAGTGGGAAGAGGGGTGGAAAGACGTACTTCCGGGAAACCTTGGAATGACATGAAGTGCTATTGGTCCTATCTCCGATAGGGCGGCGCCAAAGGTGAAGTGTACCTGGATGACGGGCACACTTTCGCCTACCGCGACAACAAGGAGTTCTGCCTGCGCTCGTTCGACATGCTGTCTGGACGCCTGCGCTGCCGGTGAGTCCCGCTCGGCAACAGTTCGGAATCCATGAACACCTCGTTCCATCCCTGCCGTCTTTCAAAACACATCCATATCAGTACTGGCGATTTCAAACGATTTGGACTTCCTGCTTGTCCCGCAAAAATAAAAAAACGTCTTTGGGGTTAAAAGAAAAATAAATACGTCTTTGGTAGCAAATGAGTTGATGTATTATCTAACGCAGGGGTCTCAAACACGTGGCCCGCAGGACACTAATTTGAGGCCCCCGCCTTGATATGAAAGTTTAATGTTAGTGCGGCCCGTGCAAGTTTGATATGGATGCTGTATGGTATCATGTACCCAGAAAAAATTATTACGTTTGATTCATGTTCATGTTAAAGGTTAAATAACTGTTAATAGTTATCCTCCCTATCCGTGTGGAAGTGGTAAGTTTTTGGCTATTTAAGTTGAAAGGAAATAACTTGAAGGCTACCGTTTAGGTCGCTAGCTCTCTAGTTTGCGAGTTAGCATGTGTCTCAAGACCCTGCAGTTGCGCAATATGTTGTAAATAAAAAGAGTATAAATGTGACTATAGTCGTGTTTTGTCATGTCTACAGGGCTCTAATAATGCTTTGTTCATTTTAATCTGAAAAAAATATTTTTTTTATTTTATTATTATATTAATTTATTTATTACTGATGGATTGATTTTCTTTATTCTTGATTTGTTTATTTATTTTTCATCTTATTTTGTGTAGAAAAATAAAAAGTAAGATATTTGAGAACAGTGGAATGTTTTATCAGAGCTTTTCTTGTAGAAAATTGGAACCAAAGCAAAGTTTTTTAAAAATTTTTGTTTTTAATAAATGCGTTTTTTTGGGTTTTTTTTTTTTGAAAACCTGATGCGGCCCAGTCTCACCCAGACCCGAGCTCCAGAGGCCCCCAAGTAAATTGAGTTTGAGACCCCTGATCTAACGCATAGCCAACTATTTTTGGTATTGGGGTAATTGTTTTATTATTTCAAAGATTTCATCCTCTTAAATTGGAATATTTTTGAATTTCCAATTGTCCATGAGTAGTGCTTCCACGTGCCCATCAACTGTCGGCAATAATAATCTCTTATTTGTTGGCTTCCATCCACTTTGCGTGGCTGTGGTGGTAGCTGCTCCCCCTTCAATGACCGCTGAGCACAAATGACGTTTTCCCCTTGGAGATTGTTGCCATATGAAAAGCCGCCATCGATCCGGCATAAACACGCTGGACTTAAACACGTGTGCTTCTGTCCCGACCGGATCTTTTAGGGCCGGCGGGGAAAGCGGGAACTACGAGTGCAGCACTGCGGTGCAGTGGATCACCATCTTGGGGGTGAAGCGCAAACCGTCTTGGGTGGCCGTGCACGTGCCAGGTGAGCGCCCCGATGGTAAACATCACAATCCAAGACGCACAAGCTTGCTTCTTGTCGGCAGGCGAACAGAGCAACTCGGCAGAGTTTGAGTACGATGAGGAGCGTCGCTCGCTAACCGTGGGGAAGTTGAACCTGGGCGTGGCCAACGACTGGGACATAGAACTATGTTAACGTTGTTATAAACATATTGGAATTTGCTGTAGTTCAATGACACAATTCCATAATGCCCTGCCTCAATATTCAGGTCAAATCTGTCTTCCATTCTGTATTTGATCAGCTGAGACTGTTTTGGGTCTGGCAGACTCACAATGAATAAAACACGGCTAACATGCTAACACTCGTGTGTCCTTTTGGGATTATTAAAACTTCTCCATTCATCTTTTTTCCTCTTCTTTTGAATTCTTTCCAATTTGTGACCGCTATTAATGATTGTAGGCCCATTTTGCAACAAACAAGTATTTGTGTTTAGGTTTGGAGTCCAAGTATTGAGCTTTAGCAGCAAAGCACCTTCATTTCTGAGGTAGCATTCTAGCCGTGTTTGTGGAAAAGAGTTTTCTATCAGCAATATTTAGCAGGTAGCACATTATGGGGCAGAATATATTATCAAAATAAAGATATTATAAATACAGCGGTTAGCATGTCATGTGGCTGTCGGGTAGACCCGAGTTCAAATCCCTGCTTGGGCATTTTTGCATGTTCTCCCCATGCCGGTGGGTTTTCTATGGGTACTTTGCTTCCCCGCATTCCAAAAACATGCTAGGTTAATTGGCCACTCCCAATCTATGGGTGGATGGATGGATGGATGGATGGGTGGGTGGATATGGATGCATGGATGGGTGGGTGGATGGATGGGTGGATGGATGTGTGGGTGGATGGATGTGTGGATGCATGGGTGGGTGGATGGATGGATGGGTGGGTGGATGGATGCGTGGATGCATGGGTGGGTGGATGCATGGGTGGGTGGTTGGATACATGGATGGGTGGGTGGATGGATGCGTGGATGCATGGATGGATGGGTGGGTGGGTGATTGGATGGATGGGTGGATCGGTCGGTGGGTGGATGGATGGATGTGTGGGTGGGTGGATGCATGGATGGATGCATGGGTGGGTGGATGGATGGGTGATTGGATGGATGGGTGGGTGATTGGATGGATGGGTGGATGTGTGGGTGGGTGGATGGATGCATGGATGGGTGGATGGATGGATGGGTGATTGGATGGATCGGTGGGTGGATGGATGTGTGGGTGGATGCATGGATGATTGGATGCATGGATGATTGGATGGATCGGTGGGTGATTGGATGGATGGGTGGGTGGATGCATGGATGGGTGGGTGGATGGGTGGGTGGTTGGATGCATGGATGGGTGGGTGGGTGGATGGATGCGTGGATGCATGGATGGATGGGTGGGTGATTGCATGGATGGGTGGGTGATTGGATGGATGGGTGGGTGGATGGATGGATGGGTGGGTGGATCGGTGGGTGGATGGATGTGTGGGTGGGTGGATGGATGGGTGGATGGATCGGTGGGTGGATGGATGGATGCGTGGGTGGATGGATGTGTGGGTGGGTGGATGGATGCGTGGGTGGATGGATGGATGTGTGGGTGGATGTGTGGGTGGATGCATGGATGATTGGATGGATGGGTGGGTGATTGGATGGATGGGTGGATCGGTGGGTGGGTGGATGGATGGGTGGATGGATGGATGGATGGATGCATGCGTGGATGCTACAACCACAATAGCAAACATATTGTTCGGAAATACTAATCCATTGCCACTTTGCGGTTTGAATTGATGGATGAATGGATGAATGGATGGATGGATGGATGGATGGGTGGCTGGATGCCACAACCACAATAGCAAACATATTGTTCGGAAACACTAATCCATTACCACTTTGCGGTTTGAATTTTTCAGCTTCACTTTCTATTTCCCAAACATTTACAGGGCTCTACATTAAAAACCAAAATGACTTGCCCATAGGGAATCCTTAAGGTGAGAACTACTTGCCCGAACTTGCCCCATGTAAAATGAAAAGACTGCCATAATGATATCATCTCATTTTTTGTGGCATCACATGAGAATCTCAAATAAAGATAAAATGAGAGTACTACCATAATACCTTACACATGGTAGTCGTAGTAAGCAGTGATATTTATAAGTTGTGCACCACAATGAAACATTATTGATTAGACACATTTGTGTACTAGTAAAGTGTTTTTAATCCAGAAAAAAATGCTCAATGGTCAAACAATAATTTGTGAAGCAAAGGTGATAAAAATCCACAGAGAAATGGAAGCGCTAGATTTTGTAGCTTGTGCAAAATCAGCACTTGGTATTGGATCTAATGGGTGGTGTTTCATTGTGACCACTTCAAATTGTCACAGCAATGTGATTCACTCACCTGTGCCATCATTTGATTTGCTGCCGCTAATAAAATACTTGTTTAGGAGGCACTGTTTCATCACTTTTTGCTGTTTCCTTCAGAATTAGACGATGTTGGCAGCGCCGCCATGACGGATGTTTTCGTAGTCAAACGATCGCTGATTGGTTGATCGCGAACAACGGGTGTGGGTAAAACGCGGATTGTGGATTACGGACCGCGGTCTAAATAAACGATTCTGATTGGTCCATTTCAAGATTTGCAAGGATTGCTTTATGAATTACCGTGTTTTACCAACACCCAACAAGAACCGCTTTAAAAAAAAACTCTTGGCAGTATGGCATGCCAAAGTGCACTTGCCCGACGGGAATATCGCTGAATGGATTTACTTGCCCCAATTTTGTTTTAACTTGCCCCGGGCCATCGGTACACCGTTATTGTCGAGCCCTGATTTATATTAATAAATCATGCTTTGTGGTCTATTGTTGGTCAAAGCATATGCATAATTAAGCTAATGTTACATCCTTTTTGCCGAAATGAAACATTTTCAAGCATAAAAATGTCTGAATGCAGTAGAATACAAATACAATATAAGGCATTTATTATGTGATGTAATATCCTATAGTGGTCACTAGGTGTCAGTAATGTTACTGTAATGTTTGTTGAGCGAACAGGCTTTTATAGCAGGTACTATGTTGGGTAATACGAGTGTAAAGGTGTTATTTTACGTCTATGGGGGATCTAATGTTAAAAAAGGTTGCAAACAGCATTTCTATGTTGAAACAACAAAAATATTTGATTTAATATAAGGAATCCTACTTTGGGGAAATTCACTTATCGCAGTCGGTTGGTCCACGCGTACAAGTACACAGAAGGCAGGTCATAGTTGGATGCTGGGTAAATAGAGCTGTAGTGTTCCCTAACTGCAAGTACGGTATAGTAGACAATTAGAGGATACGTTAAGGCCAAAATGGCCACCGCTCCTCGCGGGGGCGTCACTGCGGCGGTTCTTGCTGAGACTGCTCGACGCTGAGCTCCATTGAGAAGCGGTTGAATGCCTTCTGCTGAGGCAGGGCATCCAACGGACACTCTTTACATGGCCTCCGGCGTGGCCCGCTGGCCTTTGTGTCACCCAACAATGATGAAGATCTATTGTCCCCCTTTGGTCCAATGGCCGTGTGTGTGTGTGTGTGTGTGACATGTGGCGTTCAATGCACGTGTGGGCAAAGGTGAATGCGTGTTGGCTGAATCTCTTCTTTCCGAGTGTTCGGAGGGGAGGGCACATCACTGCGCGAGGGAGCCAATCACGGGTTTGCTCTTTGGATTTATGCCAGCGCTCTTTAGCTTGTCAACTTTAGTCCAAGTGGCAAAGGCCATTTAAAAAAATCACTTTGACGACAGAGAGAGTGACAGCGGGACGAGATGCCCTACACACCGTCTGGCTTCTTCTGTGACCGGCTGATCCGGGAGCGAGAGAGGAGGGACGGGGAAGGCACTTTGAACAAGCCGCTGCGCTTCAACAACCAGGACTTCAGTGTCCTCCAGCAGGAATGTCTCCACAGGAAGAGCCTCTTTGAGGACGAGTCCTTCCCGGCCAGCGTGGAGTCGCTGGGCTTCAAGGAGCTCGGGCACAAGTCCAACAAGGTCAAAAACATCGTCTGGAAGAGACCCAAGGTAGGAGGAGGATGGAGGGAGGATGCAGGGATCGACCGCACGTGCCGTGGGGGGAGGCGGGACGTTATTGTTGGACCTGGGCGGGAGGACCGTCTGTCTCCATCCTAACCAGGGACTGTTGTAGGTCTGCTCTGGCATGGAGATCAAAGTCCACAGAGACACTTGAGGGAAACATGACGCTGTCAAGCGAGGGTACCGCTTTACAACGAGGATACCCTTTAGAAATATCTTATTGATCATACCATAAACCCTTACAATAACTCACGATTAGAGTGGTTAATCCTGTCATAAACGACATTTTTCTAAAGTCAACCTCTTCAGTGCCGGCAACTTTGTCTGATCTTTCAAGCTACACACATTATTGTGTCCCGTGGCTATACACACATGGAACCCACCAAAAGGAGGATAAGACGCCTATCTTTCAACAGAAAGAAAATGTTTGTTTCTATCTTTTTCTGCTCTTCAATAATCAACAATAGAACATAGATAAGTTTCAGGAAAATATCAGTTCCCAACTAAAAAAGTTTTTTGTCAAAAGATACACAAATACTATTTGCTTTTGTGACAGCGGAAATATCTAAACGCCTCTACCAACATAAATGTGTTTTTAATCATAATTATAATTCATTTATAAAAATAACACCATGAACTGTTTACAGTTTTCCCATTTGGAAGTGAACTGCATGCATTAAAAAAATTCCCCAAAATGCCTAACCTTCTGCACGCTACACTCCTCCACTCTTTTTCTTCCTCCTTCCTGTCATGTGACTTTTTTTCCCCATCCAAGTTTGCCGAGATCATCGAATGCACCTCTGCCCCCTTGTGGCCCTTTTTATGACTTCAAAGTCATTAGTGGTAATTAGTGGAGAGTTACATCATCAGTTCTAAAACACGTATGAATACGTTATTGGGATTGGGCATTCGGGATTATATTTGGTATTGTATGAGTTAATAAGCATATAATAAACCGTTAAAAACATGTAAATAAAACATAATAAACCCATCCAAATAAACTCTTCCAAACGTTTGTGGTATAATCAACTTGTATAAACTGTTAATAGTCATAATAAACATAATTAACTCCTACAAACAATGTACTAATGATATAATAAACCCTTATAAGCATGTTAATCATGCAGTAAACTGATATAAACGTCGTGTTCATGTTACTCATATACTACGAAGCTAAAGCTAAAGCTAAAGGTCAAATCGTTCAATGAAATAAAACCAAAGCAATCGTGAATGAGATGTTATGATTTCTAAGAGAGCGAAGCGGTCCGATAATTAGCGTCACGTGGGCTGTAGTTATGTAACGACATTAATGAAGCTGTAGTGTGTAGTGTGATCGCATGCTTCCTATTGATTACACATCAATCATTCGCCACCACTTGTTTGCGTTTGGCCAGGAAATAAGCGAGAACCCTCAGTTCATCGTTGGGGGGGCCAGTCGCACCGACATCTGCCAGGGAGATCTTGGTGAGTACGACTATTTGTTTTTGAACTTTTTTTTTGTTTTTGAATATTTTTTTGTGATCAAAATAATGGAGCCATTTTTGGGATAGTATGATGTGTCTTTTACTGGCAATTACTATATCATAGTGTCCATCCATTCATCCATTCATTCATCCATTCATTCATCTTCTATGCCGCTTATGCTGGAGCCTATCCCAGCTGACTTGGGGCGAGAGGCGGGGTCCACCCCGGACTGGTGGCCAGCCAATCACAGGGCACATATAGACAAACAACCATTCACACTCACATTCATACCTATGGACAATTTGGAGTGGACAATGAAGCTAACATGCTAGCATGTTTTTGGCACGGGGGGGGGGAGTACTCGGAGAAAAGCCGCACACGCAAGCCGAGAACATGCAAACTCCACACAGAGATGGCCGACAGAGATTCCAACCCATCTCCTGACTGTGACTACATGCTAACCACTCAACCACCGTGCGGCCTGTATGATAGAATGTATAGTGGCAAAAAGTATGTTTTTAAAGCAATGACTGTCCACCATGTTTGTAGTCCGTGTTGCCTTTTCCGTCACATGCTATCATGTTGTTGTTTTGGTGGCACATTGTGTACGATGAGTGTGTGAAGGCGTGATGTAATATCCGGTCAGGATATTTAGGCATATTTTGGGGAAACGTAACGGCATTCCCGACTCCCCTCCCGCATGCGGCCTCTCGGCCGACTGTGGCCTCTCCGCATTGTGCTTCCTCTTTTGGAAGGGAATCCATCCAGCAGCACTTCTCATTGTTGAGCACGTCAATGAAGAGCAGCAAAGGCACAAAAAGTGCGTTGGGAGACTTTGGAATGTTGTGCGGACAAACAACCAACCGAAAAGTTCCCCTGAAGGGACCGCCTCCGACCCGGCCACCCGAGGTCATCTCACGTTAGTTGTTGCGTGCAGGTGATTGCTGGTTGCTGGCCGCCATCGCCTGCCTCACCCTCAACGAGAAGCTCCTCTACAGAGTGGTTCCTCCGGAGCAGAGCTTCTCACAGGAATATGCTGGGATCTTCCACTTCCAGGTGGGTAGGGCTGATCTATCGGCTTCTTTCAATTCAATTCATCATGTTCTTCTGCCAGTTCTGGCGCTACGGCGACTGGGTGGATGTGGTCATCGACGACCGCATCCCGACCTTCAACAACCAGCTGGTTTTCACCAAGTCGGCGGAGAGGAACGAGTTCTGGAGCGCCTTGCTGGAGAAGGCCTATGCCAAGTGAGTCAGCAAACCAGAATCCTCCTTTTCCTAACATGAAGTACGTGGAACTAACCTTTGGAGTAGTTGGACTGCACCATCTAAGAAATATTAATATAATAAGACATACCCCAACTACCACATGGGAACTTGTTTGGGACCACTGCTGCTCACCCTGTCCAGGCTTCATGGCTCTTACGAGGCCCTGAAGGGTGGAAACACCACGGAAGCCATGGAGGACTTCACCGGAGGCGTCACTGAGTTCTACGAGCTGAAGGAGGCCCCCAAGGAGCTCTACAAGATCATGAAGAAGGCCCTGGAGAGAGGATCCCTCATGGGCTGCTCCATTGATGTGAGTGTCCAACCTGAACACATTTTGTTAGCATGCTAGGGTCACAACCAGACGGGCAATTCTATGGTCTTCCGCAGTCCCTCGTCCCGGCTCGCTTTGAGACTCGAACCGCCACAGGCCTGGTGAAGGGTCACGCCTACTCGGTGACGGCAGTAGAAGAGGTAAATGACTCAAACCGGGGTGAAGACACACACAAACAGGTGACAATCAAACTTTGTGCGGCAGTGTCGGCCCTCGCAGCACCGAGAGTCCAAAGTGCGTCTGGTGCGTCTCAGGAACCCTTGGGGCCAAGTGGAGTGGAACGGACCCTGGAGCGACAAGTCAGCATCCTTACTTGAACATTTCATGGATTTTGGCTGCATCTACACCAGTGTTTTTCAACCTTTTTTGAGCCACGGCACGTTTTTTTTACATTGGAAAACATCACTAAGTCTATAGGAGGAATGAGCTAGGTGTTGCCACACGGACCAATATTACATTGCTATGCCAGTCTTTACACCACAGACACTCCACAGTAGCCATGTTTACATGAGGAGTTTTTCTCTTTCCGAATGACTTTTCCGGAAACAATGGTATACATGGAAAGGAATATTCCAATCTCTTGTCTACATGCGTCGCTATAATCAACCAGAATAGTCAATGGGGCATGCCCAGTAAAACGTAAACATCAACATCACGTGATACCGACTTCCCCGAGTTGTTCTTTCACTTGTTGGAATAATTCCGTATTGCCAGTTTTTCGTTTGTCCAGTCTTGGAATTTAGTTTGGATCAAAAACAAACTTTCCGTAGCAGTCCAGTGCCGATTGCTGGCCTCCATTTTTAAAAGTGAAGAACGTCTGGATCTGCGTGTTACGTCATATCTGAGCATGCGATATGATAAATTTAACCAGGAAAGGATCAAATTCAATCTTGCTAATATTTTATAATTCAACTGGGTACATGTTTTATATAGATATATATTTTCTTTTGACTTATGGACTTATGAATGGCGTATAGAAGGGTTTAAATTCTGTTCCACAGATGGCGCTAATGCACATCAAAGCTGCTTGCCAACCGCCAATAAACAACAGAAGAAGAAGAACGCACCCTGACAACTTTCCGTTTGAGCGGCTACAAGATACCTCGATCGGATTGGGGAAAGGAATATTCCACCCCTGTTAATCCCATTATATATTCATTGGGATTGGCACTATTCTTTCGGAATGAGGCGTATACAAAGGTAAACCAAATGCAATTGGAATATTTGGGTCCACGTATACGTGGATATTGACATAATATTTGCAAATGATGATTAATAAATGTTAATTATAAAAAGTTATAAGTGATAATTCCTCACGGCACACCTGACAATTTCTCAAGGCACACTATTGTGCCGCGGCACAGTGGTTGAAAATCACTGATCTACAGTACATGGGGAGGGGGGGGGGGTTTGTAATTTGTTCCATGTGGCGAAGGCTCTGGGTGTTTAGACTGGTAGTGTAAATGCAGCCTTAGAGACCCGGACTCTGGACTTTCTGGTATTCTTACGGTTTCCCCGGTTTTCCTTCAGTTCCAAGGAATGGGCTGCACTGTCCAAGGCTGAGAAGGAGAAGCTCCAACACCAGAGTGCTGAGGACGGAGAGTTCTGGTAATGGTGACATCACAAAATACAATTCCGGTGTAACTTGACTCGTGTCGCAGCTGGAGAGTATTTGATCGGATCCCCGGTTCATCCGTTAGACAGGGTCGTGATAGCTGCATGGCAAGACGGCATCACAAGATTCCAACTGAACTTCTCTGCGTCCCTACAGGATGTCCTTCGAGGACTTCAAAAAGAACTACACCAAGATTGAGATCTGCAACCTGACGCCTGACGCCCTGGAGGACGACAAGATCCACAAATGGACCGTGTCGGTGAATGAAGGCCGCTGGGTGAGAGGCTGCTCCGCTGGAGGTTGCAGGAACTACCCTGGTAAGGCTGACGAAAGACAGGAACATTATGACTCTTATGGACGCTTTAGCAAAATCCATCAGAAGGTGAGCCAGACGCTTTGCGATGCAACTTGACCAACTTGTAAAAACTTATTTTAATTTGGCAGTTTTTTACTGAATAAGACAGAGTATAAACCAGGGGTCTCAAACTCAATTTACCTGGGGGCCACTGGAGCTAGGGTCTGGGCAAGGCTGGGCCACATCAGGTTTTCCAAAAAAAAAAAAAGCATTTATTAAAAACAGGAAAATATACAAACTTTTTCAGTGCTTTGGTTCCGATTTTCTACAATAAAAGCTCTGATAAAACATTCCACTGTTCTCAAATATCTTCATTTTTATTTTT
Organism: Doryrhamphus excisus; assembly: GCF_030265055.1. NCBI lineage: Eukaryota > Metazoa > Chordata > Actinopteri > Syngnathiformes > Syngnathidae > Doryrhamphus > Doryrhamphus excisus. Next base: position 11,717,541 of record NC_080472.1, read on the forward strand.
CTACACAATATAAGATGAAAAATAAATAAACAAATAAAGAATAAAGAAAACCAATCAATCAATCAGTAATAAATAAATAAATATAATAATAATAATAAAACGGCAAATAATAAAAACTTAAGAAAGCACATATAGTTGGTGGGTAGACAAATGATTTTTTTCAGATTAAAATGAACAAAGCATTATTAGAGCCCTGTAGACATGACAAAACACGACTATAGTCACATTTATACTCTTTTTATTTACAACATATTGCGCAACTGCAGGGTCTTGAGACACATGCTAACTCGCAAACTAGAGCGCTAGCGACCTAAACGGTAGCCTTCAAGTTATTTCCTTTAAACTTAAATAGCCAAAAACTTACCACTTCTACACGGCTAGGGAGGATAACTATTAACAGCTATTTAACCTTTAACAATCAAACGTAATAATTTTTTCTGGGTACATGATACCATACAGGGCTCGACAATAACGGTGTACCGATGGCCCGGGGCAAGTTAAAACAAAATTGGGGCAAGTAAATCCAATCAGCGATATTCCCGTCGGGCAAGTGTACTTTGGCATGCCATACTGCCAAGAGTTTTTTTAAAAGCGGTTCTTGTTGGGTGTTGGTAAAACACGGACTGCGTAATTCCGGTGGTAATTTGCAAACCAATCCTTGCAAATCTTGAAATGGACCAATCAGAATCGTTTATTTAGACCGCGGTCCGTAATCCACAGTCCGCGTTTTACCCACACCCGTTCTTGTTCGCGATCAACCAATCAGCGATCGTTTGACTACGAAAACATCCGTCATGGCGGCGCTGCCAACATCGTCTAATTCTGAAAGAAACAGCAAAAAGTGATGAACCAGTGCCTCCTAAACAAGTATTTTATTAGCGGCAGCAAATCAAATGATGGCACAGGTGAGTGAATCACATTGCTGTGACAATTTGAAGTGGTCACAATGAAACACCACCCATTAGATCCAATACCAAGTGCTGATTTTGCACAAGCTACAAAATCTAGCGCTTCCGTTTCTCTGTGGATTTTTATCACCTTTGCTTCACAAATTATTGTTTGACCGTTGAGCGTTTTTTTCTGGATTCAAAACACTTTACTAGTACACAAATGTGTCTATTCAATAATGTTTCATTGTGGTGCACAACTTATAAATATCACTGCTTACTACGACTACCATGTGTAAGGTATTATGGTAGTACTCTCATTTTATCTTTATTTGAGATTCTCATGTGATGCCACAAAAAATGAGATGATATCATTATGGCAGTCTTTTCATTTTACATGGGGCAAGTTCGGGCAAGTAGTTCTCACCTTAAGGATTCCCTATGGGCAAGTCATTTTGGTTTTTAATGTAGAGCCCTGCCATACAGCATCCATATCAAACTTGCGCGGGACGCACTGGTGTACAATAAATATAAATAAATATCCCTTCTCCTCACTGTGCTCTATTTGGATTTCTGAAGCTTTACTACTACTCATTATCATTTTAACATGGCTTTGCAAATCGTATTCCTTGCAGACACTTTCTGGACCAACCCTCAGTACCGCCTTCGCTTGCTGGAAGAGGACGACGACCCAGAAGACAACGAAGTCGGCTGCACATTTGTGGTGGCGCTGATGCAAAAGAACAGGCGGAAAGAACGCAAGATGGGCGCCAACCTGTTCACGATCGGATTTGCCATCTATGAGGTTGGTTTAATTCAAATATTTTCACTCGTGGGCCGCACTGAGCTAACAAAATTGTCAGGAAAACAGGAACATATATTGAACACACAAACATTATTTTATGCTTATAATTTTCGTTGAATTTTTTGTAAAATTTTTCTGTAAAAGTGTTATACTATCAGCTGTATGTTCTCATGTCCCTTTTTTCAGGAGCACTTTAAACATCACACCACATCAAACTATGTCATTTAATTTTACAATTTGTTTGTTTTATTTTTTTTTACCAAATAATTACATCCGACTTGCAAGTCATGTTGCCAGCTTGTATTTTAAAAGGTAAAATACTTAGAAAGCAATTGGTGGGCCAGATTCAAACGTTTGGTGGGCCGCGTGTGGCCCCCGGGCCGTAGTTTGCTCATCCCTGGTTTAATTACTTACGAGATACAGTTGTTCCTGTTTATAGCACTGAACTGCTTAATTGGACACCACCGCGATAAACGAATTCCCCGCCATATAGGACTTCGTGCAATATTTTCGTAGTTAAAACATAGAAAACCTTTTCATGTTTAGGTTTTATGTTCATGTTTTTAACGTATATGGTGACACTGCAATTATTCATTGTTTACACAGCAGCGCGCCACTCTTGTGCCGCTAGCTTACAAGCTACCCGGCTAACAAACGAGCTAGCTAACCAGTTAGCCTCGATTTCTTCTACACTTAAGAAAGGCTTTCAAACGGAGTCGAAAAGAAAGACAAAGAAGCCCCAAAACTTACCACTGCTTTTGACAGGAGAACCTTTTTTCCAGTCGATCTCGGTCATGGTATGTAAACCTTAGCCCGGCATGTCGGCTGGACTCGGCAGCCAGTCCACTGAAACAGTAAGAAAAATAGTTGTTGGTTGTTGTAGAAGTCGCTAGATGACGCCATCTTCTGGTTTGCATACGATGTTGTAAATGTCCAGTAATAAAAATAGCTATTGGTTGTTGTAGACGTCGCTGGACGACGCCATTTTCCGATTTGCATATGATGTTGTAAATGTCCAGTAAGAAAAATAGCTATTGGCTGTTGTAGAAGTCGCTAGCTGACGCCATTTTCCGATTTGCATATGACGTTGTAAATGTCCAGTAATAAAAATAACTATTGGTTGTTGTAGAAGTCGCTTGATGACGCCATCTTCTGATTTGCATATGATGTTGTAAATGTCCAGTAAGAAAAATAGCTATTGGCTGTTGTAGAAGTCGCTAGCTGGCGCCATTTTCCGATTTGCATATGATGTTGTAAATGTCCAGTAATAAAAATAACTATTGGTTGTTGTAGAAGTCGCTAGATGACGCCATCTTCCGATTTGCATATGATGTTGTAACTGTCCAGTTAGAAAAATAGCTATTGGCTGTTGTAGAAGTCCCTAGATGGCGCCATCTTCCGCCATCTCCTACATTGTAGGAGACAAAAGCACCTTCATTAAATTGAGGCTATTGACAACTGTTTTTTTTATTTACACAACTGAACAGTGAATATTGTTTTTTTTCCGGTGTGGTTTGTGAGTAGCACACTCTTCTGGTTTATCAAATATATTTATCCCAAGAATTAAAAAATAATAAGATAAGATAATAAATACAAACACTTTTATCCAGACAGTGTGCTGCGGAAACTGACTCTACACTGCCGCCTTGTGACCGTCTTTGGGCGGGACGGTGGTGTTGGTCAGTGAAATACAAAATGGTGAACAATATGTGTCTCACTTATGAGTCCCTAAATACCAGAAAACTCCCCAAAGTCACTAGATTCGTTGCTAGTTGCTTCTGAGAAAATATGTCGTCAAACGGGGTTGCCAGGTCTAGTTACAAAATCGCTGAGTTGGCAACACCGAGCCAATCGGTGATGTAACAGAACGTCTGGAACTGTTGATTGGACACTACAATCTCGGTTCTGGTCGGGGTTTCTTCCAGTCCTCCATTGACCATGGAGCTGGAGGGATGAAAGTGAATAAAATGATGGATTTACCATCACCTGGGGTCTGGAACTCTGGGTAGCCACCCATCAAATGGGTCCCACTGGCATGTAAATGAGGTCGCCCCAGGGTTTCCGGGACTCTGGGTCATCAGTCATCAATTGTTGGCCTTTGTGAGAAGGCCGGACCGGGGGGTTAAGTCAGGGTTGTTAACAATCACCAAAGTCCATAGTCTTTCACGGGTCCAATTGTACAAATCCAGAACCAAATCCAGGATTTAATTTAACTAATGTCTTCGTTTATTTTGGCCTCAGTCCACTTCTGTACTTCTGTCAGATCCTAACCCGTCTCCTCTGTTTGTCCCCAGGTGCCAAAGGAGGTAAGGACGTCCCCCCCGGACACTTCTGGCTTGTGGTTCTTGAACGTCCCATCAGTGGTCCCATGAGGTTGTCCATCCTCTTTCAGATGCACGGCAACAAGCAGCACATGCCCAAAGACTTCTTCCTCTTCAGCTCGTCCAAAGCCCGCTGCAAGTCCTACATCAACCTCCGCGAGGTCACGCAGCGCTTCCGGCTGAGTCCCGGCGAGTACGTCATCGTTCCCTCCACTTACGAGCCGCACCAGGAGGGCGAGTTCATCCTGCGGGTCTTCTCTGAAAAGAGGAACACCTCAGAGTGAGTGCGGCAGTGTGGGGTCGGGATGCTCCCGATGAGGGGGCCCCCTCAGTACAGTATGCGTACGTTGTCTTGTTTGGACGTAAATGTCACAGTGGTTGTGAGTGGGCGGGGTTTTCTTGAGCACTTGAGCACCAAGAACAAACCATTTTAACGGAGATTTGATTTGTAGAGCTGGAAGAAAGCGGCCCCAGTTCGAGGCTGTTATGGAATCTTTTTTAGGACAAGCCACTCCCGGCTGGGGCGAGCTGCGGTAAACTTTCAAAAATGTTCATTGCATCGTCAACGCACGCCCCCGCCCTGCCCTGCCCTGCCCCCTGCTGGCCTGGAGGACCTGACAAAAGCTAGATGGACCGGGACCTGGATGGGAGTCAGACTGCGGAATATTTACCTTTCACATGTTTCATATGTTTGTTGTTGTGATTCTCATATGATATTGCATCAGTTTGTTTTGTTGTTGTTACCGTGGTGACCGCTGTTTATTCGTCTTCTCTCAGGGAGATAGAGAACAGGATTGAGGCCGACCATCCTGTGGTGAGTCCGGTTCTTTAACTCCTGTAGACCTGTAGACTCCATCCAATTCATGCAAAAAGGGTCAGAAAGTGAAAGTAAAAGTGCAGATGTTGCGAATATATGGAGTGCACACCTTCTCACCAACTTGATGTCCACATGTTGTTGCTTCAACTGCGTGACCCCGTGACCTCTCAGCCAGCGCCGGCCTCAGCAGGCGAGGAGAGCGAGGACGACCAGCAGTTCAGGACGATTTTTCAGGAGATAGCCGGCGACGTGAGTGCAGGAGGGGGCGAAAGAGGGGGCAGTTTTCATGACTGACGCAATAACTCCTTGTGACTTTTACAGGACATGGAAATCGCAGCCAACGAACTCCGGAACGTTCTCAACAGAGTGATCACCAAACGTGAGTCGGGTTCAGGTAAGGTGTTGGTTGCGGAAAGTCGGAAAGTCGGAAGCATGACGGCGAGCCGTGTCCCTCCGCCTCCTCCAGACAAGAGCCTGAGCACGGAGGGCTTCAGCCTGGAGAGCTGCAGGAGCATGATAGCTCTGATGGACGTATCCTTTGTATCGAGTGCACAACAGGCCGACACCCAGGCTGTGGCCCCTTTCACCCCACCCCCCACCCCCCCAAGTAGAGTGGCTCACGTTTTTATTGCTTTTTGATTGATTTGATTTCTGAAATGTTCTTCTAAAATTCACCTAATCGAAATGGAGCTCCATTTATTTTGATAACAAATGTTTCCTTTCAGCGGTCTCCGATGGCGGGGCGTTTGGGGCCTGAACCCGGGTCATCTGTATAAGATAAGATAAGATATGCCTTTGAAATTTGGGAAATTTGCATTGCATAGCAGCATAGAACAGAATCAGTTAAGCAGTACAAAATTCATTCATTCATTCATTTTCTCCCGCTTTTCCTCACGAGGGTCGCAGGGGGTGCTGGAGCCTATCCCAGCTGTCTTCGAGTGAGAGGCGGGTAAATGTAATAAATAAATAAATATATATATATAAAATAATAATCATACATTTTATTTATATTGCACTTTACATTACAGAAATCTCAAAGTGCTACAAAGAAAGCATAAAACCTACAGTGAAGCAATAAAATAAAATAAATAAAATAAAATAAAATAAAATAAATTCATTTTCTACCGCTTATCCTCACAAGGGTCGCGGGGGTGCTGGAGCCTATCCCAGCTGTCTTTGAGTGAGAGGCGGGTAAATGTAATAAATAATAATAATACATTTTATTTATATTGCACTTTACATTACAGAAATCTCAAAGTGCTACAAAGAAAGCATAAAACCTACAGTGAAGCAATAAAATAAAATAAAATAAAATGAAATAAAATAAAAAAATAAAATAAAATAAAATAAAATAAAATAAAATAAAATAAAATAAAATAAAATAAAATAAAATAAAATAAAATAAAATAAAATAATTCTTTCATTTTCTACGCGGGGGTGCTGGAGCCTATCCCAGCTGTCTTTGAGCGAGAGGCGGGGTACACCCTGGACTGGTGGCCAACCAACCAATCACAGGGCACATATAGACAAACAACCATTCACACTCACATTCATACCTATGGACAATTTGGAGTGGCTAATTAACCTAGCATGATTTTGGAATGTGGGAGGAAACCGGAGTACCCGGAGAAAACCCACACAAAACACTCCACAGAGAGATGGCCGAGGGTGGGATTGAACTCCGGTGTCCTGTATAGCCCCCAAGACATGGACTACGGTCATCCCTACCCTTGTATGACCCGATATAGTAGACATCATGACACAAAATGAGACTCATACTTGTGTGCGTGTTGCTGAGAAGGTGGGAAGCCGAGGGAGGGGCGGACAGGATGTCAGGTTCAAACTCATGTGACACTTGTAAAAACACTTAAATACAGAAATACAGAAGAGACAGACAATAATATTCAAAGTTACTCACAGCGAGGAGAGTGAAACCACACACCCAGTGACATGCCGCTCCACTCTGAATATGCAGTTCACACTCTAGGGCAGGGGTCTCAAACTCAATTTACTTGGGGGCCACTGGAGCTCGGGTCTGGGTGAGACTGGGCCGCATCAGATTTTCCCAAAAAAAAAAACAACCACTTTTATTAAAAACAATTTTTTTTTCTACACAAAATAAGATGAAAAATAAATAAACAAATCAAGAATAAAGAAAATCAATCAATCAGTAATAAATTAATAAATATAATAATAATAATAAAAACTTAAGAAACCACATATAGTTGGTGGGTAGACAAATGATTTTTTTCAGATTAAAATGAACAAAGCATTATTAGAGCCCTGTAGACATGACAAAACACGACTATAGTCACATTTATACTCTTTTTATTTACAACATATTGCGCAACATATTGAGACACATGCTAACTCGCAAACTAGAGAGCTAGCGACCTCAACGGTAGCCTTCAAGTTATTTCCTTTAAACTTAAATAGCCAAAAACTTACCACTTCCACACGGATAGGGAGGATAACTATTAACAGTTATTTAACCTTTAACATGAACATGAATCAAATGTAATAATTTTTTCTGGGTACATGATACCATACAGCATCCATATCAAACTTGCATGGGCCGCACTAACATTAAACTTTCATATCAAGGCGGGGGCCTCAAACTAGTGTCCTGCGGGCCACATTTGGCCCGCGGGCCGCGTGTTTGAGACCCCTGCTCTAGGGGGTCCCTACTACATGGTCGTGCAAATCTAAGTGTGGGGGAAGGCAGTTGCACAAGCTGTTTTTGTTTGTCTATGCGTGTGTGTATATGTGAGAGTCATTACTTTTATTGTTTTATGAGTTCTTATCTTGACACATGAGGCATCCAATCTCCAGGCATCCAGGCACCTCCAGGATCTGGGGGTCTCTGGAGGTCTCTGATCAGGGTCAAGGGAACCTTCCCTCTTTAGCACATTCAAACACTTTGTATTGTCTAAGCAAATGGATATAAGGGTGATAACTAACGCTATATTCATTCTATCTACATTTTAGTCTAACACAGGAAGTGACTTTGGGGGTTCAGAGTTGAGTTTTAGCTCGGCAACAGTAGCTCTTGGTATGGATTATTATATCATTTAAACATGAAAACAAAGTCCTGCTGTTCCGGCGGAGGAGGCTGGTGCTTGTGTGTCTGGGCCAGAATTATGTACAGTTTGTTGAATATCAATATAAATCAGGTATTACCGACTATTTTGATAGCAAATTGATTGAATAAGTACCACTTAGTAGTAGTAGTAGTAGTAGTGACCTTATTTTACAGCAATATGTCAACTCTTTCTTATTTGGTGACACGTACTGACGCCATCTTACCTTGAACAAGCTCTTTAAAGTTGTCAATCAAGTGGCAGGAAGTGGCTGTCTTTAACTGTCTGGGCTCAGATGGACGGGACGGGTCGACTGAACCTCCAGGAGTTCCGCCACCTGTGGAACAAAATCAAACAATGGCAGGTAAGAAGATGGAGAAACGAGTCCATCTCTTCTTCTTCTGGTACGCATTCTGACTCTCTTCCCGCTCTCTTCCAGGGAATCTTTAAGCACTACAACGCCGACCAGTCGGGCAGCATCAACAGCTACGAGATGAGGAACGCCGTCAACGACGCAGGTGCACTTCGACTTTTGACTTGTCAGTCTCGCCGCGGCGAATGTCGGGCGGGATGAACTCACCCTCTGGATGTTGTTGTCGCTGTACAGTCATGTGTCTTGTGTCCCGCTCAGGGTTCCGCCTCAACAACCAGCTGTATGACATCATCACCATGCGCTACGCCAACGAGAGCATGAACATCGACTTCGACAGCTTCATCAGCTGCCTGGTCCGCCTGGAGGCCATGTTCAGTAAGTCGCTTTGTGTCCATTTTCTTCTCTTGTGAAATGAATGCTGATTATTCCAATTTTTGCTGATTCGTGTTCAATTCCAGGATATGTTTAGGGTTTGGGTTTTAGACTAACTCAATAAATAAACACCCTCAGAAGTCCATTTTCTTACTCTCTACTTCTTGCTGTAGGAGCTTTCCAGGCCTTCGATCAGGATGGAGATGGCACCATCCGCCTCAGCGTCCTGGAGGTACAGACACGCCACAACACACCAAAACCAAAACCTAGAAAAACCCAGGCAGGCAAATATGTCGATACAATAAATGTAATAAATAATAATAATAAATTGTATTTATATTGCACTTTACATTACAGAAATATCAAAGTGCTACAAAGAAAGCATAAAACCTACAGTGAAGCAATAAAACAACACAACACAACAAAAGGTATATATAAAATAAAATTAAATAAAAAAAAAAATAAAATTAACTAAAATTAAATAAATTCATTCATTCATTTTCTACCGCTTATCCTCACGAGGGTCGCGGGGGTGCTGAGCCTACCCCAGCTGTCTTCGGGCGAGAGGTGGGGTACACCCTGGACTGGTGGCCAGCCAATCACAGGGCACATATAGACAAACAACCATTCACACTCACATTCATACCTATGGACAATTTGGAGTGGCTAATTAACCTAGCATGTTTTTAGAATGTGGGAGGAAACCGGAGCTCCACAGCTAGGAGACCAGAGTTCAATTCCACCCTCGGCCATCTCTGTGTGGAGTTTGCATGTTCTCCCCGTGCATGCGTGGGTTTTCTCCGGGTACTCCGGTTTCCTCCCACATTCCAAAAACATGCTAGGTTAATTAGCCACTCCAAATTGTCCATAGGTATGAATGTGAGTGTGAATGGTTGTTTGTCTATATGTGCCCTGTGATTGGCTGGCTGGCCACCAGTCCAGGGTGTCAGACAGCTGGGATAGGCTCCAGCACCCCCCGCAACCCTCGTGAGGAAAAGCTGTAGAAAATGAATGAATGAATTTATTATTCTTATTTATTTGTATTATCATTGCCATAGTTCATAAAAATGTCTATTTTTGATGTTTAATATGCCTCTCAGCATTACTGAAGGCATTTTAAGTTCAGTTTAACACATGAATAATGAATGACAGGCATGTAGTATGCAATATTGCACAAAAGCTGTAGTTACAAAATCAATAATCAATCACAAATATGTCTTGTCAAAGCCTCTTCCTGCTGGAAAATTAATCAATCGGTGACAGTAGAAGAGAGGAAAGGGCAGGACAGGGGGGTGGGGGGGTGTCGGGGGCATTATCCATTAGCATTGATGAACCATCCCTGCTCTCCTTCTACAGTGGCTCCAGCTCACCATGTACGCCTAGAAGAGCGCCACCTTGCGCCACACGAGGACCAGACCTGCCAGACTTTACCTCATGACTCAGTGTGCACCCCCCCCCCCACCGCAAAAATCACTCTCTCGTCTTTTCCACGGAGGGAGACAGACGCACCCCCTTCCTTCCTGCCACCAGTGTACCGTACTCTCTTCTCTCTCAGGCATCAAACACACAAAACGACCTCTTTTGACGTCTGTCACCATACCTCACCAGCCTCCACGTCACACACACACACACACACACACACACACACACACACACACACACACATGAACAGGACATTAAACACACATAAGGAGGTTCCAATATGGATTTATGAGAATGTGGCGGCTATAAGGTTGGACTGTGATTTTTTTTCTGATTATTTAAGGCTTTGGTCGAATGAGTGTAACGCATTTTTAACCATTTTAGCCCAATAAATAAATACATGTTTTAAGTTACAAACCTGGCTTTACCCTGCAATTGAACCGCTGTCATCTGTTCCAGGGTCAAACTGCGACCATATTAAAAATAATAATAATTAAAAAAAAAAAATATATATATATATATATATATATATGTGTGTGTGTGTGTGTGACATATACGTTAATATTCTTAATACTCAACACTACAATAAAGTAAAAGTACACCCTTTGAAGACACAAAGTGTTTACTTAGTACCGCCGCCTAGTGGCCGTTTATGGTATCGCTGGAATGAATACGTGTACAGTAATGTGTTTTTCCAAGATATATTCATGCTGTTTGGTGGTTGAACACGCCCTCTTGTTTACATATTGGCCTAAATCCAACATCAAAATGATTACAATGAAGAAAAACGTAAAGTATAAGGCATTCAGAAGACACATTCAAAGACGTGCTCTGGAAACCGACATTGCAGCACTAAGCTACAACTCAACGAATAGCTTATTTTCTCTTATGGCTTCCATATTTGGTTATACGAATGTAAAGGCGACTTTGGGGGTGTTATACCATGTCTAGAGAGCTCTAATCATGTTAGTATGGTTTATTGAAGATTGTAAACATATGGAAATTCACTTATCAAGCCATAAATGAGGGATTACTGCGTAGAAGTGAGCGAAGTGAAAAATGATATATTTGTGGCTCCCTCACTGGTACCAGGGGCCCTTGGGCAAAGCATCGATGATACGCTCTTTGAACAATGTACGTTGATCCATGTGATCTAGATGGGCCAAGAAATGACAAGTGAGACGAGGAAATGAACAATGTTGCATATTCTTTATTATTATTATTATTCAAGTCCTTGGATTGCACTGTTAAAAAAAAACAAAAATCAGCTTTTGAAGAACGTCAGTGTTGCCGGGCAGAAAGTGAACGCCGTGCTTTCCGTACCACTTCAAGTGAAAAACGTTGGCTTTTGTGGTTCTCAAGAACATCTGCCAACTGGGGGGGGGGGGACTATGAGGTTAAAAATGATACATACATTTATATGTTTTTTAAAACAACATACTGCTTGTCACACAGGTGGGAGTGGGGGGAAGGGGGGGTCCTCACTTTACAATAAGGTACCAAAAATACAGTCGTTACTGAGGAACTATAGCACATACATTTAGAGTGGTTACTGAAGAACTAATGAGTAGTTACCAAGGAACTAATGAGTATTTACTGAGTAAATAATGAGTAGTTACTGGGTAACTAATGAGGAACTAATGAGTAGTCACTGAGTAACTGATGAGAAACTAATGAGTAGTTAGAGTAACTAATGAGTAGTAACCGAGTAACTAATGAGTAGTTACCAAAGAACTAATGAGTAGTTACCAAAGAACTGAGTAGTTACCGAAGAACTAATGAGAAACTAATGAGTAGTTACTGAGTAAATAATGAGCAGTCACTGAGTAACTGATGAGAAACTAATGAGTAGTTACTGAGTAACTAATGAGTAGTTACAGAGTAACGAATGAGAAACTAATGAGCAGTTACCGACTAACTAATGAGTAGTTACCAAAGAACTAATGAGTAGTTACCGAGTAACTAATTAGTTACTGAGTAATTGAGTAGTTACTGAGTAACTAATGAGGAACTAATGAGTAGTTACTGAGTAACGAATGAGTAGTTACTGAGTAACTGAGTAGTTACTCAGTAACTGAGTAGTTACTGAGTAACGAATGAGTAGTTACTGAGTAACGAATGAGTAGTTACTGAGTAACGAATGAGTAGTTACTGAGTAAATAATGAGTAGTTACTGAGTAACTAATGAGGACCTAATGAGTAGTCACTGAGTAACTAATGAGAAACTAATGAGTAGTTACTGAGTAACTAATGAGTAGTCACTGAGTAAATAATGAGCAGTTACTGAGTAAATAATGAGGAACTAATGAGTAGTCACCGAGTAACTAATGAAAAACTAATGAGTAGTTACTGAGTAACTAATGAGTAGTTACTGAGTAACTAATGAGTAACTAATGAGCAGTTACCAAGTAACTAATGAGTAGTTACAGAGTAACTAATGAGGAATGAATTAGTAGTAGTAGTAGTAGTAGTTACCTAAGAACCAAGGCACATAAATTCAGAGTAGTTACTGAGGGACCAATGAGGAGAGTAGTTAGTGAGGAAGTAAGGCACATGCATTTAGAGTAGTTAAAAGGGAACTAATGAGTAGAGTAGTTACTGAGGGAGTAATGAGGGAGTAATCCTCATTAACTACTGTGATTTTGTGTACCTTATGGTAGTGTAGTGTTACCCATGGGATGGGGGGGGTTAAATAGTTTTGGGGAGGAATGCTAATGCTAATTATTTCCTTCTCGCTGCTTCCCTCAAACACCTCCTGGACACCTGCATCACCTCCTCGTACTGCCGCCTTGGCTTATTTCTCTATTTTCTGCTCCACACCATGAGTATAAATAGGTTTCAAACAATTAGAAAGGCATGGTGGTGGTAAACGACCACAATGTATGCCAGCGGGCATCCTAGAGCATGTGCATGACAAACGTTACAATAACAAGGTCAACTCAAACGAAACTGAATTGTCTCTCTCTTACCGCTACCAAGCCAAAATGAGCAATCAGGAAAAGACGCTCCCGTGCGGCAACAAACACGCCAACGCACGCCAACGCACGCCAACGCACGCCAACGCACGCCAACGCACGCCAACGCACGCCAACGCACGCCAACGCACGCCAACGCACGCCAACGCACGTCACCACCGTGTTCACGGCAAAACGGCCACACAACACTGCACCCAAATCCCTCCATGTCTTCATAAGGACATGCGACAACTAACGAAACCAAACGAAATAAAGCAAACCATGCAGGCCGTTAGCCAACCCGTCAAAGGTGACTAACGCCAATCAGGAAAAGGAAACTAAAGGAAGATCATGTGGCTTACAAACACGCGTCACAACAATAAAAACATCCTGAACCCAAAAGCACACTTTAGCAAGCGCGGCGTTCCCTCCCCCGGCGGCGCTGACGTTATCTCGGCGAAAACAAAGTCTCTCTTCCTTTGGTCAGTGGGAAAAGACGCAGCGGGCGGCGTGACCCAGGACGCCACACGCCGCCCGCTCGTGGAGATGTAGAAAAAAAACAGCAATGGACACGGAGACACTTAAATGTTGGATTCCAACATGGAACGTTAAGTGGTGGACACGTTCCCAAACATCCGCCCAATATGGGAGGGAGGAACTCAAGGCTCCGGCTCCGCCTCCTCGGCGTGTTTCTGCACGTGTGCGAGCATCCCCTGTGCGAGCAAACAACATCCGGTGTAAGCCCCTCCCTCCTCCAGGTGAGTCTTACCTGGAAAGCTTACCTGCTTGGAGCCATTGCGAGCACAGAAGAACTCCTCGCAGTCTCTCCAGCGGCAGCGCTGCGTCTGCAGGTTGGCGCCAACATGGTTGCCGACAAGGTGCTGCTGCAGGTGCTCCATGACGCCGAAAACCAAGGAGCAGCCGTGCCACTACGGACCATGAGGACCATGACGACAGTGTCAATCATGTTCAATCAAATCCTCTTTATTATTCTGACATAAGCTAAACATCACATCCAAACACACCACGAGTCTCAAACTCACGTAGCGTGGTCTCAAACTCGCGAGATGGTCAGAGGCATGCTAGCTTGTTTATATGAATAGAAATTAGAGTTAGCGTGACGAACAGGAGGATCACCATACGGAACAGTAGCTACGATCACGATGCCAACACAACATTTCCAAGTACTGTGGAGAATAATAAACTGTGCCAACTCGAAACATGTAACTTTTTTTGTGCCGCAAGGCATGCTGGGAAGACGAAAGCACTTCCAGCAGCACTTAAAAATATTGCAGTATACAGTAAGTGAATTTTCACAAAGTAGCATTCCTTATTTATAAATAAGATAGCTTTGTAGTTTGAGCATGGAAAACTTTAACATTATTAGAGCCCTTTGGCCATGTAGTAACACCCCTATAGTCACCTTTACATTTGTATTAGCCAAAATAGCAGACATAAGAGAAAATAAGCCATTTAAGACATAAATGAGATTCATGTCCATGTGTGTTTTGGGGGGCCCTAAGTAAGTGGCGGACAGGAAGTGACATCAGGGGTTCAGGAGTTGAGTTTTACCTTGGAGTTGGTTCCCCAGTAGCTAGTGTTATGGATTATTATGCCTGTTGGGAGATTAATCAAATCTACAATAAAAGCCTGCTGTTCCGGCGATCAAGTCTGGTGCTTGTGTATCCCTGACATACTTTACTTTGTGACATTTTGCTGTAAGTCACTCCCAGGTTATTGACAGGTGTATTTCCCCCAATCAACTCTCAACTAGACTAGGTTCCAGCTAAATACAAACATTAGTTTTGTGTGAAACTAACTAGACCTCATTTTAAGAGTAAACTTGTGCTTTCAGTGTACTGGACTGTACCTCATTTATTGTACAACACAGTAGAAACACAAACAATGTAGTAACAACAATATGGAGCACACCGCTCAGTTAGCATTAATAGCTCATGAATTTCACAACAAACATCAGCGGGTTGCCTACAGCCGTATCTGTATCCGTATCTTTTGGTAATAAAAGACCCTGGCGGTTATTTGCTTTTGTCGCCCAGGCAACCTAATGACTCATGCTGTACACATACGATTATTGCGCAACTGCTTATTCATCTCACCCTGCAGCGGTAGTTGTGCGTCAGGTTCAGCTCGACGGCTCGTACGCTGCCGTCGTAGCAGCCAGTGTAGATCTGAAAAAAAAGACAACTCGAGTCAAGACTTTGGTGTCACCACGCATGGAGGATTGTGTGCCGACTCACCTTGTTCTGGTGGACCGCCATGCTGGTCACCATGTCAGAATGGCCGGCGTACACCTGCAGCTGCTCTCGAGACTGTGGAGGAAGAATGAAGATTTAGGGTCTCGTCTGTGGAAGTGTGTGGAGACTTAGAAAAAGTGTCATGAGTAAGTTTCTACACATGGCCCTGACACTAGCCACACTAATAAAAGCCTCAGCATCACAGTGCTGCTACTGACGACATACTGGGCCAAGGATGCTCTTATTTTGTTGATGTTTGTCATAATTACTATGAATTGAAGACAGAACATTGTCATGATGATAAAATAAAATGTTTAAATATTCAAGTCCCACACCATGAATCAGCGATGCTAAATCAAATCAAATCAACTTTATTTGTATAGCACTTTTCCTGCAAAGATATGCAACACAAAGTGCTTTACAGAATTAAAAACAATTACCACAATTAAAAGGAAAAACAAATAGTAAGAAAGCCCCTCCCTCCCACCCTCCATACTAGACACACACACACACACATCAAGGAAACGCCACCTTTGGGGCCGTCCACACTGGGAGGAGCCACAGGCCGTGCCATCGGGGGACCAGCACCCGGGTCCCCCGACTCCGACAGACGGGCGGACCCCCAGCCGGCCGGGTCGAAGGAACCCAAGGATGGCACCCCCCCAGCAGATCCGACACAGCCCCCCAGTGTGGAGGACCCCCCCTGAGGAAATACTGGAGTTAAAAGCTAAAAGCATAAAATAGGACTAAAAAGATAAAAACATAAGAAAAGTTTAAAAATATGAGTTAAAAGCCTGATTAAAAAGGTGTGTCTTTAATCTTTTTTTTTTTTTAATACCAACAGTCTCTGCAGTCCTGAGGCTCTCCGGCAGGCTGTTCCACAGGTGGGGGCCACAGTGGCTAAATGCTGCCTCACCGTGGGTTTTTGTTCTGGTTTTGGTATTGTTAAAAGGCCAGTGCCGGAGGACCGCAGGGTCTGCGGGAGTTGATATGGTAAAAGCACATCAGATAAATAAGAAGGTGCCATTTAGGCTGTTAAGACGTTTAAAAACCAGTAAGAGAATCTTAAAATCCATCCTGAAGCGGACGGGGAGCCAATGTAGCCACTTTAAAACTGGTGTAATGTGCTCCCGCTAGGTTAATTGGCAGCTCCAAATTGTCCATAGGTATGAATGTGAGTGTGAATGGTTGTTTGTCTATATGTGCCCTGTGATTGGCTGGCCACCAGTCCAGGGTGTACCCCGCCTTTCGCAGTTCTGTGTGTATGCAAGCTACAGTATATAGATTTTTGGATACGTTGAAGATGTGTAGGGCGGCACGGCGGTCTAGTGGTTAGCGCGCAGACCTCACAGCTAGACCAGGGTTCAATTCCACCCTCGGCCATCTCTGTGTGGAGTTTGCATGTTCTCCCCGTGCATGCGTGGGTTTTCTCCGGGTACTCCGGTTTCCTCCCACATTCCAAAAACATGCTAGGTTAATTAGCCACTCCAAATAGTCCATAGGTATGAATGCGAGTGTGAATGGTTGTTTGTCTATATGTGCCCTGTGATTGGCTGGCCACCAGTACAGGGTGTACCCCGCCTCTCGCCCGAAGACAACTGGGATAGGCTCCAGCACCCCCCGCGACCCTCGTGAGGATAAGCGGTAGAAAATGAATGAATTAATTAATCAATGAGGATGTGTAAACGCAAAAGTCAAAGCAAGGCACCTGTAGATCGTAGACGCGGACCATCTTGTCCAGGCAGGCGGTCACCATCACCTTGCCAACAACTGTTAAGACAGTTACGGCGTGACTGTGGCCCTTGTAGGCGCGCACCATTTCACCGCTCTGCACAGAAGATAGCAAAGTTAGCCCACCGATGGGAGCCTCCATGTTGTTATTGCAAAGAAGGTGGCCTCACATGGATGTTGTGTGCAAAGACGTTCTGGTCGCTGGAGCCGCTGAAGACCAACTCGTTCACAACCTGAAAGCAAAAGTCATTACTCCAGCTTCCGTCTCCCTTGCAATCAAACACGGTGTGTTGAAGAAGCGCACCTTCATGCAGAGGACAGTTTTGGTGTGGCCCTCCAGCGTGCGCAGTAGGAGTCCAGTCTTGGCGTCCCTCACGCTGATGGTGCTGTCATAGGAGCCAACCAGTAGGATCCTACCGGAGCCCTGTTGGTACGACGCAAGGCAGCTGACGGCGCGCGGGGCGTGGCACTCGAACACGTCCATCTGCCTGTTGCTCTGAGGTCATAAACATACAATCAGCCGTGACGTGACAGCAGGGGTTATACCAACTACCAACGATTGATATAAAAAAGTCAATCTGAAACACTCCTGCGCGCATGATGTTGACGTTTTGGATCTGGTTTTGGATCGACATTTGCAACTGTTGTAATTATTTGATTAGATTCAGAATCGTCCTCTTCTCTCTTCAATTGCCAGTGTGATAATGAATGATATGTTGTCATTATCTAATGAATGATAATGTCAGATGATCCATGAACAGATGGAGTCACGGTGTCACCAGTCACAGCACGCAACCATGGTGCATTCAAGGACTGCCGAATAAAGTGCGAAATCAAAGTGTTCCCTCACTAATGAATGATAATGTCAGATGATCCATGAACAGATGGAGTCACGGTGTCACCAGTCACAGCACATAACAATGGTGCTTTCAAGGACTGCCGAATAAAGTGCGAAATCAAAGTGTTCCCTCACTAATGAATGATAATGTCAGATGATCCATGAAATGATGGAGTCACGGTGTCACCATGGTGCATTCAAAGACTGCCAAATAAAGTGTGAAATCTCAACATTTGACACATATGTACGTATTTCACCTGCATTATCATTTATAAATTATTGCCGACTTATGTGAATGAGATCTGTTTTACATTTTGAAAAATAAAATAATTTCCGAAATTATTTGTTCTAACCAAAACTCTGCCAAGTTGCAGGTCGGTGAATGCTAGACCACGCATGTGCAGGGAACTGTGCTGTTACTCACAGTGAGGTCGAAGGTGACCACATTGCCGTTGGCCAGACCCGCGTAAAGAATCTTCCATCGACTGTGAAGACAGAGGACACGGTCTGCCAGACTGAACTGCTGCTCCAACTCCTGTGTCTGTAAACAACACAAAACACCCAAATACAAATAAGACCCCACAGGACGGCACAGGTCTCCTTCTGGTGGTCTTGACACATGATAGCTGAGTCCACCCCGTGTAACACTTGACATAGGATAGTTGTCCTGTAAATAGGCCATACCAAAATACCTTAAGATTGTAGCACCGAATGGTCTGGTCGCTAGAACCAGAGTACAGGCGGCGCTGCAGGCAGGGGGCGGTCGACACCAACAGGCAGCTCACTTTGGACGTGTGACCCGAAAACACAGCGACACACTTGCGGCTCTGCGAGAACAGGGAACGCCATTCATAAGTCGACATGCGATGAGACAGACGGCAGCGTATGCGAGCATTTACCTGCAGGTCCAGGGCTTTGATGGTGCGGTCTCCCGAGCAGGTGTACAACAGGCCGTTGTGGACCTGCATGCCGTTCACCGCCTCCTGGTGGCCCTCGAATGCACCACAGGACGTGTCTGAGAATGACAAATGAAACATAAGGTGGAAAAGACGTGGAATGAAGTTATTGATTATTTCAACGTTATCTTCATGGACAGACTTACAGGAGGAGGTCCGTGTCATCTTCGGAAATGATACTTCACTACAAAGAGAAGAGAAACGGTAGAGAAGAGTTTTGCATCAGCGTCAGGAATAAAGATGAAAGAGTGTAATGTTGTCACCTCTCAGATGATTTACAAATGTCCATGTCGCTGGTGGAGGTGACCTCGTTACACGCTAAGCTCGGCTGCTCTGTTCTGGACGAGTCCGGGATGGAAGCCGGGGGAGAGAGCGAGGTCCCGAGGAGCTGCTGGCAGGTTTCAGTCACCTCCATCTTTTCTTCCATCAGCACCGGGGGGTCCGTATCAGGAAGCAGGGCCTGCATGAGAGGCACGGTCACTTCCTTGTCGTCCTCCATGTTCACATCGCTTCCACTTGGTAAGGAGGAGATCTTACCTGAGTGCTATGAGCACTGCTGCTGCTGGACCTCCTGTTAGGTCGGGGCCACCTGGGCCTGGAGGTTTCGGCATCCATCTCGGTGTCGCTGCTCTCAGGCTGCACGTTCCCGTGAGCCTTTTCTAGCACCTTCCTCTTCTTCAGCTTCCTCACACGCTTTCCACCGTGCATCTCGCAGGGCGACTCTGCCGTGTTTGGGACCGCGGGGGTCTCAAACACTGGTGAGGGCGAACGCTCAGCGAGGCTGCCCGTCTCCGAGCTTCTCCTGCTGCTGGCTGACATCAGCTGCACGGAGGTTTTGAGGTCCAGGTTGTGAAGGTGATGTACTGCCTGAACTGCCTTTTCATTGGGCTCCAATAAACCCAACGTGCTGTCTTTGACATCGCCAGACTGGCCAAGTGCCCACGAGTCCTCCAGCTTTGTTTCTACAGACGTGTGAAGCCCTAAGGTGGGCTCTGGAGAAGCCCATCAAGAAACCACATTTAAGAACATTTTTTATTCCAGCGATACTGCAGCATAGAAAAGATTCTTACCTGCAAGAGTGACAGCCTCCAAAAGTTCAGTCTCTGAGCTGACACGTACGGGGGAGAGGGGCTCCTGCTTGATGGCCACAGGGAGGGAACTGGCGGACGGAGATGAGGCGGAGCCGGGATGAGCAATGCTCGTAAGAGAGGACATGGAAGCAGCCAGGGAGGATTCGACCGGGTCTGCCTCCTCTTCTTTTAGTCGAACTGGCGGTGGGGCAGCTATGTTGCCGGCTTCAATAAACACACATTAAACTGGCATTAATTGAAATTAAAGTGAACAATGAAATGATTTGGTATTACCTTGCATCCCTTTTAATAACGCAATGCGTTTTTCTCTTAGGGTGCTCATCTCTGTGGTTATCTGAAAATCAGCAAACAGCCAGTCAATCACCATGAGATTGTACCACACCCAGGTATCTATGATAAATGATCTTTGGAAAGGTGAATATTTTGATGAAGGTGCTTCTATTGAGGAACTGTTCCTGCCAAAAAAAAAACACATATGTGTTGTGACACACCTGCTGTTTGACCACCATGAACCGCTGCACCTCCACGTAGGCGGCCTCCAGCGCCGCCCTGGCCTGAATGAGCTGGCTGTCCACCGTCTGCAGTGAACGACTCAGCTCCTCCTCGCGCAGGGACACGGCCAGGAGCTGGTCGATCTGTAAACGATCGGCTGCACGCACCCCAAAACACACATGGGACACCATTATTAATAGAACATGTCAGGAGGCCCTATCCTGCTCGTTTCACTGGCTTTTTGGATCCTCGCGGGGCGTTATAGTAAGAGTCGTTCAATAAAATACTCCATAAATCTCAAGGTAAATTTGCATTCTTCTCCTCTTGTCTGAAACTGTGCTGCCTGACCACGCCTACTACTACTACTACTACGTGAAGTGGAGCAGTTGTGATGTGAGATATCTAGTCCGTGAATGCATCTTGGGGTTGCCTAGTGACAATGAGGAAGTGCAGTGCTGTTGATGTGTTCAGGTCAGAATAAAGTAGCGGACTTAACCGAATGACATAAATACGAGGACATTTGAGCATATTGCAGCACCCACCACTTTTGGATTTGATCTTTCTTCGTTTTTTATCTTGTTCCACACCTGCAGCCTCTTGGCTCGGAACATCCTAAAGGGCAGAAACCGAAGGAGGTGACTTGTTTGCATGAAACAAATGAAATTTTTATTCTTTTATTAAATTCTTTTATTTTCTGAGGAAATATTCCACGGCTACGTTGGCTCCTCACCCCAGGTGTTCTTCGCCTCTTTGCTGTTCCCTGGGTGTCCATCTGCTCCGTTCCTGAGCTGTTGTCCCCAAGCATGGAATCGGATCTTTGGAGAGCCTTAGCCTTCTCCAACATTAGCTTATCTGCTAGCTTCTGTGCTTCCTCCAGAGTCAATTTTGGTTTCTGCTCAGCCTCATCATTCTCTTTGGGAACGCTAAACGTAGGAGAAACGGAGGACCTCTGCTGCTCGGAACGTCGGACTTGCCTTTGTGGTGTCTCGGACTCACACGATGGGAAACACGAGTGCTCGGACGCAGGAGCGATACTGCTTTCTGATAAGGAGCGTTTACGGGAGACGGCGGGAGAAGAGGTCTCCTTCAGGGCCTCCCAAGGGAAATTATCCAGGAATGCCAGGTTGTCTTCCTCCTGGCTCTGGTCCTCCAGGTCATTTGGAACCATTTCAATGCCGAATCTGAAGAAAGACGGAAGTAAAAATAAGACTCAGCAGAACAAAAAAGGCTTGAATTTAAGTTCTGGTCTCACCTTGGCATTCCTTTCCCCTTGTCCTGCTTCTTCCGCACTTCCTGGTACACCTGGTCCCAGTTGACCTTCCGCCGAGACCCGGAGGAGCTGATGAGCTGGCGAACGGTCGGCTTGAGCCCGGAATCCTTCTCTGTGTCACTTCTCCGCGACTCGCTCAGGTTGCGCACCCGCCTGGCAATGTTGAGGTTGGGCTCCAGGCCGCCCGTCTTAGTCTTGGTGCCGACACGCTTGGTCAGGTCTCGTCCGAGTTTGGATGCGCTGGATGCGTTGAGGTCCGATTTGCCGCATCTGGAGTTGTCGCTCCCTGAATTGTGACCTTCGTCTGCAGCCTGTGAGGCCTCATCCTGGGGAGGTGATGCGAGAGTTTCCACGTCCGGAAGCTTTTCCGCGTCGTCACCACCTGAGCCAGCGGGCGGAAATCTCTCCGCCGTGGAAGTGCTGACGTGCAGCGACTGGAGGGAGTGCGTGCTCTCAGATGAAGACGGTGCTGGTTTTTCCCGGGCCGGGTCTTGTGATTTCGGTTTACCCGCGTTCTGCCGGCAGCTGTTGTCCTTGTTGTCCGTAATCTGACCCCGCAATAGATGCTTCAGGGGTTCCCCCTCAGTGTGTCGGGCCACTGCTAACTTAGAGCCATCCAAAGAGCATCTCCTGGCCATGGCTTTCCTGATGATTTCTGGAGACTTCTGTGGTCCGACAGGAGCGGTCCGGATCCCCGCCTGCTTTGTGGTGGGTTTCGACTGTGACTGTGCTGAGACGCCACTGCTGGGATGAGTGGAAGGACCAGAGGTGGAGGTCTGGCGGACAGCTTTCTGGGCGGCGCTTCTCTTATCCACGCTTTTAGGGTTACTTTTAAGCTTCGCCTCTTGAGGTTCTGCTGCTGTTCTTTCCTGGCTTTTGGGTCCTTTTGGGGTGGCTGAGGTATCTTTGCTCGGTTTGGAGTCCACTTCCTTTGACCAGCTGCAGGTTTTGTCCAGTTTTGGGTTGCTGCCAAAGGTCTTTTTACTGTGCTGGTCACAGTCAGCTGCTCGCATCTCCTCCCTTTGGGGCCCTCTAGATTCCTTACCCTTCCTTTGAAGGTTGTTCGCAGAATTGGTGAAGAACTGTGGCGGCGGCGGAAACAGAGAGGCCCCGTTGAAACTGAGTGGCCGGTTATTTGTTGCACACGGTGAAATATTATTCCTGCCGTACACGCCATAGCTGCTGCCTTGGTTGCTGAGCCAGGGCAGCCGACTTTGGTCAGACAACGGACTCCGCTCCCAATTTATGGAGCCCCCCCAGCCATCCTGTGAGTGGAAGCGGTTGTCACCCGATTCCCATCTGTGGAAGTAGGGCGGCGTCTGAGCATGCCAGGTGGCGCTCCTTCCTTGTCTGTTGTTGTTCCACGGTGGGGCGTACCCGTCTCGTAAGCCATGCTGCTGTTTGTTGTTCCAGGAGTTGTGCTGAGTGGAGCGAGCGAAGCCTTGCGGCGGATGCTGCGGACCTCTATCCAGCCTGTAACCCTCCTTGGCTTTGCTGAGTCGCTGCTGGAACTCCTTTTTCCGCGCTTCTTCCTGCTGTTTGGCCAGCTGAGCAGCAGCGTCCGCCTCTTTTTCTTTGCTGATGACAAAAGCCGCAAATGTCATACGTGCAGGTGACACTCCCGCCTCCCCCCACCCCGAAAAACCTGTGCTAAATCCTGATCCTGCTTCTGTTTTTGGCTGCAGTGGTGTCATTTGAGCCCTGCAATGATCGAGCGGCTAAAAGAAGCCTGTGAGGGCTGATGAACAGAATGAGGCTATAGATGGCGCATGCTCAGGCTTGTTTGCTGGAGAGGATCAACTAGTGGTAAGTAACATGTGGAACACACGATGGAGTTGTACCACGCAGTCTATGGTATCACTTACACCCCTGTAAATAACACTATTTTATACTACATTATGTATACTAATTAGTATTTTGCCACCCTTGCAAATAGCAGGGATCATCTGTTGTCAAAGCAACATGTACAACAGTGTAAACAATAACAGGATGACCATTGGGATACATTGCGGTCGTCTACAATCATCAGTTGAATGAAGAACTCTGTGACATATGGCAGGTCAAATGTCTTACCGGATCTGCTCCTGCCGCTTGTGTATCGCATCCACCAGCGCCTGGTCGAAGTAGTCCTCGCCGCGGTGCACGCTGGCGGGCTTCTTCTCCAGGGCTTCCACGTGTTGCTTGTGCGCCGCGCTGGAAATGTGGCTGGCGTAGTCGGTCAGGCTGACCACCGACACCTTGCACACCCTGCACTCGTGGCCGCAGTCCCTGGGGAGGTGAGGCGACAGGGGGGGTTCAATACTTCCTTCAGGCATGGTTCTGGTCTTGTTTGCTTGCTTCTTCCTGCCTTGCAGAGCTTGTTGTTACAATGCACTCTAGCTGGCTGCTATACTTTTTCTTACTTTGTCTCAATCGGAAAAAGTGGGAGTAGAGAGTACTCAACAATCCCTTTAAAAAAAAAATAACATTAGCCAATTTTTCTATTGCTTGCAGATCAGGAGGTAACTAACTTAAATTTTCTGGTGTCAAAAATAAAAACCTCTATCTTCCTGATCTAAACTCAGCGTTCCCTAGCAGGCCATCGGAGGCAGGAAGAGCCGCTCAGCCCAGGCGGCGCGCTAATGGAGCTAGCCGGCCTCGCAGCGCTTAGTGTGCTGCCATGATGGCGTCTGCTGCACTCTGAGACCCGGCCGGAGTCTCACGTCTGCTTTTGTCAGTCAGGAAGCATCCAATGACCGCCCCCCCTCCTCCCCTATCCAGCGCCGACATTTGTGCTCTTCATCACACTGACCAATCGCAGCAGAGATAGAGTAACTGGAGCCTGCAGCTGCTCGCAACCTTTGCCTCCAGACCTCTCCCAAATATGTCACCTTGGGTCTGGACCCCTCTCGCTTTTTTTTTTACTCTGTATCAAGAAATGCTGGTATTATAGCAGGTCCTATGTTGGTCACTGTTATCACTTGTGTAGCTTATTTATCAGTTGAAGGTCAAAATTATTGAGCTGAATTTGAACTTGACGTCACACATACTTTAACTTATCAAAAAGTCACGAGCCAGCCAGCCAGCCAGCCAGCCAGCCGCCTTCTATCAGGCTTCCGGAGAGAGTTTGTGTCTAAATATATGTGTCACAGTTGGGAGCAGCTGCCCCTCAATCCACTGGCTTGATACCCGATGAGCACGTGCCAGAATGTGCATGTGCCTCATGACCCACATTCGGCACACCAGAAGAAAACATCTTTGAGTTCAGCTCATGAAAAACGGGAGCAAAACCAAATATTTTGGACTTACCGGCCTTTGAGTTTCTCCAGCTCGCGATGGTGCAGCATGCTTCTCATGTGCTCGTCCATCTCCTGCAGAGGAACAATAAAGTTGTACTTTTACACATACGCTGCCACAAGGCAAGAGTGTCCCTGTATATGAACTCTACCGTTTCTCAAAGATTATTATTATTTATAAAAACATTTTAATTATTTGTACAAATTACTGTTCACGCTGTACATTGTTGTTCATATTTGATGTCATCTATTTACTCTCCACATTATTATTTATTATTATGCGGGAGACAGGCAACGACATTTCGTTGGCAATTTTACTGCTGTGTTATTGTGCAATGACAATAAACAAAATCCATCCATAAACAAAATCCATCCATCTTGAGGGCCGTGCAGTTGCATGCCATAGCCAGAGGTAGCACTATAACTAACAAAGGAACTGTAGCCTTGTTTTATCTGGGGCCTAAAATGGAAAACAGGCAATGTGTGCTGTGGAAAATCTGAAGCCTATGGTCCCTGAGGTTGTACATAATAATGTAAAAAAAAAAAAAACATTTAATCATCATCAACAGGTTTTCTATGCTCCAATTACAAATATATTCAGTTCATTACTGCGATGAACACTCAAACACACATCACAATGTGCAATATGGGACTTATGTGACTTATGTGAAATAGATTCATTCAAGTGAAATTCAGGTACAATATGTGCAATACTACCTTTTGTTTACTGTAGTTCCACATTTTGTTTACTGTATAGGTTATTGTTTTTGATGTACATATATTTACATTTATTCTGAACAGCACCTATATCACTTTTTATATTTATATTCTTATCCTTTATTTTATTTTTTTCCTTATTTTTTATTCTTACTTTCTACAAAATGCACCGTGGAGTTGCACTCAAATTTCGTTGACAATAATGACAATGACAATGACAATAAAGGCAATTAAGATAAATACTGAATCCTGCTTCATGAAATTTCACTTATCGCAGTCAGGTCTACAATTGATTGTGATAAAATGGGGGACGACTCCAACTGAATTTCAGCGAAGAAAGTCACAAAACATTAGAGTTTCATTATTAAATATAAGAATGAGTATCCTATCTACAAGTATGACAGTTACGAATATGAAATTGCTCATTAAAACACTGCCTGTACACTTGCGATGGCCAGTTTGCTATTGCTCTGTGTTTGTATTTCAACCTACAAGGCATGCAGTCCAGATACGTGACGTGGGAATCTAACCAAAAACGACAGTTTGTGACTAAAGTTACCTGCTTGGAGGCATGGACCGTCTCACAGAGGATGCACTTCTTGTGTCTGGCCATCTTGACTGGAAATCTGACCATAGCTGCCAACACACAATACGTTCATTTATTCAGTCTCTTTTCCACTTCTTATAAACAGCACAGTTAGCAAAAAAAAGAGTGCGGACTAGATAGGACAGCTCTGGTCTGAGAGCCGGGTGCAAGATCCAAACTATTTACCCTCTAAAGGAGGAGGCGGGTCCAGACAGGAATGGTCAAATGACCATCGTTGGGGTACAATGGAGAGGGGCCTCTGGCCGCCAACGATGGTCGTTTGGGTGGTATCACCTTCGTTAGAATCCTATTCAGATGTAATGATGGTCATGGACCCATCTCCAAACCAGGTGGCTATGCCTTCTTTATTTCTTATGAATGGACGACATGGTTTGAAAGAATACAATGACCTGGATGAGTAGGAATATTCCCAGGAATGTTCAAGACTCCGTTTTTGATGAACTGCCTAACCCACTTTTTGTCCACAACACTCCAAATACCACAAAGGAGTCCGAGGTGGACGCTGGTTAATTTTAGTGTGCTGATGGATCCACAATGTAGTAAACCACCGTCAAGTTTGGACGGGCCTCGTGATCACAAAGAAGGTGGGAAGCTGCCAAAATGCATTGTGGGTCAGCTGAGGTTCATCACAAGGAGAGCTACCATAAAATGTTGCAGTGTCTACGACCTTGGCAGGTTTAAACAAACTTTTACGGCAAGTTGGAAATCATACAAAAATGACTGCAAACAGCAAAATATGCTAATGCTAGATGTGCTAAATCTATTATCCAGCATGATTTGCCTGTAAAATGTGGACTGACTGTAGGACAAAGAATATGAAGTTAAAACTCTCTGTCATTGTCTACACACACAAAAATTATTGGTGATGTTGTGGAGCTGTTTCCATGACAACAGCGAGAAGAGAGGTGCTCCAAACACTTTCCCCTGCAAACTTCAAACACGATTAACGATAAGTTAAAAAAAACAATTATTTTAAGATGGTGTAGGCCAAATTACCGTGTTTAAAGCACAACAACAAAAGGACAATGAAAGGAAGATGTTACTGCTGTGCTCGCTTGTGCTAACAATTCGCTATTTGATCAAGCGATTTAAGGTAACTACTGTATAATGAGCAGACGTTTTATATATTTAGATATTAAGTTGATGCACACAATACTGCACCAACACAACATAGTTGGGGGTCACTATGGGTTACAAACAGCACTTGTGGCTGTTTGTTTGTGTTAGCCCACAAGCTAATTGTCATGTCGAGTTTGTTATCAAAGATCGAGATTACCAAGATTATTAGTGGAATTACATTAAATCTGGAGCACACAGACTAAACCAGCAAATGAAGCAATCTAATATAACCCAGTATAAACAAATTTATGCCAAATAAGTGCTAGCTGGGTCGCCAGCTAGCATGCTAGCCAGCGTCACTAAGGTAACTAAGAGTGCACAACGAACGTAACGCAACATGACAAAATGGCAGATAAGTTCTGCTAAAGTCCAGCATTTGCAAGCATTTAACTGTAAAAGTGGTGAACTGATACCTTTAGAACATCCGCTAGTGCCTGGGACTCTACATTGTCTCCTCCAGCGAAGAAGCTAACAACATCCTCCTTCTCCTCCTCCTCCTGTAAGCACCCAGCCTGCCCGGCAACGGAAGCGGCATTCAAGGACGTCGCTGCACAGAAGGAAAGGAGAAACTCACCACGGAAAATGCTACTTTGCGAGTAAAAACGTAACAAGTGTTGTTTGTTGTCAAACATCAGTAAAAATGTCATATGTGTGCATTTAATTACCAGTCACACTTTTATGAAAGAGAACGATTGTTCACTTAAAAACAATATTGTAGTGATCCTGAAATACATGTTACTATACTGCTTGTTTGACTGTTTTGGGTTTCCGTGAATGCAGCGGCGATGGGGGGCGTGTCGTTTGGTGTCACTTGTTGTTACTGCCAAATAAATAATAAAAAAATAAAGTTGTTAGGGCAGGCGGTAGCCATTATTTATTTGCAATACATTTGCACTGCATTACGTGTTCAGCTAATGTTGATTACTTTTATTTGATTTTTATTTACTTATTCAATTTTATTAATTGATAAACAATAACATGACAAATCATGGGCATAAAAAATACGGCATATTTTATTGTCACACATACATACACAGTTCAAGTCATTTCTACACAAATAAACACAACTGCATTGCCTGCTATGACCAAAGCAACAATACTATCAACAGCAGATCATTACTCCAATAAAAACTAGTGCAAATTGTAATTCCCTTTATCAACACATGTAGATGATTGGCCATGTATAGCATTTGTCAACACAAAAATTGCAGTACTTTTGGAATAGCATGAGAAATAGTTTCATTCGGATTTACTCACACAGTGAAGAATCAAAACATGTTCAGTGTCTTTCAGTAAAATGTTCATTTATGTGCATAAAAACTGCCTTAGCAGAAATGTTGGGAAAAATTGCCTCTCATTTCACTTGGGTGAAACCTCCTCCGTGATGGGGTTGAGCTCCTTGACCTTGTTCCTCCGGTGCCTCCTGCGCATCCTGATGATCCACTGGACGCTCAGTTTGGCAAAATTAGCCGCCTTGAAAAAAGCCATAAAAACGCCGCAAAGAATGGCTACCGAACTCCATGCATTTGCAGTCACGATCTAGAAAGAAAAAAATATTTTTACCAAATAGTACGGCTAAAATAACACAATGTTATTTTATTGATGGCATTATGGCTTTATTGATGATAATAGATTGTCCTTGAACTTAAGTAAAACTAAAATCATGCTGTTTGGTAACAGCAGAAAGGACACACACCAGCAAATACAAATAGACGGTGTGGACATTGAAAGGGTGAAGGCAAAAAACATTTCTGGGGATGAAATAGATAGAAATATAGATGAAAATATGAGCTGGAAACCTCATATTATTACAAATATACAACATAAGGTGGCCAGAAATATTTCAGTATTGAACAAAGCAAAATCTGTTCTCAATCAGAAATCACTCCACACTCTTTATTGCTCTCTGGTTCTACCATATCTTACTTATGGTGTGGAAATATGGGCTAATAACTATAAAAGCAATCTTCACTCGTTAAATGTACTGCAAAAAAAGGTCAGTAAGGATAAATCATAATGCCGCCTACAAAGAACATACTAACATACTTTATAAGAACATACTTTTTTAAAATAAAAAACCCTATAAAACTATATTATGAAAGCAGGAAGTGAACAAATGTAACAGTTACTGATTGTACCAGATGGAGGGGTAGGATTTAAATAAGCTTTGCTTCTTCCTACTCCTTTTGGACATGTGGAACTGGGAACTGATTATGGGATGCACTCAATTCTAATCTGATGCATGTTCAAATGAAATTAAACCATTACCATTACCATTATTCTTCTAACATCATTTTCCAAAAATGACTGCTTTATTTTGTTTTGTTAAGAAGAACCTACCAGTCGAATTTCTTTGATAAAAGGATCCCTCCATTCAAAAACAGCAAAGAACAGCTGGGTGCTTCTCTCAGATGCGGGCCTCTTGTCGTTGAATTTGACCACAGTAGACTGGAAGACAATCAGCCGTCGTTGGGACTCAAGCTGCGGACAGACATCTTGAAGGCACCGACCCTACGTACCTCTTGAAGAAACTGCACAGATTTGCTGCTCTTCCCCGTCGTCCTCACTAAGGACATCTTGACCCAGGTTCGGAATCCCCCGGACAAGGTCCATGTGGAGTAATTCCTCTCACAGTGCCTCATGAACTCAGATTTATTCACACTGGAGATAAGAAAGAAAAGAAAAACATCTCTCTTTGATCAAACTATTTATAAATCATGTACGTTATTCATTTGACTTTGTAGCATGGACTGTCATGTACTGGAAATCTTATTTTATAAGTCATACTAGAGCTGTAGCATTGGATTAATCCATGATTAATCCATTATCCAATTCATCCACAACTATTTTGCTATTTCAGTCATTCTTTTTGGATTTATAAATGTTCCTCTTAAATGGGAATATCTTCAAATTTCCTCAGTCATCCATGAAAGTCGACCTATTAGGTAAAACAAGATATTCATGTGCAGCCCACAACTCATTTTAGTTACTAAACTAAAATTAACTAAAATTTGGATTTTTTAAAAGTTGTTTTCTAAGTTAAAGAAAGGATATATGAATATCCAAGTGGCCCCCCACATCCTTTGATTTTTCTGTATCAAAGGATACTGTGGAAAAAACTCGGACACCCCTGGTCTAGGGTCGCATCTATGACTCCATTAATCGAGAAAAAAATAATCGTCCTAAATCATACACTACAGCACTACAGTCACTTTAGAAATATGTTTTTGTTGGAGTTTGTGTTCAAAATAACTTCAAAGTTCTGAATGGATTAGGATAAAATTTTCAGGAATTGTTGAAATTTTTGGGGGGTTGATCCAAAATCTGGAACGCAACCAAAACTTTCATCGTAAGAGTTCTATCCAACTCAACATTTCTCAACTGATTCAGACTGTTCTAAAATTCTAATTCACAACTCATTCGGAACATTTAGCCTTCCCGGTACATCATGCTAGGTGTTAGCATGCTAGCATGTTAACATTCGCATAGTAGCATTTTTAACTGTTTTCATAGGTGGACAATTAAATAAAGACTTAGCATAATCATGCTAGGTGTTCGCATGCTAGCATGTTAACATTCGCATAGTAGCATTTGTAACTGTTTTCATTGATGGACACTTAAATAAAGACTTAGCACAATCATGCTAGGTGTTAGCATGCTAGCATGTTAACATTCGCACAGTAGCATTTTAACTGTTTTCATAGGTGGACAATTAAATAAAGACTTAGCACAATCATGCTAGGTGTTAGCATGCTAGCATGTTAACATTCACATAGTAGCATTTTTAACTGTTTTCATAGGTGGACAATTAAATAAAGACACAATCATGCTAGGTGTTAGCATGCTAACATTAGCAAAGAAGCATTTTTATCATTTTTATACCTAGGCACATATAAACATGTGGCACTATTCTATGTGCTTGAAATCTAAATGTAGATTAAATTCATTAGGAGTATATTCTTGGCTAACGCATGCAGAGCTAGTTATCTAGCTCTGCGTGTGTTTTCAAATGTTGCTGGCGGACACTGATGCCATTACCTGTGTGCGAGGTCGCTAAAGTTGGCGAACAGCATATAAGTGATGGCGCTGAAGTCCTCTTCTGTTTTGTTCTGACTAAACTGCATGAAGATCAGCTCTTTGCTCCTGACGTCCGACGGGCCGCGGACCACCAGCGCCTTCTTCTGCGATGCCGGGATCGACTGTTAGTGCCGTGTTATTGTTGAGAGGATGATGCAACACTTGAGGACCGACCTGTGTATGATTGGAGAAGGGTCCTAAGTAGGTAACCTCAACGATGACGCAGTCCCCTGCTTGGGGCGTCCCGGGGTCCACTACAGGTGGGATGCTGTCGTGGTGATGGTGCTGGCAGCTCAGCAGCTGGGCATTCCCGGGAAAGAGAGCGATACCTGCAAAGATGGAAGAAACTTGCAAATGCAAATGCAACCGCCTCAGTTGCAGCATACCCTATATCCAATGTACATATGCCTCCTAGTGGCTGTGAGCAGTATTGGGGTGACGTTGGAGCAGTGTCAGTGTCAGTATATATGGAGTATAAGTCGCATTTTTTGAGTGTATCGTATTTTCTGGACTATAAGTTGTTCCGGAGTATAAGTCGCACAAGGCCAAAAATGCATAATCAGGTAGAAAAAAACATATATAAGTCGCACTGGAGTATAAGTCGCATTTTTGCGGGGACCATATTTTCTGGACTATAAGTCGCTCCAGAGTATAAGTCACACAAAGCCAAAAATGCATAATTAGGCAGAAAAAAAACATACATAAGTCGCACTGGAGTATAAGTCGCATTTTTTGCGGGTACCGTATTTTCTGGACCCTAAGTCGCATTTTTTGAGGGTACCGTATTTCCTGGACTATAAGTCGCTTCGGAGTATAAGTCGCACAAGGCCAAAAATGCATAATTAGGTAGAAAAAAATACATAAGTCGCATTTTTTGTGGGTACCGTATTTTCTGGACCATAAGTCGCATTTTTTGCGGGTATCGTATTTTCTGGAGTATAAGTTGTTCCGGAGTACAACTCGCACAAAGCCAAAAATGCATCATTCGGTAAAAAAAACATAGATAAGTCATACTGGATTAAAAGTCGCATTTTTTGAGGGTACCGTATTTTCTGGACTATAAGTCGCTCCGGAGTATAAGTCGCATTTTTTGCAGGTACCATATTTTCTGCACTATAAGTCACTCCGGAGTATAAGTCGCACAAAGCCAAAAATGCATAATTAGGCAGAAAAAAAACATACATAAGTCGCACTGGAGTACAAGTCGCATTTTTGCGGGTACCGTATTTTCTGGACTATAAGTCGGACTGGAGTATAAGACGCACAAGGCCAAAAATGCATAATTAGGTCGAAAAAAATATACATAAGTCACACTGGAGTATAAGTCGCATTTTTTGCGTGTACCATATTTTCTGGACTATAAGTTGTTCTGGAGTATAAGTCGCACAAGGCCAAAAATGCATAATTAGGTACAAAAAAAAACATACATATGATGCACTTGAGTATAAGTTGCATTTTTTGCGGGTACAGTATTTTCTGGACTATAAGTCGCTCCGGAGTATAAGTCACACAAAGCCAAAAATGCATAATTAGGCAGAAAAAAAACATACATAAGTCGCACTGGAGTATAAGTCGCATTTTTTGCGGGTACCGTATTTTCTGGACCCTAAGTCGCATTTTTTGAGGGTACCGTATTTCCTGGACTATAAGTCGCTCCGGAGTATAAGTCGCACATGGCCAAAAATGCATAATTAGGTAGAAAAAAATACATAAGTCGCATTTTTTGCGGGTACCGTATTTTCTGGAGTATAAGTTGTTCCTGAGTACAACTCGCACAAAGCCAAAAATACATCATTCGGTAAAAAAAACATAGATAAGTCATACTGGATTAAAAGTCGCATTTTTTGAGGGTACCGTATTTTCTGCACTATAAATCACTCCGGAGTATAAGTCGCACAAAGCCAAAAATGCATAATTAGGTAAAAAAAAAAAACATACATAAGTCGCACTGGAGTACAAGTCGCATTTTTGCGGGTACCGTATTTTCTGGACTATAAGTCGGACTGGAGTATAAGACGCACAAGGCCAAAAATGCATAATTAGGTCGAAAAAAATATACATAAGTCACACTGGAGTATAAGTCGCATTTTTTGCGTGTACCGTATTTTCTGGACTATAAGTTGTTCTGGAGTATAAGTCGCACAAGGCCAAAAATGCATAATTAGGTACAAAAAAAAAAACATACATATGACGCACTTGAGTATAAGTTGCATTTTTTGCGGGTACAGTATTTTCTGGACTATAAGTCGCTCCGGAGTATAAGTCACACAAAGCCAAAAATGCATAATTAGGTAGAAAAAAATACATAAGTCGCACTGGAGTATAAGTCGCATTTTTTGCGGGTACCGTATTTTCTGGACCATAAGTCGCATTTTTTGAGGGTACCGTATTTTCTGGACTAAAAGTCGCTCCGGAGTATAAGTTGCACAAGGCCAAAAATGCATAATTAGGTAGAAAAAAACATACATAAGTCGCACTGGAGTATAAGTCGCATTTTTTGCGGGTACCGTATTTTCTGGACCATAAGTCGCACTGGAGTATAAGTCTCATTTTTTGAGGGTACCGTATTTTCTGGACTATAAGTCGCTCCGGAGTATAAGTCGCACAAGGCCAAAAATGCATAATTAGGTAGAAAAAAAAACATACATAAGTCGCACTGGAGTATAAGTCGTACTTTTTGCGGGTAGCATATTTTCTGGACCATAAGTCGCACTAGAGTATAAGTCGCATTTTTTGCGGGTACTGTATTTTCTGGACTATAAGTCGCTCCGGAGTATAAGTCGCGCAAGGCCAAAAATGCATAATTAGTTTGGAAAAATCATACAAAAGTCGCAGTGGAGTATAAGTTGCATTTTTTGCGGGTAATTTATTTTCCAAACTACTTGACCAAAACAGACATTACGTCCTCTTGGAAGGCAAGTTGTAACAATAAAAGAATAGAGAACAGGCTGAATAGGTGTAAGATATGCTAACACAATGCTTATTCAGCTACACAAAAAATAAACATGAACACAAAAGGTGTCCAGTGTTTATGGAACATAAACACTTTTTTCATTTATAAGTCGCTCTGGAGTATAAATCACAGGAACAGCCAACCTATGAAAAAAGTGCCACTTATAGTCCGGAAAATACGGTATTTTCCTGTAAAATGTGAAACTAAACCGCAAGTGTACACCAAGGTGCTTTAAGAAGAACAAAACTACCATATTTTCTGGACTATAAGTCACACATTTTTCATGGTTTGGCTGGTCCTGCAACTTATACTCCGGAGCGACTTATATATGTTTTTTTTTTGAGGGTACCATATTTTCTGGACTATAAGTTGTTCCGGAGTATAAGTCGCACAAGGCCAAAAATGCATAATTAGGTCAAAAATATATACATAAGTCGCACTGGAGTATAAGTCACATCTTTTCCGGGTACCGTATTTTCTGGACTATAAATCGCTCCGGAGTATAAGTCGCATTTTTTGAGGGTACCATATTTTCTGGACTAGAAGTCACACCTTTTTCATGGTTTGGCTGGTACTGCAACTTATACTCCGGAGCGACTTATATATGTTTTTTTCGTCTTCATGGTGTATTTTTGTCTGGTGCGACTTATACTCGGGAGCGAGCGAGTCTGGAAAATAAGGTAAATCCTGAAACTCCCCGTGAATGATTCATACAGTACCAACCCGGCGGGGAGAAGGCATCCACCTCCTTATAGGTGACCGACATGACAGGGTGGTTGAGCTTATCCAAGAAGTCGGAGATGGTCTGGTAGGCCAGAAAGGCGGCCACAGCCGTCAGCAACACGTAGATGAAGATGAGCACCACCGTGAAGACGTTCTTCAGGCACGTCTTGCTCACCATCATGGAGAACAAGCTGCCCCTCACGTCGTCATCTGCGACCACACAGTAGAAGAAACGTATGAAGGGACATTTGACTTAAATCTGTTACATCTTGAGTTATAGTGAAGGTTCACTACTGTTCTCGATGCACTCTATATTGGACCCCAAGGCCACCCTGTGGACCAGAAGACAACAAGGTTCTTACCTGGTAAAATGCTGTCGTTGTGATCCTTGTTGTCTCCAAAGCGGTCTGGGGATGCGGTGTTGTTTTGGGCATTGTCGTCATCGCTTAACTGCAGATAAAAGATATTTTTCATTTATTGTTTCATTCATTTTCTACCGCTTATCCTCACAAGGGTCGCAGGGGTGCTGGAGCCTATCCCAGCTGTCTTCAGGCGAGATGTGGGAGGAAACCGGAGTACCCGAAGAAAACCCACGCATGCACGGGGAGAACATGCAAACTCCACACAGAGATGGCAGAAGGTGGAATTGAACTTGGGTCTCCTAGGCCTGCGTGCTAACCACTCGTGTTGGATACAACATTTTATTAATATCGGTTTTCATGATCTGGAAAAAATCTGATACCGATATCACATTTTTATACTGATATCTAGATAATAATTATCAGTATACCAGGGTTCAATTCCACCCTCGGCCATCTCTGTGTGGAGTTTGCATGTTCTCCCCGTGCATGCGTGGGTTTTCTCCGGGTACTCCGGTTTCCTCCCACATTCCAAAAACATGCTAGGTTAATTAGCCACTCCAAATTGTCCATAGGTATGAATGTGAGTGTGAATGGTTGTTTGTCTATATGTGCCCTGTGATTGGCTGGCCACCAGTCCAGGGTGTACCCCCGCCTCTCGCCCCAAGACAGCTGGGATAGGCTCCAGCACCCCTTGTGAGGATAAGCGGTAGAAAATGAATGAATGAATTATCAATATCTCTTGGCATCCATAATCATAACAACTTCATTAAATGTTATAACTCACATTTTAGTATTATGTAATGTCAAACAAGTACAAAAAGAAGTCAACCAAGTTTTAAATTAATGCCTAAAAACAATGAAACCAAAGTATTTTGCAAGATGGACCTCACATGACTTTTTTTAAAAAATTTTGGCAAAAAGGGAAAATGAAGTTAAATGCCAGAAAACTTAAAAACAAAGCATATCTATCATTGCATAAGTGGACTTTTACTCAATTGTTAAAGGCATCAATTATAAGAATATGACATATAAGAGCTTTTCTGTGGTTTTCTAGATGATATATATTTATATATAAGATAAGATATGTCTTTAATCGTCCCTCAGTGGGGAAATTTGCAATTAAAAATATATAATTTTTATTATAATTAAAAATAATAATAATTAATAAATAATAATTTTATATTAGTTTATAATTATTTTATGATTATAGTTAATAAAATTATATAATAAATATAATTATAATTATGTATTATTATTATAATTATTTTACAATTATTTTATACTTTTATAATAATTTTAAATAATATATTTGATATATATTCAT
This sequence comes from Doryrhamphus excisus, assembly GCF_030265055.1. Lineage (NCBI taxonomy): Eukaryota > Metazoa > Chordata > Actinopteri > Syngnathiformes > Syngnathidae > Doryrhamphus > Doryrhamphus excisus. Next base: position 11,754,362 of record NC_080472.1, read on the forward strand.
CATTTTATTTACAAAAAAATCTTCAATAAAACAAGAAAAAAATTCTTAATAATAATACGTTTGGAATGTACACATACAGTACATTAAAGTAATCTAAAAGAGCAAAATACTACACTGGCATTGTACTGTATATTCACTTTGCTGTGTCAACAGTTCCAAAGTTTTAAAGGTTCTTGGGGTCATTCACCCGAATACTTAGAGGTGAAAATATTTTAGTAATGTCATTTACTAAAATCAAAGTCATATTAAACAAAGACAAAAGTAAAGATTTAGTATCAGGGAGATATTTCACGCAAAAAACGTCATGTCAGCTCATTTCTTCAGGAAGCTTATTTTCCTGCACTTGTAGTCACATGACATCAAGCGTGCAGGACACATAAACACACACACACACACACACATACACACTATCATCATTTGAGTAAACATTATGTCCTATTTCCTCAAAGTACACAACAATACGTACAGATATAAAGTAGCGGTATGTAACCTACCTCTTGGTATGAGTTGTCTTTGCCGACCATTCCTTTGCTTACTCGCAAGGACTGTTTCTAGAAGGACTTTTGGAGTCTTTTCAACTCGGAGGACAACTTCCACGCAACATTTTACATGTAGATCACAAAAGGAGGGGATAGGAAGCACACCGCGAGGAGGAGGTTTGGAAAAAGGCGACCCTCCCATGATAGGAAGACAAAGACACGCCCTTAGGGTGCCAAACTCAAAGGTTTGTGTCCTTGACGTGTCTTCCTGTCTAACGTACGTCACACGGAAATACAGGAAAACTTTTGGGGGGTTTGTCGTTTTCTAAAAAAATATTTATCTTATCGTTTTGGTAAATAATTCACACTTAACGTTACTCAAAACTGTGTAGTACACACGCCAGCCTGTGTGCGGCGCTGTGTCATACGGCAGAAGACATTGCGCACGCGCAGTGTCCACTCTCAGAGCAACAACCAAAACAAGCGTGGAGTAGCGAATAATTAGTTATTTACTAAGAAACAAATAATTTCAATGTGAACAGGGAGTCATGTCAATTGGAATGCGTGTAGGCGTTTCCCGGAACTATAAATACTGTCTACTGTTCTAGTTACACCCGTTTTTTTGTTGCTCATTATGTGTAAAATACCGGAAATCGATCTAATTAGTCTCTACACTCTTGGTCAGATATGGAACGGAGCGTCATGAAGTTTGTTCCGGATCATATCCGGAGCTTTGGCTCCTCAGTGAAAGCAACAGGGACATCCGGTGGAAGAATGACGTCAAAGCAACCTATGTCACTAAAAAGAGTGAAACACTGGTCGTCATCACTAAAATTGCCAGTGCTGTCCTTACAAGGCCACATTGTTCCACAGCTTGGTGGGAATTATATACATCAGTTAGCGCCAAGATACAAGCCATTAGAAGCCATCAATCCGTTTCGAGCTGTTTATTTTTATTTTTAATTTTTTCCCGAGCCGTTTGTAAACGCGCTGAAGTATGACACTGGTTACGTAATCGGTCACGTGATACTTGCAACGCCATTCAGTCGGTCGAACTCAAGCCTCGAGATTTCGGCTTCATTTTAAAATTGCTCATTTTTATTTTCACAAATACATCTTTGTTGTGTGGATCAAATATATTTATCAATATATGTACCCACTTGTGTATATTTTGTGAGGATTATGACGTCACCGTTTTGCCACGGGAGCTTGCTGCTGTCTTCACTGATCATCGGAAGATAGCAAGACTGACCTAAACTGATCGCGGAAAAATCGATATGTATATTAAATTACTTTGATATCATTTATAATCTACATTCGGCAAACCACTTGAAAGTTTCCAATTAAGGTTCGATCTATTACATTTGGATTTGGCCCGTACTACACTAACGGTCTCATTTCCTATGACATCAAACGCAACATTGATCACACAAGGAAGTGAAACAGTGAGTTTCTTACTACGTCACATGATCGGCTGACGTTATATAAACGCAACCAGGAAGTGAAACGGCGAGTTCAGCTCCGCGTCCAACAAACAAACACTCTGCCATGGCAACAGCCGGAGCTAGCCTGTTCTTCGTTGTATTTATTAGCCTGGCTTTGGCAGACGACGTCAAGTTAAAATACAAACCAGCTACCAAACCTGTGAGATTATTCACAGAAGAAGAGCTCAAGAGGTACGACGGAAGCCAGGTATAACTCCTTTCACATCCGAGGTGTTCTTGTTCGGTGTTTGTGCATCCATCCAGCCAGCCATCCATCCATGCATGCTACGTTACTTTCACAGGAGGGAGAGCCCATCTACATGGCAGTAAAGGGGGTGGTGTTCGATGTTACCAAAGGAAAAGGTGCCTCATTTTGAATGCCGTTGTGACGTCATATAGTGAATGTGTTTTAGGACTACATATCTCCACGAGAGCCGATCAAATACATAATTGTTTTTCCTCTTTGTAATATACATGCATATCTGAATCTTGATGCATTTGTGGCATTAACCATCTTATATGCTTATGTAGTAGTCAGAGCTCTACATTAAAAAACTAAATGACTTGCCCATAGGGAATCCTTAAGGTGAGAACTACTTGCCCGAACTTGCCCCAGGTAAAATGAAAAGACTGCCATAATGATATCATGTAATTTTTTATGGCATCACATGAGAATCTCAAATAAAGATGAAATGAGAGTACTATCATACTGCCTTACACATGGTAGTCGTAGTAAGCAGTGATATTTATAAGTTGTGCACCGCAATGAAACATTATTGAATAGACACATTTGTGTACTGGTAAAGTGTTTTTAATCCAGAAAAAAAAGCTCAATGGTCAAACAATAATTTGTGAAGCAAAGGTGAGGGAAATACACAGAGAAATGGAAGCGCTAGATTTTGTAGCTTGTGCAAAATCAGCACTTGGTATTGGATCTAATGGGTGGTGTTTCATTGTGACCACTTCAAATTGTCACAGCAATGTGATTCACTCACCTGTGCCATCATTTGATTTGCTGCCGCTAATAAAATACTTGTTTAGGAGGCACTGCTTCATCACTTTTTGCTCTTGAATTAGACGATGTTGGCAGCGACGCCATGATGGATGTTTTCGTAGTCAAACGATCGCTGATTGGTTGATCGCGAACAACGGGTGTGGGTAAAACGCGGACTGTGGTCTGCGGACGGCGGTCTAAATAAACGATTCTGATTGGTCCATTTCAAGATTTGCAAGGATTGCTCTGTAAATTACCACCGGAGTTACGCAGTCCGTGTTTTACCAACACCCAACAAGAACCGCTTTAAAAAAAACTCTTGGCAGTATGGCATGCTAAAGTGCACTTGCCCGACGGGAATATCACTGATTGGATTTACTTGCCCCAATTTTGTTTTAACTTGCCCCGGGCCATCGGTACATCGTTATTGTCGAGCCGTGGTAGTAGTGATAGAGGACTTTGGAAAAATGTTATTTTCAGTGGTTTAGGAACTAAACTTGTGCTACAAAAATGTTTTATTAAGTTCTGCATCAGAACAAGCCTTAAGTTACTTTTATTAATTCATAATTTCAGCGTTTTATGGCAAAAATGCAGCCTACAATGCCTTGGCTGGCAAGGACTCCACCCGAGCCGTAGCGAAGATGTCCCTCGATCCTGAAGACCTGACATCAGATACCGTGAGTGTTGCATAATTGTTGACAATTTGGAATGAATGTCGCCCGTACTTCTTCAGTCACCAAATTAGTCAAGTCTGAATGGACAGCGCCTCTGCTGGTGGCTGTCAAGTAGTGCACGCATTTTAATAATATTAATACATACATTTTATTTCAAAGCGCCTGTCAGGACACCCAAGGTAGCTCTACATAAGATAAAAAACACCAAGATAAAATACAAGATAAAAGAGAACATATAATAAATAAGAGCATACAATAAATAGGGGGGAGCATGTGAAGCAGTTAAAGCGGGGGTCTCAAACACGCGGCACTAGTTTGAGGCCCCCGCCTTGATATGAAAGTTTAATGTTAGTGCGGCCCGCGCAAGTTTGATATGGATGCTGTATGGTATCATGTACCCAGAAAAAATTATTACGTTTGATTCATGTTCATGTTAAAGGTTAAATAACTGTTAATAGTTATCCTCTCTATCCGTGTGGAAGTGGTAAGTTTTTGGCTATTTAACTTTAAAGGAAATAACTTGAAGGCTACCGTTTAGGTCGCTAGCTCTCTAGTTTGCGAGTTAGCATGTGTCACGAGACCCTGCAGTTGCGCAATATGTTGTAAATAAAAAGAGTATAAATGTGACTATAGTCGTGTTTTGTCATGTCTACAGGGCTCTAATAATGCTTTGTTCATTTTAATCTGAAAAAAATCATTTGTCTACCCACCAACTATATGTAGTTTCTTAAGTTTTTATTATTTGCCGTTTTATTATTATTATTATATTAATTTATTTATTACTGATTGATTGATTTTCTTTATTCTTGATTTGTTTATTTATTTTTCATCTTATTTTGTGCAGAAAAATCAAAATTAAGATATTTGAGAACAGTGGAATGTTTTATCAGAGCTTTTCTTGTAGAAAATCGAAACCGGAGACAGAGACGATTAAAGATGGAAGTAAGCTGACCTGGTGACGTTATTAATGTGGGATTGAAAAGATAGTGTGCTGTCAAGGATGACACCCAGACTCTTGACCTGAGGGGAGGGGGAGACTAAGTAGCTGTCGATGGAGAGAGAGAGAGAGAGAGAAGGAGTCAACTTTAGATGAGGTGGATTTGGTGCCAATGAGTAAGAATTCAGTTTTATTGCTATTAAGTTTCAGAAAGTTAAAGGTGAAACATGATTTTATTTCAGAGAAACAGGAGGTGAGGGAGGGGTGTGGGAGTGTGGAGTTAGGTTTGGAAGAAAGGCAGAGCTGGGTGTCATCCGCGAAGCAGTGGAAGTGAATGTTAAATTTGCGGAAGATATGGCCGAGGGGGAGAAGGTAGGTTATAAAAAGAAGGGGCCCCCGGACAGAGCCCTGGGGCACAGCTGTGTTGACTGGGGAGGGGTTGGAGGAGAAAGCATAAATTGCTTCAAGACGTTTAATGTTATGGTAAAGGTAATGGTTTAATTTCATTTAAACATGCATCAGATTCCAATTGAGTGCATCCCATAATCAGTTCCCAGTTCCACATGTCCAAAAGGAGTAGGAAGAAGCAAAGCTTATTAAATCCTACCCCTCCATCTGGTACTTTTACAATCAGTAACTGTTACATTTGTTCACTTCCTGCTTTCCTAAATTTTCTTTAATTAATTTTAATTTTATTTAATATTTTTTAACTTAATTTTATTAATGTTTATTTTTTATGATTTTTGTTCACTTCCCGCTTTCCTAATATAATTTTAATTTATTTTAATTTTATTTAATTAATAATTTTTTACTTAATTTTAGTAATGTTTATTTTTTTACTCATTTTTGTTCACTTCCTGCTTTCCTAATATAATTTTAATGTATTTTAATTTTATTTAATGAATAAATTTCTTTTTACTTTTATTTTATTTTATTGTAATTTTATTTAATTGTAGTTTTCATTAATTTAATACTTCATTTTATTAATTGTATTAATTATTATTATTATCATTATTTATTTTATTATGTATTTATTTAAATTTTTATTAATTATTTATTTATAAAAAATGTAATTACCTTTTATTATTTTTTTATTTATTTATATTTTTGTCACATACCAAAGTACGAGGTGATATGACCATACAACAGGGGTCGGCAACCTTTTCTATCAAAAGAGCCATTTTACCCCCACTAAAGGAAAATAGACTGGAGCCGCAAAACATTTTAAATATCATCTCAACTTTGGAAAGTTTTACATTTGTTCGGGTTAGAGGCTGAAGAGACACATGCGGGTTGCTGACCCCTGCCATCCAATGCCATAATGGGTACCATAGTGCGTGTCAATATAGTGATATATATAGCACATCATGACTGGTTCAAGACTCTTCATCCTTGTATTTAGCAAACATCAACTGCTTGTATTGTTTCTTGAACGTGTGTAACCAGATTACGTGGTGCTGTGACGTTCTCAGCTAATTTAGTCGTAAATGTCTTTTTCCGTGACAGACTGGTCTCACGGAGGAGCAGCTGAAGTCTCTGGACGGCGTCTTCGAGGACACCTACAAAGCCAAGTATCCCATCGTGGGCTACACAGCCGCACGTATCCTCAACCAGGACGGTAGCCCCAATGAAGACTTCAAACCCGAAGACCAGCCGCACTTTAAGATCAAAGACGAGTTTTAACCTCAGATGTACTTCCTTTTTTACTTTTGTACAAGTCTTATAGTGGAACCTGTTTATGTGGGCAAGTCGGAGTCGGAATTAAGTCCTGGTACAGCTTAGTACTACAAAAGGAGAAATCAGAAAATGGCTCAGCATGGACAAAAACGTAAATTAGAACTCCACACTTTAGATATTAAGTACCAGGCGGTGAAGGCCGTGGAAGGGGGTACCGCACGCGCTACGGTCCAGGAACAGTTCAAAGTCAAGCGCAACACTCTGAGCGGCTGGATCAAACATGCCGGCAACATTAAAGAGCGGTACGAGTCCGGGAGTGCCAACTTCAAGAGTAAGAAAATGAAGCAGGCTAAAAACCCTGACGTGGAGAAAGCCCTGTACTCGTGGTACTGCGACGTCCGTGGGAAGCATCCCGCTTTTCCCATTCGACGTGACTTGCTTTCGCAGAAAGCGGAGCAGTTCGCTAGAGAACTTGGAGTCGGCAACTTCATTCCCTCCAATGGCTGGTTTACTCGCTTTAAGCAACGCTACAACTTGACGTACAAGCGCGTGAGCCGTGAAACGAAACACGGCAGCGCGTTGTCCCAACCCGGTGAGTGGAAAGAGCGTCTGGCAAAAGTCTTATCAGATTATAATCCCAGAGACATCTACAATGCGGACGAAACGGCTCTATTCTTCAAATTCACACCAAATGACACGAACGCAACCCCCGGTGAATCGGATCAAAAAGATCGAGTCACACTTATGGTGGCGGCTAACATGGACGGCAGCGATAAAGTCCCTTTGTTTCTCATCGGAATGTTCAAAAATCCACTTTCTTGGAAGCACGTTCGGCGTTTCCCGCTAAAATATGATCACAATAAAGAAGCCTGCATGACTCCGGCGTTGTTCATCACGTGGCTTCAACAGCTGGATCGAAGCATGGTCCTTCAGAAGCGAAAAATCTCTTTAATTGTCGATAACTGCTCAGCCCATCCAAACGTTGAAGACTTACAAGCGATAAAATTGGTCTTCCTTCCCGAAAACTCCACGTCAGACACCCAACCCATGAATCGGGGCATTATCCGTACGCTGAAATTCCATTACAGAAAAATGCTCACTAGGAAAAAGCTAGCATTTCTTGAAGCCAATGGAAAATTTAGGGAAGATCTCCTCGGGGTCATGTATTCCCTGAGGAATGCTTGGGATGCCGTCAGACCGGAAACGATCCAAAACTGTTTCTTCCGAGCATTTAGCGCTGATTGCGAAGATAACATCAAAGTTTTCCAGGGCTTCCAACCGGAAGACGAGGAAGACGATAAACCCTTTTATTCTGCCATCGGACTGGACCAGGAAGATTTCAAAGCCAAATGCAACCCTCAGGAAGAGGATTTGGAATTTTGGGCACCCTGCACCGATCGAGATACCTCGAAGCCGGATGATACCGACGATGGCGGGAATGAGGAAGACGAACTCGATGCCGACTCGCCCCCACCGACCATGAAAGATGCGCTCCAAGCTGCAGAAGTGCTCCGAACGTTTTCCATGATGAGCGGTGACGAAGAACTGTTGCGGAAAACTGAAAATGTTAGTTTGATGTTGCAAAAGAAGCAGCTTCTTAACGTCGATAGATTTTGGAAAAAAAATGTAAATACCTCAACTTAACTGTTTTGGAATGCTTATGGAAAACTGCAATAACAATAGAAGTTGTACTTTGGCCTTTGATTTTTGTGTTGCTATGACGATTCAATAAAATACAAATACACGCCATTGAAGAATTGAAGGTTGGAGAGCCGCTATAGGTGGAAAAATCCGAGCCCAAGTCCCGTAAATGAGCAAGCGATAGTGATACTGTGATCATGGTACACATGGTGGTTGGCTGTGGACGATTGTTCGATCTGCCGATATTGTCCAACTCTCCATCTTGGAAGTCAGCCAAAGCATGTCCCAAGATGATAAAAATAAAAAGTTCTCACTTTCACGTCTGCCATCTTACTTTGTCCTTCCCACCCAAACCAATTACCGTAGCATTAGCACAAACAGACTGGAGGCTAACTAGTGATAGCTTGCTCAATGTGATGTAAACCAAATATAATAAGACTATATAATAATGGTAATGGTTTAATTTCATTTGAACATGCATCAGATTCCAATTGAGTGCATCCCATAATCAGTTCCCACTTCCACATGTCCAAAAGGAGTAGGAAGAAGCAAAGCTTATTAAATCCTACCCCTCCATCTGGTACTTTTACAATCAGTAACTGTTATATTTGTTCACTTCCTGCTTTCCTAATATAGTTAGTTTTTTTAATTTTAACTTTAATTTTTATATTTTTGTTTTTTTATTTTTTATTATTTTTTGTATTTTTTTCATTTTTTATTATTTTTTTATTTGTTCACTTCCTGCTTTCATAATATAGTTTTATAGTTTTTTTTTTTTTTTGTCACATACCAAAGTAGGAGGTGATATGAGCATCCAATGACATAATGGGTACCATAGTAAGTTACATTTGTTCACTTCCTGCCTTTCTAATATCATTAAAAAACATTTTTAAATTGTTTTTATGACATTTTCTTATTTTTTAAAATTAATTTCTAATTATTTTTGTATTTTTAAATTTTTTGTCACATACCAAAATACAAGGTGATATGACCATACAACAGGGGTCGTCAACCTTTCCTATCAAAAGAGCCATTTTACCCCCACTAAAGGAAAATAGACTGGAGCCGCAAAACATTTTAAAAATCATCTCAACTTTGGAAAGTGTGAATCTTTCTTAATTTGACCGGTTCTGTTTACATTTGTTCGGGTTAGAGGCTGCAGAGCCATATACGGGTTGCTGACCCCTGCCATCCAATGCCATAATGGGTACCATAGTGCGTGTCAATATAGTGATATATATAGCACATCATGACTGGTTCAAGACTCTTCATCCTTGTATTTAGCAAACATCAACTGCTTGTATTGTTTCTTGAATTGGCTCATCGTTGTTTGAGGTCCTTACTCAATCCATCCCATAGTTTGATTCCACATACTGAAATGCTATGGCTAGCATAACGTAGTCCTAGCATAGTGTTGTTGTTGCAAATGTACTTCTTCCCTGAGATCATATTTCTCCTCTCTTGTAGAGAAGTATTGGATGATATTTTTAGCTAATTGCTTATATTTAGCCTTATGCATTATTTTAGCTGTTTGAAGATGAACTATATCAGCAAGTTGAACTATTTGTCATTTTAGAAATGAGTGTGTTAGTGTGTTCTCTTAAGACTCTTAATAATGGTCAACAGCGTATTTAGATGATCATGACCAGGTTTCGGGTGGCACGGCGGTCTAGTGGTTAGCGCACAGACCTCACAGCTAGGAGACCAGGGTTCAATTCCACCCTCGGCCATCTCTGTGTGGAGTTTGCATGTTCCCCCCGTGCATGCGTGGGTTTTCTCCGGGTACTCCGGTTTCCTCCCACATTCCAAAAAAAACATGCTAGGTTAATTAGCCACTCCAAATTGTCCATAGGTATGAATGTGACTGTGAATGGTTGTTTGTCTATATGTGCCCTGTGATTGGCTGGCCACCAGTCCAGGGTGTACCCCTCCTCTCGCCCGAAGACAGCTGGGATAGGCTCCAGCACCCCTCGCGACCCTTGTGAGGAAAAAAGTGGTACACATGTACACTTGTATCACCGGATGTAGAAGACATACAGAGTGAACGACTCATTCAAGGCATATTTAAGGCAGTGGTGTCGATACCCGAATAATGGTCAACAGCGTATTTAGAAAGTCATAACCAGGTTTCGAGCATAAAAAAGCTATTTTTTGACCTTCTAAACACGGATTTTAAGATAATTAGAGCCCTCTAAACATGAAATAACACTCTTAGAGTCACATGTACGCTTGTATCACCGGATGTAGAAGACATAAAAAGAGTGAAAGTCATAACCAAGTTTCAAGCATAAAAAAGCTGTTCATGACCTTCTAAACACGGATTTTAAGATGATTAGAGCCCTCTAAACATGAAATAACACTCTTAGAGTCACATGTACGCTTGTATCACTAAATGTAGAAGACATAAAAAGAGTGAATGACACATTCAAGGCATATTTAAGGCAGTGGTGTCGATGCCCGAATAATGGTCAACAACGTATTTAGAAAGTCCTAACCAGGTTTCGAGCATAAAAAAGCTGTTTACGACCTTCTAAACATAATTTTTAAGATGATTAGAGCCCTCTAAACATGAAATAACATTCTTAGAGTCACATGTACGCTTGTATCACCGGATGTAGAAGACATAAAAAGAGTAAATGACTCATTCAAGGCATATTTAAGGCAGTGGTGTCGATACCCGAATGCCGAAGCGTGCTCACAGGGCTGAAAGTCGGCCGCCCTGCTCCGAGCGAAGGTCAGTTCCCCCCCCCCGGCGCAGTCGGTGGACATCTCCTTTTGTGTTTGTGCGATAGTAACCAAGTCACAGGCGCTACGTCACGGCCCGGTTCAAAGGGTGCACGCCCTGCCCTCCATCCGCAGCCCGAGCTTGTCCTCCTTATCAGGTGGACGCGCTGCAGGGAGTTGGCCACTCCAGCCTCAGTCCACCTGGGAAAACACCTTCCTTCTTCTTCCTGACAGCCGAGTACCAACAAGCTTTGCCGAGATGCCCAAAACGGTAAGACGCTGATACCGGATTGTCGAATCATGAATGGCAATGGAGAAATTATTACTTGACGGGTTATTATCAACTTTTGAATATGTTATGTAGCTGAATAGACATACATTCTATTCTCACTTGGATATGAGCTCCCTCTTTGACTTCTTATCTTGATCGCGTACATTTTATCGAGTTAAGGGACATATCGCCGGTTTTGGTAGGAAAGGCAGTTGCTAACCTTGCTAAAGGAGGCCGACAAAAACACCCAAAGGGAGTTTTAATGTCAGGAAAATGTCAATCAGGAATAAAATACTCATACTTGTAATTGTTTCTTATTCAAAATAAGTTGTTGAACTTCATTTTTGGTTTCAAGGCGATATTTCAACAGCTGATAGAAGAAAAGCGTCAGGGTGGGCCTTGCCCTGTAGGAGGCCCGGCCCCCGATATACTCATTAACCAGAAGCAGAGTTTGACCGGTGTAAACCGCACACATTCCAGGGCGGGAAAATCACTTTGCTTGTGACTTTTGGCTTGAAAATCCATTTTCCAAGCGAGACAGTAGAAAGCCTGTGAAACGGGAACGCTTTCAATGTGCACTTCCTGTATAAACAGACGATCTAAGTGTGTACTTAATGGCGCTCCAAGGAGAAAGTCTTACCCAAGAGGTCAAGTTGACGCCTTGAGCTGAAATCATGACTCATGCCGCAGGTATTTCCTGTCTTTTTCTGGAATAAAACGTACCCGGAAGTGGATTTTTGTTGTCTTTATTATGCAATGATTGACTACGGATTTTTTTTGGTGGGGTCGTTATGAAAGGTAGGATATCTGAGCGCTTCAGTTTTGTTGCCCAACTTCCAGTGGGTTTATCTTTATGGCGGCCTTGGGGTGTGCGTCGGTGTAACTTCATAAAAGGATTGTGTAACCAAATCCGGTCTCCAGGCAAACTCAGTCACAAGGAGTTCCTCTTCCTGTTCGTTTGTTTGGAATTGTGAAACCAAAGCAAATGTCAGCTTGTATCACTTTTGCTGTGGGACCGGTCGCTAAATGCTAAGCACATCCAAGCCGAGTTAGCCACCTAGCTTAGCGTTCAGGCACTTCCGACTTTGGCGACGCTGGTCCAAAGTCTGATGAGATAGTGAGCAATTATGGTTTATGAACAAACCACTTCCACATTAAGAGGCAATTATTGACAAATGTTTCCCTGAGAAAGTTGCTTTTTCCGGAATGTGAAGGCTGAATATTTGTTATATTTTTGTGTGGTCATGGTCATGGTCACATGACTTTACGATTTTTCTCCGCAGGTCAATGTTCGCGTCACCACCATGGACGCAGAGCTGGAGTTTTCCTTCCATCCCAACACCACAGGGAAGCAGCTCTTCGACCAGGTCCGCATCTCACTTGTCACTCAATGTTGACCGTGGTGGAAGGGTACACGCTTACGCCTTTTATAGCACGGGGCGGCATGGGTGAGACTAGGCCGCATCAGGTTTTCCAAAAAAAACGCATTTATTAAAAACAAAAAAATTTAAAAAAACGTCGCTTTGGTTCCAATTTTCTACAATAAAAGCTCTGATAAAACATTCCACTGTTCTCAAATATCTTACTTTTTATTTTTCTACACAAAATAAGATGAAAAATAAATAAACAAATCAAGAATAAAGAAAATCAATCAATCAGTAAAAAATAAATATAATAATAATAAAAGGGCAAATAATAAAAACTTAAGAAAGCACATATAGTTGGTGGGTAGACAAATGATTTTTTTCAGATTAAAATGAACAAAGCATTATTAGAGCCCTGTAGACATGACAAAACACGACTATAGTCACATTTATACTCTTTTTATTTACAACATATTGCGCAACTGCAGGGTCTTGAGACACATGCTTTAGCGACCTAAACGGTAGCCTTCAAGTTATTTCCTTTCAACTTAAATAGCCAAAAACTTACCACTTCCACACAGATAGGGAGAATAACTATTAACAGTTATTTAACCTTTAACATGAACATTAATCAAACGTAATATTGTTTTCTGGGTACATGATACCATACAGCATCCATATCAAACTTGCGCGGGCCGCACTAACATTAAACTTTCATATCAAGGTGGGGGCCTCAAACTAGTGTCCTGCGGGCCACATTTGGCCCGCGGGCCGCATGTTTGAGATCCCCTGATCTAAACCCTTCTATACGCCATCCATAAGTCCATAAGTCAAAATAAAATATATATCTATATAAAACATGTACCCAGTTGAATTATAAAATATTAGCAAGATTGAATTTGATCCTTTCCTGGTTAAATTTATCATATCGCATGCTCAGATATGACGTAACACGCAGATCCAGACGTTCTTCAGTTTTAAAAACGGAGGCCAGCAATCGGCACTGGACTGCTACGGAAAGTTTGTTTTTGATCCAAACTAAATTCCAAGACTGGACAAACGAAAAAACTGGCAATACGGAATTATTCCAACAAGTGAAAGAACAACTCGGGGAAGTCGGTATCACGTGATGTTGGTGTTTACGTTTTACTGGGCATGCCCCATTGACTATTCTGGTTGATTATAGCGACGCATGTAGACAAGAGATTGGAATATTCCTTTCCATGGATACCATTGTTTCCGGAAAAGTCATTGGGAAAGAGAAAAACTCCTCATGTAAACATGGCTACTGTGTCTGTGGTGTAAAGACTGGCATAGCAATGTAATATTGGTCCGTGTGGCAACACCTAGCTCGTTCCTCCTATAGACTTAGTGATGTTTTCCAATGTAAAAAAACGTGCCGTGGCTCAAAAAGGTTGAAAAACACTTGTCTAATCAACTCTGAATTACAAAAAAATGGAAAATTCCTGGATTGAGGAAATAATATTTTGCTACCACTATATGGACTGTGTGGGTACTCCTCCATCTTCCCAAAAACATGCATGTTAGGTCGCTAACAAAATGTCCATAGGTATGAATATAGTAAGTGTGAATGGTTGTTTGTCTATATGTGCCCTGTGATTGGCTGGCCACCAGTCCAGGGTGTACCCCGCCTCCCGCCCTAAGTCAGTCCCGATTCGATCCTTTTTATCGTGCTAATATAAGAATTCATTCATTTTTCAAGGGTCGCTGGGGGTGCTGGAGCCTAACCCAGCGGGGTCTACACTGGACTGGTGGCCAGCCAATCACAGGGCACATATAGACAAACAACCATTCACTCTCACATTCATACCTATGGACAATTTGGAGTGGCTAATTAACCTAGCATGTTTTTGGAATGTGGGAGGAAAAAGAAGTCCCCCGGGGAGAACATGCAAACTCCACACAGAGATGGCCGAGGGTGGAATTGAACACGGGTCTACAAGCTGTGAGGCCTGCATGCTAACCACTCGACTACTGTGCAGCCACTAATAAAAGAATCATTCGTAATAAAGTGAGTCTCATGCGAAGGCTCAACGTGAGTATTCGCTCACCTTTCAATGTCATTGCTAGCGGTAGCTAACCAGCTAATATTCAGTAGTTGGCCATAAACAATAAATAACTCATTATAATGAATAATAATAGATAAGTCATTCATTTGAAGCCAACATTTTTATTATTTTGTATAAAACTCTCAAGTCCGACATGTCTATCAACCAGCCCTGGAAGTGTCCCAATATTTTTGTCGATATAACACATGATGTGTTCAGGTGGCCAGGACCATCGGACTACGTGAGACTTGGTACTTTGGGCTCCAGTTTGTGGATGGCAAAGGTTTCATCACGTGGCTCAACTCCGACAAAAAGGTTCCATGTTCTAGGATAAACATTCCGACCATGCCGGAAAAGCAACCCCTCATAAGCCCCCGTCTTGGTCTCAGGTGATGTCCCAGGACGTGAAGAAGGAGACCCCCCTGCAGTTCAAGCTGAGGGCCAAGTATTACCCGGAGGACGTGTCGGAGGAGCTGATCCAGGACGTCACGCGGAGGCTCTTCTACCTGCAGGTGAAGGAGGACATTCTCGGGGAGGAGGTCTACTGTCCCCCCGAGTCGGCCGTCCTCCTGGCGTCCTACGCCATCCAAGCCAAATACGGCGAGTACAAGAAGTCGGTGCACCACCCGGGTTACATGTCCTCGGAGCGTCTTCTGTCCCGCAGGTGAGACACCCCAAAGCTCGTGACGCTGACACCGCAAACGCTAACCCGTTTGCTTCCTCAGAGTCCTGGAGCAACACAGTCTGTCCAAGGAGCAGTGGGAGGACAAGATCCAGGTCTGGCATGAGGAGCATGCATCCATGATGAAGTAACTCCGCTTGGATTTGTATTTTTGTGTTAAGTCGATGTGTGATGATTTTAGTGTTCTTTGTGTTTAGTGTTGTATTACGTAATGACCTCCTCTGATGGGTTGATAAGCTGGTTGGGCGTGCCCTTATCGGCTCCTGTCCAATAGAGACTGGTGCATTGTACGACATGGACATGACTTTGCGTGACACCAACAGGGACGAGGCCATGATCGAATACCTGAAGATCGCTCAGGACTTGGAGATGTACGGCATCAACTACTTTGAGATCAAGAACAAGAAGGGCACAGACCTGTGGTTGGGCGTGGACGCTCTGGGCCTCAACATCTACGAGAAGGAGGACAGGTGCGGACATATTTGTTTGGCGTGTGTTGACCCCGTGACACACACACACACACACACACACACACTCGCCGTTACGACTTTCGGTCGTCAACCTCCTTCTTCATTCTGACCGTGATTTGTTTGGGGAGGTCGTTGAACTCTTGTGTTTTGTTACGGTGTGTGTTTGAGGTTCAACGCCACCGTGCAGCAACCTAGAAGGATAATTCAACAAGCCGTTGGTCTCTTCTTTCAGGATGACCCCAAAGATCGGCTTCCCCTGGAGTGAAATCAGGAACATTTCCTTCAATGATAAGAAGTTCATCATCAAGCCGATCGACAAGAAGGCTCCTGTGAGTATTTACATGCATGACGCATCTTCAGGATTCATAGCCAATCAACACGGACAGAAGCAAAACAGTTAGTGGTTTGGTGCTTTGGTCCGCAACATATGAGGAAAATATAACATATCAGTCGCTCATCAGTCGCTCAAAGCTGAGATCCTGGTTTGCTTTAAACACAAATAATAATACAGTCGCTATCACAGGATATGTACGTTTATGAATCAATACCAAAGGAAGATAACGTTGGACAGGATGGGATGACCTGGAAGTTAACCTGACGTCGTCCATGCTGAAGGAAGGCAGGAAGGAAGGAAGGAAAGAAGGAAGAAAGAAAGAAAGAAAGAAAGAAAGGAAGGAAGGAAGGAAGGAAGGAAGGAAGGAAGGAAGGAAGAAAGAAAGAAAGAAAGAAAGAAAGAAAGAAAGAAAGAAAGAAAGAAAGAAAGAAAGAAAGGAAGGAAGGAAGGAAGGAAGCAGGAAATAAAGAAAGAAAGAAAGAAAGAAAGAAAGAAAAAGAAAGAAAGAAAGAAAGAAAGAAGGAAAGAAAGAAAGAAAGAAGGCAGGAAGGAAGGAAGGCAGAAAGAAAGAAAGAAAGAAAGAAAGAAAGGAAGGAAGGCAGAAAGAAAGGAAGGCAGAAAGAAAGAAGAGATAGATAGATAGATAGATAGATAGATAGATAGATAGATAGATAGATAGATAGATAGATAGATAGATAGATAGATAGATAGATAGATAGATAGATAGATAGATGTATAGATAGATGTATAGATAGATGTATAGATAGATAGATGGTTGTTCTACAGCGGATGTAGAAAGAAAGAAAGGAAGAAAGAAAGAAAGAGAGAAAAAGAAAGAAAGAAAGAAAGAAAGAAAGAAAGAAAGAAAGAAAGAAAGAAAGAAAGAAAGAAAGAAAGAAAGAAAGAAAGAAAGAAAGAAAGAAAGAAAGAAAGAAAGAAAGAAAGAAAGAAAGAAAGAAAGAAAGAAAGAAAGAAAGAAAGAAAGAAGGGGCCATGCGTGCAATTTTTAAGTCAAAATATCATGATAAACTAATTAGGAAAATGAGATTGGGGAAAAGATAGAATATTATGGAAATAAAGTCAAGATATCTCCAATGATCTGAGCGCTTTAAAAAATCTAATCTATCTAATCAATCCGCATGGCAGGATTTCATCTTCTACGCGCCCCGCCTGCGAGTCAACAAGCGCATCCTGCAGCTGTGCATGGGCAACCACGAGCTGTACATGCGACGCCGCAAGACCGACACCATCGAGGTGCAGCAGATGAAGGCCCAGGCCAAGGAGGAGAGGCTGCAGAAGAAGATGGAGAGGCAAGACGAGGACATCTAAAAAGGCTGTGTAAACATCTACTGACATGTCAACACCCCCCCCCCCCCCTCCAGGGATCAGCTGGAGGGAGAGAAGAAGAGGAGGGAGGCCATTGAGAAGGAGAAGGACCAGATGGAAAAGGAGAAGCAGGATCTGATGATAAAACTCCAACAGTACGAGGAGACCACCAGGAGGGCTGAGAGGGGTGAGTGACTGCCCCCTGCTGCTCATTTGCATTATGGGGGGAAGGGGGGGGGGCATTTCAGCTTTTTGGCCCATTTTGGTTTTTTTAAGGGTTTCATTTGCTGAACCCGCACAACCCAAGTATATACATAGTATACTATCATAGTGTACTAACATAGTGTACTAACGTAGTGTACTAACGTAGTGTACTAACATAGTGTATTAACATAGTGTACATACGTAGTGTACAAACATAGTGTACTAACGTAGTGTACTAACGTAGTGTACTAACATAGTGTACATACATAGTGTACTAACGTAGTGTACATACGTAGTGTGCTAACGTAGTGTACTAACGTAGTGTACATACATAGTGTACTAACGTAGTGTACATACGTAGTGTACTAACATAGTGTACTAACGTAGTGTACTAACGTAGTGTACATACATAGTGTACATACGTAGTGTACTAACGTAGTGTACTAACATAGTGTATTAACATAGTGTACATACGTAGTGTACAAACATAGTGTACTAACGTAGTGTACATACGTAGTGTACTAACGTAGTGTACTAACGTAGTGTACTAACGTAGTGTACATACATAGTGTACTAAAGTAGTGTACATACGTAGTGTACATACATAGTGTACTAAAGTAGTGTACATACGTAGTGTACTAACGTAGTGTACTAACGTAGTGTACATACGTAGTGTACATACGTAGTGTACATACGTAGTGTACTAACGTAGTGTACTAACATAGTGTATTAACATAGTGTACATACGTAGTGTACATATGTAGTGTACAAACATAGTGTACTAACGTAGTGTACATATGTAGTGTACATACGTAGTGTACTAACGTAGTGTACTAACATAGTGTACAAACATAGTGTACTAACGTAGTGTACATACGTAGTGTACTAACGTAGTGTACTAACATAGTGTACTAACGTAGTGTACATACATAGTGTACTAACGTAGTGTACATACGTAGTGTACTAACGTAGTGTACATACATAGTGTACATACGTAGTGTACTAACGTAGTGTACTAACGTAGTGTACTAACATAGTGTATTAACATAGTGTACATACGTAGTGTACATACGTAGTGTACTAACGTAGTGTACATACGTAGTGTACTAAGGTAGTGTACTAACGTAGTGTACTAGCATAGTGTACATACATAGTGTACATACGTAGTGTACTAAGGTAGTGTACTAAGGTAGTGTACATACGTAGTGTACTAAGGTAGTGTACGAATGTAGTGTACTAACATAGTGTACTAACGTAGTGTACATACATAGTGTACTAACGTAGTGTACTAACATAGTGTACTAACATAGTGTACTAACATAGTGTACTAACGTAGTGTACATACATAGTGTACATATGTAGTGTACTAAGGTAGTGTACTAACGTAGTGTACTAACATAGTGTACATACGTAGTGTACTAAGGTAGTGTACTAAGGTAGTGTACTAACATAGTGTACTAACGTAGTGTACTAACATAGTGTACTAACATAGTTTACTAACATAGTGTACTAACATAAGGTACTTACGTAGTGTACTAAAGTAGTGTACTAACATAGTGTACTACCATAGTGTACTAACGTAGTGTACTAACATAGTGTACATACGTAGTGTACATACATAGTGTACTAACGTAGTGTACTAACATAGTGTACTAACATAGTGTACTACCGTAGTGTACATACGTAGTGTACTAAGGTAGTGTACTAACGTAGTGTACTAACATAGTGTACATACGTAGTGCACTAAAGTAGTGTACTAAGGTAGTGTACTAACATAGTGTACTAACGTAGTGTACATACATAGTGTACTAACGTAGTGTACTAAAGTAGTGTACTAAAGTAGTGTACTAACGTAGTGTACTAACATAGTGTACTAACATTTGTATTTGGGCCCCTGTGCTGCTCGTCGAGGAGGTTTGTTTGAAATGTGGTTGTTGCGTAATCCCGCTGACTCACTAGTCAAACAACAACAACATGACCCCTGGACTGGCGTCGTTGGCGTCAGGGAGCTGAAACGTGACATTTTGAGTTGAGCGTGCATATTTTTGGCATGACGTCACAAGGGGGTCTTTGGTGCTTGCGGCAGAGCTCCAGGAGCAGCTGGACAGGGCGATGAGGTTGGAGGAGGAGAGGAGGAAGGTGGAGCAGGAGGCGGCCCGGCTGGAGGCCGAGAGGATGGAGGCCATCATCGCCAAAGAGGAGCTGGCCAGGCAAGCCGAGGACCAGATGAAGAGCCAGGAGCAGCTGGTGAGCCGAGGCTGCGCTCGCATCCTTTTGTGCGCCGTTCAACGGCGGCGTGACGCGTGACAGCTCTCAATCTTTCTGTCGTCAGGCCACGGAGCTGGCCGAGTACAGCGCCAAGATCTTACTCCTGGAGGAGGCCAAGCGGGCCAAGGAGGAGGAGGCCGACACGTGGCACATCAAGGCTAAAGAGGTGGAGGAGAACCTGATGAAGACGCAGGAGGAGCTGCGTCACGTGATGACCAGCTCCGTTCCCGCCGCCGCGCCGGCCTCCTCCTGCTCGTCGGACAGCGAAAGCGACCACGAGCACAGCGAGGAGAACAGCACCTACAGCGCTGAGCTGCACATGCAAGGCATCAACGACCACCGCCAGGAGGAGGAGAGGCTCACCGAGGCCGAGAAGAACGAGCGCCTGCAGGCCAAACTCAGGGTGAGCTTCTTTTTACGCTTGCGTGACAGTTCTATTTATACTTTTATGTATATGTATATTGTACGTTTTGTGCTTGGAGGTGGGGGGGGGGGGGGGGGTCAAACTGTACATAGATGGACAGCCCCACCTAGTGGATCTGACGGGCCGCACTGATCTTCCTCCCGCAGGCCCTGAGCTCCGAGCTGGAGGAGTCCCGGGACGAGAACAAGAAGACCCGCGACGACCTGCAGCACGCCGATAACGTGCGGGTCGGCCGCGACAAGTACAAGACACTGCGGCAGATCCGCCAGGGCAACACGAAGCAGAGAATCGACGAGTTCGAGGCCTTGTAGGAGCCTGGGGGAGGTTGTCTAAATATAAATACCTCATGAAGGGGAGGGCCTTGGTGTGATTGCCGTGTAAGCACTCGAATGTCTCCGCTCGGCTGCATTTTAAAACTAACAATGTACTGTACAAATGATATTGCAACACAATTCAAAGTGTGTAGTTTTGAGCAGCTGTTTCCCAAAATGAAAACAAATATTTTATTTTTCTTATGAGTAAATTTTGTGTCTAATCAGCCTCACAATTAATCAAAAAAAAGAGTATCAATAAAAGTTATTGTTGCCTATTTTATTCATACTTTCCCAAGTCAGTGTACAGCCATCAGTGAGTGGGAGGATAATCCTGTCTTGGTCTGGGGATGTGTGAGTGCCACAATTTTAATTTTTAATTTTTAATTTTAAAATGTTAATTTTAAAATTTTAATTTTTAATTTTAAAATTTTAATTTTAAAATTTTAATTTGTGTTTTAAAATTAAAATTAAATTACATTTTTTTACCATTTTTTTAAACTAACAATGTACTGTACAAATGATATTGCAACACAATTCAAAGTGTGTACTTTTGAGCAGCTGTTTCCAAAATGAAAACAAATATTTTATTTTTCTTATGAGTAAATTTTGTGTCTAATCAGCCTCACAATTCATAAAAAAAAGAGTATCAATAAAAGTTATTGTTGCCTATTTTATTCATACTTTCCCAAGTCAGTGTACAGCCATCAGTGAGTGGGAGGATAATCCTGTCTTGGTCTGGGGATGTGTGAGTGCCACAATTTTAATTTTTAATTTTTAATTTTAAAATTTTAATTTTAAAATTTTAATTTGTGTTTTAAAATTAAATTACATTTTTTAAACCATTTTTTTTAAACTAACAATGTACTGTACAAATGATATTGCAACACAATTCAAAGTGTGTAGTTTTGAGCAGCTGTTTCCAAAATGAAAACAAATATTTTATTTTTCTTATGAGTAAATTTTGTGTCTAATCAGCCTCACAATTAATTAAAAAAAAGGTCTGGGGATGGCGCTGGTTCATCAAGACCAAATCCTACCCCTCCATCTACGGTACTATGGTACTTTTACAATCAGTAACTGTTACATTTGTTCAGTAACATTTGTTCACTTCCTTTGCTGCACTTTAAAATTTAAAATTAAAATTTAAAATTTAAAATTTAAAATTTAAAAATTAAAATTAAAATTAAAATTAAAATTAAAATTAAAATTAAAATTAAAATTAAAATTAAAATTAAAATTAAAATTAAAATTAAAATTAAAATTAAAATTAAAATTAAATGAATAAATAAAATTTAAATGTCATGAATATATAAAATTAAAATTTCATGAATAAATAAAATTAAAATGGCATAAATATGTAAAATAAAAATAAAAATAAAAATAAAAATAAAAATAAAAATAAAAATAAAAATAAAAATAAAAATAAAAATAAAAATAAAAATAAAAATAAAAATAAAAATAAAAATAAAAATAAAAATAAAAATAAAAATAAAAATAAAAATAAAAATGTATGGCCATATTACCTCGTACTTCGGTATGTGACATTTAAATTTGTATTTTAAAATTAAAATTAAATTAATTTTTTTTAAATTTAAATTTGTGTTTTAAAATTAAATTAAAATTTCTAAAATTAAAATTAAAATTTGTCCCGTACCGAAGTACGTGGTGATATGAGCATTTAATGCCATAATGTGTACCATAGTGCGTGTCAATATAGTGATATATATAGCACATCATGACTGGTTCAAGACTCTTCATCCTTGTATTTAGCAAACATCAACTGCTTGTATTGTTTCTTGAATTGGCTCATCGTTGTTTGAGGTCCTTACTCAATCCATTCCATAGTTTGATTCCACATACTGAAATGCTATGGCTAGCATAACGTAGTCCTAGCATAGAAGTGTAAATATAAACAGAAAAGTGCAAAATAGTGTGCGCTCACAGACGGTGTCGCATTGCAAAATAAATGCAACCCTTCAATACATACATTTTAAACAGCATACGTACTTATAAGCTAATGTGGCTCACACAGGTACACTATACACGAGTACCAGCTCGTGTACAGGTGTCCAAAGTGATGTTTATTTATCGGATCTTGACTAAACTAGAAAGCTTTTCAGGTCTTTTGGCGAGATTATTGTGCTTGGCTACAATCTGGCACTGCGGTAGTAGCGTCACGGTCCCGGAACTGGACAGCTACCACCACCGGTGATGTCATCATGGAGGAGTGGAAGAGGGTTCCAGTCACAGCCATGCTCAAGGGAAGGCAGCGATACAGAACGGTGGTGCTCACGGTAACCGTGTTGTGTTGCCAGATATTTAGACCACCATGGTTGACTCATTCCCAGTGAATAAGACAGCTATACTGCTACACAAGCTGTACACTGCCTACTCTAAAGAACACCCAAGTTTACTTTCCATAGTACTGTCCCATGACAAGTGTGGTTCTGTTTGAGACGGACTTTGGAGGATTTCGATGTTGGCTTTTAAAGTCTTGGCCATCTGCACGGCAGCGAGATCTAAAAGTAGCACAGCATCTCCAGGAAGTAGCCAGTGCCAAGGGTGTACATACAAATAGCAGTAGGTTTGTTTGTCCTCCAGGATACGTACACACAAGAGTAATACACTCCATTTTTGTTATGCCGTGTACCCCCCACTATGTGCACCTGGAAACCCCGCCCCAACCAAGCAGCCGCCAGTCCGAGAGACAGGAAGTGGATATTTACTTTGTCGTTTCGCAGTAAACTACGTCTGTTGACTGGAAGTAAAATCAACATAAACACAGATCCAATTTCCATTCATATTCCAGGATCCGCTGAAGCCCAAGTTATATATATCCTATCCTGGTACGCTGGGGGCCAAAGTGGCTTTTTACCCACTGATTGCTTATCTTTTTGACAGAATTATTCACAATGTCAACATCTCATCTCTGGCCCTCTTCACTACTTCACTACTATAATCATCTTCCTCAAATGATTGTTTTCTTCCATCCTAATCCCGACTAAGGACAAAATGAAATGGTATGGTCATATCACCTTGTACTTCGGTACGTGAAAAATAAATAAAACGGTTTTAAATAAATAAATTACAAAATTTAAATGATTGTTTTCCTCTGTTCTAATCCGGACTAAAAAATAAAATAAAAAATAAAATAAAAAATAAAATAAAAAATAAAATAAAAAATAAAAAATAAAAAATAAAAAATAAAAAATAAAAAATAAAAAATAAAAAAATAAAAAATTAAAAAAATAAAAAATTTAAAAATTTTAAAATTTTAAAATTTAAAAATTTTAAAATGACTAAAAAAATGACTAAAAAACTAAAAAAAACTGTTACATTTGCCTTTCTACAAATGTAACAGTTACTGATTGTAAAAGTATCAGATGGAGGGGTAGGATTTAATAAGCTTTGCTTCTTCCTACTCCTTTTGGACATGTGGAACTGGGAACTGATTATGGGCTCCAATTGTAATCTGATACATGTTCAAATGAAATGAAACCATTACCATTACAAATGAATAATGTGTTGACGTGACAATGATCATTTATGAAAAGCAACACCCTCCAATAGTCCATCCCTAGGCACCATCACGGTTGATGAGATAATAGCAGAAGTTAGCAGGAGTGTATGCAAATCGTTGTGATGATGAATATTTTTCATGAATATGTAGCATGTCTCCAGGAGCCAAAGGATCGAGACCCATTCCGCACTTAAAAGTTGACTTTAAGAAGGCCGGTGTCCAGCACAATCTAAGGCTGGAGCCGCTACCGCAAGTATCCGATCCCGTGGTGTCCTCTTTTCAGTCCGCCGACATGACACTTGCCTTTTCGATGCATTGGTGGTCCTAGCATGTTTTTGGAATGTGGCAGGAAACCGGAGTACCCGGAGAAAACCCACGCATGCACGGGGAAAACATGCAAACTCCACACAGAGATGGCCGAGGGTGGAATTGAACCCGGGTCTCCGAGCTGTGAAGTCTGCACGCTAAACACTCGACCACCATGCAGCCTGTTTATGCACATTATGAAGCATAAATATGGCTAAATAAGCTAAGACACATTCTAATGTATAGTATTCTACACTATGATGTTATACTACATACATTGATGAGACAACAGCCACCGCAGGAAGTGCAAAA
The DNA here is from genome assembly GCF_030265055.1 of Doryrhamphus excisus. Classification (NCBI taxonomy): domain Eukaryota; kingdom Metazoa; phylum Chordata; class Actinopteri; order Syngnathiformes; family Syngnathidae; genus Doryrhamphus; species Doryrhamphus excisus. Next base: position 11,778,836 of record NC_080472.1, read on the forward strand.
GCGTAAAAGTAAAAAAGAAACAATTAAGGAACTCTCCCAATATGAGAGGATGTGAGTGGATATTATGATATTATGATATTATGTTATTACTATGGGCTGCACGGCGGACGAGTGGTTAGCGCACAGGCCTCACAGCTAGGAGACCCGAGTTCAATTTCACCCTTGACCCTGTGTGGAGTTTGCATGTTCTTGCATTATTATTATTATTATTATTATTATTATTATTATTATTATTATTATTATTATTATTATTATTATTATTATTATTATATATATTATTATTATTATTATTATTATTATTATATATATTATTATTGAAATAATATTAATATGAAATAATATTATTATATATTAATATTATTATATATATATTATATATTATAGTTTGCATGTTCTCCCCGTGCATGCGTGGGTTTTCTCCGGGTACTCCGGTTTCCTCCCACATTCCAAAAACATGCTAGGTTAATTAGCCACTCCAAATTGTCCATAGGTATGAATGTGAGTGTGAATGGTTGTTTGTCTATATGTGCCCTGTGATTGGCTGGCCACCAGTCCAGGCTGTACCCCTCCTCTCGCCCGAAGACAGCTGGGATAGGCTCCAGCACCCCCGTGACCCTCGTGAGGATAAGCGGTAGAAAATGAATGAATGAATATTGGGTAATGTTAGCGTAAAGGTGACTATAGGGGTGCTATTTCATGTCTAGGGGGCTCTAATTATGTAAAAAAAACATACAAAGAAGCTCATAAATAAGATTTCTATGCTGTTGCTGCAGAGCTAGTGGATTTGTACAGAAGGAATCCTACTGGATGGATAAACGCGCCACAGGCATGAATTAAAATGACTTGTAATGACGTGGTACTGTTTGACGCCCCGACAGGCAGGGTGAGGTGCCCTCAAGTTCTCCTTCCGAGGAGCGCCCCAGGCTATCGGAACGATGAGATGTCACCTTTGAGGAGGAACAGTGTCTACATTAAATATTGACTTAGGCAAAGAATGCGCGGCTCTTATCATGGAGGTTGCTAGACAACTTGATCATCCAGTAGAAGTCATTTGCCTTCACGGCTACTGGGTCAATATTTGTTTTCGTTTGAAGACGTTGGCGCTCCTTCAGGCAGGAGGTAAACATGTGAGATGTCTCCGCCCCCGAGTGTGGGATTGCCCATCGGTGTTATTCTCCCGCTCGCTCGAAAATAGAATTGGATGACAAATAGTCCCGTCCAACTGTGACGTGTGGGGGAGCTGAGGTGGTGGTGGTGGTGGGGGGGGGGAGTGGCGGTGCTGAAGGAACAGCTCCGTGCGCGATGCTGGCACTCGGACGCGGACTCCGGAGCGTAGGAGCAGGTCGCCGAGTCTCAGCTTAGACCCCAATCAGGCTCCCCCTCCTCTCATCCCCCCCTTCCCTGTCCCCCCCTCTCCCCCGCCCCAGCGACCATGAAGAGGCAGAACGCCCGAACTTTGGCCCTGATCGTCAGCATCCTCACCTACTTGGTGGTCGGGGCGGCCGTGTTTGAGACGCTGGAGTCCAAAGAGGAGAAGAACAACAAGAGGAGGCTGGACGGACGCCGCTATGAGCTCATGCGCAAATACAACCTGAGCAGGGCCGACTTTGACGAGCTGGAGCACGTGGTCCTGCAGCTCAAAACCCACAAGGCTGGGGTCCAGTGGAGGTTTGCCGGCTCCTTCTACTTTGCCATCACTGTGATCACCACCATAGGTAAGATGTTCCGTTCCTCGTATCTTCTCCATACAGCTGAAAACACAAACAGATGCAGTTTTCTGCCTAGTGTGCTTTGCTTTGCTATTGCGTACTTCAAACCACTTCATTAGGTACACCTAAACCAGCCAATAGACAGCGAGATCAAAAGTCTGCTTTAAAAAACTCTTATGACTTTAGAGCCTTGCTTTTCTCTTTTTTGAACACACGACTCGCTTTTACCGCTTCGGAATATTCCTACTAGCATGATTGTTTTCCTCCGTTCTAATCCCGACTAAGGACAAAATGAAATGGTTATGGTCATATCACCTCGTACTTCGGTACGTGACAAAAAAAATAAAAAATAAAAAATAAAAAATAAAAAATAAAAAATAAAAAATAAAAAATAAAAAATAAAAATAAAAATAAAAATTAAAATATTAAAATATTAAAATATTAAAATATTAAAATATTAAAATAGAACAGAGGAAAACAATAAAAAAATTTAAAAATTTAAAAATTTAAAAATTTAAAAATTTAAAAATTTAAAAATTTAAAAATTTAAGAATTTAAAAATTTAAACATTTAAACATTTAAAAATTTAACATTTTAAATTATTGTTTTCCTCTGTTCTAATCCCGACAAAGGACAAAATGAAATGGTATGGTCATATCACCTCGTACTTCAGTTAAAAATTTAAAAATAAAAACATAAACAATAAAAAAAAATTAAAAAAATAAAAAATTAAAACATTTTTAATTTTAAAAATTATGCGGATCAACATTTGGAATAAAAGTCAGTTTTACAATGAGCAGATTAGATTCAGATCTGGAACCGTCCCCTTTCTTTCTTCAATCAAGCCTGATTGTACGCCTCACACACGTTTAAAGTCGAGCTGTTACAATTATTGGATGGTTCATCAATTACCCAGTGAGTCGGTTCATCGTTTTTTGAATCAAATATATAAATAGCCTCTGATTTGGTCAGTGAAAGCAGACCTATTGCATGCGTGGGTTTTCTCCGGGTACTCCGGTTTCCTCCCACATTCCAAAAACATGCTAGGTTAATTAGCCACTCCAAATTGTCCATAGGTATGAATGTGAGTGTGAATGGTTGTTTGTCTATATGTGCCGTGGGATTGTCTGGCCACCAGTCCAGGGTGCCCCAAGACAGCTGGGATGGGCTCCAGCACCCCCGCAACCCTCGTGAGGATAAGCGGTAGAAAATGAATGAATGAATGAATATCGGGTAATGTTAGTGTAAAGGTGACTATAGGGGTGTTACTTCATGTCTAGAGGGCTCTAATTATGTTAAAAACCATCCAAAGAAGCTCATAAACAAGATTTCTATGCTGTTGCTGCAGAACTAGTGGATTTGTACGCCTCACACATGTTTAAAGTCGAGCTGTAACAATTATTGGATGGTTCATCGATTACCCAGTGAGTCGGTTCATCGTTTTTTGAATCAAATATATAAAAAACCTCTGATTTGGACTGGTGGCCAGCCAATCACAGGGCACATATAGACAAACAACCATTCACACTCACATTCATACCTATGGACAATTTGGAGTGGCTAATTAACCTAGCATGTTTTTGGAATGTGGGAGGAAACCGGAGTACCCGGAGAAAACCCACGCATGCACAGGGAGAACATGCAAACTCCACACAGAGATGGCCGAGGGTGGAATTGAACTCGGGTGTCCTAGCTGTGAGGCCTGCGCGCTAACCACTAGACCACCATGCAGCCCTACATTTATTGTTTTACCTATTTTTTGTTATTATTTACAGAATATATACAGAATATTACAGTGGCAACCTGGTGTTTGCTCTCTCTGTCAAAAGAGGAAGAAATTAAAAATAGATTAATCCAAATCAGATTAATCAGTTATGAAAACAATGCTTTAGTTGCAGCCATAGCTTAAAGTACAAAATGCTACAGAAGATGAGCCATGATGGTGGAAGCGGGTGATTCCGCGTCAAACTTTTGCGTCTCGGCACTCAACTATGATGCGTTCAATGACCACTGAACAAAGTGGAAAATCTCAACGCTTGATGAAAAAACATTATCAGTGAGGCATAGAGATACAGACATGCAAAACCTGCGGGCTTGGTAGCATGTATGCGACATGCATGCTGTACATTTGACCTGTAATATGCAACATGCATGCTGTACATTTGACCCGTAGCATGTATGTGACATCCATGCATGCTGTACATTTGACCTGTAGCATGTGTGCAACATGCATGTTGCACATTTGACCTGCAATATGCGACATGCATGCATGCTGTATATTTGAACTGCAATATGCGACATGCATGCATGCTGTACATTTGAACTGCAATATGCGACATGCATGCTATACATTTGACCTGTAGCATGTATGCGACATGCATGCTTTACATTTGACCTGCAATATGCAACATGCATAAATGCTGTACATTTGACCTGTAATATGCGACATGCATGCTGTACATTTGACCTGTAATATGCGACATGCATGCTGTACATTTGACCTGTTATATGCAACATGCATGCATGCTGTACATTTGAACTGCATTATGTGACATGCATGCTGTACATTTGACCCATAGCATGTATGCGACATGCATGCATGCTGTACATTTGACCTGTAATATGCGACATGCATGTATGCTGTATATTTGACCTGTAGCATGTATGCGACATGCATGCTGTACATTTGACCTGTAGCATGTATGCGACATGCATGCTGTACATTTGACCAGTAATATGCAACATGCATGCATGCTGTACATTTGACCTGTCATATGCGACATGCATGCATGCAGTACATTTGACCTGTAATATGCGACATGCATGCAGGCTGTACATTTGACCTGTAGCATGTATGCGACATGCATGCCGTATATTTGACCAGTAATATGCGACATGCATGCATGCTGTAAATTTGACCTGTAGCATGTATGCGACATGCATGCTGTACATTTGACCTGTAATATGCAACATGCATGTATGCTGTACATTTCACCTGTAGCATGTATGCAACATGCATGCTCTACATTTGACCAGTAATATGCGACCTGCATGCATGCTGTACATTTGACCATTTGACCAGTAATATGCGACATGCATGCATGCTGTACATTTGAACATGCATGTCGCATATATTTGACCTGGAGCATGCGACATGCATGCTGTACATTTGCCCTGTAATATGCGACATGCATGTATGCCGTATATTTGATCTGGAGCATGTATGCGGCATGCATGCTGTACATTTGACCAGTAATATGCTACATGCATGTATGCTGTACATTTGCTGTTGCATGTATGCGACATGCATGCTGTACATTGAACTAGTAATATGCGGCATGCTGTACATTTGCTGTTGCATGTATGCGACATGCATGCATGTTGTACATTTGACCTGTAGCATGTATGCGATATGCATGCTGTACATTTGACCAGTAATATGCGACATGCATGCATGCTGTACATTTGACCTGCGCATGTATGCGGCGTGCATGCTATACATTTGACCGCTAGCATGTATGCAACATGCATGCCGCACATTTGACCTGTAATATGCGCCGTGCATGCATGCGGTACATTTGACCTGTAGCATGTATGCGTCATGCATGCCATACATTTGACCAGTAATATGCGACATGCATGCATGCTGTACATTTGACCTGTAGCATGTATGCGACATGCATGCTGTACATTTAACTAGTAATATGCGACATGCATGCATGCTGTACATATGACCTGTAATATGCAACATGCATGCTGTACATGCATCACACGGCTTGAATGCTTGCAATGCATCTTTTCTCAAAAAGCTGGTTCTTTTTAGTCAGGAACTTGTTGATGGGATAGAATGAGTTCAATAATGTGCCCCCCTCCCCCCGCAGGCTACGGACATGCCGCCCCCAGCACCGACTCAGGGAAAATCTTCTGCATGTGCTACGCCCTCCTGGGCATCCCCCTGACCCTGGTCATGTTCCAGAGTCTGGGCGAGCGCATCAACACACTGGTCCGCTACCTGCTTCACCAAGCCAAGAAGTGCCTGGCCATGCGTCACACGGAGGTCTCCATGGCCAACATGGTGACGGTGGGCTTCTTCTCCTGCGTGAGCACGCTGTGCGTGGGGGCGCTGGCCTTCTCCCACAGCGAGGGCTGGAGCTTCCTGCACGCCTTCTACTACTGCTTCATCACGCTCACCACCATCGGCTTCGGCGACTACGTGGCCCTGCAGAGGGACAACGCCCTGCAGAACGACCCCCGCTACGTGACCTTCTGCTTCATCTACATCCTGACCGGCCTCACGGTGATCGGGGCCTTCCTCAACCTGGTGGTGCTCCGCTTCCTGACCATGAACGCCGAGGACGAGAGGAGGGATGCCAGGCACAAGGCCCTGCGGGGCGCCACCGCCAAACCCGGAGGCGAGGTGGCCTGCCTGGTGCCGCTCTCCGCTTCGACGCCCTCCACGCCCGGGACCAACACGGCGCCCAAAACCAAAGACGGCGTCTACACAGAGGTGCTGCACTTCCAGACCATCTGCTCGTGCTTGTGGTACCGCAGCAAGGATAAACTGCAGGGTTCCTCTGCCCTCCCCCAGGAGCTGGCGTTCTCCGATGCCTACTTGCCGCAGGACGGCCCCCGCTACACCGAGACCATGTCCACGGGCTGCGTGTGCACTCCGCGACGGCGCTCGAGCAAAAGGTCCGTCCGCAGGAGGCTCAACATTCTCGCTCCGCTCAGAATGTTGATGAGACGCAGCTCGGTGTAGCTTCTCCACGCGTCACAGAATTCCTTGCGCGGTGCTAAAAACGCTAAATATCTCATGGAAGGAACATCAACTACTTTGACTGCAGGAGCGTCTCCGTGGGGGGCGGTTTCAGGAGTCTGGCAAATGTTGGGTTTTGTTTTGCAACATCAAACAACCCTCGCTGCTGCAACGCAGGATGCTGCTTCGTTTTATCGATAACTTGATTGGCTTAGTGTGCTTAAAAAAAAAAACGTCTTCGTGTAATTCCAGTACTGTAGCGGCAAATTCAGAAGAGACCAAGACTTCCCATGCAGGGGTGCACCTGCTTATCAAATGCTAAATGACACGAAGCGAGATCCAGTAATGGACTATTAGCCGTTAGCATTGCAAGCCTCTTGAAAACAAGAACCGTTATTCCTCAACTTCCAAATGTGATGTCATTTTTGGGGGGGCGGGTGGGGGCGGGGGTACCTCCATTCCTCTCGTAAGCATTCCAGTCACACCTGGGAATAAAAAAATAGGGGGATAGATACTGACTATTTTTAGCGTCAGTCTGCGGTGGCAGATGGGGGGTCTTTAGCGTGTTAGCACAATGGATAATAATCAAGCTGTCAATCAGAGGCGGATATGCCTTCATTAGGAAAGTTCCCATCATCCTGAAAAGAGACTTTATCCGATCTTTTTCCACGACGGGCATCCACCGTGTATACTTCATAGAGTCGCCACGTCTTATGAACGTATAGGAGCCACTGTTTGGTCCAGATGGTTTCCCCACGGGATGTCTGACTGAGGTCCAGTTCCGGAAAAAAACCTACAGCAGGTTAGTCACGAGCTAAAAGTATGGCGTGCGTGACACGATATCACGCTCTGTGTGAGGCGGCCATGTTTAGCAGGCTCACGCCGAGCGGAGGAATATAGCGAAAGGCGTCTCAGCTTGTTGCTTGGAGACCAGATGTTGGCGGGTCAGCGTCAGAGTGACGGACATAAAAATAATGAAATCCAAAAAGTGGTGTATGAAAGTAATAGTACGTATAATATGCATTATCAATACCAAAAAGACTTGGATGACTAATTTGCTCAAGTACTAGTAAAAGTATGAGGACACTGAAATAAATAAATACGTAAATAATTGTATATTTATACTCTATATGTGTCAGCCAGCCAAACATTTTTATGTTTATGTCATTTTCATCCATCCCTTCTGCCTGCTATATTATTATTATTATTATTATTATTATTATTATTATTATTATTATTATTATTATTATTATTATTATTATTATTATTATCATTATTATTATTATTATATAAATGCATAGTTGGCATTTTCATTTAGAACTTTAACTTGTAAGTGTACTTTTACTTCAGTAGCTTTTGTATTATTTTATAATAATAACAACAACAATAATAATTATTATGATTAATATATAATAAATAATAATTATAATAATAATTATAATAATAATTATTATTCTATAATATATATTATATAATAATAATAATATTAATATTATTATTATTATTATATTATTATATTATTATAAACGCATCATTGGCATTTTCATTTAGGGCAACTTGTGAGTGTACTTTTACTTCAGTAGTTTTTATATTATTTTATAATAATAATAATAACAATAATAATAATAAAAATAATAGTTATTATTATTATATAAATTATAACACTAATAATAAATATAATAATAATTATTATTATTATATAATATATATATATAAATTATGCAATAATAATAATTAATAATAATAACAATTATTATTATTATTATTATTAATGATGGTGGTGATGATTATTATTGTTATTATTACTATTATTATTATTATGTTCTCCCCGTGCATGCGTGGGTTTTCTCCAGGTACTCCGGTTTCCTCCCACATTCCAAAAACATGCTAGGTTAATTAGCCACTCCAAATTGTCCATAGGTATGAATGTGAGTGTGAATGGTTGTTTGTCTATATGTGCCCTGTGATTGGCTGGCCACCAGTCCAGGGTGGACCCCGCCTCTCGCCCCAAGACAGCTGGGATAAGCAGTAGAAAAGGAATGAATGAATAATAATAATAATAATAATAATAGTAAAGAGGAAGAAGAAAGTACTATAGCGAGCCTAATATTTGCATTGCAGCTAATGGGGAATATATAAATACCTTTTTGTACTGCACGACAACACGGCGCCAACGCAGCCGCATCCTGTCGCCACTGCAACATCCAAGCAGCTTGCGAGGCCTGGCTGTGCACCTGTGAAGCCGCCTTCAGCCATTAAGACAGAAGGAGTACCCATTGGACAAATCCCTGTATTGACCCCCTGTGGGCCGAGCATCTGCTGTTTATACTTTGGCCACAGACCTGAGTATCTATGTCAAAGACCAGAATAGTCCGCCTGAGAAGGTCAGCCTCCGCGTTACGTCAACAAATCCTCCAGGATTGTTGGGGCGGACACCATTTTTCACAAAAACGCCGAGCTATTTTAATTCCGACCCCCCCCTGAGGTACCTTCAATCAACAATGATGTGTTTGGTGATTACCGGTGCTATTTGGAGCCAAGCCCCACCCATGGAGGATCCGGGGGTCTGAACAAGACACCCTCTGATTATAAGACTCTTTTCCAGAGCCAGCTTCTAAAAATAATAACGACAGATGGATGTAACGTAGAATGCAGTAATACTTCGCCTCATTTCGGTTCAAATGAGGTGTGATAAAATGCATATGTTGTACTCATATTGCACAAAATGTTATTTATCAAAGATATAAATGACAATATTGCAAGTATTTACGCTCGTGTTTAAAGGGGTCGCTTCACACTGCAGCAAAAGTTCTATTTTTATAGCAATTTATTGTTATTGTTATCCTTATTATTCATAAGGAATAACTTTGATGAATAAATCTACCTGTCTCCAATTGTTTTTTTAATGCTCTTTTGGGAATTAATGACACTTGGCTGACGGGGGCGGGGCCAACAGATGGCCGCGCCCAAACACACCAAACACAGAAAGCGTGAAGGAGCAAAACGACGAGGGATGACATGGGCATGGGCATGCCCATATTTGCTTAACCCCACAAATCGTAGATCAGCTAACGAGAACCCGCACAATAAGCTTTCTAGATCTTCCAGAATCTGCACCTATTCCAGCTGGATTTCCGGCCACGGAGCACCACTGTGTACGCCCACTCTACCCTCTCTGATTGGTCCCACTGAGCTCGTACAGGGGGCATGCCCATATTTGCTTAACCCCACAAAATCCTTTTTTTTTTAATGTCATGTTTACATTTCCGATTTCGGGATTCCTTCGGGATGACATTTTAAAGGGGAACTATTATACTCACTTCCGTTCCGGACCCGCACAAAAATCTTTCTAGATCTTCCAGAATCTGCACCTATTCCAGCTGGATTTCCGGCCACGGAGCACCTCTGTGTACGCCCACTCTGCCCTCTCTGATTGGTCCCACTCAGCTTGTACAGGGGGCATGCCCATATTTGCTTAACCCCACAAAATCCTTTTTTTTTAATGTCATGTTTACATTTCCGATTTCGGGATTCCTTCGGGATGACATTCTAAAGGGGAATTATTATACTCACTTCCGTTTTTTTTGTATTGAGTTGTGGACTCCCGTAGATCAGCTAACTAGAACCCGCACTTCCAGATCTTCCAGAATCTGCACCTATTCCAGTTGGATTTCCGGCCACAGAGCACCTCTGTGTACGCCAGATCTTCCAGAATCTGCACCTATTCCAGCTGGATTTCCGCCCATATTTGCTTAACCCCACAAAATCCTTTTTTTTTGTAATGTCATGTTTACATTTCCGATTTCGGGATTCCTTCGGGATGACATTTTAAAGGGGAACTATTATACTCACTTCCGTTCCTGACCCGCACAAAAATCTTTCTAGATCTTCCAGAATCTGCACCTATTCCAGCTGGATTTCCGGCCACGGAGCACCCCTTTGCACGCCCACTCTGCCCTCTCTGATTGGTCCCACTCAGCTTGTGCAGGGGGCATGCCCATATTTGCTTAACCCCACAAAATCCTTTTTTTTTAATGTCATGTTTACATTTCCGATTTCGAGATTCCTTCGGGATGACATTCTAAAGGGGAATTATTATACTCACTTCCGTTTTTTTTGTATTGAGTTGTGGACTCCCGTAGATCAGCTAACTAGAACCCGCACTTCCAGATCTTCCAGAATCTGCACCTATTCCAGCTGGATTTCCGGCCACGGAGCACCTCTGTGTACGCCCACTCTGCCCTCTCTGATTGGTCCCACTCAGCTTGTACAGGGGGCATGCCCATATTTGCTTAACCCCACAAAATCCTTTTTTTTTAATGTCATGTTTACATTTCCAATTTCGGGATTCGTTCGGGATTCTGTGAGTGTTACCTAGGTATGAAAATAATGCTCACACGCCGTCATTCATGCAAAACGATACCGGCTTCTGAAACCCGCAAAGCCTGCAGGGCAACCTCACAGTAGAGCTACTCTTTCCCCACAGCTGGAGCAAGTCATGAGGAGGCGTTTTTGTCGGAATTACTGGGAAATCGTTTTCTACATGATTATTATATTTTAACTTAACCAGGTAATGTACTTGTTCGTGAATATTACAAATATAATATATATATATATATATATATATATATATATATATATATATATATATATATATATATATATATATATATATATATATATATTATGTATTATACAAATATAATGTAGTATTACAATGAAAATATGAAAATGACATATGAACAGCTCCTGCTGGGTCCCTTATGGTTCTAAAGGGGGGAGGGGGGGGGGTGCTTCGTGGGTGCTAGAATTCCCGACGACTCTCCTGTTTCCAATGTCCTGGAATGTCCCCGCTAACCCGGAAGACGGTGAACGGTAATTAAAGTCGCTGTGTCTTTAAAAAAAAAACTCCAAAGTCCAACTAAAGTGTGCAGAGTTCCAAAATGGAGCCGAGGGAGGCTGTGAAAGCTTTGGCTCGCAACAAAGTGGTCCTGCTGGTCGGCGGAGCTGCCGTCGTCGTGGCGGCTTTGGGGCTCGGATATAAATACTATAAATACTCACGGAAGCCGGAGAATCGAACGCGCGTGGGCGTCGTGTCGCAGCTCTTCGTTCATCCGCTCAAGTCCGGCAAGGGGGTGTCGGTGCCGCTCGCCGAGTGCCTCAAATTGGGCCTCAAGTGCGGGCAGATGCGGGACCGGTGAGTGTGTGCGGCCTGATATTTGGAGGATGTTGGATGCTGACCTGGCAACCCCGGAAATACAAACCTTGGGGTACAAGAACATGAGTCAGATCAGTATTGAAGTTTTCCGCTAAAATACAAGTACAGAGTATACATGACGTCCAGGGGCGTCACTAGGTTCTGAGGACAGGGGGGGGCTTAGCCCCTTGGAAATGCACAGGAAATGAATGAAAGTAGTAGACCTTTCAAAAAAATCCAAAAACAAATAACGAACAAGAACAGGGATATAACTTTCCCACATTTGGACAAATTTAGTGATCAATTATATAATTAGATACATTGTATAATAATTATTATTATATTATTAATTAGCCTATTATTATTACTATCATCATTATTCTTCTTCTGATTATTACTACTACTACTAGTAGTAGTAGTAGTAGTAGTAGTAGTAGGCTAGTATTAGCCTGCTTATTGGCTTGCTTATTAGCCTGCTTTTGCCCTATTATATAAAATTTGTCAGAGATTTCTTTTTGTAAAAAAAAACCCAAACATAAATAAATAAATAATTACATGAAAATCATAATAATAATTAAAAAAATAAAATAGGCCTAATGACACCACTGATAATAATTGGCTTGCTTATTAGCCTGCTTTTGCCCTATTATATGAAATTTGTTAGAGTTTTTTTTGTGAAAAAACAAAAAACAAACACAAATAAATAAATAATTAAATAAAAATAATAATAAATGAAAAGTAAAATAAAATAGGCCTCATGACACCACTGATAATAATTAGCTTGCTTATTAGCCTGCTTTTGCCCTATTATATGAAATTTGTCAGATGTTTTTTTTGTAAAAAAAAACCCCAAACATAAATAAATAACTAAATAAAAATCGTAATAATAAATACATAAATAAAATAGGCCTAATGATATAATAATTGGCTTGCTTATTAGCCTGCTTTTGCTCTATTATATGAAATTTGTCAGAGATTTTTTTTATAAAAAAAAAAAACAAACATAAATAATGAAATAAAGTAATAATAAATAAAAAATAAAATAAAATAGGCCTAATGACACCACTGATAATAATTGGCTTGCTTATTAGCCTGCTTTTGCCCTATTATATGAAATTTGTCAGATATTTTTTTGTAAAAAAAACCATCAATAAATAAATAAAAATAACAATAAATTAAAAAATTAATAAAATAAAATAGGCCTAATGACACCACTGATAATAATCGGCTTGCTTATTAGCCTGCTTTTGCCCTATTATATGAAATATGTCAGAGATTTATTTTGTAAAAAAACATAAATAAATAAATAATTAAATAAAAATAACAATGAATAAAAATATAAATAAAATAAAATAGGCCTAATGACACCACTGATAATAATTGGTTTGCTTATTAGCCTGCTTTTGCCCTATTATATAAAATTTGTGAGATGTTTTTGTAAAACAAATCAAATAATCTTTTTAAATAATATTTTAAAAATCATATTTAAAACCATAAAAATCAAATATCATATTTTAGGAGGACTGAAGGCCCCTAAAATAGGCCTAATGACTCCACTGATGACATCAAAATACTGTCATGTTGAGTTCCTTGAGGAACATAACCTCCACTAAGTACAGCAGGTACAGTTCTTCATGTTGGTCTTTCAGGTGAAGTTTCAGGGGAAAGTTCAAATGCACCTGACAGGTGAACTGAAGGGCAAAATTCACAACAGGTGACATTTTAAAGGGGAACTATTATACTCACTTCCGTTCCTTTTGTATTTAGTTGTGGAATCCCGTAGATCAGCTAACTAGAACCCGCACAGAAAGCTTTCTAGATCTTCCAGAATCTGCACCCATTCCAGCTGGATTTCCTTGGATTTTCGCCCACGGAGCGCCGTCGGGATTATTGCATATGAAAAATATGTATCTATAAAGGGGGTATATTACGTCCCAAATGGGCCCCAAAGGTCCTAGTGGGATAGCTTTTCCCGACTCCAAACAGGAGAACCGTAGGACAACTGGAAAAGGGCATCTTGAAAGCTCAGTGGTGGAGTTTCACCCCCCCCCCCAAATTGGTCTGCCCCGTTGCAGACACTGGCTGGTGGTGACGGAGGACGGTCACATGGTGACGGCCCGCCAGCAACCCCGTCTGGTTCTGGTGTCCCTGACCTGCGAGGGAGACCAGGTCTGCCTGAACGGCCCCAACATGGCGGAGCTGCGTTTCCCCGTCAAGCAGCCCGACAAGCCCATTGTGGACTGCAGGTCTGGGACTTCTGTCTCCTGTCAGATGACAAACTCATCCTGTCACTTTCTTGAAATGCCTTTCTTGTTTTTTTTGTGCTGCAGAGTGTTCATGGGTTCCATTCAGGGGCGGGACTGCGGTGACGAAGCGTCTGGTTGGTTGGTTGGTTATCTGGCGGCAGGGAAGACCTTCCGCTTGGTGCACTTTGAAGCCGATATGAGGGCCAGGAGGGCGGCGGAGATAGAACCTCTCTTCCCTCAACATGAGGTGAGAAGACTCCCATACATTTTCTCGACTGATGATGGGGGGGTGGGGGGGGGGGTGACATCAACGATCCATGTCACACCCATAACCACCAAAACCACCAGACGTTCCTGGTTTGCTAGCTTCAATTCTTCACTTCCTTTTTGGGTCTCTTCTTCCCGTCCCCCCAGGAGGTGGCGTACTCAGATAGCGGGCCGGTGATGCTGCTGTCCGAGTCCTCCATCAAGGACCTGAGCCAAAAGTTGGACAAGGACGTGACCGTGGAGCGTTTCCGTCCAAACATCGTCATCGGCGACTGTGAGGCGTTCGCTGAAGTACGTAGGTCTACTTCACGCTGACTAATCCCTGAGAGGCGGAGGGACTAATTATAATAATAATATAAATATAACTCATTATATTCAACAAGCCTTTTTCTTGTAGGATTCATGGGAAGAGATCCAGATTGGCAGCGTCCGACTGCGCCGTGCCATGTCATGCGGGAGGTAATGCAGTTTCAACCAGAGCCACAATCACTTAGCCAAAAGCATCAGGGTAGTAATCAGTTCTCCTCCTGGAGTTAGTAGTCACTCCTCCTCCTGGAGTTAGTAGTCACTCCTCCTCCTGGAGTTAGTAGTCGCTTCTCCTTCTGGAGTTAGTAGTAGCTTCTCCTCCTGGAGTTAGCAGTCACTCCTCCTCCTGGAGTTAGTAGTCGCTTCTCCTCCTGGAGTTAGTAGTCGCTCCTCCTCCTGGAGTTAGTAGTCACTCCTCCTCCTGGAGTTAATAGTCGCTCCTCCTCCTGGAGTTAGTAGTTGCTCCTCCTCCTGGAGTTAGTAGTCGCTTTTCCTCCTGGAGTTAGTAGTCGCTTCTCCTCCTGGAGTTAGTTGTCACGTCTCCTCCTGGAGTTAGTAGTCGCTCCTCCTCCTGGAGTTAGTAGTTGCTTCTTCTCCTGGAGTTAGTAGTCGCTCCTCCTCCTGGAGTTAGTAGTCGCTTCTTCTCCTGGAGTTAGTAGTCACTTCGTCTCCTGTAGTTAGTAGTCACTTCTCCTCCTGGAGTTAGAAGTCGCCCCTCCTCCTGGAGTTAGTAGTCACTTCTCCTCCCGGAGTTAGAAGTCACTTCTCCTCCTGGAGTTAGTAATCACTCCTAGTCCTGGAGTTAGTGGTCACTTCTTCTCCTGGAGTTAGTGGTCACTCCTCCTCCTGGAGCTAGAGGTCACTTCTCCTGGAGTTAGTAGTCACTTCTCCTCCTGGAGTTAGCAGCTACTCCTCCTCCTGGAGTTAGCTGTCACTTCTCCTCCAGGAGTTAGTAGTCACTCCTCCTCCTGGAGTTAATAGTCGCTCCTCCTCCTGGAGTTAGTAGTCGCTCCTCCTCCTGGAGTTAGTAGTCGCTTTTCCTCCTGGAGTTAGTCGTCGCTTCTCCTCCTGGAGTTAGTTGTCACGTCTCCTCCTGGAGTTAGTAGTCGCTCCTCCTCCTGGAGTTAGTAGTTGCTTCCTCTCCTGGAGTTAGTAGTCGCTCCTCCTCCTGGAGTTAGTAGTCGCTTCTTCTCCTGGAGTTAGTAGTCACTTCGTCTCCTGTAGTTAGTAGTCACTTCTCCTCCTGGAGTTAGAAGTCGCTCCTCCTCCCGGAGTTAGTAGTCACTTCTCCTCCCGGAGTTAGAAGTCACTTCTCCTCCTGGAGTTAGTAATCACTCCTAGTCCTGGAGTTAGTGGTCACTTCTTCTCCTGGAGTTAGTGGTCACTCCTCCTCCTGGAGCTAGAGGTCACTTCTCCTCCTGGAGTTAGCAGCTACTCCTCCTCCTGGAGTTAGCTGTCACTTCTCCTCCTGGAGTTAGCAGTCACTTCTCCTCCTGGAGTTAGTAGTCACGCCTCCTCCTGGAGTTGCTGGTGCGGTCACACGAGCGCAATTGTTGTCTTTTAGACTGGTTGCAAAGAAAAGCAACAACCAACCCGGAGTAATCACTCCTCCTCCTGGAGTTAGTAGTCACTTCTCCTCCTGGAGTTAGTAGTCACTCATCCTCCTGGAGTTAGTGGTCACTCCTCCTCCTGGAGCTTGTGGCCACTTCTTCTCCTGGAGTTAGTAGTTGCTTCTCCTCCTGGAGTTAGTGGTCACTCCTCCTCCTGGAGCTAGTGGTCACTTCTTCTCCTGGAGTTAGTAGTCACTCTCCTCCTGGAGCTAGTGGTCACTTCTCCTCCTGGAGTTAGCAGTCACTCCTCCCCCTGGAGTTAGTAGTCACTTCTCCTTCTGGAGTTAGAAGTCACTCCTCCCCCTGGAGTTAGCAGTCACTCCTCCCCCTGGAGTTAGCAGTCACTCCTCCTCCTGGAGTTGCCGGTGCGGTCACATGAGAGCAATTGTTGTTTTTTCATCAGAAGTGATGGCAGAGTGGTTGCAAAGAAAAGCAACAACCAACCCGGAAAATCTTGTCTCTCCTGTCAGGTGTGTTTTGACTACAGTCGATCCAGAAACCGGAATCATCACCAGGAAAGAACCGTTGGAAACGCTGAAAAGGTCAAAACAAGTTTATTCAATGTCCCGTTTGGAGTGGTTTTAGTCTGTGAGGGCTTCTTCTCTCAAAGTGAGGGAGAACAGGCGCTCAGGCAGGGGTGTTCAAAGCGTGGCCCCCGGGCCATTTGCAGCCCAGGGCTGTTTTTCTATGGGCCCATTCTGGGCACATTCTAAAAATATCATTTAACAAGAAAAAAAGACAGCAAATGTGGAAAAATTACTGTAATCTTACAATAATAAAGCAAAAGCCAGATATGTTTTTATTTTAGAAGAATAACATAATATTATGAGGAAAAACAACATAGTTTTAGTACTATAAAGTTAAAATATTAATATATATAAGCCAAAAATGAATTGAAAAATTAGGTTACAGATAAAGTGATAATACAAGAAGTCATAATATTATGGGAATAATTTCATAATTATTAGGGGGGAAAATGATGTACAGAAAAAATAATAAATAATATAAAAAAAATAAAAAAGATCAAAATATTAAGACAAAACCATCATGTCTTAACAAGAAAACAGAGAAATTGGTTAAAAAAAGTTTCATACTAATAGTAGGGATGTTCAGGATGTGACCCCTGCTCTACTGTTACAACATCATCAAAAGTCACTTTAGCGCAATGGGGGACATTTAAAAGAAGTAAATAGTCGCAAGTACAATTCCATCACGTTGAGCAAAGCCTTCTACACTCGCTTGTCTACGTCCTGCAGCTACCGGCTGTGCAAACCCGACGAGAAGCACATCTACAAGTCGGCACCGCTGTTTGGACAGCTGCTCTGCGTGGAGAAGACGGGCGTCATGCAGGTCGGCGACGAGGTGTACAAGATCAGCCACTGAAGGGGGGAGGAAGCAAGGAGGCACTGAAATAGGAGAGGAGGATGGAATTGAGGTGGTGTTGGTTGCATCTTTAAGCAATATCAATGTCAGCATTCTTCTCAAATGTCATTATTTCATTACTGAACAGAGGAACATAAACTTGGAAAATCTAGCATATCTGCTCAATCATTTGTTGTATTTCTAGGTTGTAAACCAGGGGTGCTCATTAAGTCGATCGCGATCTACCGGTCGATCGCGGAGGTGGTACTGGTCGATCGCTGGTCGATCGCGGCGTGACATTAAAAAAATATCATCCCAGCATCAATGCCGTCACTTGATTGATATACAGGGCAGCCATTCAGATGACAACTGAATGTTGCCCTTCGGGCGACCAATCAAATCAAACAACGTCTCTAAGTGCAGCAGAACTTACGATGTCAGCCTATCATCCATTCCCGTTACTTGATTGACATACAGGACAACCAGTCAGATGACAACTGAATTTTGACCTTTAGGTCACCGCTCATGCGTAAACAACGATGCAAAGTGCTAAGCTAGTCGGCGAATTGCGAGATTTTAAGCCCTCGCTAAAGTTTATGGTCACTAAAATGAGTGAAGGAGCTGGACCAAGTAAAAAGGCAAAAACTGGACCAAGTAAAAAGGCAAAAAACATATCACTTCCATACGGATATGGAATATTGTACGGATATTATGATACGGATATTATCCATGACTGATAAACATTTGGAAGTGTGCTTGAGGCTGGCTATCAGCAGCTACTGTCCGGACTATGCATCCCTGGCTGGTTCAATTCAGTGCAAGTCATCAAAGTAAACTCAGGTAATTACAAAAAATGTTAATTGTTAATTATGTGTGTTTTGCAATATTGGCTCATTTGGTTATGTAAGGTACATCAACATACATTGTACGTACAAATAATCCTCAATACATTTGAAAATAAATAGATGTTTTGCATTTTTGTAGTGGGTAGATCATTTTGACTCGGTCATTTTAAAAGTAGCTCGCATGCTGAAAAAGTGTGAGCACCCCTGATCTAGCATATCTGCTCAATCATTTGTTGTATTTCCAGGTTGTAAACCATCCATGGACAAATAAGTCACTATTGACCTGTAGAGGACAGTGTGTTCATAGAAGATCGGTGGGTGTTTCTTGTTTCTCACACTTCTTAAGTAATTAGTTATATTTACTAGTTACTTCTGAGTTACTCCACTACAAAAGCAACTAATTAACAGAACAATTAAAACAACTAATTAATTAAATCAACGAGGTTAAAGTTGTGTCTGTACTGACATTTGGCAAACCCGCCCACCCAAGTTCTCTGATTGGCTGAAGACGC
Organism: Doryrhamphus excisus; assembly: GCF_030265055.1. NCBI lineage: Eukaryota > Metazoa > Chordata > Actinopteri > Syngnathiformes > Syngnathidae > Doryrhamphus > Doryrhamphus excisus. The sequence continues at coordinate 11,797,646 of NC_080472.1, forward strand.
AATTTTACTAAAACCCGAGCCAATCCTCATCATTGCTTATGTGCTTTTTAAACACCCGCCCACTCAAGTTCTCTGATTGGCTGAAGACGCAATTTTACTAAAACCCGAGGACAATCCTCATCATTACTTATGTGCTCTAAACACCCGCCCACTCAAGTTCTCTGATTGGCTGAAGACGCAATTTTACTAAAACCAGAGCCAATCCTCATCATTACTTATGTGCTCTAAACACCCGCCCACTCAAGTTCTCTGATTGGCTGAAGACGCAATTTTACTAAAACCCCAGCCAATCCTCATCATTGCTTTATGTGCTCCAAACACCCGCCCACTCAAGTTCTCTGATTGGCTGAAGACGCAATTTTACTAAACTTTAGCCAATCCTCATTGCATATGTGCTCTAAACACCCGCCCACTCAAGTTCTCTGATTGGCTGAAGATGCAATCTTACTAAAACCTGAGCCAATCATCATTGCTTATGTAGTTATCTCAACTCCTCCCTTGTTACTCCGGCAACACTCTCACTGGTGCTGGTGTTAATAAGTCGGTGATATTTTTTTTAGGCGGCTTCAGTAACGTGCAGTAAAGGTGTGTCGAAAATGGTAACGGCGTTATGCTGACAGTAAAAGTAATTAGTTTGATTACCCGTTACTGAAAAAAGTACCCGGAGGGGTGGGCGTGAGGAAAAATGCGTTTTGTTGTTGTTGTTGCTGAGAGTTGGCTGTTTTGGCTCACGGAGCGAGGAGTGTGAGTTAATGTTCTGTAAAATAATAAAGTTCGCCCCCGAGTTCGACACCCCGCCTCAGGCTCCAGTTTTTCGGGGTTTTACAGCGTTAGTAACGCCGTTATTCCCATCACTGATCAATATATGTAAAAAAAAGTTCATGTTCTGTGTGGGTCCAATGAGGCCAAATACGTTTTGAATTCGCGGGAGCATGAACTGTACGTACAACTTGAAACACCGTATAACCTGAGGACCACCTGGTGTCATCGGGGATGTTCAAGGCCCATTTGGCTTCTCAATGCAGAAGATCGACCGGAAGTGCAGGTAGGAACGTATATTTTGTAATGTAGCTTTGTCTTTTTTTGTTGATTTTTTGTTGAAATTGGACTCCCAAGATATTTGGCCTCTACGTGAGCATTGACGGGTTTCATTGTCCTCATCACTTCCTCACTCAGCTAAGTTGTGCTGTGCTGCTACTTTTCTCAAGCTGTTGAGAAATGTCTGATGTTAAAGGGAAAAAAGGCCACCGAGCCTCAATCAAGTTAGCCAGACAAGCTAGTATACATCATAAATACTGTATATTAGGGTGCATCAAAAAACACAATTATTGAATTTTGATATGGCTGGGTACTAAAAGTGTTCCAATATATGTAGAAACAACACATACAAAATATTTTTCCAATACATGATTATTTAGGGGTGCCACCATAATAAAGTGGTGAACAGTTCAATGGTCGCCATGGAGATTTGAGGTCAGCAAAGACTGCAGCTCAAGAACTCTGAGGTGATCTTTATGTTTTTGTTGGTATTTATACTCCTATTACATATTACTACCAAATTTGTGATTTTGTTTTTGTAATTTGAATGATTTGTAGTCATATTTCTAGGTATTTAGTGCTCATTGCTTCTACTGTAGCTACCATTAGCTAGCTACAGTTTGCTAATGACGGTTAGCTAATAGCTGAGCAAGCATAACAACAACAGTAATATAGAGTAGACAGTATTACTGATGCTTCATATTTACAATAGACTGAGCAATTAAGTTTGAACTTTAGTTAATGAGTTTGCCAGTAGAGAGAGTTTATTTAAATGTGTTACTATTGCCCCTTGTGTTTACAATAAAATACAAATAAAATAAAAAACAAAGTGTTTAAATCCTCGTCCATAGCCTTGTCACTTCCCGCATTGACTATTGTAACGCTCTCCTCTTCGGCCTCCCTCACAAATCCCTCCATAAACTTCAACTGGTTCAGAACTCTGCTGCCCGGATCATCACCAGGACCCCCTCATTCCACCACATCACCCCCATCCTGCAGCAACTCCACTGGCTCCCCGTGACACAAAGAATCACCTACAAAATCCTCCTGTACACCTTCAAGTCCATCCATAACCTTGCCCCCCCTTACCTCTCTGACCTCATCCACACTCTTAAGCCATCCCGTTCCCTCAGATCTTCCTCCTCCATCCATCTCACTGTTCCCTCTGCACGCCTTAGCACTATGGGGAGCAGAGCTTTCAGCCGCTCTGCTCCCCAACTCTGGAACTCATTGCCACCTGACCTCCGTAACTCTGCCACCCTTCCCATTTTCAAATCTCAACTCAAAACCCATCTGTTCAAACTTGCCTATTCCCTCTAACAGTTTCACATGGTCCCCCCATCCCGATTTCTTGTATGCTTTTATTTATTGTTTGTTGTCTTTTATCTTGTATTTTATATTGGTGTTCTTATCTTCTGTACAGCGACCTTGGGTGTCCTGAAAGGCGCTTTTAAATAAAATGTATTATTATTATTATTATTAAACTTTATATGTATGTCAAATATCCATCACTGCTACATAAAATTCAGGGTAAGGCCATGTGAACATGTCCCATTTACCGACATTCATTTTGTCAATAGGACAAATTGAATGGAGACTCTTGAAAGTTGAATTCTTAGGAATACCCAATCGAAAGAGAAAACAAATATATTTACTTTGATAACCCTATAGAACAGGGGTCTCAAACTCAATTTACTTGGGGGCCACTGGAGCTCGGGTCTGGGTGAGACTGGGCCGCATCAGGTTTTCCCAAAAAAAAACCAAAAAAAAACGCATTTATTAAAAACAAAAAACTTTAAAAAACTTTGGTTCAAATTTTCTACAAGAAAAGCTCTGATAAAACATTCCACTGTTCTCAAATATCTTAATTTTTATTTTTCTACACAAAATAAGATGAAAAATAAACAAATCAAGAAGAAAGAAAATCAATCAATCAGTAATAAATAAATAAATATAATAATAATAATAATAAAAGGGCAAATAATAAAAACTTAAGAAAGCACATATAGTTGGTGGGTAGACAAATGATTTTTTTTCAGATTAAAATGAACAAAGCATTATTAGAGCCCTGTAGACATGACAAAACACGACTATAGTCACATTTATACTCTTTTTATTTACAACATATTGCGCAACTGCAGGGTCTTGAGACACATGCTAACTCGCAAACTAGAGAGCTAGCGACCTAAACGGTAGCCTTCAAGTTATTTCCTTTAAACTTAAATAGCCAAAACTTACCACTTCCACACGGATAGGGAGGATAACTATTAACAGTTATTTAACCTTTAACATGAACATTAATCAAACGTAATAATTTTTTCTGGGTACATGATACCATACAGCATCCATATCAAACTTGCGCGGGCCGCACTAACATTAAACTTTCATATCGAGGCGGGGGCCTCAAACTAGTGTCCTGCGGGCTACATTTGGCCCGCGGGCCGCGTGTTTGAGACCCCTGCTATAGAAAATGATGCTGTATAGAAGTTCATTGTACTCAACATTTCCAGGTCAACTTTTTGGCAATTAGACTAGAAATTGCACATTTTCCGAAATTTTACACAAGTTTATGTGTGAGGTGGCACCCCTAAATCTCAATGGATTTCCTCAAAACTTTGCAAAAGACATTTTTATGTTCATTCGAAAAAAAAATGGAATGCCAGCCAAATTGATATTATGAAATTAAAAGTTCCCATTCAAATTTGATGCACCCTACTGTATATACAGCTTGAACCGAGATGAAGACTAAACAAGCACAAAGAGGTCCACCCTTCTCTCCTGTGTCATGTGATGCGGTTGAAGGCTACTAATACCGAGTTGTGTCAGGCTATAATTTGACATACTGTACATAGCACATATAGATGTTTTTTATTATATTCCCTTTAGGTGCTTAGGATTGCAGGATGATTGGTACTTTTGGTACTTTCAAGGTTTCCTGTAATAACAAGGGTTTGTTCCATAGCAAAGCACCCCCCCAAATATCACCCGTACATTAATATGACCAAAGCTATTTACTACACTGCACAGTATTTTTATGCATACCGTAAATGCTCTAATTCTAGCCAAGTCCAGGACGGGGCGTTAATTAAAACAGGCCGTACATGGAGAGATGCTGTTATTTGCTAAATGTGAAAAGTCTTTATATAGAAGTGTTTGTTTTTTTTACTTTATCATGATTGGGATTGCATGAGAAAATGGAATGGGAAACAGATATAAAACAGTCAAATGACACAAGACTCGAACGCAGTGTTTTTCAACCTTTTTTAGCCACCGTTTTTTACTTCTTGTGGCACACCACTAACCAACAATGTTCCAAAATGTCACCACGACCTCTCACGTGCATCACTACATCTATTGGAGGAACGAGGCCATCAGCTACCAATATTACATTGCTCTGCCCGTCTTTACACCACGGACCCCCCACAATGACATCATTGCACAAAATGATAAATAAATGTGTTTTTTAAAAAGTGATATTGGATAATTCCTCACGGCACACTGGTTGAAAATCACTGCTCTAATGTTTAGGCGCTCCAACTGTAAGATGATCCAGGAACAGTTGGAATTGGAGCCCACCCCCCCACACCCCATTATCATCCCCCCGGGGGGCCCTGTGGTCGACATGACCACTGAATTATGAATGTGCAAGGACGAACTGTAATGCACAACATACTGTAGCAGTAATAGAACCAATATTGGGAGAACCAAGGGAGTATTTAGTCATTTGGGGGCTCATCATTTGCCCCCCTCCACTTCCTTTATTATTTTTTGTACAAAAGGTGAGTCATTTAGGCCACATTGTTCCTCCTTTTGATATCTGTCACAGTTATCTGTCAGTTTACTATGCTGTACACCTCCTCCACAAAACCATTTGAAATTTTTTTCATCATGAAAAAAAGTCCTGAAAATCCTCTTGAGGAATTATTATTAGTGGCGTCATTAGGCCTATTTTATTTTTATTTTTATTTTTATTTTTATTTTTATTTTTATTTTTATTTTTATTTTTATTTTTATTTTTATTTTTATTTTTATTTTTATTTTTATTTTTATTTTTATTTTTATTTTTATTTTTATTTTTATTTTTATTTTTATTTTTATTTTTTTACATTTATATTTTATTTGTTATTTGTGCCCTGCCATTGGCTGTAACCGGCAGTCCAGGGTGTACCCCGCCTCTTTCCCAAAGTCAGCTGGGATAGTCTCCAGCATACCCGCGACCTCAGCATTGATCGGAGCGTTTATGGTGCACAGAAAATGTACTGACGTGTAATGACGTCGCCAACTACTGGCCTGGCATGACTATTACAGCCTTTTGGCTTGGAATGGGGGCCCATTTATTTCATCCTGGCCTGAGTGGCGTCACGTGACGGCTCAGCACAAATGAGCTCCACCACCAATCCCCTTTGTGCTTTTGTGTTTAAAGTGCCGATCAAGTGACGCTCGCTCTGAAATTACAGACAAAGGCTTCCCTTAACGCTGTTTAGGACGCTTTAACTAGACCGGCTCGTGTTACGAGGTTTGCTGGCTTCCGTTTGATAGAAAATAACCAAACGAGACCATCTTACTTAGACCAATGACTTTATGACCGTTAAAAATATCATTCGACAAAAAGAGCCATCGCAGCAGTAAATGAACATAAGTGCTTATTTTGCAGGAATGGAAAGAGCACTTTGACGTTTTGGGATGTTCAATCGGACAAAAATGCCACTGTGGTGTTTGTCGCCGCCATCTCGGCAAAACTAAGCTAACCTGCTTCACTCAGAAACATGAAACATCGGTACTGTCCAGTTGGGTGCATTGGGTGCATGTACAGTACGTCCAGGGCTCTACATTAAAAACAAAAATGACTTGCCCATGGGGAATCCTTAAGGTGAGAACTACTTGCCCCAACTTGCCCCATGTAAAATGAAAAGACTGCCATAATGATATCATCTCATTTTTGTGGCATCACATGAGAAGCTCAAATAAAGTTGAAATGATTATCATTTCTTGTGGTTGTTTTCCTACATAGATCATGACGTTGCATGGAAATATGGATTGGCAAGAGACTTCTAGACACTTTGCCTTGATAAATAAAAGTACATTCATGATTGAATAAACATTGTGCTTATTAAATAATAAATGACAACACAAGTTATAGGGGGGCGGCACGGCGTTCTAGTGACCTCACAGCTAGGAGACCAGGGTTCAATTCCACCCTCGGCCATCTCTGTGTGGAGTTTGCATGTTCTCCCCGTGCATGCGTGGGTTTTCTCCGGGTACTCCGGTTTCCTCCCACATTCCAAAAACATGCTAGGTTAATTAGCCACTCCAAATTGTCCATAGGTATGAATGTGAGTGTGAATGGTTGTTTGTCTATATGTGCCCTGTGATTGGCTGGCCACCAGTCCAGGGTGGACCCCGCCTCACGCCCCAAGACAGCTGGGATAGGCTCCGGCACCCCCAGCGACCCTTGTGAGGAAAAGCGGTAGAAAATGAATGAATGAATGACAAGTTATTGGGTAAACATTCTTTACTATTGCAACCTGAGTCAGATCAAACTAACAGCAATATACTATGCTGATAATTCATCAGATAATAGTACTGACGCATTGTATTTGGAGGAATGTCTGAAAAATAGTGTAGATGTATGTTAACATGGCATGCCATACTACCTTACACATGGTAGTCGTAGTAAGCAGTGATATTTATAAGTTGTGCACCACAATGAAACATTATTGAATAGACACATTTGTGTACTAGTAAAGTGTTTTGAATCCAGAAAAAAATGCTCAATGGTCAAACAATAATTTGTGAAGCAAAGGTGATAAAAATCCACAGAGAAATGGAAGCGCTAGATTTTGTAGCTTGTGCAAAATCAGCACTTGGTATTGGATCTAATGGGTGGTGTTTCATTGTGACCACTTCAAATTGTCACAGCAATGTGATTCACTCACCTGTGCCATCATTTGATTTGCTGCCGCTAATAAAATACTTGTTTAGGAGGCACTGGTTCATCACTTTTTGCTCTTTTCCTTCACAAGTTGTCGAAGAATTAGACCATGTTGGCAGGGACGCCATGATAGATGTTTTCCTAGTCAAACCATCGCTGATTGGGTGATCGCCAACAAGAACGGGTGTGGGTAAAACGCGGACCGCGGTCTAAATAAATGATTCTGATTGGTCCGTTTCAAGATTTGCAAGGATCGGTTTGCAAATTACCACCGGAATTACACAGTCCGTGTTTTACCAACACCCAACAAGAACTGCTTTTAAAAAAAACTCTTGGCAGTATGGCATGCCAAAGTGCATTCCCGACGGGAATATCACTCATTGGATTTACTTGCCCCAATTTTGTTTTAACTTGCCCCTGGCCATCGGTACATCGTTATTGTCGAGCCCTGACGTCATTTAAATATATATATAAACTGGACTAAGAAGTATTAGAAAACTCAATTTTAAACAAAAGTCATTTATTCTCTCTCTTTGTATTAACATAAATTTGGAATAGAATTTATTAAAAAGACTTCTAAGGAGCAAAGCCTCCCCTGACCACGCCTACTCTATTGCAACTGGTCAGGGGTGGCGGATCGGCTCCATGCCCCCCCCGCCTCGTCTCCCCCAAACGTTGACATGCTAATAGCTATCAGCAAACAGTAAAGAAGAATCGCATGACTGTGGTCGAATCCGGCATGGAGCTGTGCTTTATTGTCAAAGCAGCCGTGACCGTGGGGTAGGTCTTTAGCTCCATGGAAAACAACAAAATTGCCATTGTTGCCGTATTGCGGTTTAGGTATACACATATCACACCCAAAAAGGCTTTCTGGCTGCCATTTTCAATAAGAAGCAACCAATTTTTTAAAGTTGTGATGAGAAATTGAAAAGATGTGGTGGGAATCTGGTGAAGTTCTGGTACTGATGAGGGTTAGGAGTGGCCACATCAAAGAAGAGTACAAAGTTACGTACAGAGTACAACAACATATCAAAACATATGAATAAATACACAGAAAGGTTTCAGTCATTGCTTAACTTTCTGGCCTTTGAATTGCTTTTTTGTTTTGTTTTTCTTGTTTTTATTGATAATATCCTGATTTTTCTCTTTCGCTGATGCTTTGGGTTTATTCTTTGTGACTTGCTTTTGTGCCTTCTTTGCGTTTTTCCTGGATGGCATCTTACCTTTTGACAAGGTTGTGTTTTTGTGAGCGTTCTTTGGTGGAAGTTCTTTACCGGTCGTGAATTTCGATCTCTTCTTTGCATCGTTCCTCAGAGGTGCCTTCTTCTTAGGCTTCTTTAACATTTTGCTTTTCTTCACTGCCTTTAATTGATTCTGGACAGGTGACTTCCACTTGGCTTTGCTCCTCTCCACGCTGGCTCGCTTCTCTGTGGTCGTCTCGGCGATGGTCGGTCTGACGGGGCCACCGGATGCTTTAGTGGCGACTTTGAACGTTCTTTGCGGCGGCCTGGTCGGTTTTTCATTGGCGTCCATCAAGGTCACTGAAATGGGAACACGTGCGGTTAAACACACGCTTGTTGTGCGGATGCTTTTTTAAAAGCGCAGAAATAACACGCAGATGGCATTTAAATACAGACCAATCCTTTGTTTTCATCGTGTCGTCGAAGGAAAGCCTCATGGCTCATAGGAACATGGTTGACGTGTTCAAATGTTCTGGCACTATTAAGACTAGAATGGGGGTGTCCCAACCTTCTTAACTAACCAATGAAAATATGAGCTGGAAACCTCATATGACAAATATACAACATAAGGTGGCCAGAAATATTTCAGTATTGAACAAAGCTAAATTTGTTCTCAATCAGAAATCACTCCACACTCTTTATTGCTCTCTGGTTCTACCATATCTTACTTATTGTGTGGAAATATGGGCTAATAACGATAAAAGCAATCTTCACTCGCTAAATCTTCACTGCAAAAAAGGTCAGTAAGGATAATTCATAATGCCGCCTACAGAGAACATACTAACTCCTTATTTCTAAAATCACAAATACTTCAACTTGCTGATATAGTTCATCTTCAAACAGCTAAAATAATGCATAAGGCTAAAAATAAGCAATTAGCTAAAAATGTCATCCAATACTTCGCTACAAGAGAGGAGAAATATGATCTCAGGGAAGAAGTACATTTGAAACACGTATATGCTAGGACTACGTTAAAAAAAGCCATAGCATTTCAGTAAAAAAAAAAACAAAAAAGTAAAAAAAATTATAATATAAATAAATAAATAAAAATTAATAAAATAAAGTTTAAAAAAAACAAAAAAATAACTTAAATCATATTAGGAAAGCAGGAAGTGAACAAATGTGGAGAAATATGATCTCAGGGAAGAAGTACATTTGAAACACTTCTATGCTAGGACTACGTTATGCTAGCCATAGCATTTCAGTAAAAAAAAATAAAAATTAAAAAATTATAATATAAATAAATACAAATTAATAAAATAAAGTAAAAAAATAACTTAAATCATATTAGGAAAGCAGGAAGTGAACAAATGTGGAGAAATATGATCTCAGGGAAGAAGTACATTTGAAACACTTCTATGCTAGGACAACGGTAAAAAGCCATAGCATTTCAGTAAAAAAAAAACTAAACATTTTAAAAATTATAACATAAATAAATAAATAAATACAAATTAATAAAATAAACAAATAAAATAACTTAAATCATATTAGGAAAGCAGGAAGTGAACAAATGTGGAGAAATATGATCTCAGGGAAGAAGTACATTTGAAACACTTCTATACTACGACTACGTTATGCTAGCCATAGCATTTCAGTATGTGGAATCAAACTATGGAATGGATTGAGTAAGGAAATCAAACAATGCACAACGATGAGCCAATTCAAGAAACAATACAAGCAGTTGATGTTTGCTAAATACAAGGATGAAGAGTCTTGAACCAGTCATGATGTGCTATATATATCACTATATTGACACTTACTATGGTACACATTATGGCATTGGATGCTCATATCACCGAGTACTTCGGTTCTTGACAAAAAAAATAAAAAATACAAAAATATTCAAAACATTTCAAAAAAATTTCAAAACATTTAAAAAAAAATTCAAAACATTAAAAAAAAAAATCAAAAAAATAATAAAAAAAAACTTAAACTATATTATGAAAGCATGAAGTGAACAAATGTAACAGTTAGTGATTGTAAAAGTACCAGATGGAGGGGTAGGATTTAATAAGCTTTGCTTCTTCCTTCTCCTTTTGGATATGTGGAACTGTGAACTTATTATGGGATGCACTCAATTGTAATCTGATGCATGTTCAAATGAAATCAAACCATTACCATTACTAAGTGGTCAGTGTGCCAAAGAAAGGAGAGCCAACATCAGGGAAGCGAAGATGAACATCATAAAAAGTTTGGAGAGAGGAGACACGCTAGCTGCATTTTTGGTCTGGTCTCCAATATCCACTGCTAATGTATACTCGAGGGGTCATGGATTCTGTGCGCTGTTACAAAGAAGAGAAAGGAGGAGCTGACGGAGGTACAGTGGTATGAAAAAGTATCTGAACCTTTTGGAATTTCTCACATTTCCTCCCCCTTCTGTCATTGTTTTGTGTGCTATCCTCATTCAAATATGAAAACCTATAAATGTTTGGGTGGTTTCAGTTAAAGCAGACACTGTTTTTTTTCATTTGTGTGATTTTGACAAAGATCAGATCACATTTGATGGTGATTTTATGCAGAAATGTGAGAAATTCCAAAAGGTTCAGATACAGTGCATCCGGAAAGTATTCACAGCGCTTCACTTTTTCCACATTTTGTCATGTTACAGCCTCATTTCAAACTGTATTAAATTAATCTCTTACCTCAAAATTATACACAAAATACTCCATTATGACAATGTGAAAAAGTTTAAAAAGTTTTTTTGTGACTTTTTTTGAATTTATTACAAATAGAAAACTAAGAAATCACATTTACATAAGTATTCACAGCCTTTGCCATGAAGCTCAAAATTGAGCTCAGGTGCATCTTTTTTCCACTGATCCTCCTTGAGATCTTTCTACAGCTTAATTGGAGTCCACCTACAGTAAATTCAGTTGATTGGACATGATTTGGAAAGGCACACACCTGTCTATATAAGGTCCCACAGTTGACTGTGCATGTCAGAGCACAAACACCAAGCATGAAGTCAAAAGAACTGTCTGTAGACCTGCGAGACAGGATTGTCTTGAGGCACACATCTGGGGAAGGATACAGAAAAATTTCTGCTGTTTTGAAGGTCCCAATGAGCACACTGGCCTCCATTATTCGTAAATGGAAGAGGTTTGGAACCACCAGGACTCTTCCTAGACTCTTCCTAGGCCGGCCTTCTAAACTGAGCGATCGGGGAAGAAGGGCCTTAATCAGGGAGGTGACCAAGGCCCAGATGGTCACTCTGTCAGAGCTCCAGCGTTCCTCTGTGGAGAGAGGAGAGCCTTCCAGAAGGACAACCATCTCTGCAGCAATCCACCAATCAGGCCTGTATGGTAGAGTGGCCAGACGAAAGCCACTCCTTAGTAAAAGGAACATGGCAGCCCGTCTGGAATTTGCCAAAAAGCACCTGAATGACTCTCAGACCATGAGAAACAAAATTCTCTGGTCTGATGAGACAAAGATTGAACTCTTTGGTGTGAATGCCAGGCGCCATGTTTGGAGGAAACCAGGCACTGCTCATCACCAGGCCAATACCATCCCTACAGTGGAGCATGGTGGTGGCAGCATCATGCTGTGGGGATGTTTTTCAGCAGCAGGAACGGGCAGACTAGTCAGGATAGAAGGAAAAATGAATGCAGCAATATATAGAGATATCCTGGATGAAAACCTGCTCCAGAGCGCTCTTCACCTCAGGCTGGGGCGAAGGTTCATTTTTCAGCAGGACAACGACCCGAAGCACACAGCCAAGATCTCAAAAGATTGGCTTCAGAACCACTCCGTGAAAGTCCTGGAGTGGCCCAGCCAGAGTCCAGACTTGAATCCGATGGAACATCTCTGGAGAGATCTGAAAATGGCTGTGCACAGACGTCTCCCATTCAACCCGATGGAGCTTGAGACTTATTGCAAAGAAGAACGGGCAAAACTGCCTAAAGATAGGTGTGCTAAACTTGTGGGATCATATTCAAAAAGACTTGAGGCTGTAATTGCTGCCAAAGGTGGATCAACAAAGTATTAAGCAAAGGCTGTGAATACTTATGGAAATGTGATTTTTTTGTTTTCTATTTTTTAATAAATTCAAAACATGTCAAAAAATTTTTTTTTCACATTGTCATAATGGAGTATTTTGTGTAGAATTTTGAGGTATGAGATTAATTTAATACAGTTTGAAATGAGGCTGTAACATGACAAAATGTAGAAAAAGTGAAGCGCTGTGAATACTTTCCGGATGCAATGTACTTTTTCATACCACTGTATACTTCCAGACTAGCACGGAACAATATCTTAGGAAGGCAGGGAGGTCTGAAAGACACAAACTAGCTGTTGTACAACAAACACACAAGCGGCTGTGAGACGAATGCAGGCGTTTTAGCTTTAGCATGCACGCTACGGACATCCAATAACACGTGATCAGACATGACGACAGTGACTTGAGGTGACTTACGTTCCTGGGGGACAAACGGGATCTTTTTGCCCCGAACTTTGACCGGCTGAGATTTCTGTTTACATTTTCCGGGAGGAGCTCGTCTGCGTAAATAAAACAAAAAGATAGCATTGTTAAGACAGGAAGTAATACAGGCTAGAAGCAGCAACCCCGCTACCTGGATGGGTCCATGAATTTGAAGACCGTCCCGGTCGGCGACATGGCGCTTGGGTAGGAAGTGGCCAGGAAATACATTTCCCCTAAAAAAACAGAAGCGGGTTTTAGATCAGTCCTAGCGACGGCCCACAAAGACACCGATAGCAAAAGGACTTCCACCTGCTTCGTCCTCAGCAAAGGAGATGATGAACTTGTGGTGATGATTAATGAGACCAGGAAAGGAACACGTCTTGGTGTCCCCCATGCAGATGCTCCTCTCCTTCCAGCTTCCTGTCTCCCCGTCTTCCTCCAAGGCCATGATACGCCTGCAGCATCAGCAAAAACAAGAAAACGTATTTCAATATTCTTACAATTCCAGCAGGATTCAATTCAACGTGACTACTCCAAATCACTACTCCGAGTACCGTATATTGCATCATGTTATCATCTACCAGGCGTGGTAGGTAGCACGGCCATTCCTGCATCGATGTTATGGGCATACTTATGTTATGGGCATACTTTTGAAGAAAAATCTTAGCTTGTCAGCAATAATACAATGTTGCAGAAACAGTTATTCTAGACCAGTTATTCCCAAAGTGTGGCCCGCGGTCCCCTAGTGGGCCGTGGTGGTACTGCAGGTGGGCCATGAGAGGTCATTAAAAATTTGATTAATTTTTGCAAATATTAATTTTTTAAATCATTTTTATTGTAAAATATGTTTTGCACGATTAAAAAAATAGATTTGTAGGCCTAACTAATAATGTATTGCGTGTTGTTGACCTGTCACAATATTTTAGGAACCTTATGCTGTTTATGATTGGAACGTAGCTCTCATCATGGTCATCATGCCAGTCTTGAATGCAGTTATGAAAAATATGAGAATTAATTGTGTCTTTTGTGTACACCAAAGATGAAAGGTTTGGGCTTCCTCTATCCCCCTGCTTTCATTTCAATCCTGAATAATAATAATAATAATAATAATAATAATAATAATAATAATAATAATAATAATAATAATAATAATAATAATAATAATAATAACAAATTATTATTACTATAGAATAAATCATTGTTATATAATAATAATAATAACAATATAATAATAGCTTAATAACTAATAACTAAACTTAATAACTAAATTATTATTATTATTACTATAGAATAAATTATTTTTATAATAATAATTATTAGTAGTATTATTTGTATTATTATTATTAATTGATTCATACTTAATAATAATTAATGATAATAATTATTATTATTATTAATAAATAATTAATAATAATTATAATGATATAATAATAACAAATTATTATTATTATTATATTATAATGTAATCATTATAATAATTATTGACATAATGGTGGACGAAAACAATTATATAATAATAATAATAATAATAATAATAATAATAATAATAATAATAATAATAATAATAATAATAATAATAATAATAATAATAATAATAATGCGTGAGCTGTAAGGTGCTTGTCACTGCCATTCTTCCATAGAGGAAAAGCCAACAATTTTTGTTTGTTTTGCTTTTTTGGACACCAGCAGCACTACCTTGCAGAAAGTCAAATGCACGCAAGATATTTTTAATGCACTGCATTTCTCTGTCAAGATGGAGGATTACGTAGCCATGCTCACCAGGAGGTGGTCAGACTTTTACAACAAAGCATCAGAGCTTTTCCCGGAGAAAGAAAGGCTGCATGTACTTCATATACGGACAAAGGGTAAGAACATGTGTTTGTACAAGAACTTCCATCCAGTCACCATTTCAAATTCATATTTTTGGTGTGTACAACAGATGGGCATTAAAAAATGGCAGTCCACAGTCCGCGTTTTACCCACACCCGTTCTTGTTGGCGATCAACCAATCAGCGATGGTTTGACTAGGAAAACATCTATCATGGCGCCCCTGCCAACATGGTCTAATTCTTCAACAACTTGTGAAGGAAAAGAGCAAAAAGTGATGAACCAGTGCCTCCTAAACAAGTATTTTATTAGCGGCAGCAAATCAAATGATGGCACAGGTGAGTGAATCACATTGCTGTGACAATTTGAAGTGGTCACAATGAAACACCACCCATTAGATCCAATACCAAGTGCTGATTTTGCACAAGCTACAAAATCTAGCGCTTCCATTTCTCGGTGGATTTTTATCACCTTTGCTTCACAAATTATTGTTTGACCATTGAGCGTTTTTTTCTGGATTCACTTTACTAGTACACAAATGTGTCTATTCAATAATGTTTCATTGTGGTGCACAACTTATAAATATCACTGCTTACTAAATACTCTTATTTATCAAGGCAAAGTGCCTAGAAGTCTCTTGACAATCCAGATTTCCATGTCATGATCTATGTAGGAAAACAACCATTGTTGATTCATTCATTCATTCATTCATTTTCTATCGCTTTTGTTTTGTTTTGTGACTATCTTTGTTTACACTCTAATACACAGGCTACGGGATCTCTACAGGGAATGCCACCACTTTAAGCACGAGCAAGCTACTGAGCTAACTAGTCCGCCTTAACTTAGTCTCACCTTAAGAAAGGGTTTGAAACTAAATTGGGAAGAAGGACATAGTAAGAAGCAGACAATTTACCACTTCCACACTGAATGAAATGACAACCTTTTTTCACTATGTCATGTTGGACTCTGCATCCATGGCTGCAAGATAAGGTAATGTCATGTAAGCTAATGTCTCATCAATGTAACATTACTTATGCCATATGACTTGTCTTACGATAGTTTTGGACTGATAATATAGACCAGTCATGAAAACAAAGATCCATCCATCTATTTTCTATACCGCTTATTCTCACGAGGGTTGCAGGGGGTGCTGGAGCCTATCCCAGCTGTCTTTTGGCGAGAGGCAGGGTACACCCTGGACTGGTGGCCAGCCAATCACAGGGCACATATAGACAAACAACCATTCACACTCACATTCCTACCTATGGACAATTTGGAGTGGCTAATTAACCTAGCATGTTTTTTTTTTTTTGGAATGTGGGAGGAAACCGGAGTACCCGGAGAAAACTCACGCATGCACGGGGAGAACATGCAAACTCCACACAGAGATGGGTGAGAGGGTGGAATTGAACCCTGGTCTACTAGCTGTGAGATCTGCGCGCTAACCACTCGACCTAATGATAATCATTTCATCTTTATTTGAGATTCTCATGTGATGCCACAAAAATGAGATGATATCATTATGGCAGTCTTTTCATTTTACATGGGGCAAGTTGGGGCAAGTAGTTCTCACCTTAAGGATTCCCCATGGGCAAGTCATTTTGTTTTTAATGTAGAGCCCTGTCGGTTTTCATACATTTTGGTTTTTGTGGAGCATTTTGGAAGGAATCAATAACACAAAGCGAGATACCACTGTAGGTATCTGTAAAGCACAGATGGATGGAGTCGGCTTGGACTTACCCGCTCATGAAGTCTCCAAAAATGTACAAGCCGTTGAGATTGGGTGATTCACAGCCCCTGTAGACGAATCCGCCCGTCACAGACTTGCCGACATGGTGGCTGTACGCGTGTATGGGCGGGATGTCATCTGGCGTTGGACAGAGACAAGTTGACAGAATGTGAAGGGAAGGACAGCTGGTGCACGGACGCAGAAGAAACGCGACTCACTCAAGGACGAGTCGTGGCACAGTTTCATGTCGTAACACTCAAAGCCTTCCTTCGCTCGCCATCCGTAATTCCCGCCTTTCACGATGATGTCAATCTCCTCGTAGCGGTTCTGGCCCACGTCGCCACAGAATATTCGCCCACGGCCATAACGGCTCACGGGGTCCCCACGATCCACTGAGCACCTCCACGTGTTCCTGACCCCGTAAGCATACACCTCGGGTCTAGCGTCCTGATCGCCAACAAAGGGATTATCTTTGGGAATCCTGTACTGCTTCCGGTTTCCGGCGTCATTCCCTTCCACGTCGATGCGGAGAACTTTCCCCAACAGGGCACTTCTGTGTCAAGAGGGACAAAAGAAGCTTGGAATACAAACTTCCGGATGTCACGGCATCTTGGCGGCGGTGGGGGCTTACCGGTTTTGCGCGTTTCCGTACTTCCCGAATGGGTCGCCTGCTTTTCCGCCGTCTCCGGTGAAGATGTACAAATAACCATCAGGACCGAAGAGCAGCTGGCCTCCGTTGTGGTTGGCGGCCGGTTCCTCGATCTCTAAAACGACACTGCCATCATTTGATTTGTTACATTCGTACGTTGTTTTGTGTTGTTTGCACATCCGGTACACTCCGGGTCGGGGGTAGGTAACCTGCAGCTCCGGAGCCGCGTGCGTCACAACAGCGTCCAATTTGGGAGGCAAAATGTTTGTTTATAATCGGCGACTAGGCGTGCTAATCACGAATGCATCAAAGATGGGCCAGAATGGCTCTTTCGATAGTAAAGGTTGCCGACCCCCGGTTTAAGTCCTGGATTGGCGTTGGGGTTCCTGGTTTAACTTGGCCCCTTCTGTGTCGTCACGCCTCGGCATTTGACAAAATGTAATTTTTGGACATCATGCTCTCCTTCTTCTGGCAACACACCAGAGCAGTGGTCTCAAACACGCGGCCCGCGGGCCAAATGTGGCCCGCAGGACACTAGTTTGAGGCCCCCGCCTTGATATGAAAGTAGTTTAATGTTAGGGCGGCCCGCGCAAGTTTGATATGGATGCTGTATGGTATCATGTACCCAGAAAAAATTATTACGTTTGATTCATGTTCATGTTAAAGGTTAAATAACTGTTAATAGTTATCCTCCCTATCCGTGTGGAAGTGGTAAGTTTTTGGCTATTTAAGTTTAAAGGAAATAACTTGAAGGCTACCGTTTAGGTCGCTAGCTCTCTAGTTTGCGAGTTAGCATGTGTCTCAAGACCCTGCAGTTGCGGCGCAATATGTTGTAAATAAAAAGAGTATAAATGTGACTATAGTCGTGTTTTGTCATGTCTACAGGGCTCTCAACTTTCAAGACTTGATGCTATGTTGCTAGGTGCTAGCATGCTAATTGATAGCATGTTATTATTTATGCTAATTTACTCATGTCTAAAGGCAAATACACAAATGGCATGATGCAGGGAGGTTACAGGACAGCCTTGGCAATTTCTAAACTTGAGGCCCTCTTGCTAGGTGCTAGCATGGTAGCCATTAGCATGTTAGCATTTAAGCTAATTTACTCATGTCTAAAGGCATATACACACATGGCATGAAGTAGGGATGTTATAGGACAACTTTGGCACTTTCTAAACTTGAGACTCTCTTGCTAGGTGCTAGCATGATGACTGTTAGCATGTTACCATTTTAGCTAATTTAGTCATAGCTAAAGGTAAATAGACACATTACATGATGTAGGGATGTTATAGGACAACCTTGGCACTTTCTAATCTTGAGGCTCTCTTGCTAGGTGCTAGCAGGATGACTGTTAGCGTGTTAGCATTTAAGCTAATTTACCCATGTTTAAAGGCAAGTACACACATGTCATGATGTGAGGACACTGTGTGACTGCTTTAACACTTTTGGGACTTGGTGCTTTCTTGCTAGATGCTACCATGCTAACTCTTAGCATGCTAGCATTGTGGCTAATTTACTCATTTATAAAGCCAAATACACACATGGCATGATGTTGGGACACTGTGGGACCGCCTGACATTTTGGGACATGGTACCTACTTGCTAGATGCTACCAAGCTTGCTCTCAGCATGTTAGCATTTTGGCTAATTTGCCGCTCTCAAAGGCAAATACACACATGGCATGATGTGGGGACACTATGGGACTGACTTTTCGCTTTTGAGACTGTGCTTTCTTTTTAGCCGCTACAATGCTAACTGTTAGCATGTTGGCATTTCAGCATGTCAACTTTGTCGCTCAATTCCTTGTCTAATGTACGCATGGCATTGCTCAGCGGCGCGGCACGGCAGACACCGGGCCCGAGGTTCACAGCACAGGTGGCAAGCCCATAAAAATTTCTGCGGGAATTTTCTAGTTATTATTATTATATTTATTTATTTATTACTGGTTGATTTGTTTGTTTATTTTTCATCTTATTTTGTGTAGAAAAATAAAAAGTAAGATATTTGAGAACAGTGGAATGTTTTATCAGAGCTTTTCTTGTAGAAAATCGAAACCAAAGCAAAGTTTATTCATTTTTCTGTTTTTAATAAATGCGTTTTTTTTTTTTTTTTGGGAAAACCTGATGCAGCCCAGTCTCGCCCAGACCCGAGCTCCAGTGGCCCCCAAGTAAATTGAGTTTGAGACCCCTGCACCAGAGTGTAAATAAACGGCGCCTCGACTGGTTTTAGAGAAGCAGTGCCCTCCATTTTGCGAACGTACCTCTCTGAGTAAGGGTCGGCCATGTTCATGTCACTTCCAGACACCCTCATCTCGCTGACTCGGACCTTGTCCAGCTTACCGTCGACCTGAATGGAGTAGTATATGAAGAAGCGTCCGTTGTCACGGTAACTGGGGTGGAAGGCCATGCCCAGGAAGCCCCTCTCGTCCCCCGGCCAGGGCGTGGTCATCACCTGCCCGCTGATGTCCAGGAAGGGGGTCTCCAGGCGGCTGCCGTCACGCAGGTACACCCAAACAAAACCCACTTGCTCAGCAACGAACAGGCGCCACGTGTCGTCGCCGCTGTGCAGCATCAGCACCGGGTTCCTCAGGCCGTTGGCCACCTCCGTCAGGCACAGCTGGAGACAGCCTCCGGGGGCTTCGGCCACCCGGCCCAGGTTGCTGTTGAGATCGGTGCTCTTCAGCACGTTGGGGTAGCAGTAGTCCTGGTCGGAGAGGTCCACCATGCTGCAGAAGGTGGACACGTCCCGCTCGCTGGTGTCCTGCAGCAGCTGGTTCGCCGTGAGGTACTTGATCACATGACCGCATTTGCTGTGGAACTCTGAGCAGAAGTCCAAACAGAGGCCAGGAAGCTCTCTGACGGGCGTGTGGGGGTCCTCGGCGTCATACAGGTGGGCAGCATATGGAGAGCACTCCTGATGGGACCAATGTCAGATGGTTAAACACTTTGGGCGAGAACCTTTCTTGGGCACCGACACCTTTTTAGATCGTAAGTCACACAGTCAAAGCCTCAACAGGAGCACAATAATATACGGCGTACAGGAAGTAACCTAGAATGGAGTCACGTCCTCACTTGTGAGCAAAGTTAACATATTCCTTTATACTATTAGCACCGCTTCACTTCTTTTTACACTTGTGTGACGCCTAATAATAGGACTTTAAACATCGCCTGTACTGTAAATAAAGACTTTATGATGGCCGCAGCTTGACCCTGGAACAGACTACAGCATTACCTTGGTTTTTGTTATTTATTTGTTCCAAAATATCCAACTAAAACCGAAATGTACAAAACCTGAAGCTATTTAAATAATGCAAATCCATTGCAGGCACCCAAATTATAAACAAATAATATATTCTATAGAAAATAATTATAGATTTGCATGCACTAAATATTTCATTCATTCATTCATTTTCTACCGCTTTTCCTCACAAGGGTCGCGGGGGTGCTGGAGCCTATCCCAGCTGTCTTGGGGCGAGAGGCTGGGTCCACCCTGGACCGGTGGCCAGCCAATCACAGGGCACATATAGACAAACAACCATTCACACTCACATTCATACCTATGGACAATTTGGAATGGCTAATTAACCTAGCATGTTTTTGGAATGTGGGAGGAAACCGGAGTACCCGGAGAAAACCCACGCATGCACGGGGAGAACATGCAAACTCCACACAGAGATGGTCGAGGGTGGAATTGAACTCGGGTGTCCTAGCTGCGAGGTCTGCGTGCTAACCACTCGACCACTCCCAAAAATATTCACAAATAATATATTTTATAGAAAATAATTATAGATTTACATGCACTAAATATTTATATATGACAAATGAATACCTTTTTGAAGACTCTTGTTGGCAAACACAGCGAGGTGTTCAGAGGAAGGAGAGGAGGGGATGCCAGCTTTGTACTTCGTATCCCCCATGGCGGGTTATTTAATAAAAAAAACACACAGGTGCTTTGTTTGGGCAATCCATTCTGCAGAATGGTCCCGTTCAAGGAAAACGGACTAGTTTATGACGCTCAATATCATACGAGAACCCAGGCGGTGTACAAAATGTACGTTTGTACATCATATGAACATTGGGGCATTTGACTGTATTTGCTTTATTTCTTTATTTCCGATTAACTTTATTGTTGTTTTGGTAATGAAACATTCATCTCAGACTAGCTTCTGAATGACACCACAAACTAAACCTATGGTAATTATTCAATTAATTGTATTATTTATTATTTATATTTTAATTATTTTAATTTGTTTTATTAATATTATTTTATTAATAATTACGCAAAATTATTTAAATTATTTGTACAAATTACTGATTATGCTGTACATTGTTGTTCATATTTGATGTCATCTATTTATTCTCCACATTCTTATTTTTATTATTTATTATTATACGGGAGCCAGGCGACATTTCGTTGGCAATTTCACTGCTGTGATATTGCGCAATGACAATCTATCTATCTATCTATCTATCTATCTATCTATCTATCTATCTATCTATCTATCTATCTATCTATCTATCTATCTATCTATCTATCTATCTATCTATCTATCTATCTATCTATCTATCTATCTACCTATTTATCTATCGATCTATCTATCTATCTATCTATCTATCCATTTATCCATCTATCCATCTATCCATCTATCCATCCATCCATCCGTCCATCCGTCTATATGTCTATCTGTCTATCTATCTATCTATCTATCTATCTATCTATCTATCTATCTATCTATCTATCTATCTATCTATCTACCCATCGATCTGTGTATCTATCATCCGTCTAGCTATCCATCGATCTGTCTATCTATCATCCGTCTATCTATCTATCCATCTATCTATCCATCTATCCATCCATCCATCCATCTATCTATCCATCTATCCATCTATCCATCCATCCATCCATCCATCTCTAAATAGTATCATCCATCCATAAATAATCTGGCTTTATATACATTATATACATATAACTATACATGAAAGTATCCATAAAGAAAGCCCTATTGATTTACCTGGCACATGATTTCCTTCAAGCTGTCCTCACAGAGGTCACGCCCCGCCACTTCCAGCTGCTCAATAATGTCCCAGTACCTCTCCGCTATGTGGTTGTCGGTCTTCTGGTCGCAGCATCCAAAATCCTGGTACTGACCGCAGAACTCCAGGTGCCAGGGGGGCCGGAAAGGAGGCTCAAAGTCCAGGCACTGAGGGTGGCCGTGCGCCGGCCCAATCCAGGAGGCGAGCAGCATCACAAACGTGAACATGAGGGACGGGACAAGGCGTTTATTAGGATAGGTCTGATTCTTTCCCGTCACAAGTGGAGATGGGCGTGAAAGCGTGCGGCAGGCTCCACGCCGACGCAGCCCGGCAGCACCCTGAAGTCCTGGCATGTTTTGACGCCTGCCCTCGAAAGAACTCAACAAAGAACTGTTTGCTTTAACGTATAGACTCCCGCCTCCTCTTCCCTGATTAGTCTCACAAGTTCCCTCCTCCTTGAAGTAGTCCTCATTAAGACGCAATTGACTTGGGAATAGCAGCCATCCTGGTGTGCTGGGACTTGACTACGTGCTCAACAGGGCACAGTGTTGCACGGACATGCACACATATCATATCAATATGCAACCACAACTACTGTTTGTACGCTACACTAAGACCTGTTTATGTTTAAAGAGCCTTCGGCATCCTTTGGGCTTCCAGGTGTTTCATCCACATAATTCCATTTTACTCTCTTCTTCATTCCGACACGGATTTTACTGACTCATCATTTGGCACTCAACCCAGAAACATTATTACCATCTTTTAGTAGCATCAATCCAACAAAGCAGTTATATGACTTACAGTTGTCATAGTCATCAACATCAACACCTGAGCTGGCCATGTGACCTTACGGCGTTCCGTGGTTACGACCCACTCCCATAAATGAATAATAGCGTACTGTAAAAGCCTGCCCACAATAACACACGTTACTGCACGGTAATTCGTCTACAAATCATTGCCGATAAACGGTATTATTGTCGACATTATTTTGAGACATGTTTGTTTTTGTTGTCGTGTTTAATGTCACAAACAAGACAAAGTCACCCGTGAGTGTTTTCAGATGGGAGGGGGTCCTACAGCCGTACCCGATGTTGATTGACAAGAGCAATACAGTGTTACCTCGGTTAACATCCGCCCTGGTTAGTGTGTTTTAACGTCCATAATTTTGCCTTGCTTTGCATTCACCCGGGGCGGCACTGCGGTCGAGTGGTTAGACCTCACAGCTAGGAGACCAGGGTTCAATTCCACCCTCGGCCATCTCCGTGTGGAGTTTCTCCCCGTGCATGCGTGGGTTTTCTCCGGGTACTCCGGTTTCCTCCCACATTCCAAAAACATGCTAGGTTAATTAGCCACTCCAAATTGTCCATAGGTATGAATGTGAGTGTGAATGGTTGTTTGTCTATATGTGCCCTGTGATTGGCTGGCCACCAGTCCAGGGTGTACCCCGCCCAAAGACAACTAGGATAGTTCCAGCACCCCCCGCGACTCTCGTGAGAATAAGCGGTAGAAAATTAATGAAAACTTTCCATTTTAATTTGGGAATTTTGACACTGACCAGCTGCACGGCGGTCGAGTGGTTAGCGCGCAGACATCACAGCTAGGACACCAGGGTTCAATTCCACCCTCGGCCATCTCTGTGTGGAGTTTGCATGTTCTCCCTGTGCATGCGTGGGTTTTCTCCGGGTACTCCGGTTTCCTCCCACATTCCAAAAACATGCTAGGTTAATTAATTATGTATCAGAGTGTAGCTATACACGATGTAACAAACACAATGACCACACAAAAGAAAAAGGCGATTGACCGTACCGAGACAACGGTGCAAGATCTATGAATTTTACAGCTTCAAGAGAATACGGTCATCATTTCAGAACTATGGACTCTAACTCTTATGTGGACCGAGAGCCTCCTGTATTATTCATTCCTTCATTTTCTATACTGCTTATCCTCACGAGCGCATGCTGGAGCCTATACCAGTTGTCTTCGAGTCAAGTCAATGTTATTTATATAGTGCCAATTCAAAACAGAGGCAAGGAAAAAACAGAACCCAGACTCCACCGAGCCAAATCTGTCTTGACCGGATGGTATCCAAAACAGGTAGACACTAATCCCTCGTTTATCGCTGTTCATTGGTTACAGAAGTGAGTGTCCGTGAAGTAGGATTCTTAATTATAAATGGAATATTTTCATAGTTACAACATGGAAAACCTCTTTGTGACCTTCTAAATACACGTTTTAGCATTATAGGAGCCTGGTAGACATGAACTAACACCCCTATACTCACCCTTAGCCTCGTATTACCTAATATAGTAGACATAATAACAGAAAATAAGCACCATAGCAACATAAACACCACTTGTGCTCGAATGTGTTGTTATAAATGTGTTCCACATGACAAATATTTAACAAGTTATCAAAAACAGACACAAAACTACAACCTAATGTTTGCCTGTCATTATAATCAATGAAAGACAAAAGTGTAATATTGCAATAACAGTTTTACTTTTCCTAAAAATCTTAAGAAGTGAGGTGATAGCAGTTCCAACAAGTAATCCAAGCCCTAATACTCGGTTATTGTCATGAGACTCATAACCTTAAAATTTGTCTTGTTAGTACAGAACACTAATATCATTATTTTTATTTGAGCAAGCAGGTCTGATCAGGCAGAGTCCATCCACAAGGTGGAAGCAACAAACTGGATTGCACTTAAAATGGCGGAAGCGGAATTTTCGTCATTTCTTGTTTACGCCGATGGAGTCAAGTTCAGCCTGTTCAGTTAGGTATAGAACCGTTCCGGTTTTGTACTTCACATTAAGAAACATGACCTACATAATCGTTACAATTCGACATTTAGCGGCAAATCTCGACACACATAGTGTGTGATTTTAAAATCGTATTTATGAGTTTTGGCATAGAGTGCAGTATTTCTTCTCATTTAATGTGCCCCAGGGTGCGATTCCGCACTTACATACGTTTATTGCGAAAGTACCCCTAACTGTTTTCCGGTTGTGCACGAGCTAGCCTCGTTTGCCTTGACGCGCAGTGGTTCGGCCGAGGCGGTTCTGACAAGGCTGCGGGCTGTGAGCTAAAACTTCCCCGCCATGACACCGCGACGGTTCTGAGGCGGGCCCGCTTTCACGCTCGGCCGGTTCCTGCGCTCATCCGACGCACAGACGCCTTGCGTGGATGCCGGAGAGGCCACAATGAGCACGGGGGACGCCGACGAGCCGCGGGACAGGCCCGACGGCGGCGACAAAGAGCCCGACATGGACCGCTCCGACCACGACGGAGACGTCGCCCGGAGCTGCTCTCCGTGCCCACCCGGGACGAGTACGACCTCACCACGGTCGGAGGACCCGGCCGCCGGGCCTCACACAGAAGGCAGCGGCGGCGGGGGCTCAGACACCGGCCGGACGAAGAGTCTGTTCTCCTGGCTTCAGAACAGGTCTATCAGGCGGGGCGTGTTTGTGGACCCGGTCAGGGACAACTTCAAGACAATGACTAGCTTGTACTGCTCCATGAACCCGGCTGCGGACTCGGTCAACCTGAGCACCAAGACCCACGGAGCTGTGTTCAACCTGGAGTACTCCCCAGACGGGTAAGAGACAGACCGGAACCGGTCGGGCCTTTGACCCCGAGTGACCCCACACTGCGGCCTTATAGAACCTTTCCATGTTTTGAACGTGAATGCATCTTTTTCGTGTGTTTGAATTGGCGTTGCGTTCGTGTTTGTTGTACAAAGGTTCCGTGGTAAGGATTAGGCTGTGGATTAACACCGGAGTGGGTCAAGAGACTAGACGGCTCATTAAAGGGTTCAAGCTGACTCAGCAATCTGCCTCACATTGGTAGCGGGTCCCGGAAAAACACATCATACACACCCAGTCAGGACAATAGATTTATTGTTATTTTGCTTTGTAAAGCTTTAATCATGTGTTTTGTATGTTATTGCTCATGTTTTGTTGAAAGTCCACACCAAACATATCAAAGAAGGATGTCAAAATATTAAAAAAAAACCTTATGGTCATATCACCTCGTACTTCGGTACGGGTCAAAAAATGTAAAAAATCAAAATTAAAAAAACAACAAAAAAAAACAACCTTAAACTATTATGGAAAACAGGAAGTGAACAAATGTAACAGTTAGTGATTGTAAAAGTACCAGACGGAGGGGTAGGATTTAATAAGCTTTGCTTCTTCCTACTCCTTTTGGACATGTGGAACTGGGAACTGATTATGGGATGCACTCAATTGGAATCTGATGCATGTTCAAATGAAATTAAACCATTACCATTTCTATTTCAAATAGTACCATGGTGTCCTGGCTCTGTATTGACTTTGTAGTATCGCCCCCCCCCCCCCCCCCCTTCGGTACGGGACAAAAAAATTAATAAATAAATAAAAAAAAACAAGTTGACATGTTCAAATGAAATTAAACCATTACCATTTCTATTTCAAATAGTACCATGTAGTATAAAATAGTACCATGGTGTCCTGGCTCTGTAGTGACTTTGTAGTATCCCCCCTCACCCCTTTCGGTATGGGCCAAAAAATAAAAAAACAAATAAATTAATTTAAAAAAACAACCTTAAACTATATTAGGAAAGTAGGAAGTGAACAAATGTAACAGTTACTGATTGTAAAAGTACCAGATGGAGGGGTAGGATTTAATAAGCTTTGCTTCTTCCTACTCCTTTTGGACATGTGGAACTGCGAACTGATTATGGGATGCACTCAATTGGAATCTGATGCATGTTCAAATGAAATAAAACCATTAGCATTACCATTACCATTATTTGAGCTCTCTAGACATCAAATAGCACCCCTATAGTCACCTTTACATGTTGTATTAATCAATATAGCAGCTACAATCAGAAAATAATAACAATGTTACTGATATTGTGCCTGTTGTGAGGTCATTCATAACCTGCATGTTCAAATGAAATATTACCATTACCTTATATATTATGTGAATCAACACATAATGGATCCATTCTGGGCTGGTGTATTGACTCCCATTGCTTCCTATTAATACAGTCATGATATTGACGCCTGTCATTCTTATAGGTCGGTGCTGACGGTGGCCTGCGAGCAGACCGAGGTGCTGCTGTTTGATCCCGTCTCCTCCAGACACATCAAAACCTTAACGGAGGCCCACGAGGACTGCGTCAACAACATAAGGTGCGTTTCTTTTCATCACCTTCATCCTTAGAAGTCCACTGCTGTTTGAATGACATTCGAGAGTCCGCTTACGAGCACCGAACGTGAATCATTTTCCTCACTTATATCGAGGTGATATAATATATTATATTAGGCGATTGCGTCTTTCGCGCAGCTGCCCAAAAGTCTGTGGAACGGACTCCCCGATCATCTGACGGCGCCACAGACATTAGACTGTTTTAAAAAAGGACTAAAAACATATGTTTTTAGAAAAGCTTTTACATAGTTTGCCTATTTTAATGCATATTTAATGTCTTTGGTTCGCTGTTGTGTTAGTTTGTCTTTGGTCGTTTCCACCTCCATTGCTCTTACTTATTTTGGATGTTCTTATTGTGTTATTGTGACACTTGCTGTTAACTTTTATTCTTTTATTGTAACTGTTGCACTTTGAGATCATTCATTTGATGTAAAGTGCGTTATAAATTACATTTATTATTATTATATGCCTCACTTATGAGAAAAGAGGGCACCCAAACCAAACACACACTTTCAAAGTTGGTTTTTTATGATGTTATGAAGAAAAAACCTCCTTTCTCACCGACATACCAGCTCTGACCTTCGTCGAGCAAGGTGAGAGATGACAACTCTGGACAGGAGAGGCCTACATGGAGCCCCAGAAACATTATGAATATATTTTTTTTTTTTTAACTCGCTTGTTTGCCTTAAAAAGAGTACCTACACACATTTACTGGTACACAAAATGAAACCAAGATCTAAGATGATTTTTATATATATCACTATATTGACAGTTACTATGGTACCAATTATGTCATTGGATGCTCATATCACCTTGTACTTCGGTACGTGACAAAAATAAAATGAAAAAAAAAAACTGACCAGTCCAGGTTGTACCCCGCCTCTCACCCGAAGACAGCTGGGATAGGCTTCAGCACCCCCGCGACCCTCGTGAGGGAAAAGCGGTAGAAAATGAATGAATTAATAAAAAAAAAACTTAAACTATATTATGGAAAGCAGGAAGTGAACAAATGTAACAGTTACTGATTGCAAAAGTACCAAATGGAGGGGTAGGATTTAATAAGCTTTGCTTCTTCCTACTCCTTTTGGACATGTGGAACTGGGAACTGATTATGGGATGCACTCAATTGTAATCCGATGCATGTTCAAATGAAATTAAACCATTACCATTTTTCATAACGCAAAAATGAGACCTCCTGTCAATCATGCCATCTCTCTGTCTCTGCGATGAGAGGCGGGGCCGCTAGCATACACACTGCAGAAGAGTGTTAGCTCATGAAGAGCAATACAAGGTACAGTAGAAGTCAGGAGAGGGGGGGGGGGATGCTAGCATAGCCAAATGCCGCAGCCCCAGTGTAGGAATACCTCAGCCTCAAACCAAAGCAGCAAAGTGAGGCCATCAACACAGACAAGCCGGTATTTGTTCGAGTAGTGGCAACAAAAAAAATACTACAACTCCTCTAAAAGGCAGCACGGTATCTATAAAGGAATGTGACAAACACGTGTGCGTTCGATCCCTCGGCAGGTTCCTGGACAACCGTCTGTTTGCCACCTGCTCCGACGACACCACCATCGCCTTGTGGGACCTAAGGAAGCTCAACTCCAAGGTGTGCTCGCTCCACGGCCACGCCAGCTGGGTGAAGAACATCGAGTACGACACCAACACGCGTCTCCTCGTCACCTCCGGCTTTGACGGCAACGTCATCACGTGGGATACTAACAGGTACAAAATACTAACAGTTGCATTCTTGACACATTTGCATGGAATTGTGATCGATGCTGGAGGAGAGAGGAATAACTCAGTTAGAACTTTTTACCCCAAAGAAGGTCGAGTCTGCAGAAGGTCGAGTCTGCAGCGGCATCCGCTGCTTGTTGAGAAAAACCATACTGGTTTCCTACATAATATTTTCCATCAAGCACTAAGACTTTGGGCTTTGTTCAGCGGTCTTTGAACGCACCACATTTATGTGCGATGAGACACAAAAGTGAAACCCGTCCACTTCGGAGTTCAAACATGATGGCTTCTCTAATGCACTTTTTAAAAAAGTCATGAATTAATAAATCACGCTGTTTTGTGGTCGACTATGGACTATAATTAGTCAAAAAAATATTTTTATATTTTTATATTTTTATATTTTTATATTTTTATATTTTTATATTTTTATATTTTTATATTTTTATATTTTTATATTTTTATATTTTTATATTTTTATATTTTTATATTTTTATATTTTTATATTTTTATATTTTTATATTTTTATATTTTTATATTTTTATATTTTTATATAATATATTATAATATTATTATTAGTATTCTTGGCTTAAATTGAGCATTTTTATTAAAAAAAAGGGCTAAATCAAATAAAATACAAATACAGTCCTGGTTATGGTGGTTAATATGGTTCATAAATTGAATATTTGGAGCACAGAAAACCTATTTATGATTTTTTAAATATATTTTCTAACATTATTAGAGCCTTCTAGACAGGAACTAAAACCCTTATGGTAGGGGTGGGCAAATATTTGGACTCGTGGGCCGCATTGAGTTATCACGCACATACTATTTTATGCTTATAATTTTCCTTGAACTATTTGTCTAATTTTATCAGTTTTATTGTTTTTTTTTTTTTTTACTAAATAAGACATCCGACTGGCAAGTCATGTTGCCAGTTTGTATGTTAAAAGTTGAAATACTTAGAAAGCAACTGGCGGGCCGGATTCAAACACTTGGTGGGCCGCATGTGGCCCCCGGGCCGTAGTTTGCCCACCCCTGCCCTAATGGTCACCTATACACTCACATTATTCATTGTTTACATCACATTGCGCAACTCTTACGCTGCAGGAACTCGAGACGGCCGCTAGCGAGCTAGCCAGTTAGCCTCAAATGTATTGCTTTTAAACTTAAGAAGCCAAAAAACGCACCACTTCCACACAGAATGAGAGGAGACATGCCATGGCTGTATCCATGACTTCATGCAGTGTTATGGCAATGTGATGTCAGGTAATTTCTCAGTGTTTTGTGTCATTTCTGCCGCCTAGTGACCAGAACGGTGCCTATCACGGAGCTCAGAGATGAGTGAGACAAGTCAAGCGTTTCAGCGCAAATCCGGTCTATATCGATATGAATCTACTCGGGATGCTCGGAATTTGACAAAAGTCTCGGAATCACTGAGTCAACACGCATTTCTGGTACAGATACACCGAGGACGGCTGCCCCCACAAGAAGTTCTTCCACACCAGATACCTGATGAGGATGCGTCTGACGCCAGACTGCACCAAGATGCTGATCTCCACATCTTCTGGCTACCTGCTCATCCTCCACGACCTGGACCTCACCCAGAGTCTGGAGGTGGGCAGCTACCGTATGCTGCGAGCCAGGCGCACCCCCCTCACTTCAGGTCAGCCCTCCTCCTCCATCCATTACTTTCACTTGTTTTTTTTGGGGCGGGGTCAATAAGTTAAAAATGTGTCAAATGTTTAGATGGAGGTGCATTAGCGTCCAGGGCAGCTGGACCTCGCCAGGGAAATGACTCCAGTAAGCTCCACCCCCACAGAGAAGGTAAGTTGCTCAATTTTTAACTTATGTGACTGCTTTGTTGTCTTTTCCTCCACATGTCATTTTTTGGTCACTAAAAGTACACACATCATTGTCATTATATACTTGTGTAGTAATAGTACATTTCTATGAAGTAGGAATGGAATGTTTCTAGAAAACCTGTTTACAGTCTTGTAAATACAGTTTTTAACAATCAGTCATAATCATACAATCATAACATACAATCATAACCATGATTGTATGGTCATATCACCTTGTACTTTAATACGAGGTGCATTATTTAAAAAAAAAAATAAAAAAACATTAAAAAAAACCTTAAACTGTATTATGAAAAGCAGGAAGTGAACAAATTAGTGATTGTAAAAGTTCCAGATGGAGGGGTAGGATTTAATAAGCTTTGCTTCTTCCTACTCCTTTTGGACATGTGGAACTGGGAACTGATTATGGGATGCACTCAATTGGAATCTGATGCAAGTTCAAATGAAATTAAACCATTACCATTTCTATTTCAAATAGTATCAAGTAGTATCAAATAGTACCATGGTGTCCTGGCTCTGTATTGACTTTGTAGTAACACCCCCCCCCTTTCGGTACGGGACAAAAAAAAACTGTATTATGGAAAGCAGGAAGTGAACAAATGTAACAGTTAGTGATTGTAAAAGTACCAGATGGAGGGGTAGGATTTAATAAGCTTTGCTTCTTCCTACTCCTTTTGGACATGTGGAACTGGGAACTGATTATGGGATGCACTCAATTGTAATCTGAAGCATGTTCAAATGCTTGGCTAAAGTGACCTCACCCTTTGGAGTTATTGCGCCACCTGTTGCTGTGCCATGCACGTGTCAGCCATTTTAACGTGGACATATGTGTTCACCGACACCAATGTAGTGGCTTTGGATGCTTCACGTAGCCGTAGTAAGTCCGAATGCTCTCTCAGTGACACGAGTCATGTTCCTGCAGGCATTTCTCCCAGGAACAGCCTGGAGGTCCTGACTCCGGAGATACCCGGGGAGCGGGACAGAGGCAACTGCATCACGTCCCTACAGCTCCATCCCAAAGGCTGGGCCACCCTCATCCGATGCTCCAGCAACATGGACGACCAGGAGGTGAGCGTTTAGGATATCGGATATCAGATATCAGATCAGGAGCGCGCCAGGACGACAAGAACGTTAGCAACACTAGCGTAGCTGTGTTAGCTACAGTGCTAACATTACACTCACATACGTAAATGACCGTAATTAAATACAGGAAGTAAATGAAATGAAAGCTCAGGATAATTAATAAGGGCTTGATGACCTGACAATCAATATTCTTTATCCTTAATGATGGTTCCAGCAGTCAAACTGTTCGGGCCACCACTTCTGTAGTGATGGTCTTTTGGCCCCAGGTGGGTGGTGTCTACCTGGGAAGGAGCTTTTCTTCACGATGTCATGAAAAGCCCCAATTTGTATCCCACTTCTCTGAAAAGTGGGATAAACTGTAGACTCTAATGTTACTCTTAAAATATCCTCGGAGATCAGAAATTCCCTAAAAGTAGTAGTAGAAGTAGTAGTTGTAGTAGTATTCCAAAAGGCATCCGTCTTTCGTGTGTGCAGTGGACGTGCGTGTACGAGTTCCAGGAGGGGGCACCCACCCGCCCGCTGGTGTCCCCCCGCTGCTCCCTGCGTCTCACCCACTACATCGAGGAAGCCAACGTGGGGCGGGGCTACATCAAGGAGCTCTGCTTCAGTCCCGACGGCCGCCTCATCTGCTCGCCGTACGGCTACGGCGTCCGCCTGCTGGCCTTCGACGAGCGCTGCGGCGAGCTGGCCGACTGCCTGCCCGTGCAGACCAGCTGCCTGCGGGAGGTGCGCTCCATCTACTCCCACAGCGACGTGGTCCTCACCACCAAGTTCTCGCCCACGCACTGCCAGCTGGCGTCGGGCTGCCTCAGCGGCCGGGTGGCGCTCTACCAGCCCAAGTTCTAGGGGCGGGGCAAAAGAATCACGCAGCTGATTGGCTCATCTATGCACATATCCATGTGTACACACCCCCTCCTGCGGGGACGGCATTTGTTTTAAAGTGCTCTGGCAGCGCCATGAGGGACATTGAATTCAAGGGTCCCCGAGGACGTGACCGGGGGGGCCTAAAGCCTGTGGATGCCCCCCCGTTGGTTGCTGCGTCACTTTCACTCTGAAGATGAACAGTAACGTTCTCCCGTTTGGGCCAACCCCTCATTTGGACCCCCCCCAGATCAAGTCATTTCACCGCCATATTAGCGCATGATGCATTCACTTGTCGCACGGGGGTGGCGCGGACCTCGTTCAGGCCGCTTCTAGCGGCGGTTAACCAATACAGTGACATGGAAATGGGTGGCGTTCAGTGACAATTGGAAAATTTTTAATCAATACGACACTCCCATTTGATGCAAAATCCGCAAAACCGCACACGCGTGTCAAGTACATGTTGCACGGTCGCTTGTTGACGGTGCTTTTCCAAGATTCCCTCAAATGGTGCAAAAAGATGCATTTGAACTATGCATACCGTCCTTAGTAATCATACCCTTGTTTGTTATTATTCAGCAAACTCTATTGCAGTTCATATGAATATAGTTATGATATTTCCTGAAGGCCACCCCTGAAAGGCAAGTGAGGCAAAACGTGTTTATTTTATAATAGTTACATATTTGTATCTTCTGCTGGAGCGTTAGTATGATGCTAATGATGATGATGATGTTGTTGTAGTTCCCAATGTAGCCACAGGAGGCTTCACACTGAAAGAAGTCTTATCCTGATTAAATTCTCTGGGAGAATTGAATGTTTTCCCCCACTGGCCTTCCAGGGCTTTCCTTCTAAGTTGATGTGGCCTAAATATTAATAATAATAATAACAGTCATTGCATCACCGTTAAGTTTTGGAATTGTAGTTGAACTAAACATAATTGAACCGAAATCAGTTGTTTATTATGGACAAAGTTGCGGATATGAAGCTTAACTGCCTTTTTTGTTATGCTTTTGTCTCATAGAGAAGTGTCTTAATATTTTCACTTGGCGTTTAACTACCAACCTGTTTTCTTTTTTTTTTTTTTTTTTTTTAAGAAAAGAAAAATGTGTTCTGCGCTTTTCTGTGTGTTATGAATTATTTTAAGTGTGTGTACACACACTATTTGCATCCTGGGCGGGGTTGGGGGTGGGGAAAAATGACTTTCCACATCAACTAATCCCAGCTGTGAAACTAGAAAAAAAGGTACTTGCCCCCACTCGAAAATAAAAAGCTTTTTTTGCACCGTGGCTTCAAAGGTTTGTTTGTACCTTTTGGCCACTAGGTGGCAGCAACATAGATTACTCCATTTCCAACAATATTTGTCATGATTATTATCCGAGTCATGTGATCCTGTTGGACTAACAGAGTTCTACATCAGACCAGCTGATACTTGCATTGAAATGAAACATTCCACATCCGCCAAGATGTTTTCAAATGGTTTAGCGTCATTGTTCCAAAGTAGGAATGTTTGGATTCATGTGAGTTTGGATGTGCTGATTGAAATAAAACAAATAAGCGACAATAGGAACATTGCTAGCATGTGAAAGCCAAGGTCAGGATCAAAATTCCTAAATTAAAATGGAAAGTTTTCATTCATTTTCTACCGCTTATGCTCACGAGGGTCGCAGGGGTGCTGGAGCCTATCCCAGCTGTCTTGGGGCGAGAGGCGGGGTCCACTTCTGGACTCGTGGCCAGCCAATCACAGGGCACATATAGACAAACAACCATTCACACTCACATTCATACCTATGGACAATTTGGAGTGGCTAATTAACTTAGCATGTTTTTGGAATGTGGGAGGAAACCGGAGTACCCGGAGAAAACCCACGCATGCACGGGGAGAACATGCAAACTCCACACAGAGATGGCCATGGGTGGAATTGAATCCGGGTCTCCAAGCTGTGAGGTCTGCGTGCTAACCACTCTCCACCGTGCAGCCCGGAAAGTTTTCTATTTTTAGTTCATCCAACACAAGCCATTGAGTTCCAGTTCAAGAGCTTGTATTGCAAACGTGCTTATTAATGCAGAGTTATGACACTGGGAAGTATTAATATTTGTTATTGTTATTGTACTGATCCATAACTAATAGTTAGGTTAGGTCTTGTATTGGCGCCCATGGGGTTCTGCAGGTGATAATGTGTTTATAAAGGTAGTATTGATTTTTAATGAGGTGAAGAGACCCTGTGATTGCCCCCCTTTTAGTAATTTCACAGGCTCATAGCTTCAAACAAAATCCCGGTCCGGTCCACCTCATAATCTTCCAGGGGATCGAGCCTTCCTCCCCTGCTCCCGCTGCATCCGCTGGCCCTCCCGACGCCGGTTGATGGCCTTTGTGCTGGCACGGAGTTTCCGCAGTCTGAGCGCTCGCAGGCGCAGCTGCAGGTCCTGCGGGATCTTCCCCCCCTTGGCTCGAATCTCCTTCAGCCTCTGGACGGGGGTCTGGGTCAGGCTGAAGTCGCAGACGGTAGCGCGGGGCTCCATCCCCACGTGGCAGTGACGCATGGATGGGAAGTAGCCCTCGGCCCAAACCACCACCTTGTACTCGCCCGGGTTCAGGAGGCGCCAGTAGTCCCCGTCTGCGGCTGTAGGCGACATCATTATAAGGGTGTGTCTGGAATCCGAGACGAGATTTGAAACAAACACTACCTGATCTGATGTCATGTCCGTGGTCCTCCACCTTGATCACGGCATCGACTATTCCTTTTTTGGTCTCCTTGTCCCTCACCACCCCTTTGATCCCTCGGTGGACCTGGGAGAAGACCACAGGAGCTGGGAGACCTCCAAGCGTAAACCCTTTCACACAGAACCCAGCTCGGTGCACTCCTTGGCGTCCACAATGTCGTGATCGGGGTCCTAAAGGGTGGTCCTAAACACGGTGTTGACCCCCCCCCCCCCCATCTTCTTCTTACCTGCTCCATGTAGATGATCAGAGATTCCTTGTTGTTCTCCCACTCCATGGGAAGCTCGCTGGCGTGAGGGAACTTGTCGCAGGACAGTTCCACCGTCACCTCGAAGCAGTTGGTGTGCATGTAACTGAAATCATTCATACCTGCGGCACAATTACCGCAATTATTAGAGCCCTCTAGACATGAAATAGCACCCCTATAGTCGCCTTTACACTCTTATTACTCAATATATTAGATATAATCATAGAAAATGAGCCATTTAAGACTTAAATAGGACTCGTGCTCGTGTTTGTTTCAAGAAATGTCTTCAGGACGAGTGGACAGGAAATGATGTCAGGGCTTCAGAGTTCCGTTTTAGCGGGAGTACAGCCATAACAGTAGCCTGTGTTACTATATTTTATACATCATTTATACAATAATAATAATCAGTCGCTACTTTGTGGTCGAGTGGTTAGCGCGCAGACCTCACAGCTAGGAGACCCGGGTTCAATTCCTCCATGCGTGGGTTTTCTCCGTGTACTCCGTTTTTTTCCCACATTAAAAAAAAACATGCTAGGTTAATTAGCGACTCCAAATTGTCCATAGGTATGAATGTGAGTGTGAATGGTTGTTTGTCTATATGTGCCCTGTGATTGGCTGGCCACCAGTCCAGCGCCTGAAGACAGCTGGGATAGGCTCCAGCACCCCTGCGACCCTCATGAGGATTAGAGGTAGAAAATGAATGAATGAATGAATATTAATATGAGGCTGCACGGTGGTCGAGTGGCTAGCACGCAGGCCTCGCAGCTGGGACACCTGAGTTCAATTCCACCAATTGCATGTTCTCCCTGTTCATGCGTGGGTTTTCTCCGGGTACTCCGGTTTCCTCCCACATTCCAAAAACATGCTAGGTTAATTAGCCACTCCAAATTGTCCATAGGTATGAATGTGAGTGTGAATGGTTGTTTGTCTATATGTGCCCTGTGATTGGCTGGCCACCAGTCCAGCGCCTGAAGACAGCTGGGATAGGCTCCAGCACCCACGCGACTCTCGTGAGGATAAGCGGTAGAAAATGAATGAATGAATGAATGAGTCGCCACATTGCGCTTTGACTTTTGTTTCATGTCTCGTTTCGAGATTGCTATGATATGCTGTGATTCCAGTCAGACTCACTTCCGGGGACGGTGTGCCAGGCGCCGCCATTGATGATGTTGTTGTACGCCTGGAAGTCCTCGTAGTGGCAGATGCGGCGCTCGGGGTTGGCCATGGCGAGGTTGGTGGAGGCGTAGACGGTGGAAAGCCAACGGAAGAAGGCGTTGTCGGTGGTGGGCGTGTTCTCCTTGGGCGCCCAGCCCCGGGTGCCGTCGTAGGGGTACGTCACCACCAGCTCGCCGCCGTGCAGGTTGGCGCTCAACACAAAGGGAATGTCCTGCATCCAGCTGATGACGGCACGCGTCTCTGGAGCAACCTGGGAGACGGACACGGTGACGACGTCGTTCACGGAGAAGAAGCTACTTGCTTTGTCCTTACGAGAGCATCCTCTTTGGTGTAGTATTCCGGGATGGGAATGTAGTGGTTGGGCACTTTGGATGGGTCATCCGCCTCCTCTTGAGCGTCCCACATGATGTTGTTGAGGTCTGGGAAGTTGTGGTTCAGGTCTATTCCTTCAAAAGTGTATCGTCCCTCACCCCAGCCGGCTAGTTCGGAACCCTGAGGAACACCATCGTGTCAGGGTGAGGTTTTCCGGCACCAACTGGAAGCAGCCTACCTTCTTGTAAGCCACTTCGTATCCGTCAGGGTTCATCGACGGGAGAAGGTGGATCCGAGTCTCGGTGACGAGCCGGACGATGCGTTGGTTGCCTTTCTTGTACTCGCGGCAAATGTACTGCATGAGGTTGAGCACCAGCTCGCGACCCAGGACCTCATTTCCGTGCATCCCGGCCACGTAGCGGAACTCGGGCTCACCTGAGAAGAAGAGTGGAATAAGGACGTGGAATAAGGACATCAGATTAAGGATTCTCTCCAGGTTGCTCCTCACCAAGTTCATGCTTCCCGGGATTATCGGAGATCTCCATGACGTAGAGTTTGAGGCCCATGTAGCTCTTCCCGATGGTGTAGATACGCGTGATGTCAGGACACTCCTCAGACACCATCTTCATCAACTTTTAGGACGGATCGAAACAGGATGGGTTAGTCTCTGAGATGAATCTCCGGGATTTGACATTATACCTTTCTCATCTCTTTGTAGTTGTGGTGTCTGAAATCCAGAGCATCCTTTGGTTCGGTGTCTTTGGCGGAATGTGGCTCTGCAATAAAAACGTCAACGCTCCAGACATTTAGCTCTTATTTGTTGTTCCGCTTCTTCTTAGTCTTTACCGTCGACGCGGCATCCGAGAATCTCAGCTCGGAGGCAGATGTCGCCTTCATGGAACCAGCTTTGTGGATTGATGCGTATGTAACGCGCAACAATGGGGACGGGTAGGACCCCGAGAACCGGACTCTCTGGATCCTTGTTGCCTTCAAATATCTGCAACCACAACAACGTGACACCCCCTTTTGGGAAATAATATTTGCATGCCCGAGCGTTTTATGATGACATATCACTGTGGAAAGAAGCTTGGATATACTTAGAGTAGTCAGTGTACAGCTTATGCTTGGTGAAATGGAAAAACAAAGCCTTGCCGCTTCTTGCGTCCCATTCATGCAGCTTTTCCAGCTAATGGAGTCGTTGCTCAGCTGGACTTTGTAGGTCTCCACCCAGTCTTGCCTACAAGAGACACCAAAGAACCACACAGCTGATTTAATGATACCCAAAGAACAACAAGAACCCGCCCCCCCTTCCAAAGTCTCTGATCCTGACGCTACCTGACCTCCAGATGGTGTTGCGGCCCTGCAGGATGACGGCGGTGAAGCGAGTGAGGTGCAGGGCGTCCACCTCCAGCCACTGGTGTCGGTCTTTGTAGTCGGCACACCAAGCGCCGTCATACAGATCCCCGTCCTCGATGCCGGACTGGGATGAGCAGCACACACAGAAATGCTTGGGTCAGATTCTGCAGGAGCTGTGAGCCCCTTTCACGCAACAGATAGAAATAGGAAACACTACATCACTAATTATTATTATTTTTATATTATAATATTATATAATATAATTATAATGAGTGTTATTATTATATAATAATAATAATTATTATTAAATTAAGGAGGTAATGTCTTAAGATATTAAGATATTATTATACAATATTAATAATTATTATATATACATTATTTGTATATAATAATAATTATTATTAATATTGTATAATAACAATAATTATTATTAATAATATTGTATAATACGTTTATATTATTATTATACAATATTGATAGTAATATTGTTATATATTATTTTTATATAATAATTATTAATATTGTATAATAATAATAATAACAATGATTATTATTATTATATTATAATATTATATAATATAATCATAATGAGTGTTATTATTATATATTAATTTTTATTATTATTAAAATTAAGGAGATAATGTCTTAAGATATTATTATACAATATGAATGATAATTATATACAGTGAAGAAAATAAGTATTTGAACACCCTGCTATTTTGCTATTTCTCCCACTTAGAAATCATGGAGGGGTCTGAAATTTTCATCGTAGGTGCATGTCCACTGTGAGAGAGATAAACTAAAAAGAAAAATCCAGAAATCACAATGCATGATTTTTTAACAATTTATTTGTGTGATACAGCTGCAAATAAGTATTTGAACACCTGTGTATCATCTAGAATTCTGACCCTGAAAGACCTGTTAGTCTGCCCATTAGAAGTCCACCTGCACTCCATGTATCATCCTGAATCAGATGCACCTGTTTGAGGTCGTTAGCTGCATAAAGACACCTGTCCACCCCATACAATCAGTAAGACTTTAACTTGTAACATGGCGAAGACCAAAGAGCTGTCCAAAGACACCAGAGACAAAATTGTACACCTCCACAAGGCTGGAAAGGGCTACGGAGCAATTACCAAGCAGCTTGGTGAAAAAAGGTCCACTGTTGGAGCTATCATTAGAAAATGGAAGAAGCTAAACATGACGGTCAATCTCAATCGGAGTGGAGCCCCATGCAAGATATCACCTCGTGGGGTCTCAATGATTCTAAGAAAGGTGAGGAATCAGCCCAGAACTACACGACAGGACTTGGTCAATGACCTGAAAAGAGCTGGGACCACCGTTTCCAAGGTTACTGTAGGTAATACACTAAGACGTCATGATGTGAAATCATGCATGGCACGAAAGGTTCCCCTGCTTAAACCAGCACATGTCAAGGCCCGTCTTAAGTTTGCATATGACCATTTGGATGATACAGAGGAGTCATGGGAGAAAGTTTTATGGTCAGATGAGACCAAAATAGAACTTTTTGGTCATAATTCCAATAAGCGTGTTTGGAGGAAGAAGAATGAAGAGTACAATCCGAAGAACACCATCCCTACTGTGAAGCATGGGGGTGGTAGCATCATGCTTTGGGGGTGTTTTTCTGCACATGGGACAGGACGAGTGCACTGCATTAAAGAGAGGATGACTGGGGCCGTGTATTGTGAGATTTTGGGGAACAACCTCCTTCCCTCTGTCAGAGCATTGAAGATGGGTCGTGGCTGGGTCTTCCAACACGACAACGACCCGAAGCACACAGCCAGGAAAACCAAGGAGTGGCTCCGTAAGAAGCATATCAAGGTTCTAGCATGGCCCAGCCAGTCTCCAGACCTGAACCCAATCGAAAATCTTTGGAGGGAGCTCAAACTCCGTGTTTCTCAGCGACAGCCCAGAAACCTGACTGATCTAGAGAAGATCTGTGTGGAGGAGTGGGCCAAGATCCCTCCTGCAGTGTGTGCAAACCTGGTGAAAAACTACAGGAAACGTTTGACCTCTGTAATAGCAAACAAAGGCTACTGTACCAAATATTAACATTCATTTTCTCAGGTGTTCAAATACTTATTAGCAGCTGTATCACACAAATAAATTGTTAAAAAAATCATGCATTGTGATTTCTGGATTTTTCTTTTTAGTTTATCTCTCTCACAGTGGACATGCACCTACGATGAAAATTTCAGACCCCTCCATGATTTCTAAGTGGGAGAAATAGCAAAATAGCAGGGTGTTCAAATACTTATTTTCTTCACTGTATCTATTATTATTTCTATACATAATAATTATAATAATTATTATTCATATTTTATAACAATGATTATTATTAATATTATTTATAATACATTGATATTATTATTATTATACAATATTAATATTATTGTTATATTATTATTAATATATTATATATTACTTTTATATAATAGTAATTATTATGATTAATATTGTATAATAATAACAATGATTATTATTATTGTATAATAATAATATCCTAAGACATTATCTCCTTAATTTTAATAATAATAATTATTATAATTATATTATAATAACACTCATGATTATATAATTATTATTATTTAATAATAACACTCATTATGATTATATAATATATAATAATAATTATTATTAATATTCAGGATTGAAATGAAAGCAGGGGGATAAAGGAAGGCCAAACTTTTAATCTGTGGTGTTCACTCAAGACATAATTAATTCTCATACTTTTCATAACTGCATTGAAGGCTGGCATGATGACCAGAAAGCTACATTCCAATCATAAACTGTATAAGGGTCCTAAAATATACTAATATAATATTTTCCTAAAATAACACTCAATATGTTTTTACTTAGGCCTATAATAAGAAAAAAGTGCAATAAAAAGTGCAATAAATATTTTACCATAAAATAATTAAAAAAATAATATTTGCAAAAATGAATCATATTTTTAATGAGCTCTCATGGCCCACCTGCAGTACCACCACGGCCCACCAGGGGGCCGCGGCCCACACTTTGGGAATCACTGCACTATATGATCCAGGAGGTGTGTCTGAAGCATGGCCTTAAAAACCTGAAGATCCTCCGATGGACTCTTCCCTAAACGGGTGTCATAATATTGACGAGCCCCTCCCACTTGGCTGTGCCCCCACTTGGCTGTGCCTCTGTTGTGTAATACTTTGATGGAGACTTAACTGCTTTCAGACGCACTCCCGACTTATTTGGTAGCGTAAGTCAAATTACACGAAATGTTCCGAAACGTCCCCACCTGGATGTTCAGTCTGCCCCTGTGAGGACCCAGACCGAACCTCTGGAAAGAGGAAGCTTGAATTTGGGTGTCATCCACCTTCAGGGACTCCAGGCCCAATGGAGGACAGCCTAGAAGCAGAAAAGACACATAAAGGTCACGGAAGGACATCAAATGTTTTTATTTGAATGTGTTGTGTATAAGCCTGTCAAGTCCTTTCCTCGGGTTCTCGCTATTGGCTGGTGGTCCCGGAACATCCTGACCCACTGCATGAACCACTGAAGGGTTAAGAAAGTTCTCTTTCTGCTTCTTCTGAGTAAGCAAACTACCGTAATCTGAGATCTTGGTCTGTCAGCAATGCGGGAAATATGGATAATCGTGGTGGGTCAGTTCAGTGGGAGTTTAGAGGCCCACTCCTCCTCACGGAGGAGGGCGGTGGGGGCTCAAGGAGGAAATGTGGGCCGCAGATAAGTGAGTCCCGGGAGGCTTTGCATGTAACATGAGAGTCGGAGACTGTAAAATCAAAGCTCCAGCTGCAGGGAATTCCACGGCTTGGGCAACCAGCAACACGCAACACTCCCACAGCCGTGGATCACACAGTGGCGTGTTGTTGTGTTGTGTAGCACGGAACATGGCATAAATCACATGCTTGTTTTAAGTCTACACGGATGAAAAAAAACATGCAAAGGGTGAAGAAAGGCTTTTGAGGCCAAACCACAAACTTGGGGGAATTCAGCAAACATCTGGCAACAAGGCGGAAATAAATGCTGAGTGTACATACGTATATTATCCTTATGAACACAAACAGTAATCCGTAGGGCATCGTTTTCCCTGACATGCACTCTTCTATTGTGGAGTTGCATCATCGCCTCTTTGTGCCTCTTACGCCGTAAAACATGTTTTAATATGTCGTTTTTTTTGTTTTTGTTTTTTTTAAATAATAATATGTTGTTTTTGAGCCAGCGGTTGGTTAGTAGCAAACAAGTTAACAAGTAACATTATTTTCGTAACATTTATTTTTGCACAATTATAACGTATTTCAACATTTTGGGGCATATTTTTGTACAATTACAACTTAATTCTTGGACTAATATTTTTATGACTCCATTCTCCTAAAATTAGCTTGCAAGCTAGTGAGCTAACGACCTAGCAAACTAACCACTTCACCCCAAATTGATTTCTTATACGTACACTTGAGAAGCCAAACACCTACCACTTCCACACTGAATGGGAGTGTCAAGCTCAATTATTAGCTTATGGTACTCTGTGACTTGAGTATCATGCGGCTACTACACTGGTCAAGTCATAATACATTGACTTACCTTGTAAGATTATGACTTTATTCTTCAAATATGAAGTGTTTTATCAGAATATTACGAGTTCTTAGGCCAAGGCTGTCATGGCTACAAAAAGGGAGCACCCACTCCATGCTGTCTTTTCCTTCCTGTCATTCAAGTCCTTTTTGGATACATACATGACATATAGACATACTATGATCCATGATCTATGATCCATGATCCATGATCATAAGTAAACGTGATGTTCTCCAGTGCTCTAATTGACTCGTCCTACCTAGTTCAGTCGCACTCACATCATCTTCATCCTCCTCCTTCTCGATGACTTTGTGCGTGACTCTGCCGGGAGGTGTCGTCGGCCCCCGGCGTCCCTCAGACGTGAAGTTGAGGGACGGTGTGGCGGTGGTCGCATCGCTCGTCACCAGGAAGCCTCCCAGGAGGATGAGAGCCAGAGCTAGCAGTGACTTTTCCATCCCGGTTTTTGTTTGCTGCAGCAGTGTGGAGGGAGGAAAGCTTTATGCTGAGATGGGGGAGGGGCGGGGTGAGGGGGGGACCTCCATTCCTCCCCATTCCCAACCCCGCCTCCTCCATCGCTATGCTCCCGCCAACATTTGCAACTTTAGAGGACAATGTTGGTTTTGTTTTCTGTGCACATTGGAGGAACCAATGAGAAGCTAATGACTAAAGCACATACACTTAGAGTAGTTACTGAGGAACCAATGAGAAGCTAATGACTAAAGCACATACACTTAGAGTAGTTACTGAGGAACCAATGAGAAGCTAATGACTAAAGCACATACATTTAGAGTAGTTACTGAGGAATCAATGGCAAACTAATGACTAAAGCACATACATTTAGAGTACTTACCGAGGAACCAATGAGAAGCTAATGACTAAAGCACATACGTTTAGAGTAGTTACTGAGGAACCAATGACAAACTAATAACTAAAGCACATACATCTAGAGTAGTTACTGAGGAACCAATGACAAGACAATGACTAAAGCACATACACTTAGAGTAGTTACTGAGGAACCAATGAGAAGCTAATGATCAAAGCACATACACTTAGAGTAGTTACTGAGGAACCAATGAGAAGGTAATGACCAAAGCACATACATTTAGAGTAGTTACTGAGGAACCAATGTCAAACTAATGATT
Source organism: Doryrhamphus excisus (assembly GCF_030265055.1). NCBI lineage: Eukaryota > Metazoa > Chordata > Actinopteri > Syngnathiformes > Syngnathidae > Doryrhamphus > Doryrhamphus excisus. The sequence goes on from NC_080472.1 coordinate 11,841,774, forward strand.
AAAGCACATACATTTAGAGTAGTTACTGAGGAACCAATGAGAAGCTAGCGACTAAAGCACATACATTTAGAGTAGTTACTGAGGAACCAAGGAGAAACTAATGACTAACAAACATTGATCTAGAGTAGTTACTGAAGAACCAATGACAAACTAATGACTAATGCACACACATTTAGAGTAGTTACTGAGGAACCAATGAGAAGCTAATGAGTAACCCACATACATTTAGAGTAGTTACTGAGGAACCAATGAGAAGCTAATGACTAACACACATACATCTAGAGTAGTTACTGAGGAACCAATGAGAAACGAATGACTAAAGCACACACATTTAGAGTAGTTACTGAGGAACCAATGACAAGCTAGTGACTAAAACACATACACTTAAGAGTAGTTACTGAGGAACCAATGACAAGCAAATGACTAAAGCACATACATTTAGAGTAGTTACTGAGGAACCAATGAGAAGCTACTAACTAAAGCACATACATCTAGAGTAGTTACCAAGGAACCAATGAAGAACTTCTCAGTAGTAGTTTGGGTTAGGTAGGTTCGTTCCTCAGTTATTACTGTAATTTTTATAGTAAAGTGTTACCCAAAGTTGTAGTAGTTAAAGGAGAAGTTCACTTTACTATTCACCATTTTATGGAGATTTTTTTCTGCTAATTGTAAAATCCAACACAGATAACCACGTTGCCTTTAAGGCACTCCTCCTCCATGCACTCGTGAGTCATTCACTGCTTTTCTTTTTCTTTCATCAGCATTTTCATTGCTGCTTTGTTTTTTTTTTCCCACAAACCAATTTCCATCAGATTTGGATTTCATGAGACAGGATGCTGCGGATGGACAGGATGTTGGATTTTCTTAATCATTCACCCGATCCCTCACTTTTCCCCCCGGAATGTTTTATTGCTGTTCTTGTTGTCTGTTGGATTGTTGTGCTGCCAACATTTCTCCAGAATCTGAGCTCTGAGCCCTTTTCCTGAGAAAAATACAAAACAAATGGAGATTAGTTCAATTCCAGAGTCGAAAGCAAGGGCAGATAACAGGAAGAAAGGTTAGGTAAGATATGTATGATGCCTACTGTGAGATGTTTATCTCACAGAATGAAGAATGATAGATTAAAACAAGTTTGTATATGGCAATATATTTCAAAAGGGTGATTATCTCTGCTTTTTTCCGAAATCTGATTGGCTCCTGTGGCTATGACTATACAGAAAGTGGGCATATTGTTGTTATTTTACCAAGCAATTACAGTAAAAATTACAGTAAAAAAAATCTTTATTTTATTGACAAAATCAAATAATTTGCTTATTTGACTATGGTGTATATAGGAAAGGGGCTTTTTTCAACCATAGTAGTGAAAAAATATATATTTTATTTAAAAACAAAATTCAAGAATCCCAAATTTCTGATTGGCTCATTTGGCTATGACGTATTCAGGAAGTGGCCACGCAAGCAACCGGAACCATAACATGGCTATCTAGCTACTCTTCCTTCTATCGTCTCTTATGTCACATTTAAGTATCGGGTCACATTTATCGTGTTTTTAGTTTTACCATCAGATGTTAATAATGTAAAAGATTTCACGTACCGAGTTTTAAAACATGTCGCTAGCCGCCGTTCAAGCTAACCAGCTAGCTTGCGTGTGGCTGCTGTCCGATGATGATTCGTGTCACTCTGCAACGTAAGTTTCCTTTTAAACACAACTATTTCAGTACCCTGGCACTTTAGTGGAACGAAAATTGAGCTTAAAATATTATATAGCCATAACTATATTGTTAAAAGCTACATAAGTAGTTTATAGTGAACAAACGGCCTGTTAGTGGTAGTTTTTTGTTTCTCTTTCAGGTGACGACGAGATGCCGCAAACGGTGGCGAAACTGCTGTGAAATCAGAATGTGACTCCCGAAGCCAGTGCTCAGGCTCCCCCCTGCCATAGTCTTAGTTTTTAAGTTTGGCTTTAGGATGCGTCTGGACGAGCTGGCCAACGTCGCCCTCAGGGTGCCCAGCATCTTGGCCCTGGACCTGCTCTACAAGTGTGACGTCGAAGGCTTAACGGAGCACCTCAAGGCCAAAAATGAAGACATGCTCTTCAAATATAAATATGTCATCTGGAACATGTATTACCTTGGTGAGTGACGGAACTCAAAGTGTAGCCTTTACAGAATTATTATTATTGATACTCGATTGAGCTTGGCACTGTCAGACAGTTATTGATGTAACCTTGTTTATTATAGGACTTGTTATTTGCATTAATGATACATATTTGTAAAATATAGCTTTTTTACTCATTTAATGCCTTTCTGATGGTGTCAATCAAAACTGAGCCATATAAGGTATAATATTAATCATCCTTTATTCTGGTTTCAAGGTCATGTGATCAATGCGGTGGTTCTAGTACTGCCGCTGAGACACATCGTAACGCTCTACCTCCACATCCTGGCCGCCATGCTGCTCTACGTGGGCCATCAGATTTCCACGTGAGATACGCTCTTTGACGACTTCAGCTAGATCAGGGGTCTCAAACTCAATTTACTTGGGGGGCACTGGAGCTAGGGTCTGGGTGAGACTGGGCCATATCAGGTTTTCAAAAAAAACAAAAAAACGCATTTATTAAAAACAGAAAACTATACAAACTTTTTCAGTGCTTTGGTTCCGATTTTCTACAATAAAAGCTCTGATAAAACATTCCACTGTTCTCAAATATCTTAATTTTTATTTTTCTGCACAAAATAAGCTGAAAAATAAATAAACAAATCAAGAATAAAGAAAATCAATCAATCAGTAATAAATAAATATAATAATAATAAAACAGCAAATAATAAAAACTTAAGAAAGCACATATAGTTGGTGGGTAGACAAATGATTTTTTTCAGATTAAAATGAACAAAGCATTATTAGAGCCCTGTAGACATGACAAAACACGACTATAGTCACATTTATACTCTTTTTATTTACAACATATTGCGCAATTGCAGGGTCTTGAGACACATGCTAACTCGAAAACTTGCGACCTAAACGGTAGCCTTCAAGTTAACCACAACTTACCACTTCCACACGGATAGGGAGGATAACTATTAACAGTTATTTAACCTTTAACATGAACATGAATCAAACGTAATAATTTTTTCTGGGTACATGATACCATACAGCATCCATATCAAACTTGCGCGGGCCGCACTAACATTAAACTTTCATATCAAGGCGGGGGCCTCAAATTAGTGTCACATTTGGCCCGCGGGCCGTGTGTTTGAGACCCCTGAGCTAGATGCTTAACTATGCATCCATTTTCTCTACGTGGTCATCTTGAGATGAAGCACTTATTGTCCTGTCATTGTCACAGGGAGTATATCCGGGAGGAGCTGCAGTCTGGCTATGAAGGAGCAGTGTACCTCCATTCTTTGGCCTTCAATAGATTTGCTTCTGCGCTGACAAGTGAGTCCTTAAAAACGTCAGACTTGAATGATGTAAAATGATGGGAAAGTGGAGAACAAACACACAAGGCACAGCAGGAGAAGAGCTACTCTCATGTTAGACTCCAAAAGTGTGAAAAAACAGAATTTCGAATAAAGTTAGCAACATTGATCCCTACTTCTGTGTCTTCTAATTCTAAATTTAAATCTAGTTGTCGCCTTTGTGTGGCACCCAGGTCAGATCATTCTCAGCACCCTGTGTGCCTTCCTGATGAAGACCAGAAAGGTGTGGCTGTTCTCTGCTCACATCCTCCCCCTGCTGGCCAGATTGTGCACTGCCTCCCCCGCCACGCTGCTCACCGTCAACATCTTCTCCACGGGGCTGACGGGAGCCAGCATGGCCGTCTTCCTCCTGGCCAACCTCTTTGTGCCATATCGCCTCGCCAAGGCTGTGTATTCACAATTCCTTCAGCTGGAGGTAGACATTTCATTTATTTTCTTCAGTCAAAATTAGGGATCGACCGATATGTGTTTTTTGGGGGCCGACGCCGATACCGATCACCCTCAGCCGATGGCCGATTTAGCTTGGGCCGATATTTGTGGCCGATACTCAATTTACATGGAAAAATGACCATGATAAGAAATATTCCAGGTCTCATGTTTAAACAAATATTTATTGAAATGTAAACACTGAACACAGTAGGATTCAGCTTTCTTAAACACACATTTAAACGGCATTATCAACTTTAAAAGGAATAAATATTCAACCATGTGCAAAACATTTCTGTCGTAGTTATCCAGCATCGATGTGATGACTGCTCCTCCACAGTGTGAGCCCCCCCCCCCCCCCCGCGCCTCCACACACACAAACACATCACACTGACACAATTTAGTACGATATATAAAACATTTCTCTCATCACTAAAGTTGGTGTTGTGCACGATAAAGACCTCTCATAAGCAGACACGGCTGCTCCAATTCCTTCTGCGTGCTCGGAGAGAGCGCACACACATAACACGACATGCATTTAAAGTTGCATAGTTGTTCATTCTTGTTCTGCTCTACTAGTGAGAGTACTTTTATTCATCTGTTGCGTTGGTATGTGATGTTTTTGGGCTTTCTTGTTGTCACACCGTGACTTCAACTGTTATGCCTAGCGATCAACCAGTGAAATGTGATGGGCTTGGTAAAGTGTTAAAAGCAAGCTAACTCTATTACTTGTGAAAACACGCCCTTGATGTGATTCAACAGTGGGGGCGGGGTACCGCGAATACTAGGGTGCATCAAATTTGAATGGGAAATTTTAATTTCAAAATATCATTTTGGCTGGCATTTCATTTTTTTCTAATGAACATAAAAATGTCTTCTGCAAAGTTTTGAGGATATCCATTGAGATCTAGGGGTGCCACCTCACACATAAACTTTTATAAAATTTCGGAAAATGTGCAATTTCTAGTCTAATTGCCAAAAAGTTGACCTGGAAATGTTGACTACAATGAACTTCTATACAGCATCATTTTTTTATGGGGTTATTAAAGTAAATATATTTGTTTTCTCTTTGGGCAGATTAGGTATTTCTCAGAATTCAACTTTCAAGAGTCTCCATTCATTTGTCCTATTGACAAAATGAATGGCAGTAAATGGGGCATGTTCACACGGCCTTACCCTGAATTTTATGTAGCAGTGATGGATATTTGACATACATATAAAGTTGAAACACTTTGTTTTTTATTTTATTTGTATTTTATTGTAAACACAAGGGGCAATAGTAACACATTTAAATAACAATTCATGGCGACCATTGAACTGTTCACCACGTTATTCCACAAAAACAGATGTATGGTGGCACCCCTAAATAATCATGTATTGGACAAATATTTTGAATGTGTTGTTTCTACATATATTGGAACACTTTTAGTACCCAGCCATATCAAAATTCAATAATTGTGTTTTTTGATGCACCCTATCGAATACATGTGTTGCGGGGCGGATGCCTGACTGTAAATCATGCGGTGGAAAAATACATCGGCGAACCCACGTGCGTATCAGCCGATACCGATACAAGGAAAAAATGCAAATATTGGCCCGATATATCGGCCGGCCGATGTATCGGTCGATCCTTAGTCAAAATGTGTGTTTTTTTTTATGCTTTTTCTGCATCCTCAGGTGATTGAGCTGTACAGGCTTCTGGCGGTGGGAATCTCCCTGTGGAACCAGTTCGCAGTCCCGGTGCTCTTCAGCATCTTCTGGTGTGTCCTCTTCGCCGTCCACCTCTGCTCCGACGCCATGTCTGGCTCCGCCTCCACCTTGCATCAGGGCATCATGTTCTTCCTGCTCACCAGGTGGGACGTGCTGAGCGCGTGGACTCGTGACACGGGACACCAGACATGTTCGGTGATAAGTTGTTGCTCCGCAGTGTTTCGGAATGTTGTGCCACGCCGTACTCCCTCCTGGGTCTGACCTTTGTGGTGTCCTACCTGGCTCTCGGACTGCTCAACCTATGCAAGTTCTACCTGGGGGGCTACGCCGCTGTACAGAACGAGAACGTCATGCACAGGTGACATATTCCATCACTCCAGCATCAGTAAAGCACGTATACCGTATTGTTTACAAGAGAAGGGGAAAAAAAGTCATTGTCATATTTACCGTAATTATATGTACAGTATTGTAAATATGGACAGTACTAGTCCAAAACTTTGGCTGACACTTTTTAAACTATAGTTTGAAATGATTGGTTTATATTTACAATACAATCACAGCCATCAGGTGGATTTCTTCACTTTTATTTGATTTCCTAAGGAGGCAAAATGAAGTTTATATTTGAAGTGAGGCCGTTTTTTTTGTGTGACTTTTATTTGAGGCTCCGGCATTGATTCGAGCGGAGGCCACTATTGAAGGAAATACAGTCGTCATAACACTCAGTAGAGCGCAGTTGTCTGTACATTTGCACACGCTTCAGGGCTCGACAATAACGATGTAGCGATGGCCCGGGGCAAGTTAAAACAAAATCGGGGCAAGTAAATCCAATCAGTGATATTCCCGTCGGGAATGCACTTTGGCATGCCATACTGCCAAGAGTTTTTTTTAAAAGCGGTTCTTGTTGGGTGTTGGTAAAACACGGACTGCGTAATTCCAGTGGTAATTTGCAAACCAACCCTTGCAAATCTTGAAACGGACCAATCAGAATCATTTATTAGGACCACTGTCCGTAGTCCACAGTCCTTGTTTTACCCACACCCGTTCTTGTTGGCAATCAACCAATCAGCGATGGTTTGACTAGGAAAACATCTATCATGGCGTCCCTGGCAACATGGTCTAATTCAGGGGTCACCAACCTTTTTGAGGCCGAGGGCTACTTTGTGAGGACGGATAGTGTGAAGGGCTACATGACCTGTTTGCGGTGAACTTCCAAAATAACTGCACGGATCACTTTTTAGTAATGAGAACAAAAGAAATAGTAGTAGTAATACTATGTGAAGCGACTGCTCACATATCGATGTTAATTATTTTCCACAATAATGGTAACAAAAACATATTTAAAAACATAACAAGAAACCTTTATTTATGTGCTCACATATTTGAAAGTCAGAGGGAACACCTTTCTGTGATTTTTTTCACCCGCCTAGTGAAAAAAGTCCTTTATTTGTCCAAAGCTGCCTTTAACAAACAGGCCTTTTCCGTCCTTAATGCTCTGCCGGGTGGGTAGCTCGCATTGAAGCTTTCGTGACAAGTTTTGAAGTGTCTCTCCACATTGTGCCGCTTTGGTATTGCAACAGTCGTCCCGACGCAAATAAGACACATGCATTTTTCTTCAAAATACGTAAAGAAAAATTCTTCCTCCCAATCACTGTGGAAAATGTAAGTCCTTTTTTGCTTTTCTGCCATGTTTTTGGGAGCTGAGTAAGCTAACTTCTCATCACCGCTGCACTATATCAGAAAAGCGGTGAGCGGACGCGTGCGCACACATGAACTTTGACTTGAGGTGACTTGAGTTTGTAATAAAATATTTTTGTTTTAATTTTTGATGTTATAGGACGATTAAAAAATACATTAATGTAAGCAATTCTGATTCAAAATTTAAAGCACAAAATAACAATGATAATTTGTGACCAGTGCTATTTGTAGAAGATGCCTCGTGGGCGCCTTAAGTGGTGGTCCACGTGGGCGCATGGGCGTTGGTAACCCCTGGTCTAATTCTTCAACAACTTGTGAAGGAAAACATTAAAAAGTGATGAACCAGTGCCTCCTAAACAAGTATTTTATTAGCGGCAGCAAATCAAATGATGGCACAGGTGAGTGAATCACATTGCTGTGACAATTTGAAGTGGTCACAATGAAACACCACCCATTAGATCCAATACCAAGTGCTGATTTTGCACAAGCTACAAAATCTAGCGCTTCCATTTCTCTGTGGATTTTTATCACCTTTGCTTCACAAATTATTGTTTGACCGTTGAGCATTTTTTTCCCGATTAAAAACACTTTACTAGTACACAAATGTGTCTATTCAATAATGTTTCATTGTGGTGCACAGCTTCTAAAAGGCAAAGTGCCTAGAAGTCTCTTGACAATCCAGATTTCCATGCAACGTCATGATCTATGTAGGAAAACAACCACAAGAAATTATCATCATTTCATCTTTATTTGAGATTCTCATGCGGCATGGCGGTCGAGTGGTTAGCGCGCAGACCTCACAGCTACTAGACCAGGGTTCAATTCCACCCTCGGCCATCTCTGTGTGGAGTTTGCATGTTCTCCCCGTGCATGCCTGGGTTTTCTCCGGGTACTCCGGTTTCCACATTCCAAAAACATGCTAGGTTAATTAGCCACTCCAAATTGTCCATAGGTATGAATGTGAGTGTGAATGGTTGTTTGTCTATATGTGCCCTGTGATTGGCTGGCGACTAGTCCAGCGTGTACCCCGCCTCTCGCCTGAAGACAGCTGGGATAGGCTCCAGCACCCCCCGCGACCCTTGTGAGGAAAAGCGGCAGAAAATGAATGAATGAGATTCTCATGTGATGCCACAAAAATGAGATGATATCATTATGGCAGTCTTTTCATTTTACATGGGGCAAGTTGGGGCAAGTAGTTCTCACCTTAAGGATTCCCCATGGGCAAGTCATTTTTGTTTTTAATGTAGAGCCCTGCGCTTGAATGTCGCTAACTATCCCGTCCGCTGCTCCCGTTGTGTAGAGGAGTGACCGAGGGCGTCACGCTGCTCCTCCTCGCCCTCCAGACGGGCCTGCTGGACATGCAGGCCATGCAACGCACCTTCCTCCTCAGTATCATCCTCTTCATTGTTGTGACGTCTACTCTGCAGTCCATGATTGAGATCACCGACCCGGTGATCCTCGCCCTGGGCGCATCCCGCAACAGGTTGCAGATGCTTGGATTTGATTGGCCGATGGTTTTGGCGCAAATGAGAATTTCAACTGGTTTTCCCTTTCAGGAGCCCGTGGAGGCATCTGCGTGGCCTCAGCATGTGTTTTCTTTTGCTGGTCTTCCCAGTCTTTATGGCTTATAAGATTTCCCAGTTCTTCCACATGGACTTTTGGCTCCTCATTTTGGTGTCCAGCTGCATGCTCACATCCCTTCAGGTATGTTAAAATCTCCTAAAGCTTATATGAAGGACTTTTTTTTTTAAAAAACGTGTACTCTATTGTCTAGGTTACGGGCACGCTGCTCATCTACTCTCTCTTCATGGTGGAGCTCTTCCGCAGTGACCCCATCGAGAACCTGGACGAGGTGATTTACTGGGTGAACGCCATCAGCCGGGTGCTGGAGTTCGTGGTGGCGCTGTGCGTCGTGGTGTACGGGACCTGGGAGTCGCTGTTCGGCGAGTGGAGCTGGATGGGCGCCTCTGTCATCATCATCCACTCCTACTTTAACGTCTGGCTGCGCGCGCAGTCGGGCTGGCGGAGCTTCCTGCTGCGCCAGGAAGCGGCCAAGAAGATCAACTCCCTTCCCAGAGCCACGTCTCAGCAGCTGCGGCGGCACAATGATGTCTGCGCCATCTGCTTCCAGGTCCGTAATAACGTGAATTACTTTTATGCCTTGCGGATGCTCGGACTTTCTTGGCCTGGAGTAGCTCCTCCTAGTGACGCCGTTCTAAAATGTCACACCCATCATTCTTAGAACTGTAGGTGTGGATAAAAGGATAAAAGCTATTCATAAGTTTCTATTCTAGTGTTGATTTTCTTCAAAAGCCGATTAAAGACATTTGGATGCTTTAGTGAGAAATGTAAAAGTTGTTAACGTTTCATGCTCCAGTTTCGCAGCCTTTTGATTTGCTACCTCAGCAAATTCCCACACATTTGACCTAGAGGTACACATTTTTAACATTTTAACTCAACTCACAGAATGGACTCCAGTGGACTTTAATTGAAAACCAAGACAATCAGTACAACTAAACAAATGACTGTAGTATGTAACATACTACTGAAATGAAACTTTCACAGTTTGTCAGATATTTACGCTACATGTACAGTAGGGTGCATCAAATTTGAATGGGAAATTGTAAATTCATAATATCAATTTGGCTGGCATTCCATTTTTTTCTAATGAACATAAAAATGTCTTTTGAGGAAATCCATTGAGATTTAGGGGTGCTACCTCACACATAAACTTTTGTAAAATTTCAGAAAAAGTGCAATTTCTTATGTGCATTTGCCAAAAAGTTGACCTGGAAATGTTTCTATACAGCATTATTTTCTATACGGTTATCAAAGGGGGCCCAGACCAAAGACCAGAGGGCAGCATCTTAGGAGAGCTGGTGGGTTGTGCTGCACAGTGCCTAAAATAATACATGGACAAGTGTATATCACATTATGTAGTACTACAGTACCACTCTCAATAAATATGAAGCATCAGCCATACTGTCTACTCTATATTACAGTTGTTGATGTTATGCTTGCTCAGCTATTAGCTAACTGTCATTAGCAAACTGTAGCTAGCTAATGTTAGCTACAGTAGAGGCAATGAGCACTAAATACCTAGAAATATGACTACAAATCATTCAAATTACAAAGACAAAACCACAGATTTCCTAGTAATATGTAATAGGAGTATAAATACCAACAAAAACATAAAGATCACCTCAGATCTCCATGGCGACCATTGAACTGTTCACCACTTTATTCCACAAAAACAGATGTATGGTGGCACCCGTAAATAATCATGTATTGGACAAATATTTTGTATGTGTTGTTTCTACATATATTGGAACACTTTTAGTACCCAGCCATATCAAAATTCAATAATTGTGTTTTTTTTGATGCACCCTAATTTACAGTCATCTCGTTAATTATGGTTGCTCCAGACCCAACTGTGATAAGTGAATTTCCGCAAAGTATATGGAATACTTTTGTAGTTACAGTTACCTATTTACGACCTTCTAAATACGGTTTTTAACATTATTAAAACCCTCTAGACATAAAACTACACTCATATTACCCAATACTGTATGTATATTTATAGAAAATAAGACCGATATTATTGACTGTCATCACTGGCCATGGCGTGGGTGCATGTCGTCTTTGTGGACGCAGAAAATGAGCACAAAAAAAAACCCACGAAAAGCAGAACAAATAGGACGGAGCAACTTTTGAGTGCCGCTTCTCCGTCCACATGAGTGGAGCTAAAAAAAAAATTAAAATAAAAACACAGTCACCGTCTGTCATGCACATTTTGGCCAATTAAAAGCCGGAAAAAAAGAACCACAGCTGACTTGATTGTGCAGCCAACTGCTGAGCCAGCATTGTGCTGATTGTTCATCGTAAACAACGGTACGTTAGCACACCTGACTAGTGTAACAGACATCTGAAATGGGTAGATAAGGCTCATAGGCTCATATGGATAAAGCTGTGCACTAATGATATTTCAAAGGTAGCTACCGCCATCTTGACTTAACAAATAAAAACAACTACATCAGGAGGTTGCCAACGTTTTGCCTGATGCATCAACGTACGGCCGTGATGTACTGTCCCCAAATTCCATCTCCCCTTTTACATATGCAAACGCATCACTCTTAACTTGATCTCTTTTGACCGCTGATGTGCACCCCAGCCATAACACGCCAAGCGTCACGAACGTCTCTGTTTGCAGGAGATGAGCGCCGCCGTCATCACGTACTGCGGTCACTTCTTCCACGGCAACTGCCTCCGCAAGTGGCTGTATGTGCAGGAGACCTGCCCCATGTGCCACCAAACCGTGCAACCCACGCCACAAGCCAACCACAGCCAGGAAGCCGGCGGCGGTCCGTCAGCGGCTGGTCCTCGGAGGGACTCTGCTTCTTTGGGTGAAGAACTAAACTCAGACTGTGAAGAAGAACCCAGTGCCAATGATGCCGATGATGATGATGCTGCTGTTGAGCTGCTGGAGGAAGATGACAACATGGCGGCAAATGACTCTGACAAGGACGCAGGCCAGGGTGTTTTTTTCAGTTCCAGTCCTGTGTCCAGCTGCTCCTCCAGGGGCTCCCCTGGTTTAAGACCATCGGGTCAGAAAGAGGACATCGCTGAGAATTTTGGGGACACTTGCATGGAGTCGCCACTGTCAACAGGAGACGCAAATCAATGTGACAGCCTCTACGGTCACCAGCACCACGCGTCCGTCCAGTCATGTCCAGACAGCTCAGAACTGTTGGACTCTGCAGACAGAGCTCATGCACACAACTTCGATTGTTCACAACTGGACCCGGGGGAGCTCTGATGGACACAGAACCTGAATCATCAGTTCCTGGCACATATATTATTTTTAAAAACTTCTATTTTTCTATCTGTTTTAGCCTTTTATCCACAAAGAATAAACTTTCTTCAGCAGTTTTTTTTCTATGTGACATGATCCTTTTTTTGGTCTTGCTCCCTATCAACCTAAGAGCAAAGGGGAGAGGTTTTGTTTAGATATTCAGTGCTTTGGCTATATTATTTTTTAAAAATACACAATTGATTCCAACAAAATGTTCCGGAGCAATGCATGTACATATGTGCGTACCTAGGAAGGAATATTTGCTGAATTTGTGGATGAAAGTGTACTTTCTTGCAAAATCCTGACATCTTATGTCTTTCTCTATGAACCAGGAAGTAAGATGCTAGAAAAGAAATGGACTGATGAACAAATATGATGCTTTTTACTATTCAAATTTGTTGTTGGACTTTTATTGTTTTGCTTTTTGCTGCTGGAGTCAAAAATTGTACAGTGCTTTCCTTTCTCTCATTTACTAACATCCGCATGGATAAATCAACCTGCGCTCTACTGAAGGCCATTCTAGTTTATTGTTTGGTTATGATCCGTTTTTATTGTGCCTTTTCCAGGGATGACTTTCTTTTGACACCTGATTGGCTAACACAATACATTGGACAAACTCCTGTAAATATTACCACTTTGTTAAAAAGTAACACGCGAAAGCCAAAATAGCAGATTTTATATGTTTACTATCAAAATGTTAACACAGTCAGTCAGTGCCTTGAAGGGACCCCGATCCCCCGGCCCCCCCACCGCACTTACGAGGAAATTTCATAAATGTGCTTGAGTTTATTAAGCAAACATTTGTCAGGTGCTAAATTGGGTGTGCTGGTTCAACTGTACTTAAATCAACTGTAAAGGATGTAAATGTATAGCATCTCTGTTAGGTTAATTTAACATGTTTACTTAAAGGAGCAAAATACTGTCATTTTCTTTTATCTGGTAGTTTTCATTAATTTGGCACATTTTTAGACAAATGTGACAGTTTTTATTTATTGATCAGACTTTTGTACTGCCAATAGTACTGGGAAGACAACTTTTCATGACAAAACATAACAGGTACAATTAATCTATTCTTAACACAATATATTGAAGTAAGGGGAATTATTCCTATTTTCCTATACAGTGGATTCCTGCAAATATGAGCTGACTAATAATTACAACAGGAACTTTTATTGAAAATATGAGAAAAAAAGATTGTCAATGTCAACAGAAGGGTTTGGAGGGGCAGAGTGAACAAGTTATGTGTCAAAACTATCAATTTTTATGGGTGTATCAATTTGTAAAACAAGACTTCCAATCCTTACTAGTTTTCCATATCAAATGTAAATAACTAGATCTAGATTCAATGTGAATCCAATGTAACAATACACTATCTAATTATAAACAATAAAATTTATAGCAAGTAGTTAGTCTATAACGGCACTAAGGTAAGTTTTTCCCCCCAAGTTGATTATTGAAATATGAACGTGTCTGTGACGTCATCAAGGTGTGGCGAGAACAAGATCTTTTTACACGAATGTGCTTAAAAACGGGAATCGGGAAGTTGTGTATAAATGGAACAAACACAACTAATAAACAAACGCCTAATGACAACACCCGTCTTTAGTCATGATACTAATGGTAATAGTGGCAGGTCCGGTCCGGCGAGGTCCGACCCCAGCATGACGTTGGTGTTGTTAGCCGGCTTGTGCCATCACATCCGGGCCGTCAGTCATCGAGCAGCTGCACCGCCTCCGCGTCATAAAGGCTCGCTTGCATGCGGACAGCCGCTAGTTGGCTAACGACATCGGCAGTTCGAGCTTCGTGGTCCGGGTTCCGCCACCTGGCACACATCTATCCGTCCCCCGAGGGAACAGCAACAGTTAGGGGAAGACTATTGAAACAAGTCACTGCTTTGTGGTAGAAATAATAATAAATAACAAAACTAAGCTGCTTTAAAAGTAGCCACTTTACGAACTCCGCGCATACGTAATTGCTTTAGCTTGTAGGCTAACTGTGCTAGCTCGAGGAGAAAGGCCGCCGAGTTGACACTTGCGTCGGTGAATTGAGGAGCAAGTGAAGCATCCTGGCACCATCACGCCTGGCCTTCATCGCTGAGACCATTAAGGGCATAATTTCAAGAGAGGATGGCTTTGAAAAGGATTAACAAGGTAAGATTATACTCGACAGCCATTAAGCGCTTGATTGCTTGCTTGCTTGCTATCTCGCTAGCTAAGTGCCGAGCTAGCTGGCTCGTCGCCCCTAGCTTCCCGGTCAAGCGTATGTCGTGAAACATGTTCGGTTGAGTTTTGAAACAGTCTTTGTAGTAATATATATTTGTTTTTAAGCACCGCACACATTAAATACCGATATAACTTTCATATACACCGCTAGGTTGTCGAGTGGTGGACACAAGTACAAATGTCGGATAGCATGCTAGCTGACGTGAGCAAGGAGGGAGGCCCGACATTCACTGCATACATCTTACATAAATATAAACACAAACATTTTATAAACACCGAGTTTATATGTGGTCGGGGTATGCCGTTAATGCCACACAGCAAAAGCAGGTGTTGTAACAATTTAGCAACAGTTCACACAAGCGTCGTTACCAGAAACCTTGAGTCATATTTCACCATGAGTGTGTTTTGCACGTCAGTGGTGTCCTCATGAAACATATCTCCGGTATGTTAAATTGCCCACGCCGCCTTAAATTGAAAAGACTGGCAAAGTAACATGGACTTACTCGAGGGACATACATTTTTAAATGGCAAAATGTGTTTACTGAAGGCCGGGTGGGGCAGCGGCCCCCACCTCGCTTTAAAATAGCTGTAGGCCTAAAAATAAAAAGCTGGTGTGTGTGTTACATATGGTTTGGTCTCATCCTGCTCCAACTGGTGCAGACCATAACATGTTTCCCTCCACACGTACTCTGAGCTCTTGAACTTGGAGGAGCTTTGTGGGAAAAATAGTTTGGCAATTGTTTGCATCAAGTACACAAAAACAGCAACAACTTGGCAGTTGTCATACCTGCCGTACCAATAACCCAAAACAACTTCATCTCGGACAGGGGTTCTCCAATGGGCTTATACCAAGACACATTTTCCAATGGTCACTAAGTCGTGACCCACTTTTGAAGCAAAGCAAAATAAAACATTCTTTAATTGACTTTTTTTTTTCTCCCGACGTTGATGGAAACTACTTTTGTGTGACACCCAACCAGTAGAGAACCGCTGACTTGGAACATCACCCATATTTGGTACACTGGGCTAGAAGTCAACTAATTTTGCCTTTAAACACAACTCAAGTTAGCGTAGCAGTTGGTTGGTGGAATTCTTCTCAAGCCGCTCGCCTCACCTGAAGTATTCTGGCGCGTCACGCCTTGAAAACCGCTGAGCTAAAGCTAAATTAGCGACTATTAAGAGCTTCCAAGGCAGACGTCCAAGACAGGGTTTCACATTGTTAGCCCCCAGACCCAAATTAGACCCAAATGTCTATTAAAATGTAAAATGTAAAGCCATAACATCGACAAACTAACAACAAAAGAACACAAAAGTCATTTTGCTTAACTGATTCAATCCCAGCCGTTTTTCTAAAGACAGCCCCACCGGTACCATAGCCATTTTAGAGGATCTTGACTGATCTTTCAAGGGACGTATAGAATATTGTGTTCTGGGGCTATAAAAACATGGAACTGGGGTTGGGTAGGGTATTTTTTAAAATATTGAATAAATATTTTTTTCAGATATTTAAATAAAACTTTGCACACATATTTGGCTGTGACTTTTGTCTAAATGCACTTTATGGGAAAAAATATGGGGCAATATAATATAACTGGGGTTGGGTAGGGTTGGGTCATAAAACGATATTTTTTTAAATATTGAATATTTCTTTTTCAGATATTTAAATAAAACTTTGCACACATATTTGGCTGTGACTTGTCTAAATGCACTTTATGGAAAAAAATATGGGGCAATATATTGTATATTGATATTCTACCTAAACATATCGGGATACAAGTTTTGGTCCATATCGCTCATCCCTAAGGTTGGGCGATGTGGACCTTAGTATGAAACAGTGTTTTGGGACTCCATATCGTTTTAAATTCAGCAGAGTCTTGTATAAAAAGCTTTTCCAATGAAAAGTAAGCTTGCCTATGGCACTCTGTTGAGGGTGCCCAAAGCAACCCAGTTGTAGCTGATTTCACAACATTAGACCACGAAGCAAAAATATGGTTGAGTTGCTCGACTACACGTCTGTACTACATCTGCTCTAACGAAAGCAAACCACTTCCCTATTACAGCTGTACCTCCATATTTGCCAACAATATTGACGTCTATGGTCTCCGTTTCTCCTCTCCCTTCAGCCATACTCATTTGCTCTCTCGTTTGCTCTGCTTTCTCCGTCGGCGCTGGACCATGCTAGGAAACGCGAAATGGCAATGCATCAATACAGTGCACCGCAACGGCAGTCACTGACGTCATGAAATCTATTCGTGATTTTGTATAATTGGCAGCATTTGTACCGGTGTATATAAAAAATGATCGCCCAATGTAGCCTCAATGGGGTACAAGCCAGTGCTTTGTTGTGCCAGACCCAAGCCTGGGAGAGTATAGGGTTGTCTGGAAGGGCATCCGATGTGTTTTTGGTTTGGCAAAATTTTTACAACTTAGATTAGCTGCAGCAAGACGGAGTACGTGTGTGAATGAGGGGGACCAAAGTGGAAGAGTGAGGTTACTGGGAGAAGAGCTACTGAAGGTGGATAATTTAAAGTACTTCAACAGTTCAGGACATTGGAGACTGTGAAAAGGAGGTGAACAAGTGTGTGCAGGCAAGGTGGAACGGGTGGAGAAAAATTGGAAAGGTATACAAAACTGTGTTGAGACCAGCCATGTTGTTTGGTCTAGTGCCATTGAGGAAAAGACAGGAAGCAGAACTGTAGGTAGCAGAGACGAGGATGCTGAGGTTCTCATTGGGAATGACCAGGATGGATAGGATCAGGAAGGAGTACATTAGAGGGACATTACATGTTAGAGGCCTTGGAGATAAAGTCAGAATGGACAGACTGAGATAGTTTGGACATGTCCAGAGGAGAGATGGTGATTATATCGGTAGAAGGATGCTGCGTTTAGAGCTTCCAGGTGGAGGAGGTTTATGGATGTAGTGAAGGAGGACGTGAGGGGAGTTGGTGTGTGAGAGACAGAATGCAGAAGACAGGGCTGGAGGGAGATCAACACGAGACTTCCAAGTGTCATTTAAGAATATACACATGTATATTTATTAAAGTAAGACTATCAGGCTTTTGCCATTTCAACACAAGTTGGGGAAATTCCAGCATTCTCACCAAAATGTTGCAGTTTTCTTCTCTAAGCCCCGCCCACCCAGAAATCAGATGGTTTTTAGTGTAAATGAAAAAATTTAAATGATAACACTACTTCCTGTAGTGGAAGGTAGTAGACTACCACCCGTATTTATTTATATAAATATTTGTATTATTGTGTATCAAGAACTGTTTCTAACATTTTTAGTCTTTAGTTGGCTGGTGACCGGGCCATGGTCTTGCCTGCCTCTTGCCTGAAGTTAGCTGGGATAGGCTCCAGCATACCACTGAAGCCCTAATGAGCATAAGCGGCATTAAAAATGACTGTTGGAGTATTTACAATGCCCAGTTATTTAAATTTTGAATATAGGTCCGTAACACATTAGAGTAATAGCTTTATTGTGGTTAATTTGTTCCAGACCCGACCGTTAGAAGTGGATTTCTACTAAGTATTCTATATTTCTATAAAAAAAAATCTTATAGTTGCACCATCCAAAACCTGTCTACAACTTTCTAAATGTATTTATTTAAACATTAAATAAACAAAACTGTTTCACCTTAACACCTGTAGTATTACCCAGTATTGTAGATATAATCAGAGATATAATGCAAAGTTTGATTTAAAATTAAAGTTAATAAACCAGGCATAAAAATGTATGTCAATTTTTACAAATTGCAGACCCTCCCATGCAGCCCACCACCACGGCTTCAAACAATTATAAGGCATTCACAAGACGTGATATCTGACCCCTTTTATGGAGTGGGGCCTGGGCTGCGACATGTAGCGACAGCTAGCCAAGATTGTCAGTGTTTAGCCAGGTGTCAGCATTGTGGCGAGTGACTGGTGAGTTGTGGACGACAGCAGCTCCTGTGTGAGTGTTCAGTTGTTAATTAAGTACATGGCGAGTCTCTCCTTGACCACTAACGGCCACATTATCGTACAATGGCGGTCACTAGGTGTCAGTAACTTGACATTGATGACGCAATAGCCAATGCAGGAAGTCAGTATGTCCAAGCTGTATCATGTCTACTACATGGTGTAATATCAGTATAAAATAGGATTATTTCATGTCTGGAGGGCTCTGAATAATGCTTTAAAAACCATTTAGGTCGTAAACGGAAAATATTCCATTTCTAAAGAAGGATTCCTGTGAAAATTCATTTTCACGTTTGAGACTGCAACCAATTAACTGTGATTAACAAGGATTACTGTACATACTCGTCCAGTCCGACTGTAGACACGGGGATGGATTTCTGCAGGCGCATGTAACGTTTTGTTTGTCAAACAACCCCCTTTTAAGAAGTTGAATCCTGAATTGATTTTTTTTTTTTAAACATTTTAGGAGCTTCATGACCTGGCTCGTGACCCCCCAGCACAGTGCTCCGCTGGCCCAGTGGGTGATGACAGTAAGGGTTTTTTTTCCTGTGTATCAGTTCTAGATAATACATAATGGGTGTTTTAAAGCAATATTTGCTAACGGCCCATACTCCCAGGCTTACATCTGCATTTATGTAATTACTTGGCACGTTTCATTCACACTGTGTGACCTTTGACCTTCTTCCTATCGGCAGTGTTTCACTGGCAAGCCACAATCATGGGACCTGTGAGTACCAACGTCCTTGCCCTGATATATTTGTGATGATTTTTATGTTGACAATGTGAAGCTGCTGACACGAGATGTGGATCTTTTTTTAAATGTCTTTCTTTCAGAGTGACAGTCCATATCAGGGGGGTGTTTTCTTCTTGACTATTCATTTCCCAACAGACTACCCCTTCAAACCACCCAAGGTAAGCTACAATCCACATCTAACAAATACAGCGTGCATTTCAACGCAGTGATAGGAAGTGCCAATGATGGATAAACGCGATAATGCATAGTAATGATGCAACCGAGAGCGTGACAAGCTGCCACAAATCGCCAAAGTAATGTAGCAGCTGAAGTATTTGCAGAGCCGCTACACCTACACCTCAATTCTTACAAGTACATTACTAATGAGGATGAGAAATAGCTAAGCTAAGACAGAGAAGCCATGCTAACGGCTAAGCTAGACCAAATGTATAGGTTTTTTTGACATTGGTACATTTTACCGGCATTATCACTGACTTGTAAACTACAGTAAACCTCGGATATATCGGACTCGGATATATCGGAAATTCGCTCACAACGGACAGATAAAAAGAACCGATTTTTCTGTAATGCATTTCCAATAAAAATTCATTGCATATATCGGATTTTTTATAACGGATTTCGCCTATTTCGGACAAAATCTCCAGTCCCGTTCCAAAGCATTTCCATTCAATTTCCCTCACATATATCGGATGGCCGCATCGTGGCGCTCCGATTCGCCAAATCGTGACAGGCCGCTATACGACGTCATTTGCAGCGTTGCCTGCGTGTCCAGGTACATTGGAAACATAGTCAAGGAAGTGCCTTTTTATAACGGATAAAATCCGATTTACGCATATACCGGATATAAATCCGATATATGCGTAAAACGGACATTTTCCGGTATACGCATATAACGGATTCCGCTTATATCGGACAAAACCAGTGGGAACAATTGAATCCGATATAGCCGAGGTTTACTGTAGTACAGACTTGACGGTTGAATGGCATATTACTCATCAAATCTGTACAAGCCTCATGTGACGTTGTGTTCAACTCGGAACTGTACATCAAATGTAGAGGTTCTGCTGTGTTCGTTTGAATGTTGTGTGCTGACGATACTGTATATGAACATACAGTACAGGCCAGACTGTATATGAACATACAGTACAGGCCAAACTTGTCAACCCACCTTCTCTTTCCGTCAACATTTACAGCACATTGGAGATGAGTGAACACGTGGAATTTTGAATTTCACACGTGTGTGAAATAACTCTAAATATGTTTAGATTCATCAAAGTAGCCACCCTTTGCGTTTTTCATAGCACTGCAAACCCTTGGGGTTCCTGATGAGCTTCATGAGGTCGTCACCTGAAATGGTTTTTCCTTGACAGGTGTGCATTGTCATGGTTACTTGGTGGAATTTCTTGCCTTATTAATGGTTTGGGGACCAACTTTGGCCTGTATTGTATTCATGCCACCCAAAAGCGAAAGTATATTTTGTAAATGCTAAAGGAAAAAAACAAACCAGTCGTCTGTGAACATTTTTCAGGTGGCCTGTCGTCCGTGGAGTCATACCTGACATTCCACTTGAAAGAATCAAGCTGATCTAACTGGCTCGGCATTAATCATCCCCTTTATTCCTTTGGCTCTCTGCAGGTTGCGTTCACAACAAGAATTTACCACCCAAATATTAACAGTAACGGCAGTATCTGTCTGGACATTCTCAGATCACAGTGGTCTCCAGCACTTACTATTTCTAAAGGTAAGATCACCAGGTGTCGTTTGCTTGATGAGGAAGTTGGAAGTGTAATAGGCTCTTTGTTGTGTTGGCTTGTTTACCAGGAAACTAACATTTCCTCATAAAACCATGCGTCATTGTGTTTGGCTCTTTCTAGAACAACACACCTAATGATTCTTCCTTCTCCCCCTTCTATCTCCGTGCAGTTCTTCTCTCCATTTGCTCACTCCTATGCGACCCCAACCCTGATGACCCCCTAGTGCCAGAGATTGCACGAATCTACAAAACGGATAACACCAAGTGAGTCTTCCTTTCGAATGTCCAGACAATGCAAATGAGAATGTACAGGGGCGTAACGTGCTTTCACTCCCAGGTACAATAAACTAGCTCAGGAGTGGACAGCCAAGTACGCCATGCTTTAGGCGGGGTAAGCGCCGCTGCATCTTGGCTGGCGCTCTGGGATTGATTGATTGATTGGATTGATTGTCATTTGTACAACTGATAGTGTTGACAAAGTCAATGTATGGGCTTTACCGAACATGTGACTTGGCATGGGCCGGTATGCCATTGTGACGCTGCCTTGCAATTATGTTTTCAAGGTATCTTAATTACAGCTATAAAGTGTTATTTTGAAATCTTTCTGAAAAGCATGAAAAAATTCGTCATTAAAAAAAATGTCATAGAATATGATGAAAGTGTGTAATTTAAAAGAAAACGTTTTTTTCTAAT
Source organism: Doryrhamphus excisus (assembly GCF_030265055.1). Lineage (NCBI taxonomy): Eukaryota > Metazoa > Chordata > Actinopteri > Syngnathiformes > Syngnathidae > Doryrhamphus > Doryrhamphus excisus. Next base: position 11,863,312 of record NC_080472.1, read on the forward strand.
TGAATGCAGTCTACTCTGGCTATAAGTCAACGCATATTTTCTTAGAAAAATAATGCAATCAAGTGGCTCAAGGTCTTAACATAAGTCATTAAAAAAACCTTATAATATGTTATTTCATAGCGGTGAACATGCAGGTCACACTTTTCCGGGTCATTGATTGTTGCCAACCAAGACATGGTTAATGGGTGCTCGACCGCTTTCGCTTTCGGAATCACATGTCATCCATTGGTGACCCCTGACCTGAGCAATAGGACTACCAACAATGGCATGGCCGTACCGCGTACTGCTAACCAGGCAGGAGGTAAGGACGGTGCCATCTATGCCCGATTTTTGCCAACATGGCACGCGCCCGTGGTTTCAACACAACGAAGCCCAGTTTCGACTGTAGGGCGTTACACAGGACATGATAAAGTATTTCCACATAGTGGCTGCGTGGACCTTCACTTCCTCTCATATCGCAGGAACAGTATGATGGACAGACTTTTCCATACCGTGTTATACCTGGAACCTGGTAACCGGCCCATGCCTACGTGTGACTGATACTAATCTGTGTGTGTACCCGTGTATTTGCTCTTGTGCAGTAGTCGCGCTTGTCTTTCAGTCAGTTTCAGTTAAAAGAACACACACACACACACCCCGCCCTAGTTGACTTCCCCCGCCCATCTGTGAACCCAACAGTCGGGTTACAGAGCAGGACTTGATCTTTATCCTGGAATAACAAGTCATACAAGATGGAAAAATACCCAAATGATAGCTGCCCCGATCCAATTTTCCAGGGGTGGATGTAAGGGATTTAAGCTATTTGTCATACTGCATCAACAATGGTGTTCATCTGCGTAATTAAGTAGTTTATATTACATTTTATTGAATTAAACGGCCTATATCAGTGTTTTTCAACCTTTTTTGAGCCACGGCACGTTTTTTTACATTGGAAAACATCACTAAGTCTATAGGAGGAACGAGCTAGGTGTTGCCACACGGACCAATATTACATTGCTATGCCTTTACACCACAGACACAGTAGCCATGTTTACATGAGGAGTTTTTCTCTTTCCGAATGACTTTTCCGGAAACAATGGTATACATGGAAAGGAATATTCCAATCTCTTGTCTACATGCGTCGCTATAATCAAACAGAATAGTCAATGGGGCATGCCCAGTAAAACGTAAACATCAACATCACGTGATACCGACTTCCCCGAGTTGTTCTTTCACTTGTTGGAATAATTCCGTATTGCCAGTTTTTCGTTTGTCCAGTCTTGAAATTTAGTTTGGATCAAAAACAAACTTTCCGTAGCAGTCCAGTGCCGATTGCTGGCCTCCATTTTTAAAAGTGAAGAACATCTGGATCTGCGTGTTACGTCATATCTGAGCATGCGATATAAATTTAACCAGGAAAGGATCAAATTCAATCTTGCTAATATTTTATAATTAAACTGGGTACATGTTTTATATAGATATATATTTTCTTTTGACTTATGGACTTATGAATGGCGTAGAGAAGGGTTTAAATTCTGTTCCACAGATGGCGCTAATGCACACCAAAGCTGCTTGCCAACCGCCAATAAACAACAGAAGAAGAATGCACCCTGACAACTTTCCGTTTGAGCGGCTACAAGATACCTCGATCGGATTGGGGAAAGGAATATTCCACCCCTGTTAATCCCATTATATATTCATTGGGATTGGCACTATTCTTTCGGAATGAGGCGTATACAAAGGTTACATTCTTTCAGTTTGAGCAAATAAACCAAATGCAATTGGAATATTTGGGTCCACGTATACGTGGATATTGACATATTTGCAAATGATGATTAATAAATGTTAATTATAAAAAGTGATAATTGGATAATTCCTCACGGCACACCTGACAATTTCTCAAGGCACACTAGTGTGCCGCCGCACTGTGGTTGAAAATCACTGGCCTATATAATCAACTAAGTGCATTCCAAGTGGGATATTTCTTATTTTGAATGCAGAATAATAACTATAATATTGGGACATTTTAGGTGAGGCAACTTGTTGATGTACATAGATCCCTGCCTTTCAAAGAGGTTGCATTCTGGGACCACCAGCAAATGGCAAAACACGCGTAATTGATACATTTATTTTTGACACACACACATGCCTGCAAAAAACAACGCTGCCATCTGAATTGTTGACATTGACGTTTGCCTCTGCTTTTGCCCCCGATTTCTCATCGCTTGCCATAAAACTATTTGAATAGATATAGCTTCAGAATCCTCCCCTTCCCACTTGACTACAAACTGAAAAGATACCCACAAATTTTTGTTAGATATAATCCATGAAACGATGGATCGGAATGGTGTTGTGAGGCTGAAGTCGTTTCTCCAAGCCGGGTCTACGTAATCCACATTGCCTGTTGTAATTCCACTAAGGACTTCCTAAGGCCATCATACAATAACGTAGTCACCTTTGGCAACTCTTGAGTGGTTGACTGTCAAAGCTGGTGCTTCCAAGGCTGAACCTCACAACACACAACCATGGCGTGTTTTAAAGACCGCTGAACAAAGTGTGAAATCTCAACCAAAAAAACATGCAAACATCGTGGTCCATGTATGCATGCAGTACATCTTAACGGCATTATCACGTATTTATAAAAGATTACCGACTTGCGGTTAATTAAATCTTTTCTGGAAAAAAGTCCATTTTCCAACACATTATTTTATTTGACCAAAAATCGTGACTTTGCGGGTCTACGAATCCTTGGGATTGAGCCTAAAGTGTAAGTAGAACTGAGTAGAGTTGAAGTCAGGACTGGGAACCTATGGCTCGATGTCTGCACCTGGCCACTATAATAATAAAGTTACATTAATGCTAAGAAGTATTTTATTCATTCATTAGCTTCAGTGTAACATAATAAAAAAAGACTAAATCCAGTGTTTTAAAGTATTTTGTACAAACCAATAGAGATTTAGGAGGCATTGTACTTTGCATGCAAGGTTGTTCTTGCAAATTGTTGACGATGCTGAGTGTTGTGTCTCTGAAACAGATGAGGTGTTGTCAAAGTTGTATTTTGTAAATACAACAGTCGGTCTGGCAATGGCGCTCGGGTGCATGTACTAAAGTGAAAACCTGACAAACTTAATGCTAACCTCCTTTGTCTTTTCTCTTTGCAGGTACGCCAAAATGGCAAAAGAATGGACACAAAAATATGCAATGTGATGGCATGGTCTGGAAAAATGTTTTCTGTTTCAGACTGAAAATTTGAGGATTTTTTTTTCTTTTTCACTCTGGGTTTTTTTGTTTTTTTTTGGTTAATCAGCATTTTACACCCTCCTTCTTTCCCCCCACCTGTGCGCTAATAAGAAGATAGTGTTTGCTCTCAGGACATGCGCCAGTTTCTGGGAATTTTTCTATCTGGAGTTTAAAGTAACGTTGGTTGCAAACACCCACTGTGTGCATGAGCAATTTTGTTAATACATACACACACAAACAAATACATAGACCAGCGGGAAAGTTGTAATTCCCAACATCAAAATATGCTTGATTTTAATTTGACGAGAAGATTGATAGGAAAAATGCTGAAACTGGCTCGTGGCTCCTGTGAGCGTGTGTAGGATCGATGGCATCACAACCTCTTTCTGATCACTAGCATAGGAAACTATTACCCCAGGAAAGAAGCGTATCTTCTTCCACTATCGAGGCGTGTACAGAGAAAGCACTGCAGTCTATTCAGTGTTAAGGAAACAAAATATAAGTACCTCAATGTTGTATTTTATGCATGTTAATCAAGGTAGGCTACTATATCTGATGTTGCTGCAAGTTAAGAGCATTGTAAGGCCCAACACTTGGAAGAATTTGGTTCCCCTCCGAGGTGTTCTATTACTTTAATTTTTTATTTTTTTTCCATACTCTAGACGCCAGTAGACGAGCTCTTAGCTTACGCCCACTTGAACACTGTCTTCTTGTAGCCCTCAAAGTATTGATGCTAAGCCGATGGTTGATAATCAACTTGTGGCTCTGTTTTTAGTTTTCCCTTCAATAAAGTTACTTAAACCTTAACATTGTGGCTGTGATTTGTTGAAGTTTGGAGATAAAACGTATCCAGGAGCGTAAAAGACATGAGCGCCATGAGACGGGTATTTTAACATTACATGAGGTATTTTAACATTACATTTAGAAACATTGCTTTTATACATGAAAAAGCCGGTGACACACTAATTTCAGTCATCTTGCAGAGAGCTTTATGTATACTATGTATATTATATACATTGAAGATTATACTGTGTATATTTAACCTACCCTCCAGCTTCATACTGTGCAGTATGCTATTTTATGACCTAAGTAAGTCATATGTTGTAATATTAAAACGTAAAAACAAGTTTAGGTATTTTAAATATTTTCAAAAGCACTTTAAAAATGTGTTATTGCTGACCAAGGTGAACGTATAGAAACAAATGAGCAGTTACGATTATTTGCCTCAGAGCCGGATAAACTCCAGACAGAGAGCCTCTCTCCTGTAAAATTCAAACAATAACTTTTATTTCTGTAATGTAATATTTTATTTGTTCCCCTTGGCTCCCGCATCATGTTTTCGCTCTCCTTTTGTTGCGACATGGCAGATAGCATCCCGTCATGACGCCAGAGGAGACACGTGACAAGAATGACACGTGACGGGCTGCGTTACAATAGTGGTTGGAGTTACCCTCGTTGCCTTCCCATTGGCACTTGGTATGATATCGTGGCCGACGTCAAGTGAATGTGGAAGTATTAAATGCAACGCGCCTTCCCTTGTTCCCTTTCAATCATGGCTCTCCACTATAAATGGTAGGTTATGGCGACATACAGCTTGCAAATAAAAATAGTTGCCGATTATTTTATTTTAAATTATTCCATATTTGAATTTAGCCCGCTCCCTGGTGTAGATCTCACGTTCACTTCAGCTTATTCGATAAATGGATCGACACTCATGATGGCGGCGGGGATTACCCCGAGGGCAAGTGCCTTTCGGAAGCCAACAAGGGCAACTCAACTTCCATTGGGACGCAGCCAAGGCTAGTGGCGGATTGAGGAGGAGCCTCCGAATGCCCGGCCTTCGTCGGATGGGTCGGCTGAGTCCTTCAAACCATAAACATGTGATTCAGAGTGGTTCCAGGCGACTCCTGATGACGTATTTTGTGTGCGGCGAGCTCTTGTCAGCTGACTACCCGTCATACGATAACACCAGAAGCAACTGCCGACACCAAAACGTTAGTTCTAAACGTTCAAGTTCCACAAGCAACGAATGAAGGCAATCTAACGTGACAGCAATGATTCAGCGCGTCTTCATTTGCGTCCTTTTATCATTGGCGCCACTTCTGGAAGTTTGGAGTCAACCTCTTCAAAGTCTGGACGGCCTATGGAGCTTGTGGAACTCCAACCAGTCCTTGTCGCTCCCCGCCCGGGTGCCAGGCTGCGTCCACTCGGCTTTGCTGCAGCGAGGCTTCATCCAGGTGACGAACCACTCATGACGATGGTGTTGTATTTCGAACATTTACTCAATGTTACAAAAGAAAACGCCTGCTCGGGAAGTATTTATCCTTACACGAGCAAGGCACATTTTTTTTGTAGATTTTATGTTTGTGTCCGTATATTTTATATTGCAATAGATATGACCTCCCGGTGAGTTAAATGTAAAACATGTCATCTAAACATTTTATGTGTCTTTCAGGACCCATACTTCCGGTTCAATGACCTGGCTTATCAGTGGATCTCTCTGGACAACTGGACCTACGTGACCACATTTGCCGTGTCCGACCAGCTGAGGTCCGTGAAGTCCACCCTGTAGTCTCCCCAGAACGCTTCAGCTTCAGAGCGGAGTTTCTAACTGCCAAATGTGATCACAAACAGGTCCAAGCAGGAAGTGCTCCTCATCTTCGATGGCGTGGACACGGTAGCGTCAGTTTGGCTCAATGATGTATTCGTTGGCCGCACTGACAACATGTTTCGCCAATATGTGCGTGGATCAAGTGAGCAGCTCACCATCCTCTCCACGACGTGCACTTCATACGTGTCCATCTGCTGTTCATGTTAAGTTCTTCCCCGTGGGAAAGCTGCTGAAGGAGGAGGAGAACGTGCTGAGGGTGGACTTCCTGTCTCCAGTCTTGTACGCAAACGAGAGGAGGAAAGCTCATTCTGCCTACAGAGTTCCTCCCGAGTGTCCTCCGGATGTTCAGAAGGGGCTGTGTCACGTCAATTTCATCAGGAAGGTTAGTTTTACAGTTTACTCCTGGCTCTTGACGTGGACAAAGTTTTTTTTTCGGGGACATAATGTACATTTTACCTTTGACATCAACGAGGCTAAAGTAGTGTCTGTACTTCCATTTGGCAAACGCTGTTTGAACGTGCTCTAAACACCCGCCCACCCCATAAGTTCTCTGATTGGCTGAAGACGCAATTTTACTGAACCTTAGCCAATCCTCATTGCTTATGTGCTCTAAACACCCTCCCACACGAGTTCTCTGATTGGCTGAAGACGCAATTTTACTAAACCTTTAGCCAATCCTAATTGCTTATGTGCTCTAAACACCCGCCCACTCACTGATTGGCCGAATACGTAATTTTACTAAACCTTAGCCAATCTAATTGCTTGTGTGCTCTAAACACCCGCCCACTGAAGTTCTCTGATTGGCTGAAGACGCAATTTTACTAAAATCTGAGCCAATCATCATTGCTTATGTGGTTATCTCCCCCTCCGTTGTCGCTCTGCAACTATCTCACCGCTGCAGATGAGTTATGAAGTCGGTGATATATTTTTAGGCGGCATCAATAACGTGCAGTAACGGGGTGTCAAAAATGGTAACGGCGTTATGCTGACAGTAAAAGTAATTAGTTAAATTACCCGTTATTATGTTATTCATTCAGCATTCCGATACTTTGGAAAGTCTTTTTAAGCAAATGAGGGATGTTTGTACGCCTCTAGACGGTAGTTTATGGTCCAGTTGCATTTTCAGAAGTCTAGAGAAGTTGTTGTTTTTTGGTGGACAAAATGGTGGACATGTACACGAGGTGAACTCATTCAGCTAGAAGGGTCACAGGACAAATTTATATATTTTAATACTAGACAGTGTTCATATGAGTACTGCCATGTTTTGCCGCAGGAACAGAGCTCCTTCAGCTGGGACTGGGGCCCGTCCTTCCCCACCATGGGGCTGTGGAAAGGAGTCCGGCTGGAGGCCTTCGATGCAATGCGGCTGGTCCAGTTTTCAGCTGTCCCCCTTTACAGTACAGCAAAGCTTATCATCATCATTTGTTTTGGGCTGAAGTACATAATAACAATAACAATCTCTTTCCGTGTTCCAGACACAAGCCTCTCTCAGTGGACCCTTCAGGTCGAGCTCCTCATGGAGGCGCTGCGGCCGACACATGCCAAGATCACGCTCACCGTCCCTGAGCTGCTGTCACAGCGGACGCTCCCCTCTCGGTTTCTTCCGGGGACAACCAAACAAATCTTCACTTTGCATATCAACACGGTGTGTATGTGTTTTTTTTGTATGTGTGTTTGGAACTACATACAATCTGTAAACATCAACAACTGTCCTTCCGCCCGCAGAGTAGTCCCGTCAGGCTGTGGTGGCCCAACGGCCTCGGCGAGCAACCTTCATACCGCCTCCTTGTCACGGTGTCGTCTCAGGACGGATTGTTTCTCCTGGACCGAGAGTCAAAGGTGAGAGGCCTTCATTATACTGGACACTTCATTAGGTACACCTGCATCATCTAATGCAGGGGTGCTCATTAAGTCGATCGCGATCTACCGGTCGATCGTGGAGGTGGTACTGGTCGATCGCTGGTCGATCGCGGCGTGACATTAAAAAAATATCATCCTAGCATCAATGCCGTCACTTGATTGATATACAGGAGAGCCATTCAGATGACAACTGAATGTTGCCCTTCGGGCGACCAATCAAATCAAACAACGTCTCTAAGTGCAGCAGAACTTACGATGTCAGCCTATCATCCATCCCCGTTACTTGATTGACATACAGGACAACCAGTCAGATGACAACTGAATTTTGACCTTTAGGTCACCGCTCATGCGTAAACAACGATGCAAAGTGCTAAGCTAGTCGGCGAATTGCGTCAGATTTCAAGCCCTCGCTAAAGTTTATGGTCACTAAAATGAGTGGAGGAGCTGGACCAAGTAAAAAGGCAAAAACATATCACTTCCATACGGAATGGGAGGTGGACTTTTTTTTCACAATGTCTTTTTCGAAGTGCGTTTGCCTCATATGCCATTCTACCATCGCTGTACCAAAGAAGGGAAATGTGGAGTAATGTGGAGGTAATTACAAAAAATGTTAATTGTTAATTATGTGTGTTTTGCAATATTGGCTCATTTGGTTATGTAAGGTACATCAACATACATTGTACGTACAAATAATCCTCAATACATTTGAAAATAAATAGATGTTTTGCATTTTTGTAGTGGGTAGATCATTTTGACTCGGTCATTTTAAAAGTAGCTCGCATGCTGAAAAAGTGTGAGCACCCCTGATCTAATGAGACCCCATACAAGAGCTGTGTCAACTATGAGACAGACTCGTCATGTTTTGTTGAGTCCACAGCAGAGGGAAACCCTTCCCAAGGTGTACCTAATAAAGTGTATTTAAGGAAGCCCAAATGGGCGGAGCCGTAAGGACTAAAGCACAATGCCAAGAGGATGAATGTCGTCCAAAGCCGTGTGATCCCAACTCCTTTTGTACAGGTGTATTTCCGCACAGTTGAACTCATCCAGGAGCCCATTCCCGGCTCTCCTGGCCTGAGTTTTTATTTCCGCATCAACGGGAAGTCAGTTTTCCTGAAAGGCTCCAACTGGATCCCAGCGCACGCCTTCCAGGACCAGATCACGCCTGACGTGTGAGTGCTTTGTTAAGTGCTCTTTGTGTAAAATATGTTCCCTAATCATTTGACGTGTTTTTCCAGCTTGAGGAACTTGCTGAAGTCAGCGGTGGACGCCAACATGAACACGCTGCGAGTTTGGGGAGGAGGAGTTTATGAACAAGATGTCTTCTACAGTTTGTGTGACGAGATGGGACTCATGGTAACTACACAGAAGAAACATTTAAAAAAGGTCTAAACTGAAGTCAGTGCACAGACACATAAAGTACAGTGGAACCTCGGTTAGTGTCCACCCCGCTTAGCGTGTTTTTTGGTTAATGTCAAAAATTGACCCCACGATTTTGCCTCCTTTTTGCGTGCATTCTCTGCTTAGTACACTGCATGAGTCCATCTGTATTCCTAATGTAGATTTTTTTTTTTTTTATTAGAACATGACCTGCCTTGGCGGCACGGCGGTCTCATGGTTAGCGCGCAGATCTCACAGCTAGGAGACCAGGGTTCAATTCCACACTCGGCCATCTCTGTGTGGAGTTTGCATGTTCTCCCCGTGCATGCGTGGGTTTTCTCCGGGTACTCCGGTTTCCTCCCACATTCCAAAAACATGCTAGGTTAATTAGCCACTCCAAATTGTCCATAGGTATGAATGTGAGTGTGAATGGTTGTTTGTCTATATGTGCCCTGTGATTGGCTGGCCACCAGTCCAGGGTGTACCCTGCCTCTCGCCCCAAGACAGCTGGGATAGGCTCCAGCACCGCCCGCGACCCTCGTGAGGAAAAAGCGGTAGAAAATGAATGAATGTCCTTCCTTGTTAGCATCCTGTTAGCTAGCAAACAACATGGCAACCATGTCGCCCGTCTATGATGTCATCAGCAGTTGGCTCTCAGAAATGCTAACACAAAAGTTTTACAACCTTAAATCCTGTCAATTCCTCATATATATGTATTTAGTTATGTCGACTATAACTGTCAATTTACAAAAACATGTTTTGTGTTAACATTTTCATTGGATTTCCATGATTTCCTCTGGGGAAAAATGTATTTGGATAGCATCTGTCAGTCCTCCTGAAGCAACTTAATGATGCTAACGAGGTTCCACTGTCCTGCACGGGGTACTTAGAAGATGACATGCCCTACTATCAATGTTACACTCGTTCCCATACATTCATTTATTCATGGCGGGGAAAAGGCCATTTAATATAGAAATAGGGAACTCGTGTACTTTGGAGACCTTTGTTGTACAATTCTGGAGTATTTTGGTCTTTTAGGTGTGGCAGGATTTCATGTTTGCTTGTGCGACGTATCCAACAGAGGAGGACTTCATTGGCACCGTCAGAGAAGAAGTCATCCAACAGGTGAGGGAGTCGCTCGCTGCCCCTCAAGCACTGGCTAGCGTATTTTCCAGACTACGAATCCCCCCCGTTAGTGGAAGCACATGTGTCATGTTTTCTCGCCTGGCGTCGGGGAGAAGGCTCTGCAGCATTTGCTGTAGAACAACCAGGTTTAGAGACAGCTACTTCCCCCTGGCCATCAGACTGCTCAATGCCAAATCAACCCCTCTACCTGCCCACACGCACACGCAAATGTGGCCCGCAGGACACTAGTTTGAGGCCCCCGCCTTGATAGGAAAGTTTAATGTTAGTGCAGCCCGCGCAAGTTTGATATGGATGCTGTATGGTATCATGTACCCAGAAAAAATTATTACGTTTGATTCATGTTCATGTTAAAGGCTAAATAACTGTTAATAGTTATCCTCCCTATCCGTGTGGAAGTGGTAAGTTTTTGGCTATTTAAGTTTAAAGGAAATAACTTGAAGGCTACCGTTTAGGTCGCTAGCTCTCTAGTTTGCGAGTTAGCATGTGTCTCAAGACCCTGCAGTTGCGCAATATGTTGTAAATAAAAAGAGTATAAATGTGACTATAGTCGTGTTTTGTCATGTCTACAGGGCTCTAATAATGCTTTGTTCATTTTAATCTGAAAAAAATCATTTGTCTACCCACCAACAATATGTGCTTTCTTAAGTTTTTATTATTTGCCATTTTATTATTATTATTATATTTATTTATTCATTACTGACTGATTGATTTTCTTTATTCTTGATTTGTTTATTTATTTTTCATCTTATTTTGTGTAGAAAAATAAAAAGTCAGATATTTGAGAACAGTGGAATGTTTTATCAGAGCTTTTATTGTTGAAAATTGGAACCAAAGCAAAGTTTATTCATTTTTCTGTTTTTAATAAATGCGTTTTTTTTTTTTTTTTGTAAAACCTGATGCGGCCCAGTCTCGCCCAGACCCTAGCTCCAGTGGCCCCCAAGTAAATTGAGTTTGAGACCCCTGCTTTAAATGATTATTATTTATTCTAAATTACTTGTACAAATTACTGTTCATATTTGATGTCATCTATTTATTCTCCACATTATTATTTATTATTATACGGCAGCCAGACAACGACATTTCGTTGGCAATTTCACTGCTGTGTTATTGTGCAATGACAATAAAGAAGATCTATCGATCTATCGATTGCAATATTCAACACATTCCGGAACCCACACCCGGAAAGGCAACATGCAGTACGTGGGAGGCGGAATAGGCGAAATCGACTACTTTTTTTCCTGTACATTTACGACATTAGTCTTGTAATATTGCTACTTTTTTCTCCTAAATGTATGTATGACAAATTTCTGACTTTTGTTCTGGACTTTATTCTCGAAATCTCACATTATTTGAATACTCCGTTGTAACGGGCATCGCCTGAGACAGCTATGAAAAGGAAGAGCTACGCTCTATTTTCCCTCCAACGCGTATGACATGTAATATTACAAATTTTTCCTGGAGTTCTACGACTTTATTCGCATAATTGCTGACTATTTTCCCTGTAAATTTTTGTTAATTCTTGAAAATGTACAACTTTATTCACATAATATTCTGATAAATCTGGGACTTTATTGTGAATTTACAACTTTATTCTTGTAAATGTTATTACTTTTATTCTTATTTCCAACTCTTTCCTCACCTGAAACGTTGCTTTTATTCACAGGTTTGGCGTCTGAAGTCTCACCCATCCATCATCGTTTGGGGCGCAAACAATGAAAACGAAGCAGCGCTGGCGACAAACTGGTTCGACATCCCACCCTGGCAGAGGCAGACGTACCTGAAAGACTACGTGACGCTGTACGTGGACAACATCATGGCTGCGGTCAAGGAGGTTGGGAAGAACTGAATCTCGGCGAGATTTGCATCCCAGCGAGAGATGCTGACAGGTCACCGTGTCCCGCAGGAGGATCCCAGCCGTCCTTTCCTGATCTCTAGTCCGACAAACGGAGCACAGTCGGAGCGTGAAGGCTACGTGGCGGCCGATCCCTACGACCCCCACTATGGCGACACCCACTTTTACAGCTACCGCCACGACTGCTTGGACTGGCGGGCTTTCCCTCGGACACGCTTCGCCTCCGAGTACGGCTTCCAGTCCTGGCCTTCTTTCTCCACACTGCAGCCGGTAAATGGCTTCATTTGCATATTTGTTGGCGACACGGCGGTCGTGTGGTTAGCGCGCACAGGGTTCAATTCCACCCTTGGGCATCGTTGTGTGGAGTTTGCATGTTCTCCCTGTGCATGCGTGGGTTTTCTCCGGGTACTCCGGTTTCCTCCCACATTCCAAAAACATGCTAGGTTAATTAGCCACTCCAAATTGTCCATAGGTATGAATGTGAGTGTGAATGGTTGTTTGTCTATATGTGCCCTGTGATTGGCTCGCGACCAGTCCATGGTGTACCCCGCCTCTCACCCCAAGACAGCTGGGATAGGCTCCAGCACCCCCGCGACCCTCGTGAGGAAAAAGCGGTAGAAAATGAATGAACGAATGAATGCATATTTGTCTTGCAGTTTTTCACTCCAACCGTTAGAGGGCAGCGTATAAAGTTGGTACTATTCAAATCAAATCAACTTTGTAGAGCACTTTTCCTGCAAAGACGTGCAACACAAAGTGCTTTACAGAATTTAAAACAATTACCACAATTAAAAGGAAAAACAATTACTTAGAAAGCCCCTCCCTTCCACCCTCCATACTAGACACACACACACACAATCACACACAGTAGGGAGACATGGCATGGCACTGAGGATCAAGGAAACACCACCTGGCGTGCCATCGGGGGACCAACACCCGGGTCCCCCGACTCCGACAGACGGGCGGACCCCCACATCAAAGGGAGGAACCCCAGCCGGCCGGGTCAAAGGGACCCAAGGATGGCACCCACTCAGCAGACCCGACACAGCCCCCAGTGTGGAGGACCCCCTCTGAGGAAACACTGGCGTTAAAAGCTAAAAACTAAAAGCATAAAATAAGACTAAAAAGATAAAAACATAAGAAAAGTTTAAAAATATGAGTTAAAAGCCTGATTAAAAAGGTGTGTCTTTAATCTTTTTTTTTTTTAATATCAACAGTCTCTGCAGTCCTGAGGCTCTCCGGCAGGCTGTTCCACAGGTGGGGGCCATAGTGGCTAAATGCTGCCTCACCGTGGGTTTTCATCCTGGGTTTTGGTATTGTTAAAAGGCCAATGCCGGAGGACCGCAGGGTCCGCGGGGGTTGATATGGTAAAAGCAGATCAGATAAATTACAAGGTGCCATTTAGGCCGTTAAGACGTTTAAAAACCAGTAAGAGAATCTTAAAATCCATCCTGAAGCGGACGGGGAGCCAATGTAGCCACTTTAAAACTGGTGTAATGTGCTCCCGCCGCCTGGTCCTGGTACTAAAGGCGTCAGCACTTTGGCGTCTGGGTGGAGCAACCTTCAAATGTGGGAGTTCCCTGTCAAATATGGCCTCTTAACAGAGTAGATTTTTAATAATACAAAAAATTAAAATCCACTTAATCCGATCCAGAAAGCCAAATTGTTTTCCAATGATATTTATTCCTGAATCCTATTGAGATGCTCTTGGTCTCTGGATGGTGCAGGTCTCCGTTCCAGAGGACTGGAGCTACAACAGCACCTTCTCCTCCCACCGCCAGCACCACCTGGATGGCAACCAGCAGATGTTAGAGCAGGCTGCCATACACTTCAACCTGCCCAACTCCAGCCAGCCCCTCCGGAGGTTTAAAGACACGCTCTACCTGACGCAGGTTGGCTCAACTGTTCCGCTGCAGTCCTGCGGGGGGCAGTAATCGTCACTACAAACAAACTCGTGTTACGTTTCCAGGTGATGCAGGCTCAATGCGTGAAGACTCAGACCGACTTTTACCGCCGTAGCCGCAGCGAGATCGTAGATGGCAAAGGCCACACCATGGGCGCCCTCTACTGGCAGCTCAATGACATTTGGCAGGCGCCCTCTTGGTCCTCCATTGGTGAGCGAACATCTCAAGGGCTCCATGCCCTTGAGCCAACGCCAACGCTTCTTCACGCGGGTGAGACTCCTGACTTCCTGTTTGTTCCCTCCGCTCCCTGTAGAGTTTGGCGGGAAGTGGAAAATGCTGCATTATTTCGCTCAGGACTTCTTTGCCGACATTCTTCCTGTTAGCTTCGAGGATAGCGACACGCTGTTCATCTACGCCGTGTCGGATCTAAGTCGAGAGATTCAAGTCAGAGCTGTGGTATGTTTCTTTAATTATCCATCATGGTCCAAAATCCACAAAAAAAAACAAACAGGAATATTTTTACTTCAGCCATTGCCGCGATTTTTCAAAATGAATAAATTAATAATATAATATTATTTGTCCAAAAATATTGTTGGCCTAAATCAGGGGTCTCAAACTCAATTTACTTGGGGCCACTGGAGCTCAGGTCTGGGTGAGACTGGGCCGCATCAGGTTTTCCAAAAAAAAACAAAAAAAACCTGCATTTATTAAAAACAAAAAAATAAAAAAAACTTCGCTTTGGTTCCAATTTTCTACAATAAAAGCTCTGATAAAACATTCCACTGTTCTCAAATATCTTACTTTTTATTTTTCTACACAAAATAAGATGAAAAATAAACAAATCAAGAATAAAGAAAATCAATCAATCACTAATAAATAAATAAATATAATAATAATAATAATAATAAAACGGCAAATAATAAAAACATAAGAAACCACATATAGTTGGTGGGTAGACAAATGATTTTTTTCAGATTAAAATGAACAAAGCATTATTAGAGCCCTGTAGACATGACAAAACACGACTATAGTCACATTTATACTCTTTTTATTTACAACATATTGCGCAACTGCAGGGTCTTGAGACACATGCTAACTCGCAAACTAGAGAGCTAGCGACCTAAACGGTAGCCTTCAAGTTATTTCCTTTAAACTTAAAAAGCCAAAAACTTACCACTTCCACACGCATAGGGAGGATAACTATTAACAGTTATTTAACCTTTAACATGAACATGAATCAAACGTAATCATTTTTTCTGGGTACATGATACCATACAGCATCCGTATCAAACTTGCGCGGGCCGCCCTAACATTAAACTACTTTCATATCAAGGCGGGGGCCTCAAACTAGTGTCCTGCGGGCCGCGTTTTGAGACCCCTGGCCTAAATTAAGCATCTTCAAGCGTACAAGGACTAACTGAACTAAAAGAACCGTAGTTTACACTGGCCACTAGGTGTCACCAGTAACACGCACCAGACTACAACAAGTTATTCCAGGTTTGAATTACACTACTCACAACAGGCACCAACATAACAATCATCATAATCATAACACAGGCTACTGTGGACGGACTCCAGCTAAAAGTCAACTGAAGCCCCAATCCACACGTCCAGAACACATGCAAACATGACTCTTATGTCTCATTTTCTCTGACTGTATCTACCATACTGGGTAATATAAGTGTCAATGTGACTATAGGGGTGTTATTGTATTTCTAGAGGGCTCTAACAATATTCATTCATTCATTCATTTTCTACCGCTTTTCCTCACGAGGGTCGCGGGGAGTGCTGGAGCCTGTCCCAGCTGTCTTCAGGCGAGAGGCGGAGTACACCCCGGACTGGTGGCCAGCCAATCACGGGGCACATATAGACAAACAACCATTCACACTCACATTCATACCTATGGACAATTTGGAGTGGCCAATTAACCTAGCATGTTTTTAGAATGTGGGAGGAAACCGGAGTACCCGGAGAACACCTACGCATGCACGGGGAGAACATGCAAACTCCACACAGAGATGGCAGAGGGTGGAATTGAACCCTGGTCTCCGAGCTGGGAGGTCTGCACGCTAACCGCGAGACCGCCGTGCCGCCCGCTCTAACAATATGAAAAACACTATTTAGAAGGTCATAAACAGGTTTTTGTGCCATTTGGTTTTTAAATAAGGAATGCTACTTTGTAGAAATGAATTTATCACAACCATTAAACCGTGATAAACGAGGGATTATTATTCTAGTAGTGGTAGTAATAGGCTGTATTTATAAATATTGCTATCTTCTATGGCGCTTATGCTCATCAGGGTCACAGGGGTATGCTGGAGCCTATCTCAGCTGTATTTTGGCGCAAGGCGGCGTACACCCTGGAGTGGTCGCCAGCCAATCGCAGTTGTAAATATATATATATATATATATATATATACAGTATATATATATATATATATATACAGTATATATATATATATATATATATATATATATATATACATATGAGAATTATAAAATATGTATTTTACATTATATCAACCCTGCTTCTGGCTCAAAGACAGCTGGGATAGAATGGAAATAAACAAGCTGCATTTGCTGTGTTTGCTCCGTCAGGTGTACGTGTACAAGTGGAGCGATCCTGATCCTGTTTGCACCCTGAAATCCAAGCTGCTTCTCATCCCAGGAGGAAGTGCGATGACGGTGTTTCAACAGCCAATCAGCACCCTGCTCGCAGGATGCGCTGGCTGCACCCGCCTGGACTGCCTCCTCACCTTCCAGTTGGAGGACAGCAGGGGGCAGCAGCAAGGGCCCTCCAACCACCACTTCCTGTGCTCGCTCAAAGATGCTCGGGGCCTCCGGCGGCCCAACATCGTGGTAAGTCGTGGTAAGGCGATTTGTTTATTTAGGTGTACACTTTTAATGTGGTGCCGCGTGTTCCCTGCAGGCCAAAGTGCAGGTAGATAAGGAGGGATTGGTTGTCCAGCTCCGATCCGCCGCCGTTGCTCCTTTTGTGTGGCTTGACGCCAGAAATATTCCTGGACGCTTCAGCTCCAACGGCTTCCTGATGCTTTCCAGGAACAGGACGGTGGTTTTTCACACATGGAGACCCACCAGTGTTGCAGAACTCTCCAGATCCCTCACTGTCACGTCTTTGAGTGACATTTATTCACCTTGATCCACTTGGTGAAGAGATGGCGTTAACTTGGTGGCGGTGGGCACCCATGCACATTTTTTGTGTTACCGTGAATTGTATAGGATCGCAAAATCACTTAATTTATACCATTTTAGGCTCTCATACATTGCTGAACACAGTGGTGGGAGGGACTAGAGACTACTTAATGACTTCATGCCCCCACACCCCCTTTTTTATACAATATATGTACATATACTTTACACAATCCCAGTATAAATAATTTCTACTCTATTACGCTGTGGTAGACTTCTTCAGTCTCTGCAAAGCGCACCAAACTTCTGCTAAATCTAAAAACACGATCATTCACGTTGAGCAGCTGTGGGGAATTAGCGCCCCCCTGTGGTGTCTGTGCACCAACAATCGTTGAAAGGGCCTTACTTTGGTGTTGAAGCTAGCACCGCTCACTGGCTATCGTGCCTGACTTATTCTTCGAATAGGTCTATCTTTATTACCTTTCTTCTGACAACGTCTTGATCCATTGACAGCGCTTTGGCCGGCTAGAAGTGTAATTCTCCGCCAAAACGCTAGGGGTAGTGTTTTGCTGAGCGCGATCAACCGGAGCTTCCCCTCCACTCTGACTAGCCAGTTAGCTTCCGGTTTAGTAGTCCAATGGAGACAACAACGACTTCCACATAAAAGTGACGTATTTTATTGGTATTCATATTTGTGAACTTATTCGCTCTTCACTTTGTACTCCGTTGTTTTCTTTTGTTTGTTATGGCGGACATTTTGGCGCTTCCACGAGAGGGAATCACAATGTCAAGTTCATGGCGTCATCGTGCGTTGACCACCAGCTGCCACTAGAGGGCGACAACTCCCCCAGCACTCACGTGTTATTTTGCAAACTTGCAGCTGTTCGATTAGCAGTCAACGTTAGCACTTGGGCCATTTGTTAATGTGACACGTTCTTTTTTCCCCCACTTCTCTGCGCGTGCGTGTGAGCATTCCAGGTGTGGAGGGGCACCCAGTGGAAAGGGAGAGGGGGGGAAGCACAAGAGAAAGCATTGGATCAATGCATGGCCGCATGCGGTCGCTCACCTCCATGTTTGCCCGTCGTGCGTGTGCTGATCTTTGAACCTCCCCCAGGGAGGGAACATTGTCCCACACCACGCTCCTCCGTAGAGCGGCGTGCGTGGTGGGGGGTGCCATGAAGTTGTCTGCAGTTAAAAACACGCCAGCTGAACTTGGCTCGTCTTTATTATTGGACTGCATCAACAGAGAGATGGCTGCGACGCTTCTTCTTCCCGTTTGGGGTCTTCTGCTCCTCGCCGCCAGCGTCGGGGCCGGACAAGAGTTCCTGGAGAACATCGTGCGCTTCTACGGACACAACGAGTCCATCTCCGGCCAAAACCTGGAGGACTTGCTGCTCATCATCTCCGCCCGGAGAGCCGAGTCCGTGATGGATGACGGCAACCCGCTGGCCGACCAAGAGGTGATCGCCGGTTAAGAACTCATGCATAGTCAGTCAGTCCTTTATTTATTATTGTTTATTATACACTTTATTAGGTACACTTGCATATGCCAATGAAAAACGGTCACTATATATGTTCAAATTCTGTCATTCTTTTGTGATAGCACTAATAATATTGGTAAACACTTTCATTATACTTCAAATATGTCATAAAATAATTATATTCACATCAATCACTTACATTTTCCAACCCCAATTATGACCGTTAATTGATGGAAATAAGTATAGCTTAGGGTGTACAGTAAATGTATGCAAATTACCCCAATAAAATGACCAAAATAGTCCAGTTTGAGTCATTTTAATTATATATTTATCAATCCCATACATCCCTTTCTAGCATCTTTTAAAGAAAAAAAGCAAACTAACCAAAAAGGCACCCCCCCCAAAATGTCCTTTATGTGATTAAAAGTATAAAAGTATAGTTCACTATGTTTAAAAACTACAAAATAATTAAACTAACATTTTTACTCAGTTCTATTAATATTAATTACTCACATTTTCACGACTATTCAAATAAGTATATTCATTTTGTTTCGAAGATGTCAAAACACGCAAATAATGAAAAGAATGACATTCCTATAAAATGACTTATATATTCTTCCTCCTCCGAAGGATTTAAAGGATTTAAAATTCACACAAATAATGACCTGGAATTTGATTTACAAAAATAATCCTAATTACATTGATAATGTTTGCTCACATTTTGTTATTGATTGGGTTTAAAATCGTAATGCCACGGCATACCAGTAGCAGCACTTCATGTATTGCAATCAATAAAACAATCAATCAATCATGTAATGAGTGACGGAATACAGCTCAGCGACTGATACTGCTGCTGTTTACATGATGACGCAATCACGGGTCGTTATCAGACTTCCAAAGACACGCCTCCACCTCGCATTTGTAAAAACGTTCATTTCAAAACAAAACGCTGTGGTGTTACCTTTTGGTCGGTACCCGGGGAGGCGCTGGGGGCGAGTGGGTGGTCGAGCTAGTTGCTAGCCAGCTAGTGGCTAGCTTGCTAACACGACGTAAGCTATGTAAATAATATCTACACCCACGTAGTCCTGCTGCAAGGCATGCTGGGTAGCTTGTGGTACCCCCCCCCCGTCCCCCGTCCCCCCCAACATGTTTGAGGTTGAGGAGGTACCCCAGCAGGGATGTTAGCATGCTCTTGACATCCAATGTTTTATTGTTCACAGCTAATATTGTTGTTGGCGCTGGGCTACCCAGCATGCCTTGCGGTACTGGTAAAGAACAGTTTTGGTTACATGTAATGCATGCCGCTACATGGAAGTAGCAGGTGATATTTATGCGATTAGCCTGCTTGTGCTTTGTTTTTGTTGCACCGTGAGTAAGCATGTTGTTCTCCTTTGATGACCACCCATAGTCCCTCGGCCAGATGTTGTATTATAACGGAAAAACAAGTCATATTTCACATAGAAAGTACAATTTTAGTGAGACATGCCCCCCCCCCCCTTCTCGCTCAGTGCCTCTCAGCCCAGGAGATCCTGTCCCACTTTGGCTTCCTGAATGTCAGCCAGCTGAGCGTGGGACATCTGGAGAGGATCTGTCCCGCCGTGTTGACCCAGGTGCTGCTGCCCTCCTGCCCTCACACCGTCCCCGAACCTCCGCTGACGGTTGACTACTCGGGTGAGCCTTTTACTGGCTTTTTATGCCCCCCCCCCCCACACACACACACACACACATTAGAGCGAGGGGGCTGATGCTGATGCTGACCTTCTGTCCCTCTTTGGAGGATAAATGGGCTCTTCTCTTCTCTCGTCTTTATTGTTGTGGTGGAACAAAAACCGAAAAAGGCCCCTCACTGAGGCCACACGCTGGTCCTACGTGGAGACCGTGTTGTTTCCTCGGTCAATGTCTCTCATTGCCCTTAAGGAATGATGATACTGTATCCCGGTGTTTATTAGCCGGAATGATTAATAACACAGCAAGATAGCAGATATCGTATCTCATAAAAGTCATACATCAGCAAGCTTTCTTAAGTAAGTCTTCTTAGGGGGGCAGTAGTATTGCAGGTAAACGTGGAAATACTTTAAAGTAGGGGTCTCAAACTCAATTTACCTGGGGGCCACTGGAGCTAGGGTCTGGGCAAGGCTGGGCCGCATCAGGTTTTCCCAAAAAACAAAACAAAACTCATTTATTAAAAACAGAAAAATATACAAACTTTTTCATTGCTTTGGTTCCGATTTTCTACAAGAAAATCTCTGATAAAACATTCCACTATTCTCAAATATCTTAATTTTTATTTTTCTGCACAAAATAAGATGAAAAATAAATAAACAAATCAAGAATAAAGAAAATCAATCAATCAGTAATAAATAAATATAATAATAATAATAAAAGGGCAAATAATAAAAACTTAAGAAACCACATATAGTTGGTGGGTAGACAAATGATTTTTTTCAGATTAAAATGAACAAAGCATTATTAGAGCCCTGTAGACATGACAAAACACGACTATAGTCACATTTATACTCTTTTTATTTACAACATATTGCGCAACTGCAGGGTCTTGAGACACATGCTAACTCGCAAACTAGAGAGCTAGCGACCTAAACGGTAGCCTTCAAGTTATTTCCTTTAAACTGAAATAGCCAAAAACTTACCACTTCCACACGGATAGGGAGGATAACTATTAACAGTTATTTAACCTTTAACATGAACATGAATCAAACGTAATAATTTTTTCTGGGTACATGATACCATACAGCATCCATATCAAACTTGCACGGGCCGCACTAACATTAAACTTTCATATTAAGGCGGGGGCCTCAAACTAGTGTCCTGCGGGCCACATTTGGCCCGTGGGCCATCCCTCTTCCTAAGCGCCGTGATGACACCAGTGGTGGACGCTTGGACGCCTTGCGCTCTTCCACCTCCGGAGGTGTGTTTTGGACTCCGGACTCGGACTCTGAGGAGCCGCACGGCCCAGTGTCCACTTCACGCCGTCACAGCGCATCTTTACTCCGACCCTGTTATTTCTGCCTTAACGGAATTGCGGAATTGGCCAATAAAAACATGTTTTACTGTTAACTCGTTCAACATTTTTCTAAAGAAATTCCTCTTAGCCCCGCCTACTTGTCACCATTTGGAGTGATTTTTCCAGGCACACAGAATATTACTTAGACGTGGTATACTGTACATGTGTTTCTACCTTTTTTCATCTTTAGTTCAAAAAAAACGTTCTCTTATATATAGCCAAAATACAGGAAGTGAATACAGTACTGCTACAGATATGAAAGATGATGGTGGGGGGGGGGGGGGGGTAGGATTAAATAAGCTCTTCTTCTTCCTACTCCTTTTGCTGTGATTTGAATGATGTGATCGATTCCATTGTAAATAAATGAAAGCATTACCATTAAAAAAAAAAAAAAAAATCTAAACTCCCATGCCACATCATAAACAACACAAAAAGTAGTCATTTATTTACAAATATAACATATGACGCCATGAACTATTTACAGTTTGCATTGAGATTCCTGCCCCCTCTATCACATATCAAAGGTGCTTGCCAAGCGCTTATAAAATGCTGCCACCTTGTGGCCGTTTTTGAAACTGCACCAAACAGCGTTTAACGTAGCATTTAACAAAGCGTTTAACGTAGCGTTTAACGTAGCATTTAACAAAGCGTTTAACGTAGCATTTAACAAAGCGTTTAACGTAGCATTTAACAAAGCGTTTAAGGTAGCATTTAACGTAGCATTTAACAAAGCGTTTAACGTGGAATTTAACTTAGCATTTAACATATAACGTTTAAGGTAGCATTTAACATAGCGTTTAAGGTAGCGTTTAAGGTAGCATTTAACGTAGCATTTAACAAAGCGTTTAACGTGGAATTTAACTTAGCATTTAACAAAGAGTTTAACGTAGCATTTAACATAGCATTTAACGTAGCATTTAACAAAGAGTTTAACATAGCATTTAACATAGCGTTTAACGTGGAATTTAACGTAGCATTTAACAAAGCGTTTAACGTGGAATTTAACTTAGCATTTAACAAAGAGTTTAATGTAGCATTTAACATAGCGTTTAAGGTAGCATTTAACATAGTATTTAACGTAGCATTTAACAAAGCGTTTAACAAAGCGTTTAACATAGCATTTAACATAGCGTTTAACGTGGAATTTAACGTAGCATTTAACAAAGCGTTTAACGTGGAATTTAACTTAGCATTTAACAAAGAGTTTAATGTAGCATTTAACATAGCGTTTAAGGTAGCGTTTAACATAGCATTTAACGTAGCATTTAACAAAGCGTTTAACAAAGCGTTTAACATAGCATTTAACATAGCGTTTAACGTGGAATTTAACGTAGCATTTAACAAAGCGTTTAACGTGGAATTTAACTTAGCATTTAACAAAGAGTTTAATGTAGCATTTAACATAGCGTTTAAGGTAGCGTTTAAGGTAGCATTTAACATAGCATTTAACAAAGCGTTTAACATGGAATTTAACGTAGCGTTTAAGGTAGCATTTAACATAGCATTTAACATAGCATTTAACATAGCGTTTAACATGGAATTTAACGTACCGTTTAAGGTAGCGTTTAAGGTAGCGTTTAACGTAGCGCTTAACGTGGAATTTAACTTAGCATTTAAGGTAGCATTTAAGGTAGCATTTAAGGTAGCGTTTAACCTAGCCTTTAACATAGCATTTAAGGTAACATTCAACGTAATGTTTAACATAGCGTTTAAC
Organism: Doryrhamphus excisus; assembly: GCF_030265055.1. Classification (NCBI taxonomy): domain Eukaryota; kingdom Metazoa; phylum Chordata; class Actinopteri; order Syngnathiformes; family Syngnathidae; genus Doryrhamphus; species Doryrhamphus excisus. Next base: position 11,886,648 of record NC_080472.1, read on the forward strand.
GTAGAATCTAATGTAGCCTTTAACGTAGAATTTAACGGAGCCTTTAACGTAGCGTTTAACATAGCATTTAGCGTAGCACAAATCGGCGAGATGATGGTCATTGTACCTTACTGACATAACATTAGCCGTGTGGAGGGCTAGCTTTCTCTTATTTATGGGTACTGACGAATGTTTATTGCCCTGCTAACGTGACTTAATACAGCTTTAAAGACAAACACAGCACTGTGAGTTAATCAAAGTATGAATAAAGTCATGTCATGTATGTCCAAAACAAAAGCACCAACATGTAGTCCATCCTACGTGTGAATTTAAGTTGGCTTTGTTTCAGTGGAATACTGCATCACTAAAGTATTGGATAGTTGCAGCCCTATCGATAGTCGCAAACGTGTCACAACTTTGTCCTGAAACGCTCCTTAGTAGAGGAGATTCAATGTAGTGGGGTTAGCGTAGTTTAGCAGAGCATGCTAGTGCAGTTGAATGTGTGTTTACAGCCTTTGTTACTGCAACCATTCTCAATACACAAACAGTGGCCTACAGCGTTACCCAGGCACGCCCATATAAGGAATTCCCGGTGGCATCACTGTACTGCCCTCCCCCGGGGTCCACGATGGGATTGTTCAGGGTTGTCTAACATGTTGGCGGTCTTCCTCCAGTGTGGGGGTGGGGCTTCCTGGCGGTCACCGTCATCAACTTGGCGGCGCTCCTCGGCCTCCTGCTCATCCCCTTCACCAAGAAGTCCTACTTCCCCAAAGTGCTCACCTACTTCATCGGCCTGGCCATCGGAACGCTCTTCTCCAACGCCGTGCTCCAGCTCATACCAGAGGTTTGTCTTTCTTTTCCGCTGGCCTATCACAACAGTCCCCCATTTGAGCTGTGGATTCTGCCTAGCAACAAGTGACCAGGTAATAGAGCACACGGGGTGGGGGTCAGGATGCGAGCTCACGTTGTGGACATTTCTCCTCTGCAGGCTCTGGGCTTTGATCCCAAAGCAGACGACTATGTAGGCAACGCCATCGGAATATTTGGAGGCTTTTATCTCCTCTTCTTAGTGGAGAGGATCTTAAGAATGGCTCTACAGGTGGAACACCAGGTATGGAATCATCTCCGCTACCTACATCAGCGTCGTGGTGGGCGCCCTGTCGGCATTTGGCTCATGGCAGTTCCTTCAGTTCCTCCTTTCCTCATGCCTTAGTTCTACAATCCTTCCTTTTCACCTTTCCTTCTTTCCTTATCCTTCCTTTTCTGGGTCCTAACTGTTCTTAGCGCACGACCTTTCTTCCTTCCTTCCTTGCTTTCGTCCTTCTTTTCCTTTTTTGCTGACTTACTTCCTTTCTGCTTCCTATTTCCTCATGCCTTATTTCGAAAATCCTTCCTTTTCACCTTTCCTTCTTTCCTTATCCTTCCTTTTCTGGGTCCTAACTGTTCTTAGCGCACGACCTTTCTTCCTTCCTTCCTTGCTTTCGTCCTTCTTTTCCTTTTTTGCTGACTTACTTCCTTCCTGCTTCCTATTTCCTCATGCCTTATTTCGAAAATCCTTCCTTTTCACCTTTCCTTCTTTCCTTATCCTTCCTTTTCTGGGTCCTAACTGTTCTTAGCGCACAACCTTTCTTCCTTCCTTCCTTGCTTTCGTCCTTCTTTTCCTTTTTTGCTGACTTACTTCCTTCCTGCTTCCTATTTCCTCATGCCTTATTTCGAAAATCCTTCCTTTTCACCTTTCCTTCTTTCCTTATCCTTCCTTTTCTGGGTCCTAACTGTTCTTTGCTCACAACCTTTCTTCCTTCCTTCCTTGCTTTCGTCCTTCTTTTCCTTTTTTGCTGACTTACTTCCTTCCTGCTTCCTTCTCCACTTCCCCTTTCTTAGTCTTACTGTCATCATCCTTCCTTCTTCATTTCCTTCTGCTCTTCATTTCCTTCCGCTCTTCACTTGATGAGGGTGTACCACAAGAGCGGAAGGAAACAAAGAAGGAAGAATGATGACAGTAAGACTAAGAAAGGGGAAGTGGAGAAGGAAGCAGGAAGGAAGGAAGTCAGTCACTTCCTATCTTATTCCTGTTTCCTACTTTTGTCTTTCTTCCTCCCTCCTCCCTCCAACCAAACTAACATCAGTCCTCTGGTTCCTCGCCAGCACGGCCCCTCCCACTTCTCCCCCGCTGACCTGGCCTCACTGCCGAACGGCGACGTGTCGGAGAAGAAGGAATCGGTGGTGCTGAGCAACATCAGCACCATCAGCACGGACGGGAGCAGCGTGAACTCGGACCGCCCGCACACCAACATGGCACCGGCGGAGGAGGTTAGCTTAGCGTCGGCACATGGGCGAACCCGCTCAACTTTGAACCCAATCGCTCTTTTATCTAACGAGGCTGCCATTGAATCTTATCAGCCATTGTGTGCTGATATGTTTTGGATCTTCAGCACACAAAACGTGATGACTTCAGTTGCTGGTCACGTGACAGCACGTTCTAGACAAAGTAGTGCAGGCTGTTGCGCTATTAGTCGGCGTTAATGTTTGCCAGGACAAAGACTCGTCAAACAAAGAGGCCGGTTGCTCCTTCCCCTCCTGGTCAATGCGGGAATTGTCCTTCCGTGCCACAAAGACTCCTTGTGCGTCCCTAAAAGGAGACATTGTGAGTCCAAAAGGCCGCTAATGTGCGTCTGCTCTCACCTTGCAATGAAGGTTGACGTGCCTGCAGCATTCCTCCTCTTTTTGGTTTTGTTTTTATCAAGCCGCTTCATTGCGAGGTTGAGTTTGGCCTTTTCAGCGTTTTACGCTGACGTGATAACGGTCTCCTTTTCCGAAACATGCACTTTGAGACCAGTCTTGGAATGCTAGCTCAAGTCTTTTCACTCATTCGGTGGACGAGTGGTTTGCATGTCGGCCGCATGTTTGCAAGTTGGCGGCACGGCGGCCGGGTGGTTTGCAAGTCGGCGGCGCGGCGGCCGGGTGGTTTGCATGTCGGCCTCACGTTTGCATGTCTGCGGCACGGCGGCCGAGTGGTTTGCATGTCGGCCGCACGTTTGCATGTCGGCGGCACGGTGGCCGAGTGGTTTGCATGTCGGCTGCACGGTGGACGAGTGGTTTGCATGTCGGCGGCGCGGCGGCCGGTTGGTTTGCATGTCGGCTGCACGGTGGACGAGTGGTTTGCATGTCGGCCTCACGTTTGCATGTCTGCGGCACGGCGGCCGAGTGGTTTGCATGTCGGCCGCACGTTTGCATGTCGGCGGCGCGGGGGCCGAGTGGTTTGCATGTCGGCGGCGCGGGGGCCGAGTGGTTTGCATGCACAAAGAGTTGATGATGCAACTTTACGAAAGAAGAAAGCACGTTTGATGCGGTTGTAAGCCAAAAAAACGACCACAAGGTGGCAGAAGGGCCGTTTTATAAGAACTTGGCCACAAAGCAACCAGGAAGTGAGAAGGCATTTCGCGTGTCGTCACACTCCGGATATTTTTGTGCACATGCCGGATATATTTGTGCACGTGCCGGATATATTTGTGCACGTGCCGGATATATTTGTGCACGTGCCGGACATATTTGTGCACGTGCCGGACGTATTTGTACACGTGCCGGACGTATTTGTGCACGTGCCGGACGTATTTGTGCACGTGCCGGACGTATTTGTGCACGTGCCGGACGTATTTGTGCACATGCCGGATGGATTTATACACATACATGCCGGACGTATTTGTGCACGTGCCGGACGTATTTGTGCACGTGCCGGACGTATTTATACACATACATGCCTCATGTATTTGTGCACGTGTCGGACGTATGTATTTGTGCATGTGCCGGGCGTATTTGTGCACATACATGCCGGACGTATTTGTGCACATACATGCCGGACATATTTGTGCACGTGCTGGACGTATTTATACACATATACATGCCGGATATATTTATGCACATACCGGATATATTTTTGGCCTTTCATGCCATTTGTCCCCAAAACTCCCCCAACAAATAAGTTGTAATTCTTTTTCCGAATGTTGATCCCTCGCTGTTCCCGGCCTCCAGGACATCGGGGTGTCCAGCGTGATGTGCCGCTGTCTTCGTGGCCAGCGCCTCGGCAGCATCAAGACGGTGGCGTGGATGATCACGCTGAGCGATGCCTTGCACAACTTTATCGATGGCCTGGCCATCGGCGCCTCTTTCACCGTGTCCATAATGGCCGGCTTCAGCACGTCCACCGCCATCGTGTGTGAGGAGTTCCCTCATGAGCTGGGTGAGGATGTCACTCAAGAATAAATAGGAATCACCATCAAAATCTAAATAGTTTGAATCAATAATGACTATGAAAAATTGTTGAATTGTTTTAAATATAGTATGCATATACAGTACATATGTACACCCACAAAGTGTGTATGTATACAAATACTATATATATATATATATATATACTGTATTTTGTCTACTTTACTGGGTGATACTGACATTGGACAGGTGATGATAATTTTAATGTTTAAAAATTAATTTTTATTTAATGTTTAAAAATTTATTAAAATTGAAATGTTTGTGAAATTTTATTTTAATTAAAATTAAAAATTATTTATATTTATTTAAATTGTATTTAAAATTACAATAAATAAATAAATTCATAATTAATTAATAACAATTAATAATAAAATTACAATGAATAATACGGCACCTAATAAATACTACTACAAATAATATATATATATATATATACTGTATTTTGTCCGCTTTACTGGGTGATACTGACATTTGCAGGTAATTTTAATTTAATGTTTAAAAATTTATTATTTAATGTTTAAAAATTTATTTTAATTAAAATGAAAATGTTTAAAAATTATTTTTCATTTTATTTATATTTATTTAAATTTTATTTAAAATTACAATTAATAATACGGTGCCTAATAAATACTACTACAAATACTATATATATATATATATATATATATATATATATATACTGTATTTTGTCTACTTTACTGGGTGATACTGACATTTGCAGATAATTTTAATTTAATGTTTAAGAATGTATTTTAATTAAAATTAAAATGTTTAAAAATTAATTTTAATTTTATTAAAATTAAAACTTAAAATGTTAAAAAAATAATTTGAATTTATTTAATTTATTTAAATTTTATTAAAAATTACAATTACAATGAATAATACGGCGCCTAATAAATGGTCCACTTCAATGACAGTTATGTCATGAGTGATGACATGTCGAGCTGCAACATCATCCATGAAGTGAGTTGCAGCCCTTTAGCGAGGAAAAACAGGAAGTTGAGGTCACGGATGGCTAACGATGTGCATGTGCGTCAGGTGACTTTGTGATCCTGCTCAACTCGGGGATGAGCATCCCTCAGGCCATCTTCTTCAACCTGCTGTCGGCGCTGGCGTGTTACGTCGGCCTGGTGTTCGGCATTCTGCTCGGCAGCAACTTTGCTCCCAACGCCATCTTCGCCATCGCGGGTGGGATGTTCCTGTACATCGCTCTGGCAGACATGGTGAGGCCCCTGCGGTCCCTCGGTCGGAATCCTCCCGATACATCCATTGGCTCTGCTCCTTTCAGTTTCCCGAGATGGACGCCATTGCCAGGGAAGAGAAGCGAACCTCCTCCAAGCTGGTCTTCTTCTTGATCCAGAACGCGGGGCTGCTCACAGGCTTCGCCATCATCCTGCTCATCACCATGTTCGCGGGACAGATCAACCTGGGCTGAGTGGGGCAACGGAGGAGCAGGTCGGCTCCAGAAGAAAACGTAGAGCTGCTTCTGTTTCCGCTCATCATCATCGTCATCATTCACGGTGTCAGAGAGCAGGAATGTCAAGTGAATATTTTGCACAAGCAGAACCAAAAGTGGGTTTGTTCTCCACGAGCAGTGGGAATCCATGCAATCATTTCATTAATGAAATCCAGCCCGATTTGTCTGAAAGAGACAGTTTTATCCTCTTTGATGTACTGTAATAACCTACTTTACCGTAAGTACAGTTTTTATTTACATGATTTTATCTTGTTTTTTCTATGTGTGGATGATTCTACACAATCACAGCCATTATTTTTTTATTTCAAGTTAAAGACAATCTTTATAACATGTAGCAGTAGTGTACATTTTATAATTGTACGTTTACACACGTTTTTCCTCAGGGTTTATTCAGACAAAGTGACTGTATACTTTGACACAAAAAACATAAATATTAATATCCATGAAACAACTGGGACCTTTGACCTCTGGGCTTATTAGTACGTAACTATGAATACTGTAAATAGAAAGTTTGCGATTTTAATACCAGAGCAGTGTGGCTCTTTAAAATTGTTTGAGTCTACATTTAAAGGCACAGGAACAAAATGATGCTTTTTCCTGACATTTGAAAAATAAATAATATTTCCTTTTGTAATAATCAATGTTGGGATTGACTACTTTGAGAATAACGGCGTTATTAATGCCGTTATCATTTTCCACGAATTATTCTGACATTACTCTGGTGTCTTATCAAGCATTGCTGAAGTCACCATCGGTTGCTCACTCGCAGGAAAACACTCCCCTCTAGCGGTTTGGTGGATATTTGCAAGTCATCAGGCCAAGGCAGCGTGTCACAAAAGAAACCCAGTAACATAAGGTTGCTGAAATATTGGTCCTAATATGATTTATATCATAAAACAACGCAAATTCAATTACTTTCGGAGGAAGTGAATAGTAATTACTTATTTAAAGTAATATACATAACTGGTTTTATATATACTTTAATTTATATTTAATATATTCGTAAAAGAATATATTTTCCTAATAGTAACGCTGACATTTTTTACTCTCTTCTGAGTCTTGCAAAAAACTGTTCTGGTGGTGGGGGCTGGGGGTATGCCTTTATTGACGATGTAAATAGTGTCTTATGTAAACAAAGACCTATTCACCATGGTGACGAAACAATGCGCTTTCCGAAGGTGCGTTCAGTGTCTTCCGTTCATAAGTATTGTTCGGAAGTTTCTGGTCTGTAAAGTAAAGGCCTTTCGGAGGAAACAAATTAAAATCACGCGAGCATAGCAAATAGTGCTACGAGTCGCATCAACTTGGCATTATTTCCTTTGCTTTGGATGCTGGCTCAAGTAATACAGTAATGGCTAAAGCTGATTTTCCCATTTTGTTGCAAACCTTGAAAGCGACATATCCTCAAGTGCACAGAGACGGAATTAGTTGATTTTCTTTTGCTTCAACTTTGCTTTGCTTTTGCCACCAGCTTTCTTTCTCCTATTTTCTTCTCCTCAACTCAACACACTTGCACAGGGATAACACGCCAAGGCAAGTATGCATTTAATATTTATACGAAGGTCGAACATCGCGGTCGCTGCGATGGCATAGCATCGACGCTGCTAGCTAGCCGCTAGCTAATCCTTGAAAGGGATGCGTAACTTGTTTGCGACCCGTCCCTTTCGAAAGTGAGCACAACTGTTATATATTTGGACCTAACCATTTGGATTCATTTAAAGATAATATCAGCAAGTAATATCACCAAGAAGCCATTTAGCCTGCTTTATTATGATAACCACGTCATGTCATGTGACTGCACTGATTTGAGGTCAGAGGACGGCAACCAACGACGCTCAAGTTAGCATCGGTATGCTAGCTGCCTATTCGGCACTTTGCGAGTCAAATGTAAATTTAAGGTAAAAAAAGTGCAGTTCGACTGTTTTTGTTTGTATTTTTAAATAGTGACGCTTCTTGATGCTAAAACATTTCACACATTTTAGGTAAGACGTCATCTTTGCCTGACACCCACTACTCTAATAATGACGGTTTTATTTGTGAAAAGGCACATTTCACCCTTTTTTATTATACCAGGTCCAATTCATTAGTCATTCATTATTTTACAGTTTGTGATGTTTGAAGCCTTTATTCAAATGTGGAACATCGGCTCAGCAAAGCAGTGGTCCTTTGACCTTTGTTAACGTCACACAGTAAATTCATTCCACAAGAAAACGTATCGGAACCTGATTTCAGGGTTTATTATTATTATTATATTGTGTGTCTTCTTTTGTCCATTTAGGACGCTTGCCACTGCAACAGCCAGTAAGTAATGCAATATTTAAGCAAATCTGGTTGGGTTTTTTTTTTCGTTTTGCAGGTCTGATGCATTCAATGTGGAAGATTCTGTGGGAAAATGTGTTGTCATGCTGGAAAATATATAACAATGGCCACGTTAGTTGAACACTCTGAATGGGGATGCATTTTGCACAACACACTGACTGAAAATATCAAGTATTTTCAAGTCTTCAGACTAAAGTCCCCAAGTGGAGTGCAAGTCTTTAAAAGTCATCAAAATTGTGATCCAGGTCTGACTCGAGTTCAGACCCTAGTACATTGGTCTCAAACTCAATTTACCTGGGGGCCACTGGAGGTAGGGTCTGGGCAAGGCTGGGCCGCATCAGGTTTTCCAAAAAAAAAAAAAACGCATTTATTAAAAACAGAAAAATATACAAACTTTTTCAGTGCTTTGGTTCCGATTTTCTACAATAAAAGCTCTGATAAAACATTCCACTGTTCTCAAATATCTTCATTTTTATTTTTCTGCACAAAATAAGATAAAAAATAAATAAACACATCAAGAATAAAGAAAATCAATCAATCAGTAATAAATAAATATAATAATTGTAGTGGCTATTTGTCCTTCAGTAAAATAATAAACGTAACTTACACTATAATCAAAAGGCCACTGATGCACCATGGGTTTTGTTTTACGCAGGCAAAAGAGTCATTGTCCAAACAATCTTGTTCCGTTTCTTCTTCTTTCCTTTTATTACCGAGCAAGCAAACAAACAAACAAAAAAGGAACAAGGGCCTTTCCTGTTGCCTCTCTTGCGCTGTTACAAAAACCATAGGCCCACCCCGGTGCATGCTGGTCCTGTGAGCACTGCCTACCTAAATATATTGCAGGTGCCCAGGGTGTTATCCAATGAAATAAACCCAGAAATTAACTACTAATTAACCCCAACAAAATATGATAGATAAACAAATAAATAAATAACTAACAAGAAAATATTATCAAGTAATCCAAACAAAACAACAACAAAAAATAAATCAACAGATATCAGAAACCTAGGAACACACTAATAAATAGCTCCTACAATAATAATAATAAAATGGCAAATAATAAAAACTTAAGAAACCACATATAGTTGGTGGGTAGACAAATATTTTTTTTCAGATTAAAATGAACAAAGCATTATTAGAGCCCTGTAGACATGACAAAACACGACTATAGTCACATTTATACTCTTTTTATTTACAACATATTGCGCAACTGCAGGGTCTTGAGACACATGCTAACTCGCAAACTAGAGAGCTAGCGACCTAAACGGTAGCCTTCAAGTTATTTCCTTTAAACTGAAATAGCCAAAAACTTACCACTTCCACACGGATAGGGAGGATAACTATTAACAGTTATTTAACCTTTAACATGAACATGAATCAAACGTAATCATTTTTTCTGGGTACATGATACCATACAGCATCCATATCAAATTTGCGCGGGCCGCACTAACATTAAACTTTCATATCAAGGCGGGGGCCTCAAACTAGTGTCCTGCGGGCCACATTTGGCCCACGGGCTGCGTGTTTGAGACCCCTGTTCTAGTACATATTATTATTACCTACTTAGGGTGAATGAGATGTTTTCCATGTGGAAAAACAGCCTGTTTTCGGAAACAGGTTTCTGTTTTCAGACTTTGCCACAGTCAACATATTTGTATCTAATGGGTCGCTTCGCATCTCCAGACTTCCTGCGCTGAGCGATGGCCGCTGTCCAGATCCGGAAGTACTGTGACGACGATGCTGAGACGGTGAAGGAGCTCTTCTCGCTGGGCATGAGCGAGCACGTGCCCTCCTCCTTTGTGCACCTCCTGAAGCAGCCGCTCACCCAGATGGTACTCATGTGCACCTTCTGCGCCCTCCTGACCAGCTCCAAATCCTTCCTGCTGCCCATCCTGACTGTCACGCTGCTGCTCGCCGCCGCCCGCCAGCTTGTGGTCTACCAGTTCAACAGCTACATCGAGATGTCCTACAAGCAGGACCTGAACACCATCGACGAGACTTACATGAAAGGCGAGGACTCGTGCTTCTGGGTGGCGGAGAAGGAGGGTCAGGTGGTGGGCATGGTGGCGTGCCTGCCCAACCAGAACGTCCCGGAGTGCTTGGAGCTGAAGCGCCTGTCTGTGCGGCGCAGTCACCGCGGCAGGGGCGTGGCCAAAGCGCTGTGTCGGAAAGTGGCGGACTTTACCCGCGAGCGAGGCTGCCCCGCCGTCCTCCTCTACACCTCGGTGGTCCAGACTGACGCTCAGAAGCTCTACGAGCACATGGGCTACGACAAGGTGCGCGAGTTTGTCGTTCCTGACGTCCTCGCCAAGCTCATGAACTTCTCTCTCTTTGAGTACAGACTGGATTTGCAGAAAGACAAAAAAGGAAACTGAGGTAAACACCACAGCTGGACTCTTCTTTTTAATCTCTGAATTGAATTGAACTGAATTGAATGCACATTGGGAAAAACACGACAATAATTGAATCCTATTGGGATTGGCCGCCTTTGAGGTTTTTTTAATGCATGGAACACAGCTCACAGAATTTGTAGCACTATTTAAGATGTCAACATAAGCCAAAAAATGTGATCTCTTTCTGCAATTTTAATAATTTTTGCTGATAGATACAACATAATTCAAAAGGCAGTTAACAGATGAATTTTAGCTGATTGTTTTGCTCATTGGGACACACTGTGGTTGTCTCCCACCATGCATTTTAGGTAACATGAATAGAAGTCATTTTTCCACTGCTTCTCCTCACGAGGGCCGCGGGGGGCGCTGGAGCCTATCCCAGCTGTCTTCGGGCGTGAGGCGGGGTACACCCTGGACTGGTCGCCAGCCAATCACAGGGCACATATAGACAAACAACCATTCACACTCACATTCATACCTATGGACAATTTGGAGTGGCCAATTAACCTAGCATGTTTTTGGAATGTGGGAGGAAACCGGAGTACCCGGAGAAAACCCACGCATGCACGGGGAGAACATGCAAACTCCACACAGAGATGCCCGAGGGTGGAATTGAACCCTGGTCTCCTAGCTGTGAGGTCTGCGCGCCAACCACTAAACACCGTGCTGCCCATGAATAGAAGTCATCCAATTAATTTAAAAAAAGTTTTAATAGTCTGGTTAAAGTGATTGTTAGTCGTTTTTGACACCAATTGTTTATATTTCTTGTTAAACATGAACATAATACGTCCTGTTTTTGTTGCGTCAGCCTGATTTACTGTTTCCGGTTGTCGTTTACATATAATTGGCGTGGTTTTCTTATGCAAATTATTTAATTGGCCTTCGGGACCATCGTGACTGATCTGATGAACTCTGCCTAGCAACGAATAAATGACCGTGACAGATATTTGATATGTGGGGAGATTCTTTGGTATTTGACAATTTAATTAAAAGTTCCGAATAAACAAATCAAGGTGTGATGTGGTAATAGTTTTATTTTGTTGTTACGTGGCTCCTCGTTGCCGATCTGTTCAGGCATCCCTTCGGACACCTCAGCAGGTCCACTCCGCTCTGCCCTCCATGGATGGATGCGAGTGGCAGAAGCCGAGCAGCCAGCCTGATTTACGGATAAAACCAGGTAGGCTTCGGCGGTGTTTGTCCGTGTAGAAAGACAATTTAAGCCCACAAATCACATTCAGAGCTATTTTGACTCGCATTTATTGTGCTTTAGTGGGACGTTTTTTTCCTAGCGGGAGCTATCCGAGGCTAACATGCTAGCTTAGGGAGTGTCCCGCTGACAGCTGATGGATAATTAATATAAATAACACGCATTAAATAACATAACTGCTGTGTACTGAGCTTGTATGGTGATAATAAAAACAATGTAGACAGGCAGAGCTCATCCATATCGGGGAATTAGTATTAGGCTGAGTTTAACGAATTAATCATTATCTGAATTGTCACTGTTTTTATATCATTCAGTCAAGTTTGGTTGAGGAACAAAATGTCACCTCATGTTCTGATGTGTTTTATTCTCTACTTTGCCAACAGATATGTAATAATGATAATAAGTAGGTGTTAATTGGTTTACAGTACAGGAAGCTGTTGGCCTTAATTGATGTGTGTAAAAAATCTATATATATATATATATATATATATATACTGTACATACAAAATGCATACTTTACATATATAGACAAACATTCATTTGCAGCATTTGAATGAAAGATACACAAAACCAACAATGCAGCGCTTGGGTATTTTGTCAGTTGGACCTCCAGTGGCATGAGGGAACCCACACAGATCTTGGCTCCAGGAACTGCTTTGATTTGCTTCCTGTCCACGGGACAGATTAGTCCTTGGGGTTTTCCCTCGCCACTGTACCGCCTGTTAATGGTGAGACCCACCTTGCGATGCAAACCACATCAGCCTGGAGTTGTGAGGCGCTAGTTCCTGTGTGCTGCCGTGTAGAGACTAGGAGATGCTACGTAATAATATTTACACACTCCAACTTTCTTTACCCTTTTGGGGTTGGCCAGCGGCAGGGGGCGAGGGACGAAAATCACAAGCGTCTCATGCATTGATTCACGCATGCTGCACGACGGCCATCACTATCATACCGAAAGTGTTCACAGCACACAGCAGAAGAGCCATGTCTCCCGATACTTTTGTCTTTCGTATTCATATCAATATACATGAAGTAGATCCATGACTCAGCCGGCTAGGAGCGATGAGGCCATTTCTCCTTCCTGGAAGCTGTCCTTTGCAGACTAACAAAAGAGGTGTGGTGGTGGAAAAACATCCAGCCATGCAGTCGCGTTGGCTTGCAGAAGGAAGTTAATCCTCACTCTCTCTCTCTCTCACCCGGCCGCCTTTTGTTTGAGGTTTGATGCATTACTGCTTATCACGTCGGTCCTTTGTCCGCGCTCACACCTCACAATTGTTGTTCTTTTTGAAAGCGGAGCGTTGGCAGCTATGTGGTCAAGTGCTCCATACTATACTCTTCCTGTTTGTCATCTGTGTGACATCATCAGTCATATATTTTATTACATGTAGCATTTTTAAGCCTGCTTCCGTCTGTTAGTAACAATAGCTTCCATGCATAGCACAACATAGCGTCACGTCCTTTGTCCACGCTCACACCTCACAATTGTTGTTCTTTTTGAAAGTGGAGGGATGGCAGCTATCTGGTCAAGTGCTCCATACTATACTATTTTTCACCATGTTAAAAGAAGTCGCACAAGTCGCAATTAGAGGTCATACAAGTGTGTATGTGTTTTTAAAAGTGCTTTATGTAAGCCCTACTGGGAATAATTACTATGTTGTTGTGTCTGTAGCTTTAATGTTAATAATAATAATAATAATAATATTCATTTTCTACTGCTTATCCTCACGAGGGTCGCGGGAGGTGCTGGAGCCTATCCCAATAATAATACATTTTATTTGTATAGCGCTTTTCAAAATAGAGAATGGAGTTGAATAAAGCAAGTAAACAGAGTAGAAGACACACCAAAATACAACATTCAAATTGCATCTTAGATGACAAATAGAACATTCAAAGTACAAAACAACATTTAAAAACATTTTAGCTGACGTGCTCATTTGTAACAGATCTAAGCGTAACGGCGTAGCATCTTTAGGATCACAAAAACACATTTTTTAAACACAGTTTTAATGAGCTATATATTTGCTATATTTGTCCATGCCTGTCTCTGACACGGTGGTAGCTCCAAGAAGCATACTTTATCGCATACAGTACAGCAACCGAACATTAGGAGGACACATGTCATATTTTAATAGCAACATCATACTAGCTTAGCCTCAAGCCTTAGATCAAGCATACAGCTCCAGACTGCATTTTAAGATGTGTAGCAAAGCCTGCTTCTCTATAAAGTGGTGGGCATGAGAAGGCACATGGAGGTGGGAAACAGCAATGTAGCAATAGATTGTAGACGCAACCCAGAATTGTCATTGTCTCTGCAGGCTTTAGGACCCAGTGCCTTTGTCTGGGCATGACCAGCCTCCCTCGCATTAAAACCAGCACACACACACACACACACACACACACACAGGCAGGAGTGTATAACAGTGCCTGCGCTCAGCTGATGCATTCGGTCTGCTTCCAGCCTCTGCATTTCATTCAGAGTGGCGTGGATCACAAAGTTCTTCTTGGTGTCCGTCTTCCCCCCCCCTGGTGTGACCACCAAGGAGGAGGATAAATGGGGACTTTAGGGACAGCATCAGGATAAGGATGGTTCTGGAAAGACTCAGCATCACTCTTCTCGTCATCGCTCCATTGTAGGCTGGACTATTGTTTTGGCAGGAACATGTCACAAACGAGGAGGAGTGCATTCAGCCGGGTGAGCGCTTTGATCTGCTAGCATCAATGGACACCGCCGTGTGTCGCCGTTTGAATGAACCGTTTCAAATCCATTTCAGCGGCTCGCTTTGTCCCCTCTTTTCGTTTTGTGCTCCCGAGGTCCGGTTCTTGACTGTAACTCCTGCATAATGTAGGATGATGTACGCCAGGTGGCTGGCTGGCTGGCTGTGTTTTATCAGGCTATCAACACATTGTGACACGCTAATAACGACATGCAGACGACTTCCTGTTTGTCATCCATGTGACATCATCAGTCATATATTTTATTACATATAGAATTTTTAAGCCTGCTTTTGTCTGGTAGTAACAATAGCTTCCATGCATAGCACAACATAGCGTAGCATAACATCTTTATGCTCGTTCCCCCTTAAGAGCACCAAAACACATCAGTCAAGATTTGAAGTGAAACAATCTTACTTAGCATAGATAGCATATTTCAAATAATTTTATTTCATTTTTCATTTTTATATATGACTGTCTCTCTCTTCAGAGTGCAAACAGAATATTACTTTTTTAAGTAATATGGCTTCCATGCTAGTCTTTGATAGATATAGGCAGCTTAGCCTAGCCTTGCCAAGCCTAGCATAGCACAGAATTGCAGAATTACCAATTACCAAGGGTAGTATTGCATCTTAAATGACAAATACAACATTCAAAGTACAAAACAACATTTATAAACGTTTTAGCTGACATGTGCTCATTTGTAACAGATCTAAGCGTAACGGCGTAGCATCTTTAGGATCACAAAAACACTTTTTTTAAACACAGTTTTACACATCTAAGATATATTTGACGTAGCTTAGCATTGAGTTAGCATAGCATGCAGATTGGCGGTGTTTCTTTGCATTTGTTGGTGTTTAATTCGTTGCGTGTGTTGAAAGAGTAGAATGGCGCTAAATAATTCAGCTAGCCCTGATTGGCCGTCAGCTGCGAGCAGCAAACATCAGGGAACACACGTATGTACTTAGGCACTGTTGTTTTGTAGGACGTGATGTGTAGCACGACACCTTTTAGGATGAGGTATGATGTTTTTCTAGGACGTGTGGTACTATTACTTCTTCTCGGGTTGTAATTCTTGTCCAGACCCGATTAAGGGCCGCCCCCGGCTTGTGGCTTATACTTCGGCATCCTTTAGACACCGTGGTTTTACCTTCATTAACATTCTCTGACTTTTTCGGACTTTAGCCTGTAAATTCCCAAGTTGCTTGTTGTTTCGGATTTTAGCCTATAAACTCCCAAGTTGCTTGTTGTTTCGGACTTTAGCCTATGAATTCCCAAGTTGGTTGTTGTTTTGGACTTTCGCATGCAAATTCCCAAGTTGCTTGTTGTTTTGGACTTTCGCATGCAAATTCCCAAGTTGCTTGTTGTTTCAGACTTTCGCATGCAAAATTCCCAAGTTGCTTGTTGTTTCGGACTTTCGCATGCAAATTCCCAGGTTGCTTGTTGTTTCGGACTTTAGCCTACAAATTCCCAAATTGCTTGTTGTTTCGGATTTTAGCCTGCAAAATTCCCAAGTTGCTTGTTGTTTCGGATTTTAGCCTATAAATTCCCAAGTTGCTTGTTGTTTCGGACTTTAGGCTGCAAATTCCCAGGTTGCTTGTTGTTTCGGACTTTAGCCTGCAAATTCCCAAGTTGATTGTTGTTTCGGACTAAGTTTTTACGCCAGTTCATCTTTTAAATGATTTAATGAAGTAATTAATGCAATACTACTACTTCTTCTCAGGTTGTAATTCTTGTTCAGACCGGATTAAGGGCCGCCCCCGGCTTGTGGCTTATACTTCGGCATCCTTTAGACACCGTGGTTTTACCTTCATTAACATTCTCTGACAGATTTTTGTGACGTGACCGTACACAGAAACAAAACACTCTCTGTGCTTGCACTCCTTCCTGTATGTTTTGTGTAAGCTCGCCCTTATGTGTCCACTTTCCGTGTGCGTTGGCGTTTAGCAAGGACTGTTTCCCAACCAGGATGCGGTCCTAACGGCGCCGGTTGCTTCATTGTGTCTTAATTCTGCTTTGTCCCAAAGAGCTGCAGAGGTTGTTTGCTTGCGTTTTGAGAGGGAGGATAGTAATAATAAACTCTGCTGAGTCATCGTTTGTCCCACGGCGGCACGCAGGATGATGTTGCTGCACAGCATCACCGATAATATTTGATGCCTTTGATTCATCCCACAATGACACAGCATCTACTTCCTGTCCTGGCACAGTTACACCCTGTAGGTGGCTACAACAGGCGCTTGCACCCTTTTCCATTATTCCATCATTTTGATTTAATCCCGACAAGGGAATGTTTTTATGTCACATTTGAACTATCTTAACCGTCACATACATGTAAAAGTGTAAGAAGAAGCAAAACAGCGGGATACATTGTGGTCGTCTACAATGGTGCACCAATCAAACTGAAGGAGGTAACTGTCCCATTCTTTACTCTGTGCTCACGCAGACCGCCAGCAGCGTCAGGATGAGCTCGGACGGCAGCGGCGGCGGCCGGCCAGCCAAGGTGGGCTCCCTGGTGGAGGTGATCGGCAAGGGGCAGCGCGGCACGGTGGCCTACATCGGCACCACGCTTTTCGCCTCGGGCAAATGGGTCGGCGTCATCCTGGACGAGGCCAAAGGCAAGAACGACGGCACCGTGCAGGGCAAGCGCTATTTCACCTGCGAGGAGAATCACGGCATATTCGTCAGACAGTCGCAGGTACGATGATGTCCACCGGGGGCAGAATCCACTTTTTTTATAGCAAGCGTTTTGGATGGATGTCCTTTAGAGAACATCTAGCCCAGGGGTGGGCAAACTATGGCCCGGGGGCCACATCCGGCCCGCCAAGTGTTTAAATATGGCCCGCACGTTCTTTCCAAACTTAACCTGACAATACATACATACAACCTGATATCATGGCTTTAGCCAACCTTTTGATGGTTTAGGTAGTTTTTTTTTTAATCAATTTTTTTATTTGATGTGATCTGCTGTTTACAAAGTGCTCCTGAAAAAAGGACACAGGCACATATACATAGCAGGTTGCATGACACTTACAGATACAATCATTCCAGGTGGACTGTTAGAATTATATGCGTAAAATATATAGTCTGGCCCCCTGTCAATTTTGTTAAATGAATGCGGCCCGCGAGTCAAAAAGTTTGCCCACCCCTGATCTAGCCTCTTTTGTATGGAGGACCAAAACTGCCAAAATAATAAATAAATAAATAAATAAATAAAAGTGGAAATAAAAACAAAAAAGAAAAAAAATATATACATAAATAAATAAATAAAAGCAAAAATAAATACAAAGATAAAAAACAAGATTCAAAAATTTAAAATAAATACAAAAATAAATGTAGAAATAAATACAAAAATAAATATATAAATAGAATTACATATCAATAAATAAATAAAAGCACTCTGCTCTCATATGTATTTATTTCATGCAGCAGACAATGTCAGCTTGAAATGCAGAAGGAAAAACTATTCAAATGAGGGGGCGGTCCTAAGTGTGTCTTGGGTTGAACTGTTGGTTGATTGGTTGATCGACATGTGAGTGCGAAAATCGACTAGGTATGCCTGCAAACAGCCACAGCAAGAGGAAGTATACAGGGAGAAAAGTATACATTTACCGGGACAGAAAATGAACAGATTGTGAAGAATCGTGGATTTGACTGAAGCTGCGGGGAAAAGACAAAGAGAAGTCATGGCGGAAAGTGGAGCACGACTGAAGAAGATAAGAGGAGCCATACGGTCTTCTACGACTAAGCTTTTGAATAAGCCACATAACCACATATTCATTGTAAAGTTATACAATATGACACTGTCATGCAAACTCACCTGACACCATGCTCCGCCATTCTACGGTGCAGTGTTCTCTCGCTCACACCGAGCAGGTGGGCTATTTCGTGGATTTTCAGACCCGCGAACAAGTAAGTCTCCACGGCTTGCATGGACCAAGCGATGGACGACCAACTTGTCCACTGTCACCAGAACTTGCGATTTGAATGTTTAGGTACTCCACAACTTCACACAAGGTCCTGTAAACTACAGGGTCGACCTCTGAGTCTGTTGTTTCATTTGTGTGAATTAACTGCTCCAATAAGGCTTCCACCCGGAAAAGCAGGTAATCCGGGGAAGCATTATCCGAAATATCTGCTAGCAAACGGAGATCCCTGGAGATTGCAGCCATATTTACCGCCATTGAGAGTGGTGTGGTGACTTCCTCTTGCTGTGGCTGTTTGCAGGCATACCTAGTCGATTTTCGCACTCACATGTCGATCAACCAATAGGCGAACAGTTCAACCCAAGACACACTTAGGACCGGCCCCTCATTTGAATAGTTTTTCCTTCTGCATTTCAAGCTGACATTGTCTGCAGCATGAAATAAATACATATGAGAGCAGAGTGCTTTTATTTATTTATTGATATGTCATTCTATTTATATATTTATTTTTGTATTTATTTCTACATTTATTTTTGTATTTATTTTTAATTTTTGAATCTTGTTTTTTATTTTTGTATTTATTTTTGCTTTTATTTATTTATTTATGTATATATATTTTTTATTTTTGTTTTTATTTCCATTTATATTTATTTTTTTGTATTTAATTTTTTGATTTTTTTTTCATTTTTGTTTTTATTTTCACATTTATTTATTTATTATTTTGGCAGTTTTGGTCCTCCATACTTTTGCATGGTACCACATTAGCTATAAATACTACATTGATGCAGTAGCCTCGTGTGGGTCTGAGGTGACTCTGCTTCCGGCACACTTTTCTGCTGCTTCAGGCTGCATTCCTGTTTTTGTTTTCCTGTTTGGACCAAAGAAACATACAAAATTCCCTCGGACACTACATTTTTCATATTGCCTAGATCAGGGGTCTCAAACTCAATTTACCTGGGGGCCACTGGAGCTAGGGTCTGGGCAAGGCTGGGCCACATCAGGTTTTCCAAAAGAAAACCCGCATTTATTAAAAACAGAAAAATATACAAACTTTTTCAGTGCTTTGGTTCCGATTTTCTACAAGAAAAGCTCTGATAAAACATTCCACTGTTCTCAAATATCTTCCTTTTTATTTTTCTGCACAAAATAAGATGAAAAATAAATAAACAAATCAAGAATAAAGAAAATCAATCAATCTGTAATAAATAAATATAATAATAATGATAAACCAGCAAATAATAAAAACTTAAGAAACCACATATAGTTGGTGGGTAGACAAATGATTTTTTTCAGATTAAAATGAACAAAGCATTATTAGAGCCCTGTAGACATGACAAAACACGACTATAGTCACATTTATACTCTTTTTATTTACAACATATTGCGCAACTGCAGGGTCTTGAGGCACATGCTAACTCGCAAACTAGAGAGCTAGCGACCTAAACGGTAGCTTTCAAGTTATTTCCTTTAAACTTAAATAGCCAAAAACTTACCACTTCCACACGGATAGGGAGGATAACTATTAACAGTTATTTAACCTTTAACATGAACATGAATCAAACGTAATAATTTTTTCTGGGTACATGATACCATACAGCATCCATATCAAACTTGCGCGGGCCGCACTAACATTAAACTTTCATATCAAGGCTGGGGCCTCAAACTAGTGTTCTGCGGGCCACGTGTTTGAGACCCCTGGCCTAGAGGGTGCTTAATAAATGTAACATGAAGGGAATATATACTGTCCATTTATGCTAAGAAAGCAAACAAGCATCTATCAATATTCAGGTCCGTGTAGTGCTTGAAGATTATACTGACGGCCGCTTGGTGTTTTAGATCCAGCTGGTTGATGATGGCGCCGACACCACGTCCCCAGAGACCCCCGAGTCCAGCACCACAAAGGTTCCCAAACGAGGTATTACATTCTCATCTCTACAATAGAAGTAACAGTGGCTCCAAAGAAGCTGTGTCTAGATAGTTTATGTGGTCTGAGTCCTTGTTCCTATCCCCGCAGACATGCTGGAGACGTCCAAGTCAACCAAACTGGTGAGTCCCATCATGCTACAGTCACATAGCTGTATACTGCGTGTAGATATAAAAGTACTCTTATAAGGCATATTACCTAACCTCCATCATCAGTACTGCCTAGCACGTAATCCCAACCTGGTCTGAAGCCCTCGATCTGCTCTTTGGCGCTCCGTCATTGAAGGCTCTACTGGGAATGTAGAAATGTCCTCACAACACAGTATGGCCATGAATGGTCCAGATGTCCCTACTAAGAGTGCATCATGCTGGAAGACCAGGCTCAATTCCTAGCAAAGTCAGTTTGTGTCCAGTCACTAAATTCATTACGTGGCTGAAATAAGTTGCTCTCTCACTTTGATGCCGTGTGCCTCCCAAAACACAAGATGGCGCCTTTGGCGGTGGACCTGTTTCCTGTCACATATAAACAAAACATTGGCTTGTTTTCTGTCACAACACTTGCAAATTCCCAGGTTGCTTGTTGTTTCGGACTTTAGCCTATAAATTCCCAGGTTGCTTGTTGTTTCGGACTTTAGCCTATAAATTCCCAGGTTGCTTGTTATTTCGGACTTTAGCCTATAAATTCCCAGGTTGCTTGTTGTTTCGGACTTTAGCTGCAAATTCCCAAGTTGCTTGTTGTTTCGGACTTTAGCCTATAAATTCCCAGGTTGCTTGTTGTTTCGGACTTTAGCCTCTAAATTCCCAAGTTGCTTGTTGTTTTGGACTTTAGCCTCTAAATTCCCAAGTTGCTTGTTGTTTTGGACTATAGCCTATAAGTTCCCAAGTTGCTTGTTGTTTCAGACTTTAGCCTATAAATTCCCAAGTTGCTTGTTGTTCCGGACTTTAGCATATAAACTCCCAGGGTGCTTGTTGTTTCGGACTTTAGCCTGCAAATTCCCAAATTGCTTGTTGTTTCGGACTAATATTTTACACCAGTTCATCTTTTAAATTTTTTAATTAAATAATTAATGCAATAACTTTCGAATTTTCAATGTCTTAAAGTCTAGAAATCTTGGTTTAATTTCCATAAACGTGCCTTTGTTGGCAGTGTTCCGATCTGTCCACTAGGGGGCGGCAGTGCTCTGTAAAACCTCGCTGGCCTCATTAACTTTGGTTATTGTACAGGAATAGTTGATGAATGAGTGTTCAGTTGATGTCATTATTAGGCTGATTTGGACTTAAATTATGAAATCAATAAAGATTAATGAGTTTTCTCGATCAGAAACGTGTGCGTTTGTGTGCGTTTGTGTGCGTTTGTGTGTGTTTGTGTGTGTGCGACAGATGTGATGTTTGTGAAGATATTTCTTATCTTTGTTTGTGATCCAACGGGTTGCTACTGTCCCGATCACCTCCACTCGCATGCCAATGACCAGCCTGACCTTTAACCCCTCACCCTCCCTTCCTCCCTTTCCTCCCATCCTTTCCTTCTGTCCTTCCACCACGCAGCGAGGAGTCAAGCCCAAAAAGGTGCCGCATGTTTCTCTGGCTTTGCTAATGTGTTCGTGTCACAGGCTGCTGTGGTAACCGTGGTAACCGCCGCACTGCTGCATGGCAACAGGGCCGCCGTGCCCCTCATTCGACCCCGCCAACTTGTCTTGTTTCCCAAATTCAGCAAATGGAAAGATGCCACGCCTTCCCGTCACCTGACTATGCTTTTAGCTGTTAGCTTGTCCGTGGATCAGCTTAATGCTTGCTTCAATGATGAACCCATGAGGCCATCTTTATTCTTATTTTAACGTGACACGCCCTTTAAGAGACGTCGCTTGAATATAAGAGAGCGGGCGAGTTGAAGCGGGCCGCCCTCCGCCTGCAGTCTGTTGACTTCCTGTCATCCTTGTTGGGCTTTACGCTCTCCTACCGTCCATCTCTAAAGGAGTTCTGGGAAACATTGTTCCCCATCCCTTTCTGTAACGTTGTGGAGGCGGAGCTGGTCTCTGACGGGCACTCAGCCTGACAGGAAGTTTAATATTTCGACAAAGGACATTTCCTGTCACGTGAACAGTAATGGAGACCCAAACACTCTTGCAGCCTCCCGTGTGACTTTGTTGTCGTAACAGAAACACCGCCTACACGCCGGCCTGACCCGCGACCCCCCCCCCCCCCCCCCCCCCCACACACACACACAATGAAGTATTTTGGGTTTGACTGCTCACGATCACCATCAAGCATCCTTTCTTGAATAAATCCTCTTAGACGTCGCTCCCCGCCTGCTGAGTAGAGAAGATTAGTGAAGCTCAAGAGGATATTATCACAGCTCTCTGAATCATCTTTGGCTAACGTGATAGCAGCGTTACCTCTGCAGGATCATGACTCCGAGTTTAGCTTGAAACCTGAGACCTGTATCGACGCCAATTAGCTTCCGGTCCATTCGGGAGGGGCGGGTTCATGCTATTGTTCAAATCGATCAAGGATCGCCAAACTAAATCTCAGGACGCAGAAATAAACATGTCAACATGGTAGTTTATTTTTAACAGCGGTACATTTGACCTGTATTATCATATATTTCTAAATGACGTGATGTCTTTGACCGCAACACCTCGCTGCTTATAAGAACACATTGGAAGTGTGATTCAAATGTTCAATGCTATCAGATGCTAGTAGATGACAAATCAAATGAGTGTAGGATTTGATAATATAGATCACTAGTGGTGACTTTTATTTTTATAAATAAAATAAAAATGGGCCCCGGGCTATGTCGTTTTTTTTTCAGTTTTTTTCAACTTGCTTCTAATGCACTTTTCTGGTAAAAAAAAAACTGGGGCAACCTCATACACACTCAACAGGGGCCCCAGGAGCACCCAAAAATGGCATAAAATGCCAAAATTTTAGGGCGTCAATTTTTGGCAAAAAATGTAAAAATTTTAGGGCGTCAATTTTTGACAAAAAACGTAAGGGGTTAGTATGTCGTTTTTTTCAGTTTTTTTCAACAGGGGAAAAAACAGGGGACACCTCACACACACTCAATAGGAGTCCCAGGAGCACCCAAAAATGGCATAAAACGCCCAAATTTTAGGGTGTAAATTTTTGACAAAAAACATAAACATTTTAGGGTGTCAATTTTTGACAAAAAACATAAGGGGTTAGTATGTCATTTTTTTCAGTTTTTTTCAACTTGCTTCTAATGCACTTTTCTGGTAAAAAAAACAAACAAGGGAAACCTCACACACACTCAACAGGGGCCCCAGGAGCACCCAAAAATGGAATAAAACGCCAAAATTTTAGGGCGTCAATTTGACAAAAACGCCAAAATTTTTGGGTGTCAATTTTTGACAAAAAACGTAAAAATTTTAGGGTGTCAATTTTTGACCCCACTGATGCAAACGCACGGTCTTTTAAATGACACGGCGTCGCTCATACGGCAGATGACTTGTACCAGCAGCCCTCAGAAGGATGCATCGGCGTTGCTAGGAGACGGGAGAGGCTCACATCTGCGGTCTTGTGGCTTTTTTCTCCGCCGTCCCGCCCTTTCAGTCCTCGATGTTGTCTCTTTGCGTCTCTGTCACGCCGCCGGTCAGTTAACCGTCTCCCTTGCTGTGGTCGCCGTGGTGATGGATGAGCGGGTGGGTGCCGGGAGGGGAGAGGGCGCATGATGATGTAATGCAGGAGCAGGACATTGGCTGGGAAGGAAGCGCGGAGGACAGGATCAGGAGGGAGGAGGCGGGGACAAAAGGCGGAGGGAGGCAAGGCGTCTCCCTCGTCAGAGGGCTCTTCGCAGCCGAGAGGGAAGCGAGGCGCCGGGATTAGGAGGAGGACGACGGCAGGGAGGCTGGGGGAGCATCTCCGTGTCCATTCGCATCGCTGCAGCGGCTGACTGCTTTGATTGTCTGTTTGTCCTTAAACGTCTCGTCTTCCTGTCTTATCACCTGTGTCTCTGTGTGTGTCTTCCTCTCTGGCAAATATGATGAGACAGACTCCAGCACCTCGCAAGGTACAGACCACCGCCATGATGCTTCTATATGTTTGTAGAGGAGGTCACTTGTCCATCATTGCATTTGAGCGGCGGTGACTTTGTGCTTTGTCATGTTTACCCGCTGTCAGGTTCCCAGGCTGGCTGTGTGACGCTCTGGCTTAAGAGGCTGTCAGCTCCTATTTGGTACAGCTGTTAGCTCGGGCTAAATTCCGCCGAATGGTCTCGCGCTAATCCAATAAAACCATCCAAAGCGACGGAAGCCCAGGACGGCAGAGAGAGGGAGTCGGCGTGCGGAAAGTTTCGTGCAATTACAGGATGCTTGGAGATTAGTCAGCAGAAAAGATGCTCTTTGTTTGTTCTTCAAGTTCCGGCTTCACGCTGCAACTCTTAATCTTGGAAGCTAGAAACTTGTGTAACTGTGTTTCACGTTCAGGTGTCTTCTAATGAATTGTGGTGGATGCGGCGTGTCACTGCCTTTGGTCCTGGTCCTGGTTCTGTTCTGGTCCTCGGCCCATTGCACACAATGCAGTCATTCATGTCACAGCAGCGGTGCCAGTCGCTTTGTCCCTCGGAGTGGTTGGCTCACGTGGTCCAGCAGAGGGTCTGGCATCCATCATGTCTGGATGCTACGTGATGCTAGCGGAGGAGAGAAACAATGATTTGCTATTTTGTCTTTTAAACTTTACATCCGTGATTTATTTGGGAATGCCTCAAGTCTACCAACCAAAATGAAAGTAAACGCGTGGAAGCAAACTTGGACTTGCTGTTGATGCCTTCAATGACTAACCCTGCCTGTTTGTTCCCTTGCCCTTCCCTGCTCTCCTCCTCTTCCCACTCCTGCCCTTTGACCTCTCCTACTTCTTTCCCTCTTCAGACCACGGCCAGAAGGCCCAAGGTGAGCCTGCTTTAAATTTCCTAGGGCTTCCCATTTCCGCTAGTTGGCATTAGCGAGGGTTCTTCTTCAAGCAGCAAATGTTGTACCTCACTACCTCACTTTTCCTTCCAGTAGGTCGGATGAAAACTCAAACGTAAGAAAACCAAGGCCATTTTTCCATAGGAAGTAATGTCAATATAGTTTTACATGCAGAAAACGACAATTAAAGCTCATAAATAAAGGTGCTAATTCCAAATGATAAAGGAAATCATCTTCAAGTTCTTTCTTGACCTCCATAGTGTTTCTCAACTTCTTAAACAAATTGCCGCCACTCACAACATTTTTTTGGCCCCATGGTGGCTTATATAGGTAGCTGTCACACTCGTTTTTGGCTATAATTGAGGTTTGAGTGTATTGTTTTGTGTATTAAACATGTAAAAGGAATCCACTGTAGGTCAATACTGTACTGCAGGGGTCTCAAACTCAATTTACCTGGGGCCCACCGGAGCTAGGTTCTGGGTGAAGCCGGGCCGCATCAGGTTTTCAAAAAAAAACCAAAACGCATTTATTAAAAACTGGAAAAAAAATCAATAAAAAAACTATCTTCAATGCTTTTGCTTCTGCTATACCCTACACTTTTTCAGTACTTTGGTTCCGGTTTTCCACACCAAAATATCTGATAAAACATTCCACTGTTCTCAAACATCTTCATTTTTATTTTTCTATACACAAAATAAGATTTAAAAAAAAAATAAACAAATTAAGAATAAAGACAATAAACCAATCAATCAGTAATTAATAAGTAAAATAATAATAAAACAGCAAATAAGAAAAACGTAAGAAACCACATACAGTTGGTAGAGAAATGATTATTTTCAGATTGAAATGTACAGTATTAACAGTTATTTAACCTTTAACATGAACATGAATGAAACTTCATAATTGTACCCAATTAGCAAGTTAGCATCGTACTCAGTTCCATCTGGGAGCAGCGTGGTAACTTTAACAACATGTTTGATGAGATGCTTTATCTTGACGTGTATTTATTCCAAATCATTTCCTGCATTTATTTGTACCCAGCGTCATAAGCCTTTAGCTTCATTGCTAATCCAAAGCAAAACAGGGCGGGGTAACAGGGTAAGGTAACAGTATGGGCGGGGCAAAATCATGTTAATTGTGTCCGGTGTGCACACAGCTTTAAGCTGTCATTTCAACATTAAACTTTGGTATCAAGGTGGGGGCCTCAAACTAGCGTCTCGCGGACCACATTTGGCCCGCGGGCCGCGAGTTTGAGACCCCTGCTGTACTGTATATGTTGGGATATCTGAACTAAAATGGCCGCTCTCTGGACACTCTTCTACTGTGTTATCATCGTGTTGCCATTTCTCCTTCTATTCCCACGTAGTTCACCACGTTCGCTCTTTCTCCTCCAGCAGACCAGCCGCCCCCCCGGGTCCACGACCAAGGGACAGACATCCGGCTCGGCCTCTGCATCGGCTGGGGAGATGAGCAGCAGCGAGCCCAGCACGCCCGCCCAAACCCCTCTAGCCGCCCCGGTCATCCCCACACTCCACTCTCCTGGGAACCCTCCCCCCCTGCATCCCGTCCCCAGCAAGGTCAGGGTGAGGTGTGGTTGGGAGGATGATGGATAACGAGGCTGATCCATAAATGATAAAGCTTCCATAAGTGAGCCAGTTATGCCCCAAGATGAGTGGAACCTGAAATGTTGGTAATTCCAAAGGAAACATTTGACTTCATGGTTTGATGCTACGAGACCAGAGACCTCAAAGGGATCCTCACATCTTGTGTGTAGTTTGTGTTCATCTGTAGAGACGTGTATTTTCTCAATTGCACGACTTTAGGGGGTTTCAGGTTCATAAAATCAGCCAAAAAAAGTATTTGAATTTGAGAATTGAAGTCCTGGGTTCCCCGTGACAGAGCCAGGAGGGACACCATATATTCTGGACGTTTCCTATCAATCTTCCCCAATCGTTTGTTTCAGTAACTCCAAAAACAACAGCCCTCATCTCTAATGACGTTTAATGACGTCTCCCCCTCAGGAGGATGTCACCATGGCGACGCAGGTGCGATGCCGTGACACTTGACTTGAAGTGTTGTTTTTCGCCAACATTTTAACAGCCTGTCAAACGTGTGACTGCTAAAAAGGGGCCGTTGCTTGTGGGAGGGCCAGAGTGGCGTACAACACGCATGTTTTTAACCTCTGTGATATTGGAGGAAGAAGTGGTCAAGAAAGGTGAGCTAGATAAGACACCTTACTTCCTGTTTCAGGAGGAGGAAGCGCTGCGGGCTCAGGTGAAGGACCTGGAGGAGAAGCTGGAGACCCTGAAGATGAAGCGCACGGAGGACAAGGCCAAGCTGAAGGAGCTGGAGAAGCACAAGATCCAGCTGGAACAGCTGCAGGAGTGGAGGACCAAGATGCAGGAGCAGCAGGCCGAGCTGCAGAAGCAACTCAAGGAGGCCAAAAGGGTAGGAGGCGTGGTTGGGGTGCATACATACATGAAGGTGAAGGTGAAGGTGGAGGTGGACACGCGTGTGTGTGTGGTGTGTCTGTGCCCAGGAAGCCAAAGAAGCCCTGGAGGCCAAGGAGCGCTACATGGAGGAGATGTCTGACACCGCCGACGCCATCGAGATGGCCACGCTGGACAAGGAGATGGCTGAGGAGCGCGCAGAGTCTCTGCAGCTGGAGGTGGACTCCATGAAGGAGAAGGTGGAGGAGCTCACCATGGACCTGGAGATCCTCAAACACGAGATTGAAGAGAAAGGCATGACTAGGAAACACAAGTTGAAATCATCATCAATCAATCAATCTCAGCTTGTCATGTTTTGTGACGTCAATCAGGCTCTGATGGCGCTGCGTCCAGCTACCATGTCAAGCAGCTGGAGGAGCAGAACAGCAGACTGAAGGAAGCCCTGGTCAGGTGAGTCTGCTGACACGTCTTCATACGCTGGATCACTTGGAGGTGGAGGAGGTGATACTAACTCTTTCTCCTCTGCGTCAGGATGCGTGATCTATCGGCATCTGAGAAGCAGGAGCATGTGAAGTTGCAGAAGCAGATGGAGAAGAAGAACGTGGAGCTGGATGCTCTGAGGGGCCAGAAGGAGAAGCTGCAGGAAGAAATGTCCGTGTCAGAAAAGACCATTGATGAGCTGAAAGAGCAGGTAAGACTCACGAGACTCACCCCCAGTAGACCACCATGAGAGATGAAAATGCTTCATTGAGGCCAAGGATCCATGAGATGTTATGAAATATGAAAAGTAGGTCAAGCACCAAGCATTGATCAGTTATTGATAAACAACATCATCTGTGGTGGAGGTGGATGCCGCTTTGGGGGCTGAGGAGATGGTGGAGACCCTGACTGAGAGAAACCTGGATCTGGAGGAGAAGGTCAGGGAGCTGAGGGAGACCGTCACAGACCTGGTGGGTGGACTTCCTCCTGTTCAGACACGAAGAAACAATGCTCTTGCCGACGTCTGATCGGACTTGCTGTCCATCGTGGTCTGGCTGCAGGAGGCCATCAATGAGATGAACGACGAGCTGCAGGAGAACGCCCGGGAGACGGAGCTGGAGCTGAGGGAGATGCTGGATCTGGGCGGGGCCCGCGTGCGAGAGGCTGAGAAGCGTGTGGAAGCCGCGCAGGAGACGGTCGCTGACTACCAGCAGACCATCAAGAAGTACCGCGAGCTCACGGCTCACCTGCAGGTAGACGAGATGTGCAGCAGGAGATCTTCTCCATGGAGTTACTAAAGCACCCGATTGGTCCTTTTGTCCACACAAACAGGAAGTGAACCGAGAGCTCACCAGCCAGCAGGAAGCCTCCGCGGAGCTCCAACAGCAGCCGCCCGCAGAGATGTTTGACTTTAAAATCAAGTTTGCCGAAACCAAGGCCTACGCTAAGGTCAGGTGACCGTGCCGCGTGATACCTCCAGTGGAGGACCGCATGAGGAGGTCTCATGCCGCCCTGGCGTGTGTACGTGCTGCGTGCAGGCCATCGAGATGGAGCTGAGGAAGATGGAGGTCAGTCAGGCCAACCGACACGTGTCCCTCCTGACCACCTTCATGCCGGAGTCCTTCCTCCGTCATGGCGGAGACCACGACTGCATCTTGGTGCTGCTGCTCATCCCCCGACTCGTCTGCAAGGTTTTCAACCTTTTACAATCTGTAGTGAAAACACACTTGTTCACTGGTTCCATCCGTGTGTGTGTGTGTGTGTGTGTGTGTAGGCGGAGCTAGTCAGCAAGCAAGCTCAGGAGAAGTTTGACCTCAACGAGAATTGCGTGGAAAGAACTGGACTCAGGGGGTCCCTGGGGGAGCAGCTGAGCTTCGCCGGCGGTCTGGTTTACTCCCTCAGTCTACTGCAGGCCACGCTCCACAAATATGAACAGTACGTTGCCCTTTGACCCCATCAGACGTCACCCCTGAGGGATCTGGGTGTCTAATGTCTAATGCAGGGGGTCTCAAACTCAATTTACCTGGGGGGGCCACCGGAGCTAGGTTCTGGATGAAGCCGGGCCGCATCAGGTTTTCAAAAAAAAAACCAAAACGCATTTATTAAAAACTGGGAAAAAAATCAATAAAAAACTATCTTCAATGCTTTTGCTTCTGCTATACCCTACACTTTTTCAGTACTTTGGTTCCGGTTTTCCACACCAAAATATCTGATAAAACATTCCACTGTTCTCAAATATCTTCATTTTTATTTTTCTATACACAAAATCAGATTAAAAAAATAAATAAACAAACTAAGAATAAAGACAATAAATCAATCAATCAGTAATAAATAAGTAAAATAATAATAAAACAGCAAATAAGAAAAACGTAAGAAACCACATACAGTTGGTAGAGAAATGATTATTTTCAGATTGAAATGTACAGTATTAACAGTTATTTAACCTTTAACATGAACATGAATGAAACTTCATAATTGTACCCAATTAGCAAGTTAGCATGGTACTCAGTTCCATCTGGGAGCAGCGTGGTAACTTTAACAACATGTTTGATGAGATGCTTTATCTTGACGTGTATTTATTCCAAATCATTTCCTGCATTTATTTGTACCCAGCGTCATAAGCCTTTAGCTTCATTGCTAATCCAAAGCAAAACAGGGCGGGGTAACAGGGTAGGGTAACAGTATGGGCGGGGCAAAATCATGTTCATTGTGTCCGGTGTGCACACAGCTTTAAGCTGTCATTTCAACATTAAACTTTGGTATCAAGGTGGGGGCCTCAAACTAGCGTCTCATTTTTTGGCCTGCGGGCCGCGAGTTTGAGACCCCTGGTCTAATGTCTCCTGTGTGCTGGTCAGAGCCCTGTCCCAGTGCGGCGTGGAGGTCTACAAGAAGATCGGCTCTCTGTACCCTGAGATGAGCGTCCACGAGCGGTCCCTGGACTTTCTCATAGACCTGCTGCACAAAGACCAGCTGGATGAGACGGTCAACGTGGAGCCGCTGACCAAGGCCATCAAGTACTATCAGGTGGGGCTGAATGTAGTAGTATGTACTGCATGTACTGCAACAATGCCATGTTGAGGTTGAACGAGAGCGTGTGTTGCCAGCACCTGTACAGCATCCACCTGGCGGAGGAGAGCGAAGACTGCACCATGCAGCTGGCAGACCACATCAGAGTGAGCCCGCATGAACGAAGACACGTCTGGCGTTGGCGCCGCGCTAAGCGTGGATTGTCGTTTCCAGTTCACTCAGAGCGCGTTGGACTGCATGGCGGTGGAGGTGGGGCGTCTGAGGGCCTTCCTCCACGCGGGCCAGGAGAAGGCCGACCTGGCCGTGCTGCTCAAGGACCTGGAGACGTCCTGCAGCGACGTACGGCAGTTCTGCAAAAAGATACGCCGCCGCATGCCGGGCACCGACGCCCCGGGAATCCCGACGGCGCTCAGCTTCGGCCCGCAGGTAACCACGACGACCCCTAGTGGCGCCACATGTCATGATCCCGTGTTATTAAACGTGTCCTACGTCCTTTCACCCCCGAGGTGTCGGACATCCTGTCAGACTGCCGCAAGCACCTGACATGGGTGGTGGCCGTGCTGCAGGAGGTGGCCGCCGCCGGGGCCCAGATGATGTCACCGCTGGGGGAGCAGGAGGGGCTGGCGGCCGTCAAATTGGAGGACGTGGCGTTCAAGGCTGGTGAACAGGTGCGTTTCCTGCTGTGCCCAGGGCACCGCACACTTAACTTCCTGTCTCCTTCATGCACAACAAATGCAGGATGGTCTGTGAACCAGCAGGGGGCAGCATCTCCTCATATCGTCACTGATGGCATCAGTAGCTAATATAGAAAATGGCTGCTGTGGTTACGTTGGTCCATTTTCCAGATTTACGGAAGCCCGGGCGCCAACCCGTACGAGTGCTTGCGTCAGTCCTGCTGCATCGTCATCGCCACAATGAACAAGATGGCCACCGCCATGCAGGAGGGAGAGTACGACTCCGAGAGGCCTCAGACCAAGGTGAGTTCTTGTTGGCGTTTATAAGGAAGCGCGTCGATGACCGTGGCATCACGTCACCTGCCAGGACCCGCCCCCTGTGGACGTGCGAGCCGCCGTCCTGCGAGCAGAGATCACGGATGCAGAAGGTCTGGGCATGAAACTGGAGGACAGAGAGACGGTCATCAAGGAGCTGAAGAAGTCGTTGAAGATTAAGGTGATGACACGTTTTAACCATCTGGACCGTCACGTGGTCGGATGATCACACTTGGGCTTTTCCAGGGCGAAGAACTGAGCGAGGCCAACGTCCGCCTCAGTCTGCTGGAGAAGAAGTTGGACAGTTCCTCCAGAGATGCCGACGAGCGCGTGGAGAAGATTCAAACCCGACTGGACGAGGCTCAGAACCTCCTCAAGAAGAAAGAGAAGTAAGTTATCCATTTTGAAAAAGATCCGGGATGTTGGGCGTCTTCACGCAACCTCCTTGCAGGGACTTTGAGGAGACGATGGACGCCCTCCAGGCCGACATCGACCAGCTGGAGGCAGAGAAGGCGGAGCTTAAGCAGCGCGTCAGCGGACAATCCAAGGCGGCCGGCGACGGTGTTCGAGGCCCGTCGGGAATAGCGTCTGTTGTCTCAGGAGCAGCAGGAGGTGAGGGGTTAAAAAAACACCACGTGATGCTAAGGGGCGGGCCACCACATGACTCCACCCACCAGGAAGTAGTCTTGGAGGCGTTGTGGATGGTTTACCTCAACATACATACAAAAGCTAACTAATATTAATAACAATTTATTATTATATTAACTATATATTATCATATATAATGCTGTCATATTTCCCCTTTTCCTTAATCTCCCACTTTATGTGCAGAGGATCAAAAAGGTACAAACATGCATGAAAAATATTCCAATGTTTCATTTTGAACACTCATATCACACATTTACCTCTTTTTGGGATTTGCTGCATAAAATAAGATTTTTCAACTTTTGCACGTCTAATATCTATTATTAGTAATATCTAATAATATGTCATCTTAACCGTCTGACACACGTGTTCTACCCACAGCGGGCTTGATGTCGGGTGGCGTGGCGTCAGGCGTGGGGGTACAGGTGGTGGACTCGCCACTGCTGACTCGTCAGATTGAAGCTCAGAGACTTTGCATCAAGCAGCTGAAGAATGAAAACAACTGGCTGAAGGTCGGCGGGGGCGCCACTTTCTTTCTTTGCCACCAGAGGGCAACACGTTTCCAAAAATCATCTGATGTTTCTTCCAGGCTGAGAAGATGCGCAGCCAACTGGCGGCGCTGCCCCCACTCCATGTTACCAAGCTGCCCTCCAGGGACGGCGGGGGTCATCCGCCCGCGGTGGCGCTCTCTGGCGCCCTCTACAGGAAGACGGACCAGCTGCTGGAGACGTTACTGCAAATGAGCGCCAACGTCAAGGTGGTGGACATCACAGGGAAATGTCCCGGTGGGTGACACTTGGTGATGATGGGGAATCTTGGCATGATCAATACATCCACCCGTTGGTTTGATAGAGCTACCAATAGTACCATAGAGCCAGAATGGCAGTACCTGCAGCAGCCAGCAGAGGGTGCAATTATTCATTTTGTACTGATCAGTCTATCCCAGCTGTCTTAATTCTCTTAAAAACAAACAGCAAAAGAACTACTAACAAATTAAAAGTAAATATTGGATTTTTTTTTTAAAGTACAAAACTATTAATGACATTGAACCTGATTTTTTTGTTCCCAGTGACCCCCAGCGCTCAGCTTCTGGAGCAGACGGCTCGCTTACAGTCTCTACGAGATACGCTGGACAGACTCAAGGTGATTTGTCTCACACACACACACACACACGACATTCATCCATTTTGAGCAACGTTGGTGCGTGTCGTCTCCTCAGGGTGAAGTCGCTGAACACGTCATCAAACAGCAACCTGGCGCTCGAGTGTCGTCCGACTTTGCCACATTCCCTTCTACCTGCTTCATCAAGGTAGTGTTTTTCTGGTATTCTTTAGCGTAGTCGTCGTGTAGTCGTCTGTAGGCCAAAGCAACACTAATACCACCTTTGGAATTCATTATGTTCAATGGTAAAATATAATAATAAATATAAATGTAAAATATGCTCAACTGTAAATGAAGCCTTTTTCTGGATGCTTTCTAGGCCACGGAGGAGAAGCAAGGCAAGGAGGTTCTGGTGGGGCGCGTGATGGTACCGTGTCCTCGTGGTCAGGAGCAGGTCCACCACCTGGTCCTGACGCAGCGTCAGCTCCAGAACGTCCATAGCCTGCTGAGGAGCTGAGCATCGGTCCGTCGCCATCCGAGCCCGCCGCTTTCACGCCCCGACGCTTACCCGGGAGCTTGCATCATCGCGAGGTCGGCTCCTGAGGTAGCTTCTCAATGCTGCATGTGAATTCCGGTCCATGAGCGTTTGTTAGCCTTGTGTAGCATGTTAGCGTACCGTCCGTCCTCTGTAATGTTTACATTGATTAGAGGCTACTTTTGCACATCAAAGCGACATAACGACTCTGCAAAGTCACCTTTAACCTTCTTTAGTTTGCCGCCAACTATTTAATTGATGTGGATTTATTTATTTTGCACTTGTACGCAACTTTTAGACACTGAGCTGCCTTTTGAAGTTCTGGTTTTATTTATTCTTCTTGACCGAGGCCTGTACGGACGGAGCAGGATGTCTCCTTATCCACAAGAAATTTGAGAAACTCCGGATAGGCAGAACTACAAAGCTGGTTATGTCACATGGAGATCAGACCATGTATTGACCAATACAAGATCAGAGCCTACAAAAGACCCACCCACTGATCAATAAGTGGTCTCTGAAAAAGATAAGAGTGAAGGATTGGGGTAGACCTATTTTATCCAAATGCGCTCGGACTTGACTTGACTGATGACGTAATCCAGCTTCATAGTACTGCTTATCCCACACCTTCAGTGTTGGTAAAGTCAGAAAAGAAAGAAAAGATGTTGAATATGTTAAAATGCGCTTCATCGTACAGTCCTTTCATGTGAACTTAACGGGCAATAAAGTGTGTCAAACGCTGGGCTTTGTTTTATTCTATAAAACATTCCTTCCATCAATTCAAACAATCAGCTCGGCTCAGTAAAAAAAAAAAGTAAAAAAAATTTTTTTAAATGGTATCTGTGGTTAAATTACCAATGTATTTCATGTGTGGCAGCTCGCCGGTTCTCCAGGAGACGCTTGGTGATTCTCTGGAAAGACCAAACCACTTTCAGGGTGCGTGCACGTGTGAAGCAGCAGGTGTGCGTGGTCATTACCTTGTTGTAGAGCTGCACATTCAGTCGGTTCGTTCGTGATTGTGCTTTCCGTCTCTCTGCTGCACGCTTGTTTTGCACCTCAGGAAGAGTGTCGTACATTCTGGACAGCGACAGAATATTCAAGGCAGCAATAAGTTTCAACAAGGATGCAAAAACGCTACAGCGGAGTGGTGCCAGGATGAAGAGGCAGTCAGGAAAAGTGCATGGTGAGGGGTTTTACATAGAATAATACATGGGAAAAAAAATAAAGCAACTTTTGCCTATAGCACAGGGGTCTCAAACTCAATCTACTTGGGGGCCACTGGAGCTAGGGTCTGGATGAGGCTGGGCTGCATCAGGTTTTCCAAAAAAAAAAAATGCATTTATTAAAAATAGAAAAATGAATAAACTTTGCTTTGGTTTCGATTTTCTACAAGAAAAGCTCTGATAAAACATTCCACTGTTCTCAAATATCTTAATTTTGATTTTTCTACACAAAATAAGATGAAAAATAAATAAACAAATCAAGAATAAAGAAAATCAATCAATCAGTAATAAATAAATATAATAATAATAATAAAAGGGCAAATAATAAAAAGTTAAGAAAGCACATATAGTTGGTGGGTAGACAAATGATTCTTTTCAGATTAAAATGAACAAAGCATTATTAGAGCCCTGTAGACATGACAAAACACGACTATAGTCACATTTATACTCTTTTTATTTACAACATATTGCGCAACTGCAGGGTCTTGAGACACATGCTAACTCGCAAACTAGAGAGCTAGCGACCTAAACGGTGGCCTTCAAGTTATTTCCTTTAAACTTAAATAGCCAAAAACGTACCACTTCCACACGGATAGGGAGGATAACTATTAACAGTTATTTAACCTTTAACATGAACATGAATCAAATGTAATAATTTTTTCTGGGTACATGATACCATACAGCATCCATATCAAACTTGCACGGGCCGCACTAACATTAAACTTTCATATCAAGGCGGGGGCCTCAAACTAGTGTCCTGCGGGCCACATTTGGCCTGCGGGCCGCGTGTTTGTGACCCCTGCTACAGCAGGTCATTTCTGGAACCTAAGTTCTGTGCTAAACGAGGGACCACTGTAATGCTGTAATGATACCAATCCTACCGTTTGGTGCGCTGCATCATCTCCTTCCAGGGAACAGCCCTCATGAGTACTGCAAGCACACAAAATGCAAAGATCACTCACACCCTACCACAAAAAGAAAGGCGAGTTAGTTTTTTGGGGGGCGTGGCCACACCTCCCGGTCGTCCAGTCATCTTCCTCTCCTCGGCGTGCAGCGTCAGGATGTGCAGGCGCTGCCTGGAGCGGCAGATGAAATCAGGCCGATGTGCAGCCAGAGCCTCCTGCAGGTGGCGCCACACAAAAATAAACAACAAAGTCTTGGACACAGCAGACCACCAAAGGCTCACCTGCAGGGACGTGACAGCAGTGGTTTTTAGTCCAGGGGGCGGAGAGGCGGTCTGCTGGTGTTCTTGTCTGGGACGCAGAGGTTCCCTCCACAGCTCGCTTCTCCTGTAAGCGTCGTACCACACCGTGCTCGGTCCGGGGACCGCCTCCTCGTCCTCCTCGGGACAGTTCTCCTTCCTGGCCTCGGCGCCGAGGTCGTCCACGGGAATGAACCAGGACACGGCTGAAAGTAACGTGACGTTCAACTATTCAGTCACAACAAGATAATAAAATATAGGATTCAAGGCTGAGCTGGAGCCTATCCCAGCCCATCCTGTACGCCAGCCAATCACAGCTATGCACGTACATTTGGGTTTAGGCAGCACGCAACTCTTCCTTTGCTTCTGCGAGGACAGCTGACTCCTCGCAGGTCGGCCCGGTGAAGGGAACATAGTTCCCACGTCTCTGGTGTGCAGGCGCGTGGCGTTGCTGACGATCTCCAAATCACCTGAACGCAACACAAATGAAAAACATCACACAAATTTTTTTTTTTAAGTCTCAGAGCCTTCACACGAACACTCACCTGCTTGGACTCCTCTGCTGACCACCTTGGCGGCCATCTTGGAGGTTCTGACATAGCTGGAGGAGGATGACTCGGCTGTGACCTTTGACCCACAAGGTGACTTTACACAACAGGAAGTGACAAACAGGAAGCGTGGCGTGCGGAGACAACTTACGTTGGATTCTTCGGTGCCGGTGGTCTCGGCCTGTGAATGGAAGCCACGCCCCTCCCACTCGCCCCTCTGCTTGCTGATGCTGCCGTACAGTTTTTGGAGGCCTGAGGGCCTTTTCAGGGGTTGGACTCGGTGGATGCCGAAGGCTCTGATGAGCCGGGCCGTGTCCACAGTGGACGTGGACCTCGACGTGGAGGTGGTGGACTCGTCTCTGTCTGCTGGACAGAGGTGACGACTCTGCGGGAACGATGTGGAGGTGAAGGGGGCGTGGCCAAGCTCCTCTGGGTGAAATGGCCACGCCTGGCGAGGAGGAGGAGGAGGACTTTTTGAAGTGGTGACGATGCTTCGCTCCGTTTCTCTGTACTTTCCTCCTCGACGCTGTCCTCTTCCTCCGCCCCCCTTTGGTGCCTCTGCGTCGTAAGGAGCCCTCGCAGGTCGCTCACTGGCGCCCCTAGAGTCCAGGATGTGGTCAGACAGGCGCTGGAGCTGCTCCAGGATCCACGCCTCCCGGTCTGTGATCACAGGCCAAGGCGGGTCCACACGTCCAATGCCGCTCTGAGGATACAGGTCCATGTCTCGTGTACTCCCTGGCCCCACCTGGACTGGGTCCATCTTGGAGGCTTCTTGCTGGGTCAAAGAAACCCAAGGTGATCTTTTACGTCCTGTCACGGCGCCACCTACAGGAGACACATAACACCGTAAACTGGAACGTTTTTCCTTGGAGCGCCAGCTGGTTAGCAAACTCGGAAAAGGGGGCGGGCGGCTGGACGTAGTGTGTATCAGGTTTGGCGCCCGCATCACCTCGGTGCTCCTCAGGTGTCCTCAGAGTAGACGTGTGCTGCCTCTTGCTGTAGATGCCCTCAGCATGTTTGATGGCCACGCCACGGTCCAGACCCGGGTCCTCGTGGCCCAGAACCTCGCTGCTGAATGGCGGGGGGATGGCGTCGTCAGAACCTGGAGAGGAGACACGGGGGGGTTGGGGGGGGGGTTGGTGTACGTTACAGAGCAGCAGCTGCTTGAAGCTGGAAACATGATCACAGCCTGCGGGTTCATTAAAGATTCACTGGGGTGGGGGGTGGGTGGGGGGTGAAGCTTACCTGTGTGGGAGCTCTCCATGGTGCTGGAGGAAGAGGCCATGTTGGTGGCTTCAACTCGAGGCATGTAGAAGACCTCCTCTGCGCCGCGAGGCTTGTAAGGCTGCAGGACGGGCGGCGCCGCACGGCTAGCACGGCTAGCACAGCCATCCCGAACTGACACAAAAAATGGAAGCAATATTTCCTTTGTCCATCAGGCGAAGTCATAAGATTGTGGAAAATACGGACACACGTTCTCGTTATCCAATGAAAATGCAAGAACAAAAGTGCCTCATGGCTAACATCCTACCTGGCGTTTCTGGCGTCAGGCTCCTGCTGCTCATGTTGCCGTGCGGCACAGTGAAGATCTCGGGAGGCTGAGCAGATGGCGTGGCTCCCCGAGGAGGTTCTGAGGGGGGTTTGAGTGGGACAGAGGTCTCAGATGCCGCGGGCCCCCGCCCTATTGGTCCTTTCTTTTCGTTCCACTCGGGTGGGCTGGACAAGCCGACGCCTTCGTCCGTGCTGCTGACTGGTGAGGAACGTTTCAGGGGGACGAACCTATCTTGGGTGGGCTCAGCTGAGAGGTGGGGGTTGTGGAGGGGGGCAGGTGCTACGGTTTTAGGGGAGATGGTGAGATGAACGTGTGAGATGTACCCGGGTTGGACAGACGGTTCAAGGCTGTACGGGATGGTGGTGTCTTCAGTGCCGCGGCGGGGCACAGAGATGTCCTGGAGGGACGACTCCTCACCGCCATCTTGGAGCTCTGAGAGTGAGGGTGGGGGAGGGTCCCATCTCTGGTGTGAGACGTTGCTGGGGGGGCGACTGCTTGGTTCCAACACGCCGCTTTCACTCGCCGACTTCCTGTTGCTGACGTGATGGTCTGTACTTCCTGTGGCGAGCTCGGCCAGGAGGAGGGGATCCGGCGGCGGAGGCGAGGCGGAGCGCTTGCGGGCCGAGATGTTGATGGACGTGTGGGCCTGGACGTTTGTCCGGGCGAGGCACACGCCTTCTCTTGCGGCGATCTCCTGTACGCGGGCCTCCAGGTCCACACGCTCGGGTTCCGGAAGGACAGGGGTCCATGCCCTGGTCAGATCTGGCAGATGCTGCGCCGCCGCGGCTGCCACGCTGGATGCCGGGGTGGTGTCCGTGTCTGTGCTGCTCTCGCTCTGGGGGGGGCAGGGGTCATAAGGTCAGCGTGAGGATGGAACCATGTGGTCGGCTGCACTGCAAAGCCCAAACATGCTTCAGCACACACACAAAGGTACCTTCAATGTGACGGCAGACCACAGCAGGCCTAAAGATTAGCATAAAGTTACTTTCATATTAGTCACAAGAATAAGATTGGATTTTTAAATAACTTTGGCGCCAAACAACATGTCATCTTAAATCCTTACGATGGGGTAAATTACACAGGCCGTTTGGGAGGGAGGCGGCAAATCCAAGATTGGATTCTTGAGAGAGCTAGAAGAGTCTGGAAGTTCTAGAATGCTTTCCTTGCAGGTTATCATGTGTGCATACAAGTATATGAAGAGCTTGCAACCAAAAGGCGCTAAATCCATTTTGACTGATTTCGAGAAAATCAATGATTTTTAACTACGCACATATCAATCTATATCATCAAGTCTATATTGCAAATGAAAGAGCTATCAATATAGGTCATAAAAATGCATGCTATAAAAATCCTGCACACACCATGTATTTTATATTTTTTTTTATTAATTTTTTTTCGGATTTAGCGCCTTTTGGCTGAAATAAATTTGAAGTCACCTTTAACTTCTTCAATGGCATTGTTGTAAAAGAATGTAAGGTGCTTTAATGTGCTATGCTAATAAAATAATTACAACACAGAAGCCATTCTCAACATACAATACAAAATAATTATTATTAATTAAATTAATAAAAATTTGATTAAAAGCAGTGCTCATATTTGACTGCACCATGAAGGTGACAGTGACAAAAATCATCTCATTACAAACTCTTTACATTGTATGTTTTCTAGTACAAGTAAAATAATGTTTCTCATGAAAGTTGGAGGTGTCAAGGTAGAGACATGCCTTTTATGGCGTAAAAAAAACTTCCATGTTACAGAATACTGTAAAAACACAATTTGT
The DNA here is from genome assembly GCF_030265055.1 of Doryrhamphus excisus. Lineage (NCBI taxonomy): Eukaryota > Metazoa > Chordata > Actinopteri > Syngnathiformes > Syngnathidae > Doryrhamphus > Doryrhamphus excisus. The sequence goes on from NC_080472.1 coordinate 11,926,799, forward strand.
GTTCTCCTGAATTGCATAACATACTGTAACTATCATACGTGTACTTAATGTACACAAACAAAACAGGATGCGCACTGATACTGGCTTTCTGTATATGTGCAGTGCCAATTGTATTCTTCTCTCTGATTGGTCAGATTATCAATAGGTGGGAAACTTGGGCCAATCAGAATAAAGAATAAAGAAAGGGATTTAGCTCCTTTTGGTTGAAATCTGAAATGGAAATAGCGCCTTTTGGTTGAAAGCATAAATTTCGTATCACTTTTTTTCATATTTTTAAAAATGATTTCAAGACCAAAATATGTGATTTGGATACACATGACAGAGGTCTATTAAACTCATGAAAAACATGCAACTTAGTGAAAATTGGATTTAGCGCCTTTTGGTTGCAAGCTCTTCATATACCGTATTTTCACGGACTATATAAGTCGCACTTTTTTTCATAGGTTGGCTGTTCCTGCGACTTATAAATGGAAAAAAACTGTTTATGTTCCATAAACACTGGACACGTTCATAGTTCATATTGTTGTTACTGCTGGACTACCCAGCATTCCTTGCGGGCACCTGGAAATGACAGTTTTAAGTTATGTGTTAGCTTTAGTTGTGTTGTGTTAGCATATCTTACACCTATTCAGCCTGTTCTCTATTCTTTTATTGTTACAACTTGCCTTCCAAGAGGACGTAATGTCTGTTTTGGTCAAGTAGTTAAAATAAATCATTTTGGTCTTATACTCCAGTGCGTCTTATGTATGTTTTTTTCTACCTAATTATGCATTTTTGGCCTTGTGCGACTTATACTCCGGAGCGACTTATAGTCCAGAAAATATGGTCCCCGCATAAAATGTGACTTATACTCCAGAGCGACTTATAAATGAAAAAAGTGTTTATGTTCCATAAACACTGGACACCTTTTGTGTTTATGTTTATTTTTTGTGTAGCTGAATAAGCATTGTGTTAGCATATCTTACACCTATTCAGCCTGTTCTCTATTCTTTTATTGTTACAACTTGCCTTCCAAGAGGACGTAATGTCTGTTTTGGTCATAAAATAAATTACCTGCAAAAAATGCAACTTATACTCCAGTGCGACTTATGTATGTTTTTTTCTACCTAATTATGCATTTTTGGCTTTGTGCGACTTATACTCCGGAGCGACTTATAGTCCAGAAAATATGGTCCCCACAAAAAATGCAACTTATACTCCAGAGCGACTTATAAATGAAAAAAGTGTTCATGTTCCATAAACACTGGACACATGTTTATTTTTTGTGTAGCTGAATAAGCATTGTGTTAGCATATCTTACACCTATTCAGCCTGTTCTCTATTCTTTTATTGTTACAACTTGCCTTCCAAGAGGATGTAATGTTTGTTTTGGTCATAAAAATGTGACTTATGTATGTTTTTTTCTACCGAATTATGCATTTTTGGCCTTGTGCGACTTATGCTCCAGAGCGACTTTTAGTCCAGAAAATACGGTATATGTATATGCATACCTCAAGAGGCCCCCTTTAAATATTCTCTATAAGCCATCTGTGTGATGGCGACTGCGCACATGCAACCAACATGGCGTCATGTCCTCACCGTCACAAACCGGTTTGCCAGCATCTCCGCTTTAATGTCGTCAATTCGCTGACGATCTTGTTGGTCCAACTGCAGCAAGTCAAACTGGCCTCCCGACATCTTGAGCAGGAACCTCCCTGCAAGGTACGGTAAGCATCGATTGTCATCTTTGCTCGCCATCCAACGTCACTAGGCTCCATGGATGGGAAATAGAAGAAATAGAAGAAGACTCACGTCGGTGTTTGTGGTCGTCCTGGTCAGTGACGCTGCCTGCCGGGGAGTCACTTTGCAACAGTTTGGCCACCCTGACCGTCAGCGACCTCTGACTGCTGCCGTCACTCATCATCGCCTGATCTGAGTCCTCTGGGATGGGTGGTGAGAAGTTCCTCAGTCCCGGATCGCCCGGCGTAGATTGCTCCTTTTCTGGCATGTCTGCTGGTGAGGTGGGCTCTTTGGGGTTCATGGCTGGGGGGACCATTAGTGGCGGCAGAGGGGCGGTGCTGTCGGGGGGAGCGGCGCTGCAGCCTTCTGGCTCGGCCCGCCGGCTCGGCTGGGGAATATTGCTGGGTGTAATCCTGACACCAGCTGGAGAAATGGTGAGCTTTGCGGATGATGTCACTCTCTCCTGAAGGACCTGAAGGACAGAACCTTCTCTTGGTTTCTCTGAGGAGCGAGCTCGGGGACCTGAGCTCTCGGACCTCTGAGGTTCTTCCTGGCTTTGCTCGATGCTGCAACTTGCTGGCGATGGAGAGTCCAAGTTGCGGTTCTGGCTGGACTGAGGTGTGGTGGCGCAGCCTTTATCGGGGTGGGGGTGGTATGCTTGTTGGAGGGTGTCGCAGGATGACGAGTGCTCTCCTTTAGAAGGGCTGCCAACTGAAATTATAGAGGTGCAACATTATATGTATCTGTATGGTCTTGATTTGAGTCCACCATGAATGTAACATTAAAGACGGCGTCTCAAGCAGCATGCAAAACTGTGTTTTCATCTTTATTATGCAAATTCCGGATCAAATAAGACGGTAAGTCCCACTTATACGGGATGAAAGTCATCTTTGCATTTGAAGCGGTTAGTTCCACGCAAATCAAAGGATGGATTTTCCCATCATGGTGACAGGACTAACACCTTGACGTTCAGTAGCACGCTAAAGCGTCTCCGCCGCTTCTTTACCTTCAGACGGCTGGATACTCTTTGTTGGCATCCCTCCGATGGAATCTTTGATGGTGCTAAGATCTGTAGGAGAGAATTCGGGCTCCCTGATTGGTCCTCTCGGCACAAAGGCGGTCAAGATTGTGGAGGGGGACTGATTGATTCCAAGGTTGTGGAGATATAACTGCAAAACAACCAAGCAGAGTTTCTTCTCTCAGGCACTTTGATGTTTCTTTCAAAATCTTTGATGTTTGATATACTTTTAATATAGAACCTAATAAAAAAATATTAAATAAAAATGTAATGTGCTTTGTGTAGAAAGTAACAGTCAATTAATTAAAACAAAAAATATGTGCTTTATGTTTTTACCGGAATTCGGTCTTCGATGTTCAGCTCTGCAGGTTTGGGTGGCGTAGTTGGCTTGGAGGACCAGCAGGGGGCGTGGTTATCCGCCTCTAAGCTGACAAGAGAAGAAGCAGCTCCAAGCGATGCACCCAACTTCATCTCGCCGTTATTGTTGCTCCGCTGGGAATTTGTGAGCAGGTCGGAATCCAGTGATACGTCGCTGAAGAGGCTCATGTGGACTGGTGGTGGGCTCTGACGCTGGCACGCCCCCCCTTCATCTTTCTGGTCTGTCGTGACCGCCGTGCTGAGGCAGGAGGAAGCAGACACTTGAGCTGTGGGATTTTCCTTGTTTTCATCCATCCGCCCCCCCTTGTTTGGATCCACAGAGCTGTTCTCTGCAACGTGTGGTGGCGGTAAACCTTTGGCCCTCTCAGTCAGGATGTGGTTCAGCCTGCCTGACACGGCGTCGTAGGCTTTCTTTTTGGGCGACATGCCAGAGAAACCCTGCAGAGCCAGGGTATCGAACAACGGCGTCTTGCTTGAGCTCTGACTTTCCCTCCAAGCATCCACTTTCTGTAAGTAGTTGAGACTTGGAAGAGACTGGACTCTGGCCGAGGTCGTGGGATCAAGGCGCTGGTCTGCCTGGGGCTCTGTGGAAGCTGGCGGTGGAGACGTGGACCGACATGAGCGCTCATCACTGGACCGGATCACCGAGAGTCTCCCTGACTTGAGCTTGGCGCTGGACTTGAACGGGACCTTCAGAGCCCCTGGTGTGGACTGAGACTGCGGCAAGAAAGCCATATGGAACCCTTCCACACCCGTCTGGTTGCCTGAGCACCACAGGCTTGGCTCCATGCTTGTTGAAGGGGGGGCACTCTCCTGATCAGTTCTGCTCGCGTTTGTCCCGCTGTCAGACGTCTCTGGTGCATACGATGTGACCGCTTCCGATTCTTGCGGGGTAGAGCTGGGAATATGGCTGCTCCCCCCCTCGCTTTGGGACAGCAGCTCTCTGAACAACATCTCGCTGACCATGTCCGGCTGCGTGCTGCGAGACCCCGAGGTGATGTGACTCAGCTCGGCGGCTTCACCTGGAGGACGCCCCCTTGTAACACCGCTGGCGTCAATGCTGCGGTGCCCTGAAGGGGTGGATCTCTCCAACTGGCTGCCATCGACAGCGTCTGCTTTTGCTTTCTCTTCTGCTGCGTTGTCCTCTGAAGTTAAAATGAGCTGCAAAGGCGAACAGCAGCCGCCGGATCCGCTCTCCGAGGCCAAGGTCTCCTGGGCCAAAGGGTGCTGAGACAAAGAGGCTTCATTGGACTCATGCGTGGTGTCCTCCACTGGTGGAACGCCTGTCCTCTCCGATGCCATGAAAAAGTCTGGGAACACTCTACCAAATCATAACACATTTTTTAATCGCACTATTCACGCTTTTGAAATGAACTAATCATGATTAATCACCGTGTGCAAAGATGTCTGAGACATGTATGTATTTTATAAACAGAAATATGAGCATGAGCAATGAGAGGTTGCGTTCAAACACTCCATGTCATTTAAGTTGAATTCACCTTTTGATTATATTATATATCATATCATATATTATATTATATTATTCATTCATTCATTTTCAACCGCTTTTTCCTCACGAGGGTCGCGGGGGTGCTGGAGCCTATCCCAGCTGTCTTTGGGCGAGAGGCGGGATACACCCTGGACTGGTGGCCAGCCAATCACAGGGCACATATAGACAAACAACCATTCACACTCACATTCATACCTCTGGACAATTTGGAGTGGCTAATTAACCTAGCATGTTTTTGGAATGTGGGAGGAAACCGGAGTACCCGGAGAAAACCCATGCATGTCGAGGGTGGGATTGAACCCTGGTCTCCTAGCTGTGAGGTCTGCGCTGCGCTATGCTATGCTATGCTATATTATATTATATTATATTATATTATATCATATAAGACGGTGCAATTGATGGCATCATCATGCAAAAAGTGCTTGTTATGTCCCGGGCTGACATGAAGAAAGTATTCTGATTTGTGTGCATTATATAAACCACTAAGTGTAATGATTATGTTTTACATCAAGAGTGAATGACTGTTAGTGATAACAATACCCACCTTTTATGTTTCCTTATTTTTCTTTTTATTTATACCACACACATGCATAATAAAGATGTTGTTTAGATATTTGCAGTTCAGAGTGTCCTTGAATGCACCTCGCACGAATGAGGAATTGTTGTTTCGAGGACAAATGGAGATAAGTGTTTGTGAGTTGGAGATACATATGTATATAGTGTTGAAACTGCACTGATGTTGGTGAGTTCAGGTCAGAATAAAGCTATGCCATCATAACAAAGAGGCGTGGCTTGTCATGACGCACATGTTAATGATGTTAAAAATTCATTCATTCATTTTCTACCGCGTTTCCTCACGAAGGTTGCGGCGGGTGCTGGAGCCTATCCCAGCTGTCTTTGGGCGAGAGGCGGGGTTCACCCTGGACTGTTCGCCAGCCAATCACAGGGCACATATAAACAAACAACCATTCACACTCACATTCATACCTATGGACAATTTGGAGTCGCCAATGAACCTAGCATGTTTTTGGAATGTGGGAGGAAACCGGAGTACCTGGAGAAAACCCACGCATGCACAGGGAGAACATGCAAACTCCACACAGAGATGGCCGAGGGTGGAATTGAACCCTGGTCTCCTAGCTGTGAGGTCTGTGCACTAACCACTCGATGACCGTGCAGCCCAATGTTAAAAATGTTAAGGTAATTAAATAATTGAGCTACTGCTGTCACTGTGTTATTTTTGACAGCCCTACATGACATAAGAGTACATGTTTGTATATACGATATAGTAATGGAAAAAAAATAATGACTGAAAACGCAGACTTTTACCTTAAAGGAAGAAATTCCATGTCGCTTTTGTGTAATAGGGAATATTGAGTGGCATTGGCTTCTCCTGCAGGGTTAGCTGGCAGCAAGGGAAGACTCGGAGACAAATTGCTGTCCTGGAACTCTAATCACACAGAAGACAGAAACAATCACACGCAACGTTCCGGTATGGATTTAAAAGTGTCCTACCTAGGTGTGAATGATGTCCTCTTGCACTGGACTGTTTGACATTCATGTGACGGACAGGTGGTAGACTCCCCACTTTGTCCACTTGGGTTGGGCCACAAGACTGACTCATGTCTCCATCTTTTGTCAGCTCAGAAAACTCCAAGTTGGTTTCTTGGCAAAGACACAGTTGCAAATGTATAAGAAACACAGATGAAACCTGAGGCAGGGCTAGTCTACGTGTCCAGGCAGTCGTTGCAATGCCGGTTTAATTCTCTCCTTAGTATTAGTGCCACCTACAGTGTGCAATATATTACTTCTGCCCTCTGCAGCCGATTAAAATCCAATCACATTAAAATATTGTAAGCTATTTATGTGACGCCCTTACTTTGGTACCCCCTCACAGGATGTGCTGTTATTTTTGAAGACCGGAAGTGTGTTTTCGTCGCTCGTCTCTTCACAAATTTCGAACAAGCTACCTAAACACACACACTTCCGGCCTTCAAAATAACAGCTAATAGCTTACAATATTACAACCGAAAATAAATAACATGCACTCTCCATCTGGCAATGAAACAGTCCTGTTGTGTTTGAAGCTTCCGCTTTTGTCAGACGGCTGTAGAATGTTTGTGTTTGAACCGGTGGACAAATGCACTCTCTGCATCATAATGTTGGTATTTATAAACCAACATGACTAGTGGTACGATATTTAGCTACTTTATCATTCCAAACGCTTAAAACATCACGGCCCACCGTTTACGAAGTGGTTTGTTTGTGAGATATGTTCCAGACAAAAGCAAAAGGCAAACCCTTCGGCTGTCAAAACAATCTGACAAGCTTAGCGGTTAGCTTACAGCAACAGGTTGCTAATGCTAAGTAGCATACTAAAACATAACATTAAAAAGTGCCCCAAAGTTTCCACGGCGTGTAGTACATTTTATCTTTATTACGTGGGGCATAAACTTGATGTCAGACAGATGCTAACGGATGCTAGGCTGGAACGAAGCTAAGTTAGCTTCGCCGTTCGCAACCTAGCATAAGCTCGCCGCGTTTGTTGCTAGCTCCTTGTTGTGTTACAGGAACAAAGATGACCAACCGTGCACCATCGACGAGTAAGGTGGCTTATATAGCTGCAGAAGTTACCTTTTGCAGAACAAGACTCCGGTTATGCTTCTTGCTGTCTTTATGTTGCCGCCACAAGCAGCGCGCTCCTCCACACTGCGGTAAAGTTACAGAGATATTCACAGATTCGAACTTCCGAGTTCAATAGCTCCCAAATGAATGATTGTTACACAGCAAATCGTACCTCTTTCCAACCGTGGCAACACAGACAAACAGCTACAACCCAGCTTTTATCAAACCGAGCCGTCTTGTGTGCAGTCGGACTAAAATCGATCTCTATGAGAAGCCGGGGACCGTCTACAAAGGTTTTCTTCTTCTTCGGTATTATTGCATTAATTCAATGTTGCCAACTCCTCAGTAAAAGAGTAGCTATAGGCTGTACAAGAAGTCGCTAGATGACGTAATTGGTTATTTTGCTATTGTGGTTCTTTTTATTATTGTGCTTTATAATTATTGTGGAGAATAGTAAGAGTAACATGTACCTTCAATAGGTAAAAAAAATATATATATATATTTTTTTAATATATATCAATATATATCAAAATAATAATAATGTAAATATATATATATATTTATATTATTATATATATTTTTAAATATATATATATATATTTAAAAAAAATAATATATATATTTTTTCTTTTTTCCATCACTCTAAATAGGATGGAGAATGCCTGAAATAAATACAGAAGTTTGTCAGTTTTTATGACCTTTGCACACCAAAGGTCAAACAACACACAGTATGCATGGTGGTCTGTAGGTGTCTGGCCAAGAGTGGCCTCACACTCTCACACTCTCACACTCTCACACTCTCACACTCTTACACTCTTACACTCTTACACTCTTACACTCTTACACTCTTACACTCCATAGCATGCAAATGAATGACATTACAATAGAAAAGAAAAATTCTTGTCACCCCCCCACGATGCCGCCATCATGCATCATGCCTACACACCCATTCTTCTAGCATGGTTTGTGGCACCCATGCGAGATAAGCTCCTGACTGAGATGTCAACCATTTGGTGGGACCTCCTGATGTCCCGTGACCCGCGAAGGGGGCACATCGATCAAAGAATGACCTCTCCAGACACGGTTCCTAACTGTCCCAGGTTACAGATAGCCTCCTGCTGTGCCCACTGTCCTTGACGGGACAGCAGGATGTACTCGGATACAAAAGTTGAAGCTCTACAAAAGGCCTTAAAGTCATTCACACAATGTGTAACCTACATTATACATGTGAAATATCATTTTTCCATCACATCCTATTAAATGCAGGTAAGAAATATTGTTGCATAAACAAGAAGACTATCAACATGTCTTCGTTCTGTTCTCCCAGACAGACAGACAGACAGACACCATAAACACCAACACTGGGACCGGGTTACTTGGTGCGGGGCCTGTAACACAAGCATCAGGGACTTAACCACTGGAAAACAATTAACAGCAAAGAAAAATCAAAACACATAACATGCTATGGGTGAAAAGGGACAAATACTTGTCACAAAAAGACAGTAACAACATAAGACCTCACACTTATTATGGTGTTGCTCGATACAGTAGTGTAGAGTCAGTACCAGTATGACCCACAAACGTCTCATAATGATTTGCTGTTGCTCCTACTTGGTGAAGATGAAACCCCTTTAGGCGGAAGCAATCAGAAGAATAAAACATTTTTACACGGTCCCTGGAATGCTGATTCGGCTTCTAATCGAGATCGATTTTGGTCAAACTACACTCATGACGGCTCGTTTTGATAAAAGCCGCTTTGTAGATGTTTATCTGTGTTGCCACGGTTGGGAAAAGGTACGATTTGCTATGTAACGACTATTAGTTTGGGAGCCGTTACCGCAGTGTTTGGTCGCTGGGACATCTGTCAAGATGACCATAACACGTCTGGCAAAAACGTCTCGTAAATGTCTATTAAAAAGATAATCAAATTTGATATTTCACCTAAATATAACCACATAAGTACCGTTTATTATTTTGTGTGTTTACATAAAAGCTGGGACGATTTTGATTTGTTTAAAAAAAAACGTGATTTCGTCTGTGATGCTGTTCCGACAGATGGCGCTAATTAGCTTGTTCACTAGTTACAATGCGCAGTTAGAAAAAGCCGTAGAAGACAGCAGACGAGCAGGGGGCGGGGGGCATACAGTGGAGAGGGTGTCTTACAAATAGAGGGAGGGAAAAGGGGAAAAAGTGGCCGACAATTAGAAAATCACACAGTTAAACGGACAACCATTAAAGTAAGCACGGCGGCGGGAATAAGAGTCAAGCGTCAGCAACATGCCGCGAAGAAGAGGTGTTGTCAAAAGTAAGTAAGTCACCAGTTGTTAAGTTTCATTTGCCGGGAATGGCAGCGCTCCTTGCGAAAAGCCTGCACCGAACCGACATCGCCGTGACTTTATCTGAAAACGACGCGTCATGGTTATGGCTGTCTTCCCCTCAGGCCGCCCTCCCAGGCTCACATATGGAGAGAAGCAACCAGCTATTCGCAGCCAAGTTAGTATCTGCACGTTTACTCTGTAAAGCACTGCACTGGGATTTAGAACCAAAGTACAAATGTATTTCTATTTGTTCTATAAAGTGACATATCAATCCAATCATACCTGTCAATGTGTTCATTTCAAAAGGAAAATTGTCCCTAGTTTATGTCTGGCAGGTTGCTGTGTATGAGTGGATATGTCACGATTGTCACTGACTGTACTGGAGAGGATTGATTGGAATAAAAGTTTAAAAAAAAAGGGGGAACATTGGAGTTGTGGCAACGGAATGTATAATTCACAATTGTGTCGTGTTTGAGGCCAGTACGTCTCAATGTGTGTCAATCACCTGGGACAGTTCAAGGGGGGCCAATTCATGGCGGCCCCCGAGCCAGGGGACCTCATTCCATTGCCAATTGGCGTTTTTGTGCCGCCATCACGGTTCCAGAGTGTCCACATACGAACTGCTGTAAAAACGAAAGTGAAAGTTAAAAAAAAGTGCACTCAGTAGTAACAGTATCCTATTTTTATATTTTATCTTATATTATTTTACACTTTATTTATTTATCTACTTTTATTATTATTATTATTATTTATTGACTTTACGTGGATCAGTGGAGATTTCCTTGAGGGAATCCCAAAGGGATTAATAACGTATTCTGTCTGTCTGATGAAGGTATAATTCAAATTATACTTTGTACTGAATCAGAAATTTAATTTGAGAAAACAATAAAAATGCATATAACAAATTACAGTAAATTAAATTAATTTATGAAATTTATTAAATTAATTAAATTATTTTATAACAAAATAAAATCTATACTGATATGTAATAGTAAAAATTTGTTTTTTCCAAAATGAAAAATTAAGTTGTAACAAAGGATAAAAATTGTTTGCAGTCTTTATGAATTATATTTTTACTTTGTATGAATGCAGTTTCTTTCTTTGTCTTAAGGTCAAAAATGTATTTCCAGTAAATCTAAATTTATGGTTTCAACCACATCATGAATTTAATTTGAGAAAAACTAATACATTTAGGTGTAACAAATTACAGTCATTTTTTAAAGTTGAGCCAAAGTATCATTTTTTTTAGCCTTCTCTTTTTTTAATGTTTACAAAATGTATGTAATTTAGACCACCGTTTCCTGCTTTAAAAAAATGTTAGTTATCCATTCAACTTTTGACTATTTACCGTAACCAATTAGCCTAAAGTGCATGGTTTTGGAATGTGAGAGGAAACCGGAGCGCACACACACAGAGAACATGCAAAGCAGGCTAGGGGTCGTCAACCTTTACCATCGAAAGAGCCAAGAAAATAGCCTGGAGCCCCAAAACGGCTTATAAACTTTGAAAAGTCTTCAAACATTTGATCTGTTCCAACAACATAATTTCGATTTGATAGTCATATAGCTGCCTTCCTCAGACCATCGGTGCCAGGTTTTCCCAAGATATCTTATCCCTCGCATTCTTTGCTTGTGTGTGTGATAAAAGCAGCTGAGAGGTTCCGTTCCTGCTGATGTCGGCACCTTTTCTATGTAGAAAATAACACTTTTTACTCCTGGCAGGAATCCTTTCTTTCTGACATATCTGACTGCTGACTATACATTTTTATCTTTGTGTTTCTTTATCATGCATAACGTCCAATACTCATCCAATACTTCTGTACAAGAGAGGAGAAATATGATCTCAGGGAAGAAGTACATTTGAAACACTTCTATGCTAGGACTACGTTATGCTAGCCATAGCATTTCAGTATGTGGAATCAAACTATGGGATGTATTGAGTAAGGACCTCAAACAATGCACAACGATGAGCCAATTCAAGAAACAATACAAGCAGTTGATGTTTGCTAAATACAAGGATGAAGAGTCTTGAACCAGTCATGATGTGCTATATATATCACTATATTGACACTTACTATGGTACCCATTATGGCATTGGATGCTCATATCACCGAGTACTTCGGTACATTAAATTAAATTAAATTAAAATATAAATAAAAAATATATTATAATTATATATATATATATATATATATATATATATATATATATATATATATATATATATATATATATATATATATATATAATAAAAATAATAATAATTAATTTAAAAAAAACCTTAAACTGTATTATGGAAAGCAGGAAGTGAACAAATGTAACAGTTACTGATTGTAAAAGTACCAGATGGAGGGGTAGGATTTAATAAGCTTTGCTTCTTCCTACTCCTTTTGGACATGTGGAACTGGGAACTGATTATGGGATGCATTCAATTGTAATCTGATGCATGTTCAAATGAAATTAAACCATTACCATTACCATACTTATTTAGCGGACAGCATGTAGCTCCACTTAGCGAGTGAACAATGGAAATTGAAGAGAGAAGGGGAGAGAATCAGTTTTATTGCAAATGTTAATTCCAGGAGCGGTATGTGTTAGAAAATAGACATTTTTTTTATAGCCGTATCAATTATTCACACTTTTTGGCCACTAGAATGGCGCTAGCTGGGATGGACTGTCTTCACCCTTTAAAGCCGTAGTCTGAACATGACTGTATTGCTAAAGCAATGCACAATGTTTAACACTAACTCCTATCTTAGAATTCCGTGTTTGACATGACAAGTGGACCATCTGCAGCTTCCTTCTTGGACGCCTTGACCTTTCGATTCATGGGTAAGACCAGTTTAGCAATATATGGAATAGCCCCAGGAAGTGGAGATGAGATGTTTGTCTTTGTCTGTTTAGCAGGTTTACATTTTTTCAGAAGCTTTGACTCCACCCTGGACAGTGACATGAATTCTGACAGTGATGATGATTATGATGAGGATGAAGAGGAGCGGTTACATCTACACAGTGTTGGCCGACATCCTTTAGAGCCCCATCCTCGAATACGACAACTCACTGATGAGGTAGACGATGAACACATTTCTCTTGCTCTTCTTTAATAGTATTACCACATTGGTCACATCGTGTCCTGCTCACTGCTTCCAGGAAGCGGAGAAACATGCAAAACAAGCAGCTGAAGAGCAGCAGCAACACCAGAGTAAAACCGAAAGGAACAAACGAAAGAAACTGGTCAGTTTTTTTTTTTTTTTTTAAACCATGACACAAACTGTGAACTTTGTCAACAATCTCCTGCCAACGCTTCTCTTTGTGCCAACAGCGCAAAAAGGAGAAGAAACGCTTGGAAAAGGAGAGCAGGAATATTTCAGCTGTAAGTCCACCTATAAGAGCTTTTCAAGGGCAGCAGAAGAGGATGTTGTTCCCTTTTTGTGTCTACTTCAGGAGGCGGATGGAGATGAACCTCAGGAGGCCATGCATCTAATTGGCGCACAAGCTCAAGAATCTCTTCCCAAGGCCAAGAAGGAAAACAAAGTGACCTTGACGAACGACGGCAGCGATGAACAGGAGGAAGAAGCTACTGAGATGGCTGCTGATGAAGAAGCCCAGCAGGAGGAAGAGGTTGGTGTGGATTGCGTTGTTCTTGCTGGATCTACAGCGTGGTGTTGGTTTTCACCTCCTGGTGTCCTCAACAGGGAGTCAATCTGGATATTTCAGGTGAAGTAGTTTCAGATGAAAATTCATCAAAGTCAACGGAGACACCTGACGCTCCAATGGAGACTCCTCATTCTCCAAAGAAGGAAGACAAAGAGGTTGGAAGTTTTCCGTTATTTTCCTCATCTGCTTCAATGACTGTCCTGCTGAATAGTGCACTAAAGTTATATTTTTGACCTTGAGTGGCTAATTAACCTAGCATGTTTTTGGAATGTGGGAGGAAACCGGAGTACCCGGAGAAAACCCACGCATGCACGGGGAGAACATGCAAACATAGGTCCATAGGTATGAATGTGAGTGTGAATGGTTGTTTGTCTATATGTGCCCTGTGATTGGCTGGCCACCAGTCCAGGGTGGACCCCGTCTCTCGCCCAAAGGATAGGCTCCAGTACCCCCCCCCGACCCTCGTGAGGATAAGGGGTAGAAAATGAATGAAAACTTTACTTGTTAATTTGGGAATTTTGACACATTTTGACAAGTGGTTAGGGCGCAGACCTCACAGCTAGGAGACCAGGGTTCAATTTCACCCTCGGCCATCTCCGTGTGGAGTTTGCATGTTCTCCCCGTGCATGCGTGGGTTTTCTCCGGGTACTCCGGTTTCCTCCCACATTCCAAAAACATGCTAGGTTAATTAGCCACTCCAAATTGTCCATAGGTATGAATGTGAGTGTGAATGGTTGTTTGTCTATATGTGCCCTGTGATTGGCTGGCCACCAGTCCAGGGTGTACCCGCCTCTCGCCCCAAGACAGCTGGGATAGGCTCCAGCACCCCTGTGACCCTCGTGAGAAAAAAGTGGTAGAAAATGAATGAATTATTGTGAGATCAGTTAAACAGACAAATAAATACATTTATACATTTTCCGGTGATCCCATCTGGTCCTTTTGTAAAAGCATCCTAACACTTTTCCTCTCCTCTCAGCTGAAAAGAACCGATCCCATTGCAGACGACTACATCCAGAAAAGTGCAAAGCTTGCAGGTTCCTGCCATATTCACGTCACCGTTCACATGTGAATGAAAGCAACCAACAACAACAATGCTTCTCCTTGCAGAGTTTGGCATTCACTGGGCGGCCGCCGGACGCCACGCCATGGCGGTCCGATGCTTCACGGAGGCCATCAAGCTGAACCCCAAGGAGCGAAAGTAAGACCTAAAGACCAAGAACCATGACGAGCCAAACCGCTGACTGCGGAGATGTTCTACCTTGCAGGTTGTTTGGAAATCGTTCCTTCTGCTACGAGAAGATGCATCAGTATGACAAGGCTCTGAGTGACGCCGAAGTCGCTCTCCTCATGGAACCAAAGTGGATCAAAGGTCTGTTTCGGAAGGCCAAAGCTCTCTGTGGACTCAAGGTATTGTAACTCCTTGTTTCTTCCATGCAAGAGTACCTCACAACCAAAACATCTTGTACTGATGTAGCGTTTGTGTTTATGAAAACCTCTGCAGAGGTACAACCAAGCCTCGCTCGTCTACGCTGAGGTGTTGAACCTGGACGGGTCTTGTCGCGAGGCCATGCAGGAGCTGAACCAGATGCAGATTTCGCAACTCATGGTAAGACCTCCTCGTCTTCCTCCTCATTGCTAAAGTCGCCGATAACGACTACACCAGGGGTCTCAAACTCAATTTACTTGGGGGCCACTGGAGCTCGGGTCTGGGTGAGACTGGGCCGCATCAGGTTTTCAAAAAAAAAAAATGCATTTATTAATAACAAAAATATTTAAAAAACTTCTTTGGTTCCAATTTTCTACAATAAAAGCTCTGATAAAACATTCCAATGTTCTCAAATATCTTAATTTTTATTTTTCTACACAAAATAAGATGAAAAATAAATATTTAAATTGAATTTATGAATTTATTTACAACATATTGCGCAACTGCAGGGTCTTGAGACACATGCTAACTCGCAAACTAGAGAGCTAGCGACCTAAACGGTAGCCTTCAAGTTATTTCCTTAAAATTAAATAGCCAAAAACTTACCACTTCCACACGGATAGGGAGGATAACTATTAACAGTTATTTAACCTTTAACATGAACATTAATCAAATGTAATAATTTTTTCTGGGTACATGATACCATACAGCATCCATATCAAACTTGCGTGGGCCGCACTAACATTAAACTTTCATATCAAGGCGGGGGCCTCAAACTAGTGTCCTGCGAGCCGCGTGTTTGAGACCCCTGGACTACACTGAGTGTGTGAGCGTGTCTGCCATGTTGCAGGAAATGGGCTTCACCCAGGAGGAGAGCATGGAGGCCTTACAAAGCCACAGCACCTTAGAGGCTGCCGTTGACGCCCTGTTCAACGGGGCCAGTCACCCTCCTCCAGGAGGTAAAAATCAAACATGCCACAGTGTTTTAAACAACGTTTAAGCTTTGTATAATCTGCTCAGAGGCGACAGAGGAAGGAGAATGGATAGTCCAACAAGCAAGCAAGCCCAGAACGCAGCACGCCAAAGAGTTGGGGAATAAATGGAAAACTCAGCCTCTGACAAAGAAGTCCGTAAAATGGTAAGTCAACCTAGTCAACCGGAGTTTAATTTTTCCTGTAAAATTACTGAAATGTTTGAAAATCTCTTGTCTCTAAGGGAGGTTTTCCAGATTTGGGTGGGCTGTCTGTCACCGACGGTCACCTACGCCATGCTCTACGAGCTCTTTAACAGGTACAACATTACCTCAATGCAATGGGGATCAGGTCTGGATTAAAACTGGTTCGACATTACATTAGAGCTTTCTTGAAACGATGTAATGGTAGCCATCCGTGAAAGAATACCCACTCACGTAGATATTGGTTCTTTTCTCAGCGTGGGGGCAGTGTACAAGGTGAAGATGCTGCTGGATCAACAGAGCGCCTTTGTGAACTACGCCAGGGAAGAGGACTGTGTCGAAGCCATACAGAGATTTCATGTATGCTTGCACAACAGTAATCAACAAGACTTATTTCAATTTAAGACCCATTGTCGAAAAGTAGGGGCGGTCTAGTGGTTAGCGCGCAGACCTCACAGCTAGGAGACCAGGGTTCAATTCCACTCTCGGCCATCTCTGTGTGGAGTTTGTTATTATTATTATTATTATCATTATTCATTTTCTACTGCTTTTTCCTCATGAGGGTCGCGGGGGTGCTGGAGCCTATCCCAGCTGTCTTGGGGCGAGATTCGGGGTCCACCCTGGACTGGTGGCCAGCCAATCACAGGGCACATATAGACAAACAACCATTCACACTCACATTCATACCTATGGACAATTTGGAGTGGCTAATTAACCTAGCATGTTTTTGGAATGTGGGAGGAAACCGGAGTACCCGGAGAAAACCCACGCATGCACGGGGAGAACATGCAAACTCCACACAGAGATGGCCGAGGGTGGAATTTAACCCTTAATAATAATAATAATAATAATAATAATAATAATAATAATAATAATAATATTATTAATAATAATAACAATAATAATAATAATTATATTATTATTATTTTGCCTAATAATAGTTGTTGTTAGTAATAGTATACTATTAATAAGTATAATAATAATAATTATTAGGCAATAATTATTATTAGTATACTATTAATAAGTATAATAATAATAATTATTATTAGTAGTATGCTATTAATAATAATAATTATTAATCGTATAATAATAATTATATTATATAATAATATAATAACCACTTGACCGCTGTGCCACAGTAACTATTATTATTATTAATAATAATTAATAATAATAATTATATAATAAAAAAAATAATAATTATTATTATTATTGTGAGAGGGCAGCACGGTCACAGTCGAGTGGTTAGCGCGCAGACCTCTCAGCTAGGAGACCAGAGTTCAATTCCACCCTCGGCCATCTCTGTGTGGAGTTTGCATGTTCTCCCCGTGCATGCGTGGGTTTTCTCCGGGTACTCCGGTTTCCTCCCACATTCCAAAAACATGCTAGGTTAATTAGCCACTCCAAATTGTCCATAGGTATGAATGTGAGTGTGAATGGTTGTTTGTCTATATGTGCCCTGTGATTGGCTGGCCACCAGTCCAGGGTGTACCCTGCCTCTCGCCCAAAGACAGCTGGGATAGGCTCCAGCACCCCCTGCGACCCTGATGAGGAAAAAGCGGTAGAAAATGAATGAATGTCAAAAAGTACTGATTTGTGTTCTAAAAAAAAAGGGAAGGCTCTGCACACACTGAAGGTTTTCTTCTGCAGGGGATGAAGCTGCACGGGTCTACTCTGGTGGTGCGATTCCCGATGAAGACCAACACTGAACCAAGAATGTCCACGCTCGAGCTCAGTGACCCAGCTCCTCACTGCAGGTCAGGGCGCCTCTCACATTTCTCTCACCTGAATCTAATAATGTTGACACTAGCAAAAACTCAGACTGGGGGCACATGGAAATGTTTTGAGAACAACATAAAGCGTAGCATGGCATCTCATCCAGGCCACCTCAGTCCAGGGCTCGACAATAACGATGTAGCGATGGCCCGGGGCAAGTAAATCCAATCAGTGATATTCCCGTCGGGAATGCACTTTGGCATGCCATACTGCCAAGAGTTTTTTTTAAAAGCGGTTCTTGTTGGGTGTTGGTAAAACACGGACTGCGTAATTCCGGTGGGAATTTGCAAACCAATCCTTGCAAATCTTGAAATGGACCAATCAGAATCGTTTATTTAGACGGCGGTCCACGTTTTACCCACACCCGTTCTTGTTGGCGATCAACCAATCAGCGATGGTTTGACTAGGAAAACATCTATCATGGCGTCCCTGCCAACATGGTCTAATTCTTCAACAACTTGTGAAGGAAACAGCAAAAAGTGATGAAGCAGTGCCTCCTAAACAAGTATTTTATTAGCGGCAGCAAATCAAATGATGGCACAGGTGAGTGAATCACATTGCTGTGACAATTTGAAGTGGTCACAATGAAACACCACCCATTAGATCCAATACCAAGTGCTGATTTTGCACAAGCTACAAAATCTAGCGTATCCGTTTCTCTGTGGATTTTTATCACCTTTGCTTCACAAATTATTGTTTGACCATTGAGCATTTTTTTCTGGATTCAAAACACTTTACTAGTACACAAATGTGTCTATTCAATAATGTTTCATTGTGGTGCACAACTTATAAATATCACTGCTTACTACGACTACCATGTGTAAGGTAGTATGGCATGCCATGTTAACATACATCTCCACTATTTTTCAGACATTCCTCCAAATACAAAGCGTCAGTACTATTATCTGATGAATTATCAGCATATATTGATGCTAAATAGATTAAACACTGGTAAATGATAACTAATTTAACATCAGCCTGGGCTGATACCATTGACACCATTGCAATGATATCATTGTAGCAGTCTTTTCATTTTACATGGGGCAAGTTGGGGCAAGTAGTTCTCACCTTAAGGATTCCCCATGGGCAAGTCATTTTTGTTTTTAATGTAGAGCCCTGGAGTCTGAATCAGATCAGGCCATAACAGCTCTTGCACTACTCGTCTACCTCGTCCAAAATAATGACATCTTTCTCACGTCCTGGTGTCGGCGTCCAGCCGTTCAAAGAGGGAGTGTTTTTTCTGGAGGACCACAGGATGCGAGCGGCAGGACTGCACCTTCAGACACGTCCCCGAACATGAGAGCATCGACAAGGACAGAGTCACCAGTGGATTTGGAACGACACACATGCAGACATGAGTCATCAGCGCCGTGGTGATGTCACTGGGTTCTGGACTTGAGTACCCTAGTACTAGTGTCTGAACTGGATTTTGTGCATATTGCATGAATGCTATTGATGTCAAGAGGTTCTTTGCACACAGAATATGTGGGATTAGCAATCTAATCCTCCAGTAATGTTGAATTTTATGAGAGCACCTTATGTTCGTTAATTGTCTGAGTTTGCTACTGTAGTTGACTTAATGTGCTGTAGATGATCAGTTTGCCACTGGGGGGCAGCAGCCCATGTCGTTTCACTGTCCCTGTTCCTTTTCGGAGAGAGAAGCATTTTCAGGGGGGGAGTAAAGGTCAGGTTTTATGTTTTAAGTGTGAATGTTGCCTTCTTGAATGTTTGTTTTTTTTTTATCCGGAAAAGCATCACAATGCAGAAAGCATCAAACTGCGGGCTCAGTTGTGAATTTTTCTGACCTACTCTGTATTTTCTGTTTGTTTATGAAAGAACTGGCCCATTGTTGGCTCATATTTGATCAGCAAGTCAAAGAGTAAAATGCCCCCCCACTATCACTCTTATGCATGTGAAATGAACACGGTAATTGTCACATTGAGATATTGACCTTCCTTTCTAATACAGTCTCTCGTTGGACGCGTCGGAATAGCGCAAACCCAATTAGGGAACTGATTGCTTTGCTTTCATTTTGCTCGTCATCAGCATCACGGTCAAAAGGGCAAGATGAATGAGAAAGTCTGCTCTTTTGTTCTCACTGTCACTGCTGCTCGCGGAGCGTCCGTCGCTGAGAAATGGATAAGAGATTGTCTCTGGCAATCAGCTGTCGCCTTTGGATGAGGACCACCTGCGGATTAAAAAGACCCCTCTGCCATACAGTACAATGCATATGCATGATGGCTCTTTCCAAGGACAATGTGGGGTTGCTTGGTCTTTGTGTCCAAAGCAAACTGGTAGAAACTGTCAGTGTTACACTTCATGAGTCCAAAGCCTTGTTTCCACCAAGTAATTCAGTGAGTATGCATTTTTCAGTGTTTCCATTATGAAGCGTCAACCCAAACCCCCCCGGGGGGTCCATTGGTCACAGCCATATGCTTCAGTTCGCTTGTGTATAGTCGTCATACTTCAGCAGAAGATGATGGAGGGATAATTTTACGCCAAGTGGCTTGTTTACAGCGTCACATTGTGTCCTATGAGAAGATTGGAATGATCCTCTGTTTGGAGCCTGTGGATGAAACCGATGATCCCATTAAAGCAGGGGTCTCAAACATGCGGCCCGCGGGCCAAATGTGCCCCACAGGACACTAATTTGAGGCCCTCGCCTTGATATGAAAGTTTAATGTTAGTGCAGCCCACGCAAGTTTGATATGGATGCTGTATGGTATCATGTACCCAGAAAAAATTATTACATTTGATTAATGTTCATGTTAAAGGTTAAATAACTGTTAATAGTTATCCTCCCTATCTGTGTGGAAGTGGTAAGTTTTTGGCTATTTAAGTTGAAAGGAAATAACTTGAAGGCTACCATTTAGGTCGCTAGCTCTCTAGTTTGCGAGTTAGCATGTGTCTCAAGACCCTGCAGTTGCGCAATATGTTGTAAATAAAAAGAGTATAAATGTGACTATAGTCGTGTTTTGTCATGTCTACAGGGCTCTAATAATGCTTTGTTCATTTTAATCTGAAAAAAATCATTTGTCTACCCACCAACTATATGTGGTTTCTTAAGTTTTTATTATTTGCCGTTTTATTATTATTATTATTATATTTATTTATTACTGATTGATTGATTTTCTTTATTCTTGATTTGTTCATTTATTTTTCATCTTATTTTGTGCAGAAAAATAAAAAGTAAGATATTTGAGAACAGTGGAATGTTTTATCAGAGCTTTTATTGTAGAAAATCGGAACCAAAGCACTGAAAAAGTTTGTATATTTTTTTGTTTTTAATAAATGCGTTTTTTTTGTGGGGGGGGGGGACCTGATGCAACCCAGCCTTGCCCAGACCCTAGCTCCAGTGGCCCCCAGGTAAATTGAGTTTGAGACCCCTGCATTAAAGAGTTTCTGTTTAATTCTAGAGAACGCTGCTGTGGCCCATTTAATGCTCATTTATTCCGGCTTTCTGTGAATCGAACACGTTCTGCACCAACCATGCATACTTGTTGACGTTCTCACAAAGAATGCATGTAGGCTGACGGCTGGGATAATAGCACCGAGTCGCCTTTGTGGGCCCTGGCTGACAAACGGAACCCTCAGATATGCACACAAACGTCAAGCGGCTTGGCTTGATTTTGCTTTTTCGCCAGCGCCGTGATCAATTGACAAACAGCCAATATGTCATTCAGAAGGTGAGAGGCTTGCAAACAAAGACAGCCTGTCGAGGCGCATATTGTTGTTGACGTCGGGACTTGGGAATGCTTTCCTTTGCACACTGGGGTGGTTTAATGGGGAGGATGAAATAACATTACATCCTCCCGTCAGGCTGTATTTCACCTCGCCATGGACAAATAAGTGAAGGTGCCATGCTGGAGCGGCATGGAGAGCGGTCACAGAAATCCTCGTAAATCCTCGCATTGTTGCCGGGAGGTGGCTGGCTTCCAATAACCGATGCTCGTTCCCACACATACATATAACCGAGAATGGACACCCGGGGTATTTTCCACACACGGCGCAAGGGCTGTCTTCCGTCGAGCGTAATTCATTTTCTGAAACTCCAGCAGCCAAAAAATGTCACCATCAATCAAGGCGTCATTGGCTGGGCGGTGATTTATGACAGGAGACACTTGTAATAAAAATCTTATCCCCCACAGGCCTTATGAAACGGCGGGCTTCCTGTACTTAAGGAATCTGCTTCCTTTTAATGCAGATAATCACGAGTGGAATATGAGTCACAGTTACAACCTGTGAAAATTGACATAAACAAACAATCATTTTGTTTTTAAATTGTAAGGATAATATTTGCAGGCATCACTTCTATATGCTACGTCCACATGCACATAAGGCTTGTTTAAAAATCACCTTCAGTGACCTTCAAAGACAAAAGACTACTGTGTCTTTGCTTTGCATGATTGAAATCCAAAGCAGTTCCGGAAAAGAACACTGTCAACTCAAGAAAAATGGGAATAACATGTACAATGTTGGGATTCATCTGTTCCAAACAGTCAATCATATAAACGCTGAAACAATTTTACCAATAGGAACCGATTTACAGGTAAATCCAATTAATCTGTTCTGGACACCCAAAAATGTTAACACAAAATATACAGAACAATTTAGTTTTACGGGCAAAAAAATAATCACTTTGATGGAAGACTTGTTGACAAAGACGAGGGAGCTTGCAAAGAAGGCAGAGTCACACGGGCGCCACCTTCCTATCAATCAATCAAACTTTATTTGTAGAGCACTTTTCATACATAGAATGTAGCACAAAGTGCTTTACATGTTAAAAAAAAGAAAGACAACAACAAGACACACACACACACACACACACAAGAAGTTTGTTTGCCCGAGTACAGAGCAACCAGTTCAGGAAGTGCTGCCATCTGCGCTGGGGGCTGCAACTCAGGGGGCCACCACACAACAGGTAGGCACCGCCACAGAGCTCCCAGCCACCC
Source organism: Doryrhamphus excisus (assembly GCF_030265055.1). NCBI lineage: Eukaryota > Metazoa > Chordata > Actinopteri > Syngnathiformes > Syngnathidae > Doryrhamphus > Doryrhamphus excisus. The sequence continues at coordinate 11,949,351 of NC_080472.1, forward strand.
CAGTTGGTAAGCCCCACGAGAGGAGACACCCCAGCCCCCAACCGAGAACAGCCCCCAGCGCAGAGAGCCCCCACTGAGGAAACACTGGCTATATGGGATAAGAAATATAAAAACAGAAAATAAGAATATAGAAAGTATATATAGAAATAATCATAAAACATAAAAAAACATAAAAGTGAAATATATAACATTAATAAAAACTAAAATAAGCATGTGTAAAACTATAAAAACATTTGGTTAAGATCCAAAACCAAGGAAAATCGTTGGTTTGCAAGGTTGCTTAGCAACTGTTACTTTTCATCACACTGGCGTACGACATCAGACGTACGGATCTTCCAACTACTAACCGGGACCGACCCTGCTTTGACAAGAAAAGTTTGTCGCAAGAACACCGGTTAGCTGTGTTAGCTAACTTGGATCGCTCACGCTGCCTGGAGGCTAGGCTAGCTACATTCGCCATGCCAAGACTCAGACTCTGACTCGCCTGGAGAAATGGAACTACTGCTAAAAAAGGCAAACAAAAGGATTGCTGACCTTCTCGAGGACATTGAAAGAATGTCGGGCGAGCTGCAGAGGAAAGATTCCATGCTGACCACCATCAGATTTCGTCTCCCAACACTATCCAACTGGCTAGAGTCCTCAGTAACCGGTGAGCCCGCACCACAGAACATCACTCCGGCACTCGGGCACACGGTTGTCTGGGACCCGTCCTCGTCATGTCAGCAACCTGCCTGCTCAACTCCAAACAAGGGGACCCCCTGCACCGAAGTGGTTGTCCGCAAGCGGAAGACGCCCATGAGCGGGACCCATGTTGGGGCACCATCTTCCTACTTTGCTATGAGTTCCTCCTTGATTTTCGATAGCGATTCTCACCTCTTTTATGAAAATGCTGGTACTAGCAACTTTAATTTGGCCCCATGGTGGGTTTTTTGCAGCCATAAAAAAGCATAAACTCAGCTGGTGATGAAACCACAGTTGAGAATGTGATATCAAACACATTTGTGTAATAAAGATACGTTACGAACACATTTGGACTCAAGACTGAGTCACCAACATATGAGTCTTTGGGCACTGGGCGCTGATACGTGGGGAAACCCATTTGTGCAACATTTTTATTTGAGTCCCTGTATAAAGTCGTCTGACCACTTGCTTCTTAATACTACAAGATTCAACCGACGTGCCAAAGGTCAAATACAACGGTTTGTTATGGCTATCGTACCATAACCAAAGCAGCCTATGAGAACCGAAGCAAAATGTTGACAATTGTTGCAAAAAGTTCCACTGTACTTCCAAAAATCCTACGATATTAGATTTTGTAGTTTCTCATGTAAAAAAAAATACAGTCATCCCTCACTCCATTTCTCCCTCACTCTCAGGGTTTTTCAATCATGAATTAATAAATGATCGATGTTTCGTGGCTGACCAAGGCCTATTAGTCACAAAATATGCACATACAGTATAAGCCAGTGTTTTTCAATGTTTTTTTACATTGGAAAACATCACTAAGTCTTATAGGAGGAACGAGCTAGGTGTTGCCACACGGACCAATATTACATTGCTATGCCAGTCTTTACACCACAGACACTCCACAGTAGCCATGTTTACATGACTTTTCCGTAAACAATGGTATCCATGGAAAGGAATATTCCAATCTCTTGTCTACATGCGTCGCTATAATCAACCAGAATAGTCAATGGGGCATGCCCAGTAAAACGTAAACACCAACATCACGTGATACCGACTTCGCCGAGTTGTTCTTTCACATGTTGGAATAATTCCGTATTGCCAGTTTTTCGTTTGTCCAGTCTTGAAATTTAGTTTGGATCAAAAACAAACTTTCCGTAGCAGTCCAGTGGCGATTGCTGGCCTCCATTTTGAAAAGTGAAGAACATCTGGATCTGCGTGTTACGTCATATCTGAGCATGCGATATGATAAATTTAACCAGGAAAGGATCAAATTCAATCTTGCTAATATTTTATAATTCAACTGGGTACATGTTTTATATAGATATATATTTTCTTTTGACTTATGGACTTATGAATGGCGTATAGAAGGGTTTAGATTCTGTTCCACAGATGGCGCTAATGCACACCAAAGCTGCTTGCCAACCGCCAATAAACAACAGAAGAAGAAGAACGCACCTTGACAACTTTCCGTTTGAGCGGCTACAAGATACCTCGATCGGATTGGGGAAAGGAATATTCCACCCCTGTTAATCCCATTATATATTCATTGGGATTGGCACTATTCTTTCGGAATGAGGCGTATACAAAGGTTACATTCTTTCAGTTTGAGCAAATAAACCAAATGCGATTGGAATATTTGGGTCCACGTATACGTGGATATTGACATAATATTTGCAAATGATGATTAATAAATGTTAATTATAAAAAGTGATATTGGATAATTCCTTACGGCACACCTGACAATTTCTCAAGGCACACAAGTGTGCCGCGGCACAGTGGTTGAAAATCACTGGTATAAGCCATTAAGACCACAATTTGTCAATGTAGTATTCTATGTTGGTCACTATAGGTCACGAAGAACTAACTACTCATTAGTTCCTCAGTAACTACTGTTTGTGATGTATCTTATTTAAACTGAGACCTAATAATCATATTACTAATAATACGGGTTACTGAAAATCCAACGTCACTTCTTGTCCATCGTGGATTCTCCGCCCCTACAAGGTAAACTGTCTTAAATGGCTTCTCTTCTGTGATTATATCTACTGTATTGGGCATGTACAATTGACTATGGGTGTTATTTTGTGTCTTGATGATTGTCGTAATGAAGGAAATTCACTAGCCGCGATAAATGAGGGCTTCCTGTTCATTAAATGTGAAAATGTTCCAATGTATTGTGTTCTCAGCCCAGTGTTGTTGTGAACGTTCCCCAGGGCCGGAGCGCTGTGAAGATGCATTAGTACCACTGCAATTCATTACCTGGAAAATGTGAGCTTTTGTTGTGTTTACAGCACATTCATTCATCAGGCTGCCACCTGGCTCAGCGGTCCAGGTACGGCACAGCTAATTACACTTCATCACCATTCCTACTACATGCTTCTTTTAAGATGGTTTGGACAGTAACAGAGGACCGCTTTCAACCCGGCCAAGATGCAGTGTTTGCTTTTATTCTTGCAAACAATACAATTTGTGGCCCCTTTTTTTCTCTCTGGTATCCTGCACCAAAGGGAGTTAAGGCGGCAGCCCCGCCTCCTCGCCTCCAAACATTCCAAGCCGCCCAGCTGTCACTGTTGCACAGTTACTGGAGTCCAATGTTCACCTGCCTGTTTATGATGGGGATTAATGGATGGATTACAAGGGGCAACGAGCAGAAAGGGCCCATCTGTGAGTCTTCCTGTTGCTGAGATGATGAAGGAACACATCGCCTGCTGTTCTCGCTGTCAATGACAACCCTAGAGCGCTATACGCTAACGACACTCGTTTGATGTAGACTCAGAATAGTTCAATCACTAATGATCCTAGATTGTGATTGGAGAATTCAGGCCGAAATCACTCGATCTGCACACAGAACACGTGGTGGAAATATGAAATACAGTAAAAAATATTTCATTCAAGAATTAAACCAAAAAGACAGAACAGCGTTTATCAGTGTGGTTGTTTGGCAAACTGGAAGGGGTGTGGCAAGGGGACTCTGCTGCCCCCGCACTGACCCCAGAAGAACCTGTCTCGTGCTTGTGGGACACAATGAAGTGCAAAATGTAAACTAATAAGTGATGTTATTTGGGTTTGTGACAAGAGACAAAGAGCTGATTAATTAATCCCACAATAAATGAAAATTAACTTGAACTTGGGGCGGCACGGCAGTCAAGTAGTTAGCGCGCAGACCTCACAGCTAGCCATCTTTGTGTGGAGTTTGCATGCTATCCCCGTGCATGCGTGGGTTTTCTCCGGGTACTCCGGTTTCCTCCCACATTCCAAAAACATGCTAGGTTAATTGGCCATTCCAAATTGGGGTCCAGGGGTCAACGGAACTGGCGTTGAGATCTATCAGTCAAAAAAAGAGAACTATTAGGTTGGGAAGCCATTTCTCAAGCTTTGGGACTCCGACAAACTACAGTGAGAGCCATTATATACAAATAGCAAAAACATGGAACAGTGGTGAATCTTCCAAGGAGTGGCCGCCCAACCAAAAGTACCCCAAGAGCGCAGCCAAGAGGTCACCCCCCCAAAGACCCCACAACAAAGAACTGCAGGCCTCACTTGCCTCAGTTAAGGTCAGTGGTCATGACTCCACCATAAGAAAGACTCAAAAACGGCCTGCATGGCAGAGTTCCAAGACCAAAACCACTGCTGGAAAAGAAGAACGTTAAGGCTTGTCTCAATTATATCAGAAAACATCTTGTGCAAGAAGACGAGCGCAGCGAGTAAACCCGAGTTCAATCCCACCCTCGGCCATCTCTGTGTGGAGTTTTCATGTTCTCCCTGTGCATGCGTGGGTTTTCTACGGGTACTCCGGTTTCCTCCCACATTCCAAAAACATGCTAGGTTAATTAGCGACTCCAAATTGTCCATAGGTATGAATGTGAGTGTGAATGGTTGTTTGTCTATATGTGCCCTGTGATTGGCTGGCGGCCAGTCCAGGGTGTACCCCGCCTCTCGCCCGAAGACAGCTGGGATAGGCTCCAGCACCCCCGCGACCCTTGTGAGGAAAAGCGGTAGAAAATGAATGAACTTGAACTTGATCATTTTGCCATGTGCATGCGCATGCGTCTGTTTTCCTCAGCGCTAACCTCGAAGCAGGAAGACATTTCAGCGCCTAGCACGTTTGTTCCACAGTACACACAGAAGCAGCAGAAGAGTGCAGCCCAAGGTCAAGAGCAAGACAAGGTCATGCGTGCTGTGTCATCTCTTCTGACACCCCAATGACACCACATCTGCAGCATGCAAGGCGAGTAATAAACGACATTCTCGCACTGCGCGCAGCACATATTTCCCACCACACGTACGTTTACACGCCACCAATTACGTTGCATAACCACAAAATGGTATAACCCAGAATTCCGTAACCTGAGGACCACCTGAGTAGTGTTTCCTCCAAACATACTTCCACTACTTCTTGGGGTCAAGAGCAAAAATGAGTGACATATTGTGTCTCCGTTTCCCCCCAGACAAACAAGGTGAGCGCACCCTCTTCTCGCTGAAGGAAGGAGATGAACCTCCCGCATTGTTGGAGCGCGGCTGATAACAATCGAGGAGCTAGCAAGCCGGAAGAAAACACAAACAATGACTTCCGCTACAGCAATTTAATCCCCTTGGTGTTAAAGGGTGACACAAAGTGGACAAAGGCATGAATAAAACCCCTGAATCTGAAGATTAAGCACAAAAAAAGAAAGGAAAAGGACTTCCTTTGTGTAAAAGGATCCTTTATCTGCTTTTGAAGTTGCAAAGACCTGACAGGCGTTCTATTTTGGGGGGGAGCGCTGAAACCAGCCAACCAAAACCCTTTCATGTGCCATCATCTTTGGGAGGGAAATGATCGCTATTTACATCATTAAAAACTTTATTTAACATAGGATAAGCTAACGGGATGTTTACATGATAATAATCTCGTAAGGAACAGACTTTAGCCTTTTTTGTTTTTTTTTTTTAAACCTTTCACATGGAAAATGTAGCCGGCAACATGACGTGCAGTACTATTGTGGCACGCTTGAGTCGTCTAAATAGTCAGATGCGATCTGGAGCTCGTACAAAAAAGCCACCCAAACAACACGTCATCACGCATGATGAACAAAGTAACCTACTTACTGCGCCATGTGGGCATACTAGCAAACATCCTAATGCAATATGCAACATATGTGGAGGAGGTCATCAGAGAAGTAAACAAGGTTTTATTGCTCATAGTTCATATTGTTGTTACTGCTGGACTACCCAGCATTCCTTGCGGGCATTTGGAAATGACAGTTTTAAGTCATGTGTTAGCTTTAGTTGTGTTGTGTGACATATTAACTCCTTGTATTTCCAAGTCTAAACCAAAACAAGTACCGTATTTTCCGGACTATAAGTGGCACTTTTTTTCATAGGTTGGCTGTTCCTGCGACTTATACTCCAGAGCGACTTATACATGAAAAAACTGTTTATGTTCCATAAACACTGGACACGTTCATAGTTCATATTGTTGTTACTGCTGGACTACCCAGCATTCCTTGTGGGCATCTGGAAATGACAGTTTTAAGTTATGTGTTAGCTTTTGTTGTGTTGTGTGATGTATTAACTCCTTGTATTTCCAAGTCTAAACCAAAACAAGTACCGTGTTTTCCGGACTATAAGTGGCACTTTTTTTCATAGGTTGGCTGTTCCTGCGACTTAAACTCCAGAGCGACTTAAAAATGAAAAAAACTGTTTATGTTCCATAAACAATGGACACGTTCATAGTTCATATTGTTGTTACTGCTGGACTACCCAGCATTCCTTGCGGGCATTTGGAAATGATAGTTATGTTAGTTATGTGTTAGCTTTAGTTGTGTTGTGTGATGTATTAACTCCTTGTATTTCCAAGTCTAAACCAAAACAAGTACCGTATTTTCCGGACTATAAGTTCACTTCTTTTCATAGGTTGGCTGTTCCTGCGACTTATACTCCAGAGCGACTTATAAATGAAAAAACTGTTTATGTTCCATAAACACTGGACACGTTCATAGTTCATATTGTTGTTACTGCTGGACTACCCAGCATTCCTTGCGGGCATCTGGAAATGACAGTTTTAAGTTATGTGTTAGCTTTTGTTGTGTTGTGTGATGTATTAACTCCTTGTATTTCCAAGTCTAAACCAAAACAAGTACCGTATTTTCCGGACTATAAGTCGCACTTTTTTCATAGGTTGGCTGTTCCTGCGACTTATACTCCAGAGCGACTTATAAATGAAAAAAACTGTTTATGTTCCATAAACACTGGACACGTTCATACTTCATATTGTTGTTACTGCTGGACTACCCAGCATTCCTTGCAGGCATTTGGAAATGATAGTTATGTTAGTTATGTGTTAGCTTTAGTTGTGTTGTGTGATGTATTAACTCCTTGTATTTCCAAGTCTAAACCAAAACAAGTACCGTATTTTCCGGACTATAAGTGGCACTTTTTTTCATAGGTTGGCTGTTCCTGCGACTTAAACTCCAGAGCGACTTATAAATGAAAAAAGTGTTTATGTTCCATAAACACTGGACACCTTTTGTGTTCATGTTTATTTTTTGTGTAGCTGAATAAGCATTGTGTTAGCATATCTTACACCTATTCAGCCTGTTCTCTATTCTTTTATTGTTACAACTTGCATTCCAAGAGTAAAATTAAATAAATTACCAGCAAAAATGCGACTTATACTCCAGTGCGACTCATGTATGTTTTTTTCTACCTAATTATGCAGTTTTGGCCTTGTGCGACTTATACTCCGGAGCGACGTATAGTTATAGCTTTAGTTGTGTTGTGTGATGTATTAACTCCTTGTATTTCCAAGTCTAAACCAAAACAAGTACCGTATTTTCCGGACTATAAGTCACACTTTTTTTCATAGGTTGGCTGTTCCTGCAACTTATACTCCAGAGCGACTTATAAATGAAAATAGTGTTTATGTTCCATAAACACTGGACACCTTTTCTGTTCATGTTTATTTTTTGTGTAGCTGAATAAGCATTGTGTTAGCATATATTACACCTTCCTTCAGAGAGCAGCACAAACTGGGTCTAACAAGGACATAAAAACGCTGCACAACTGCACAAGAAGACGAGTGGTTAGCGCAGCGAGAAAACCCGAGTTAAATTCCCCTCTCGGCTATCTCTGTGTGGAGTTTGCATGTTCTCCCTGTGCATGCGTGGGTTTTCTCCGGGTACTCCGGCTTCCTCCCACATTCCAAAAACATGCTAGGTTAATTGGCCACTCCAAATTGTCCATAGGTATGAATGTGAGTGTGAATGGTTGTTTGTCTATATGTGACCTGTGATTGGCTGGCCACCAGTCCAGGGTGTACGCCGCCTCTCGCCCGAAGACAGCTGGGATAGGCTCCAGCACCTCCCATGACCCTCGTGAGGAAATAGCAGTAGAAAATGAATGAATGAATGAATACCCTTTGTCAAACTAATATGACTGTGCTGGACACGAGTGGTGTCGTCAAAATGACATTGTATTATTTCCATAAACACAAACACTACAACAGTGCTGTGGTCTTCCCTGCTGTTTTGATTGTTTTGATTTTTCATTGTTTACGCAGGGATTTTCACTTTCAGACTTTTCTATTTTTAGACTCCAAAACACTGTAGTGTAAACAAATGACCAAATCAATATTGTTTTTAGCTCTAATTTATGGCCTTGTGTAAACCACCCATAGTTTGTCTTCTATCATCAAGCCGCCCTCCTCTTGGGTTATTATTTATATTTGATCGGGTCTCTGTTTATAGGCGGTGGAGCCGAGCCAGGCTGTTGCTGGATGAATATTTCACCGCCTCCTCACAGTAAGTCTCCCATGTCATCCCCCGTGAATGAAGTCTGCAATAACTGCACTTCAGATGCAGCCTTTGGGTTTTTTTTTATCGCAGACTCTTTTTTTCCCCTCTGCGCTCAGGGGACTCCCCCACTGTTCTTTCTAATACGCCGGTGGCTTCTGGCCCCTCAGTGTGCAACAGTGGGGGCGGGAAGGAAATGATGAAGCCTCCATTTGCATTACGTAATTTCATGCATTATTCAGAGGCGGGGAGAACGGTTTCAACCTCGACGAGTCCTGGGAGGCTGGCGAGGAGATAACTGTTAGTGACGGGGCTGCCTCATGAAATGCAGAGTGGCTTAACAGCCCAATCTGCAGATATTACTCAGCTCCGTTGACGTTCTTTTCAACTAGCAGATGCGCATTGAATTATTTTTTATCTGCTTGGTGACGCACTGAATGTTTCTCAGCACACAACAACACATACAGTATTCTTTTATATTCAGCGATATTCTATCAGAGAACAATGTTGTACCTTAGTGCATTGCTATTGTGTCAGAGCATTTGTTGTCATATATTATTTTCCTTGATGTACACCAGTGTTTTTCAACCTTTTTTGAGCCACGGCACGTTTTTTTACATTGGAAAACATCACTAAGTCTATAGGAGGAACGAGCTAGGTGTTGCCACACGGACCGATATTACATTGCTCTGCCACGGACACTCAACAGTAGCCATGTTTACATGAGGAGTTTTTCTCTTTCCGAATGACCTTTCCGGAAACAATGGTATCCATGGAAAGGAATATTCCAATCTCTTGTCTACATGCGTCGCTATAATCAACCAGAATAGTCAATGGGTCATGCCCAGGAAAACGTAAACATCAACATCACGTGATACCGACTTCCCCGAGTTGTTCTTTCACTTGTTGGAATAATTCCGTATTGCCAGTTTTTCGTTTGTCCAGTCTTGGAATTTAGTTTGGATCAAAAACAAACTTTCCGTAGCAGTCCAGTGCCGATTGCTGGCCTCCATTTTTAAAACTGAAGAACGTCTGGATCTGCGTGTTACGTCATATCTGATCATGCGATATGATAAATTTAACCAGGAAAGGATCAAATTCAATCTTGCTAATATTTTATAATTCATCTCGGTACATGTTTTATATAGATATATATTTTCTTTTGACTTATGGACTTATGAATGGCGTAGAGAAGGGTTTAGATTCTGTTCCACAGATGGCGCTAATGCACACCAAAGCTGCTTGCCAACCGCCAATAAACAACAGAAGAAGAAGAACGCACCCTGACAACTTTCCGTTTGAGCGGCTACAAGATACCTCGATCGGATTGGGGAAAGGAATATTCCACCCCTGTTAATCCCATTATATATTCATTCGGATTGGCACTTTTTTTCGGAATGAGGCGTAGGTTAAATTCTTTTAGTTTGAGCAAATAAACCAAATGCAATTGGAATATTTGGGTCCAGGTACAGTGAAGAAAATAAGTATTTGAACACCCTGCTATTTTGCTATTTCTCCCACTTAGAAATCATGGAGGGGTCTGAAATTTTCATCGTAGGTGCATGTCCACTGTGAGAGAGATAAACTAAAAAGAAAAATCCAGAAATCACAATGCATGATTTTTTAACAATTTATTTGTGTGATACAGCTGCAAATAAGTATTTGAACACCTGTGTATCATCTAGAATTCTGACCCTGAAAGACCTGTTAGTCTGCCCATTAGAAGTCCACCTGCACTCCATGTATCATCCTGAATCAGATGCACCTGTTTGAGGTCGTTAGCTGCATAAAGACACCTGTCCACCCCATACAATCAGTAAGACTTTAACTTGTAACATGGCGAAGACCAAAGAGCTGTCCAAAGACACCAGAGACAAAATTGTACACCTCCACAAGGCTGGAAAGGGCTACGGAGCAATTACCAAGCAGCTTGGTGAAAAAAGGTCCACTGTTGGAGCTATCATTAGAAAATGGAAGAAGCTAAACATGACGGTCAATCTCAATCGGAGTGGAGCCCCATGCAAGATATCACCTCGTGGGGTCTCAATGATTCTAAGAAAGGTGAGGAATCAGCCCAGAACTACACGACAGGACTTGGTCAATGACCTGAAAAGAGCTGGGACCACCGTTTCCAAGGTTACTGTAGGTAATACACTAAGACGTCATGATGTGAAATCATGCATGGCACGAAAGGTTCCCCTGCTTAAACCAGCACATGTCAAGGCCCGTCTTAAGTTTGCATATGACCATTTGGATGATACAGAGGAGTCATGGGAGAAAGTTTTATGGTCAGATGAGACCAAAATAGAACTTTTTGGTCATAATTCCAATAAGCGTGTTTGGAGGAAGAAGAATGAAGAGTACAATCCGAAGAACACCATCCCTACTGTGAAGCATGGGGGTGGTAGCATCATGCTTTGGGGGTGTTTTTCTGCACATGGGACAGGACGAGTGCACTGCATTAAAGAGAGGATGACTGGGGCCGTGTATTGTGAGATTTTGGGGAACAACCTCCTTCCCTCTGTCAGAGCATTGAAGATGGGTCGTGGCTGGGTCTTCCAACACGACAACGACCCGAAGCACACAGCCAGGAAAACCAAGGAGTGGCTCCGTAAGAAGCATATCAAGGTTCTAGCATGGCCCAGCCAGTCTCCAGACCTGAACCCAATCGAAAATCTTTGGAGGGAGCTCAAACTCAGCGACAGCCCAGAAACCTGACTGATCTAGAGAAGATCTGTGTGGAGGAGTGGGCCAAGATCACTGAGGTCCGAGGGCCAGCTCCAACTTGTGGTGCCCAAGATGAGACTTAAGACCAGGGGGGACCGAGCCTTTTCTGTGGTCGGCCCCAAACTATGGAACTCTCTGCCCTCCCAAGTAAAAAAGGCCCCCAATATCGAAAGCTTTAAGTCTCGTCTTAAAACCCACTTTTATTCTCTGGCTTTTAACTCAGAGTGAGTCGTATGGTCCTGTGTCTTTTAGTTCTTTGTTTTTATTGTAATTGGTTCTATTTTTTATACTTTTATTGCTTTGTTTCTTGTTTTTAATATTTTAATATCTATTTTATTATTTTATTTCTTAAATGCTCTTTTAGTTTTGGATTATTACTTTTTATTTTTACTCGTCTGTGCAGCACTTTGGAAACTCTGTTTATAAAATGTGCTATATAAATAAAGTGGATTGGATTGGATTGGATTGAAGATCCCTCCTGCAGTGTGTGCAAACCTGGTGAAAAACTACAGGAAACGTTTGACCTCTGTAATAGCAAACAAAGGCTACTGTACCAAATATTAACATTCATTTTCTCAGGTGTTCAAATACTTATTAGCAGCTGTATCACACAAATAAATTGTTAAAAAAATCATGCATTGTGATTTCTGGATTTTTCTTTTTAGTTTATCTCTCTCACAGTGGACATGCACCTACGATGAAAATTTCAGACCCCTCCATGATTTCTAAGTGGGAGAAATAGCAAAATAGCAGGGTGTTCAAATACTTATTTTCTTCACTGTATATGTGAATATTGACATAATATTTGCAAATGATGATTAATAAATCTTAATGATAAAAAGTGATATTGGATAATTCCTCACGGCACATGTGACAATTTCTCAAGGCACACTAGTGTGCCGCGGCACAGAGGTTGAAAATCACTGATGTACAGTAAATAGTGGCCATTTTTTGCGTCCGTTTGTGTGCACCTCCTGTTAGCACCTTTGAATATATCACTCAGAATTTCATCTTGGTGAGAATCCACACACATTATTGACTTTATTTACATGCGCTTCTTAGTTTATGTCTGATGGTGTTCTTTCAGACATTTCAACACATTTCTGACATCACTCAATCCAAATTACAAATACTTCCTAGCTGTTATAATGCGGGAAAAGTTCTATCCAATTTGTACGGAGCATGCTGTGTGTATGGATGGCCAGAAGCTGTATGTCAAACCAAGTTTCATCCAGATCTGATCCAGACTGTGCACATAACACTGACTGAAAACGTAACGTGGAAAAATCATGTTGCAGTGGAAACTTGATTTCAAGGATTTCCTGGCTGGAATCGGTCTAGTTCAGGGGCCTCAAATGTGGCCCGCAGGACACTAGTTTGAGGCCCCCACCTTGATAAGAAAGTTCAACGTTAGTGCAGCCCGCGCAAGTTTGATATGGATGCTGTATGGTATCATGTACCCAGAAAAAATTATTACGTTTGATTCATGTTCATGTTAAAGGTTAAATAACTGTTAATAGTTATCCTCCCTATCCGTGTGGAAGTGGTAAGTTTTTGGCTATTTAAGTTTCAAGGAAATAACTTGAAGGCTACCGTTTAGGTCGCTAGCTCTCTAGTTTGCGAGTTAGCATGTGTCTCAAGACCCTGCAGTTGCGCAATATGTTGTAAATAAAAAGAGACTAAATCTGAAAAAAATAATTTGTCTACCCACCAACTATATGTGGTTTCTTAAGTTTTTATTATTTGGTGTTTTATTATTATGATATTTATTTATTACTGATTGATTGATTTTCTTTATTCTTGATTTGTTTATTTATTTTTCATCTTATTTTGTGTAGAAAAATAAAAATTAAGATATTTGAGAACAGTGGAATGTTTTATCAGAGCTTTTCCTGTAGAAAATCGGAACCAAAGCAATGTTTATTCATTTTTCTGTTTTTAATAAATGCTGTTTTTTTTTGGGGAAAACCTGATGCGGCCCAGCCTCGCCCAGACCCTAGCTCCAGTGGCCCCCAAGTAAATTGAGTTTGAGACCCCTGGTCTAGTTGGTCTTGATTTGGGCACTCAACTAATTTGTTAGAGAGTGTACTGTTTGGCGGTACAATAACCAAGACAGTGTACAAAAACCAAGACATATTTGTGGAAATGATTTCCAGCGAAAAGCAAAGCCTATAAGCAGGGCATACGAAAAGGAGCCCACTATTCTAAATGTCATTTTGTTGTTGTGATGTTTTACTTGGATTGTTGTGATTTCTTTTTTTATTACACGGCATCTGCTTAGAGCCATCACAAGTCAAAGGGAGTGCAGGCCGGCCAGTTAGTGCAATCAAACACCCAGCGCACCCAGCGCACCCAGCACATGAGCCACATAGCATGGCAACTGGACACTGTTTCTTTCACAGTGCAAAGCTCATGAAAGTGAACGCAGGCTGAAAGGGAGCAGGCCAAATAAAAGTCCCTGCATCTAATCATAGACAATAGAGTGTTTCATTAAGCCAGATAATGGTGTGTGCATTTCATTACCATAGATAACTAGGGATATTTAGATGAGGGATGAGGTGCTCATAAAGCGGCAGTTGGTCACCATGGTAACCCGGATCCCGGCAAACAAAAGAGTCGGGGAGGAATGTTTGCCAGGAAGGGATGGAAAGAAAAGGAGAAGCAAAGAAAGAGTGTAGTTTCTCTTCAGATGATCCTGAAATAAGCCTACTTCCTTAGCATGCTAATGTAGCCAAAAGAATTCAACTTAATCACCCGAATGTGGAAGTCAGGGGGCAGTAAATTCATCTACCATATCTATCAAATACGGTGTTACACCCCCCGTCCCCTCCCACCACCACCACCACCACCAGCATGCACTGCTGGTCCAAGCTCACTTTGTCATGTATGAATTTCAAATAAAGCCTCACTGCCTAAATTGGCCCAAAACGTGACCTTGACCCCGAGGAGAGCTCATTTATCTCTGAGGTGTCATTGTGAGGACAAAACCCGGAACGGTTTGTACTACCGGAGAGCCGAGTCAATCAGGAGCCTGTCTTATCTAATACAAGTCGGATATGTCAAGCTGTCCATCAGACCACATTTACGTGGTCTGCAATTGCTTTTTTTTGCACATTTCTTAGTCAGACTGTCAGGTAAAATCACATTTAATGACATGCTCAAAGGAATGAGACATACTGCTCATCAGGCAAACTGCTCAGTGGGCACAGATTGAGAAAACACACACATATTTCCTCAGTTATTTATCTTATTCCTCTGATCCCAGCTGGCTAGCACACAACAGCCGAGATGGAAGACAGGAAGTAATTGCACACGAGGTGAAAGCAGATTGCCGCTCATATGGACATCGACATTCTTGTAATCCCAGACGGTCCACTGTTATCGGGAATGTTCCGCTGCTGTGGGACCTTTGATCCCGATGAAATTGGCCTTTTTAAAGTTGAAACCTTCATCCGAGGCAACGCTTGACAGACCACGCTGACATGGACGTCCCGTTTCACATTCAGCTGTGCTCATCTCGCCAGCACGCCAACTTGTTTTAGCTTCGTTTGGTAAATCTTTAGAATCCCGTCAGAGTCATTGGTATGTTTGCACTAGCTTCTGCAAATCAAAATTATGATTATATTAATCATCACATTTATTACATGATATTAATTATACCGAAACCTGATTTCACATGCAGGGTGACCATGATGGTGTTGACCATGCATGGAGTATGCATTGCAGCAGACTCCAGTCTGGGTCCGGTGGTAACAAGATCAGGCTACTTGGACCCGACAGGCTGAGCCTCTCCCTTCCTAACAGGGTGGCCCATCTGGCTGGCGTCCCGGCTGCGGCGCCAGCCGGTGGCTCCACTGCACCAGGCCCCATCTGCGGTCCTGTGAGTGTCTGTGTTTCGCAGATGGGACAGCAGCTCAGCTTATGGCCAAACATTACTTTAAGTCAGGGGTCTCAAACTCAATTTACTTGGGGGCCACTGGAGCTCGGGTCTGGGTGAGACTGGACCGCATGAGGTTTTACAAAAAAAAAAAAACGCATTTATTAAAAACAAAAAAATTTAAAAAACTTCGCTTTGGTTCCAATTTTGTACAATAAAAGCTCTGATAAAACATTCCACTGTTCTCAAATATCTTACTTTTTATTTTTCTACACAAAATAAGATGAAAAAGAAATAAACAAATCAAGAATAAAGAAAATCAATCAATCAGTAATAAATAAATATAATAATAATAATAATAAAAGGGCAAATAATAAAAACTTAAGAAACCACATATAGTTGGTGGGTAGACAAATTATTTTTTTCAGATTAAAATGAACAAAGCATTATTAGAGCCCTGTAGACATGACAAAACACGACTATAGTCACATTTATACTCTTTTTATTTACAACATATTGCGCAACTGCAGGGTCTTGAGACACATGCTAACTTGCAAACTAGAGAGCTAACGACCTAAACGGTAGCCTTCAAGTTATTTCCTTTCAACTTAAATAGCCAAAAACGTACCACTTCCACACGGATAGGGAGGATAACTATTAACAGTTATTTAACCTTTAACATGAACATTAATCAAACGTAATAATTTTTTCTGGGTACATGATACCATACAGCATCCATATCAAACTTGCGCGGGCCGCACTAACATTACACTTTCATATCAAGGTGGGGGCCTCAAACTAGTGTCCTGCGGGCCACATTTGGCCGCGTGTTTGAGACCCCTGCTTTAGGTGAATGTGGAAAACCGGCCGTTGCACTCATTCAAGTGTAAAAAGAAGTTGAGTTAATGTAAACAAACTAGTATCACATTGTTTTTCTACCTTGGGTGGCCACAATGGCGATCAAACCCACTTCAAGCACAAGCGTTAACATTGCGTGTCAACCGTAAAGCCGATGCACCTATCAGCATTGTACTTTTTCGGTATAGCGGCCTTAAACACTCCAAGTCGACTTCAAATAGCCCTCACTCATCTCGCCTGGCTGCACAGTTTAAAAGGTGCACATGGTGCATGGGACAATGGCGGCCCTTTAAGGCATTGTGCAGATCAGGGCCCATGGAATTTTACCTCGCATCATTAAAAAGGGATTGTCCAGCTTGCCGTGCTCGTGGGAAGTGCCGTTAGTTAACCCAACAAAAGTGCCCTGGCAGCGGAACCCCAGAGATGAAGGGCATGGCAGGGAGGCGGGTGGACGTGGGCGGGGGGCACGGACGAATCCACCTCTAATCCTCGCTACCTCATTGTGCCGATACACCCTTACCCCTTCGACTACTTCCCACTCTAAACTAGGCGGATTTTGCCTGAATTAGAAAAACCTCTGATCCGTGAGGCTTCAGCTTTCCCTCCCCTTCGCTTTCTTTCTGAGCATTTCTTAAATCAGTTTCTTAAATCAGGTGTCTGATGACTGTGCTTAAACACAAGAACTCGAATCTAAAGCCAAAGGCAGGGGTCTCAAACACGCGGCCCAGGACACTAGTTTGAGGCCCCCGCCTTGATATGAAAGTTTAATGTTAGTGCGGCCCGCGCAAGTTTGATATGGATGCTGTATGGTATCATGTACCCAGAAAAAATTATTATGTTTGATTCATGTTCATGTTAAAGGTTAAATAACTGTTAATAGTTATCCTCCCTATCCGTGTGGAAGTGGTAAGTTTTTGGCTATTTAAGTTTAAAAGAAATAACTTGAAGGCTACCGTTTAGGTCGCTAGCTCTCTAGTTTGCGAGTTAGCATGTGTCTCAAGACCCTGCAGTTGCGCAATATGTTGTAAATAAAAAGAGTATAAATGTGACTATAGTCGTGTTTTGTCATGTCTACAGGGCTCTAATAATGCTTTGTTCATTTTAATCTGAAAAAAATCATTTGTCTACCCACCAACTATATGTGGTTTTTATTATTTGCTGTTTTATTATTATTATTATATTTATTTATTACTGATTGATTGATTTTCTTTATTCTTGATTTGTTTATTTATTTTTCATCTTATTTTGTGCAGAAAAATAAAAATGAAGATATTTGAGAACAGTGGAATGTTTTATCAGAGCTTTTCTTGTAGAAAATCGGAACCAAAGCACCAAAAAAGTTTGTATATTTTTCTGTTTTTAATAAATGTGTTTTGTTTTTTTTTTTAAAACCTGATGCGGCCCAGCCTTGCCCAGACCCTAGCTCCAGTGGCCCCCAGGTAAATTGAGTTTGAGACCCCTGGCCTAAAGAGGTCTGAATCCTTGGGAATCTGCATTTAAAAGACAGATGACTTTCAAATTCAGAGGCTTGTTTTCCCGTTTCTGTGAAGGAGGCTCTGATACTGTCCTTTGCAGCCACCCGCAGACAGACCCAATAGTCTTTGTGTACCACCACCCTTGTAATCCTTAAAAATGCTGTTAGTAAAGCTAAGCACTAGCACTGCGACATAACGAAAGGGGATATTATAAGGGATACCACCTTTACATGCCTTTTTGTTTACACCACATGGCGCAGGCTACGGAATGACTGAAGAGATATAAGAGCTGCTAACATTAGCCAAACAGAGTGAGGAAGAAGAACAAAGTCAGAAGAAAAAATTAACCACTTCCACACGAAATGGGAGCACAGCTTTGTTTTTTTCACTCTGTCATGTTGGACATGCCATGGGTGGCTTGAAGTAATGAGTGTGAAGGTAATGTAATATAATGTCATGTCTCACCAATGTAACTTACTGACGCCTAGCAACCAGAATACTACATAAAACTCGTCTTTCAAGCTCTAGCAGGCACTGGCTTTTCCTCTCTATAGAAGGATGGACAAGTACCTGCCTTGCATGCATGTCCCCTCCTTCTCCTTCACGGTGAGGAGAGTACTGTTTGCCTCAGCATAGTATGACTTTCTCTGGGTTTTATTGTCCAATTAGCAATAATAATGATGTCACACTTGCATTAAAGACACTGCACAGGCAATGTTCTGCAAACATTATAGTGGCAAAATGCTGACAGAGTTTGCTATCCAACCCAGCACAATCAGACGGGAGGCTCAGTTGTGCGGTAAACTGAGAGGAGAGACAACGCAAATCCAGCAATTTTTACTTAAGATTATATTAAAAATGATTGAAATCATACAGAAAATACATTTGCGACACAGTTCAATTGACAAATCTTAATATTATTATTTTTTTGTATGACTCCCCTTACGGCATGTCACTGTCAAAGAGATATGTCATGTGCTAAAAGGACATTCTTCATAAAAACATTCCATATATTCATTTAAGTGCACACTCGGGTTTTTAGGGGCGTCCAAGAATTGATTGACATTTATCTGAGTTACACCCGACACCATTCCACTTCATGAGGAGTAGGTGGGTGTGCGCGTAAAAAGATGAACAGTTAAGCTGGTGCTGCAGGGGGCGGGGTTTTCGGGGTTAAGTAATAGCGAGGATCATTTAGAGTGCTTGTGGTCATGACAAAACACTCCACAGGCCAAAAGACACCCTTCCTCTCCCATCCCTAATTCTGGGTTGACCTTGGTTTGTGCACCGGGGCCCCGTGGCTGCTGGTGATAGTGACACGTGTCTGGGTCACGGTGGTGGGGGGCATAGGGGGATTTTAGGTAGTGCAGGGTTTTGCGTGTGCAGATGGGCAAACCGTTAAGAGACGCAGTGTCGTATTCCCCCAGGGGTGGGGGTGGGGAGGGGGGCAGAGGTCAGGGATCAGAGCCCCCAGCTGACTCCCCACCCATGCCTGGTGTGTGTGTGTGTGGGGGGGGGGGGGGCGTCTGCAGATGATGCTGAGTGAGTGCACGCATTATTCAGTTTAGGCTATTAATGCGGGGGGGGGGGGGGGGGGGGGGAATCTGTGTGAGTGGGGGGGGGGGGGGGGGCTTGTTTGAAACCAGCACGTGCTAAACACACACACACACTTTTAATTAAAGAGTATTAATTTCATTTTAAGTAAATTGTTCTCTTTAAAGTGGAAAAGGAAGAACCAGCAAAGAGGGCCAGACATGCTAATGGGTGTATCAGTAGTGTTATTACTAGTAGTAGTCCTATGTTATATATCCTATATAGTATATATATAGTCCTATATCGCCATGGCCAGAGCATTGCATTGGCGGACCAAATGAGAAGTAGAAGAAGATTGATTCTGTTAAAGTTAGGATTATTTAATGCCCTGCCGCAAGAGGAGCAGCGCTTTATGGCTACAAATTTTGTGAACAATTTCTATATGTTTTATTGTATCTTTTACTGCATGCGCCCTTCCACATAGCTATATAAAACAAAGCTTTTACTCCAGAGGTCATTCAATGATGGCTGAGCTGCATATAAAAACTCCTCAATAGGATGAACTTATCGTCTATTCCAGTGTTTTTCAACCTTTTTTGAGCCATGGCACGTTTTTTTTACATTGTAAAAATCTTGTGGCACACCACTAACCAAAAATGTTCCAAAATGTCACCACGACCTCACACGTGCATCAATAAGTCTAAATAAATAAATAGTATCGGAGGAACAAGGTAGGTGTTGCCACACGGACCAATATTACATTGCTCTGCCAGTCTTTACACCACAGACACTCCACAGTAGCCATGTTTACATGACGGGTTTTCTCTTTCCAAATGACCTTTCGGGAAACAATGGTATCCGTGGAAAGGAATATTCCAATCTCTTGTCTAAATGCACCGTGAAAATCAACCAGAATAGTCAATGGGTCATGTGCAGTAAAACGTAAACATCAACATCACGTGATACCGACTTCCCCGAGTGGTTCTTGCACTTGTTGGAATAATTCCGTATTGCCAGTTTTCCGTCTGTCCAGTCTTGAAATTTAGTTTGGATCAAAAACAAACTTTGCTTAGTCCAGTGCCGATTGCTGGCCTCCATTTTTAAAAGTGAAGAACGTCTGGATGTGCGTGTTACGTCATATCTGAGCATGCGCTGAAAGAACGCACCCGGGATCAATTTAAACAGGAAAAGATCAAATTCAATCTTGCTAATATTTTATAATTAAACTCGGGACATGTTTTATATAGATATATATTTTCTTTTTTAATAAAACTGGACTTGTGAATGGCGTATAGAAGGGTTTAGATTCTGTTCCACAGATGGCGCTAATGCATACGAAAGCTGCTTGCCAACCGCCAATAAACAACAGAAGAAGAAAAACACCACAAAGAAGGCAGCACCCTGACAAATTTCCGTTTGAACAGGTACAAGATACCTGAATTGGATTGGTTAAAGGAATATTCCATCCCTGTTCAATTCTTTCCGTTTGAGCAAATATACCAAATGCAATTGGAATATTTGGGTCCATATATTCATGGCTATTGCCATAATATTTGCAAATGATGATTAATAAATGTTAATTATAAAAAGTGATATTGGATAATTCCTCACGGCACACCTGGCGGCACAGTGGTTGAAAATCACTGGTCTATTCTGATCAATACTCTAAAGGTGTTTTGCATTAGGAGCAATGTATTGGCGCCTGTGCGGTAAATATTACGATATGTCAACCATTTATCTTTCAATGTGCTCTCGTCGTGTCTTTTTTTGTGCACAGAGAGTGACCTTGAAAACGGACCGTGTGGACTATTCTGCCTTAGCAACGGGATTTTCTTCACAAAGGCCTCAGCAAAGTTTTTTTACATCTCCGGGTCAGACTTTAGAATGCGTTTGATGAATGTGCAGAAACCGAGAGCACTCTACAGGACATGAAGCTTAATTGCACACACCCCCCACACCACACACACACACACACAAAGTGGTCGTTTACTGGATCATCAGATGTGCAAATGACATGCTCCTTTAATAAGACTTAAGCGTGTGCTGCAGATAATAGCGTAGGCATTGTCCTTGCAGTCAAGTTAGTTATCAGGCTCTCTTTTTGTGTGTGACTGACGGCCTTACTGGCTAATGACACACACACACACACACACATACACACAGGTTTAATGCATATTGATGAAGTAAAGCGACCCGCTGTGGAGAGGCGGAGACAATGGAGCAGAGGAGGGTGGTATCAAGGGGCAGTCAGGGATGGGGGAGGCAGAGCAGGTGCGGTTGGAGCATCACGTTTTCTAACTGTACAATCATGCTTATTTTAGTCTTCATCTCCAGTGTCAAAAGGTCACTGTGTGTTTGATAGGACTGTCAATCAAGTAGCAACACCACAACATTAGGTACATGGGCACCATCTGAGTTAGTTAGCAAAGGATAATGAGCAGAATGGTGCCCGTGTTATTCTGTGGGGTGGATAGTTGGTGACTCCATGCAATGGCTTCTTCTGTGGACCACATTATTTTTGTATTATTTGTGTAACAAATGCAAAGGTCCAATTTCCTGAACAAAACAAGCGGTGACACTAGAATCGACTACATAACACAACACTACACACACAGACACACTGAATGAATGAATTGGATGAATTTCCTCCTGCCTGGTGGCCCCCCCTGAAGGATCAACGTGGACCCTCCTCCGCTTGATCGTCACCTTGAAGCAAACCACGCCCTCTCCTCAAGCCGCTAATGAGGGGAACTTATCCTCGCCTGCATGTTGTCTGAGCCGCACACCGGAGCCAGGCTGGAAGAGGGGCATTTACTGCGGAGACCCCCCCCATGCTGACACTTTGTACATCATGGATTTTGTGACCCACGGCTATTTGGACGCGCGGTCTCCTTACGATTACACCTTCAATTTTTGGAACGACTACCTGGGTCTGTCGACACTTGTGGCCCCGAACAAGATCCGCAGCCCCCCCTGCAGCCCCAACTCTATAACGGAGTCACTAAAAGCCACTCTGGGCTTGGACGACTCGGTGCCGAGCAGGGACGGCGACGCGGGTCACCTGGACTGCTGCTCCCCGCCCATCTCTCTCTATGAGCTCCAGGAGCAGATCTCGCTCCTGCGGCCGTACGGACACCTCCGGAGCGCCGATAGAGACGCGGCTCCCTACGGGGGCGGTAGCTTGGTGGGGTTGGAGCTGCTTTCCGCGGACCGGAGACGCAAGCAAGCCCAGCGGGGCAAGCCGGAGCCCAAAGTCTGCGTGTTCTGTCGGAACAACGGCGCGCCGGAGGAGGTGTACGGCACTCACATCCTAAAGACCGCGGACGGCAAGGTGCTGTGCCCCATCTTGCGGGCGTACACTTGCCCCCTGTGCAGCGCCAACGGAGACAACGCGCACACCATCAAGTACTGCCCGCTGTCCAGGGACCCGCCCGGGGGCCACAGGGTGCTGGCTAAAGGAAGCAGGGTGGCTGGCAGGAGACTCAAAATCTTCACATGAACCCTCTGAAGTGATGATGATGATGATGGCAAGTTTCTATTTGATTACGGAAATAACCACATACCATCCGATTTGAATGACATGTGCTCCTTTAAATGCAGGCTCAGAAACTGTCAAACCACTTTCCATCTGGATCTAATCCAGACTGCACATTCGGAACCAATGCTAATTCAACTCAGAAAAGTCCAAAGTGACGTTTCTGGTTAAAAGGACATCATTTGAAAAAAGAATAACACATGTGTCAAGTCTGATTGATAATGATTAATATTGTTATGGGAGGTGTAATATCAAACTGTAATGGTTTAATTTCAGTTGAACATGCATCAGATTCCAATTGAGTGCATCCCATAATCAGTTCCCAGTTCCACATGTCCAAAAGGAGTAGGAAGAAGCAAAGCTTATTAAATCCTACCCCTCCACCTGGTACTTTTACAATCACTAACTGTTACATTTGTTCACTTCCTGCTTTCCTAATATAGTTAAAAAAAATATCCATTCCATAGTTTGATTCCACATACTGAAATGCTATGGCTTTTTAACATAGTCCTAGCATAGAAGTGTTTCACTAGAATGCATTCACACTGTACATTTGGACCAAATGTAAATTGAACCCAAAACGAATATGTTTCGATACACAGATGTGATCAAATCAAGATATCTTACTCACTGGTTTCCAGTAGGAGATCTGCAACGTCTCGGTCGGCACTCTGTGAAGATCTGAAAAACAAAAGAAAGAACCAAAGCATGATTATGCCGATTACGGATCAGTGACCACACTGGCTGTTTGTTCTAGTGATGACATGATGCTGCACTCCGAATGTCAGTCAGTTACCTGCCACTCAGGCCTGCATGAAACAAATACATCTCCCAGCACTGTAATGTGGCATTTTCTACCAAAGGAACACACCTTTATGTATGTAGCCTATACTTCCTGCATCATGGATGTCATATATTCTTTACGTGTTCGATTTTTATGTGGATAGTATTTTGCATATCTGACCGAATGTAAAAAAAAAAAAAAAGTGGAATGTTGATGTGACATGCAGTTCACTATATGAGCTATATCATTTACTGGTAAAAAAAAAATGCAAAATTGAATTTGTAAATGTTTAATAAAGGGTAGAGTAGTTTTAGCGATGAGAAGCGCAACATTCCAAAGTCTTTATCTGTTAATAGAAAATGTTTTATGTACTTAATTTTTTACCTGTATTACTTGGGGATATATTCATTTTAAATATGCTCTGAATAAAAATGTCATTTGCATTTGTTTGGGCTAAATAATGTCTCCTCTGGTGATTGCTGACAGTTACATGTGGTGAAGGTGTGCCACCTAGTGGTCAAAGCATAGAGTACTGTACTGTGACGTCAAGGATATACAGTACGCATCATATGTACTGTAGTATCTGAGTTTGAAAGGGGACCTATTCACTATTGTATTGAGTTGTGGACTCCTAGAGCAGCTACACACGATAACCTGCACGGAATGCTTTCTAGATCTTCCAGATTCTGCACCTCTTTCTGCAGTGTTTCCATAGATTTCCTGCTTCTAAACCAAACTGTGTTTTATTTACTCCACCCCCAGCACCGCTAACTTCAGGTACTGCCATTCCGCTCTGATTGGTCACACTCCAAAGCGCTCCCGAGGACTTGCAGATACACAGGTCCGTGTTTACTGAGTGCAGGAAATCTGCAGCCCATATAAGGGAGTCCGGATCGCATTGACGGAAGTAGAACTCGGTGCTAGAAAAAAAAATAATACAACCCATATATATATATATATAAATCGTCAGTGTTCTCTGGAATAAATGGACATTTGTTTCATTTTAGCTTTTTAATACAGTCATGTTCTCTTTATTCTATATATATATATATATATATATATATATATATATATATATATATATATATATATATATATATATATATATATATATATATATATATATATATATATATATATATATATATATATATATATATATATATATATATATATAGGGTGCATCAAAAAACACAATTATTGATTTTTGATATGGCTGGGTACTAAGTGTTCCAATATATGTAGAAACAACACATACAAAATATTTGTCCAATACATGATTATTTAGGGGTGCCACCATACATCTGTTTTTGTGGAATAAAGTGGTGAACAGTTCAATGGTCGCCATGGAGATCTGAGGTGATCTTTATGTTTTTGTTGGTATTTATACTCCTATTACTCGCAAATTTGCGGTTTTGTCTTTGTAATTTGAATGATTTGTAGTCATATTTATAAGTATTTAGTGCTCATTGCCTCTACTGTAGCTAACATTAGCTAGCTACTGTTTGCTAATGACAGTTAGCTAATAGCTGAGCAAGCATAACATCAACAACTGTAATATAGAGTAGACAGTATTGCTGATGCCTCATATTTATTGAGAGTGGTACTGTAGTACTACATAATGTGATATACACTTGTCCATGTATTATTTTATGCACTGTGCAGCACAACCCACCAGCTCTCCTAAGATGCTGACCTCAACAACTAGTTCTTTGGTCTGGGCCCCCTTTGATAACCCTATAGAAAATGATGCTGTATAGAAGTTCATTGTACTCAACGTTTCCAGGTCAACTTTTTGGCAATTAGACTAGAAATTGCACATTTTCCCCAAATTTACAAAAGTTTATGTGTGAGGTGGCACCCCTAAATCTCAATGGATTTCCTCAAAACTTTGCAAAAGACATTTTTATGTTCATTAGGAAAAAAATGTAATGCCAGCCAAATTGATATTATGAATTTAAAATTTCCCATTCAAATTTGATGCACCCTAATATATATAAAATATATATAAAATAAAACCCAGCATGCAGAGCCATCCAAAACTTCTTTCAGGGCTCCCTTCCAAATGAGCAAAGCTCATTATCTGATGCTTTGGCATCTTTTAACATGAGAATACAACATTGTAACAACATAGGTCAGACAAGTGGAAAGGAGTAAACATTCATAACCAGTGCTGAAAGTAAGAACGTTAAAAATAAGAGCGGTACTGACAGCATTATTGTTTTCCAGAGACAGGTCATCTATTTAGTGATTATTTTAAATGTTACGGTTATGGACAGTGAAATGTGGCGTGTTATTATGCATTGATGCTGCATCTGGATGCGGCTTGAGTCACCATTGTAATCCTCATTAGGGTCGCGGGTATGCTGGAGCCTATCCCAGCTGTGGATTACTACAACACAGGAAGCTAAATATGTATTCAATTTAGTCAACAAGAGTTGTTAGAAAAACACTGCCCCCTAGCGTTTAGCTAAATCCAATTCTTTTACATATTAACATTTTTACACACTATTTATTTGTTTTAACGTCTTCTTGTCAGACTCTTTTTGTCTTAGACCCCCCCCCCCCCGATGAACGGTAAAATGAACTGAGATGAAAAAGCATTTTAACAGTATAAACTTCAATTCTCTGCTCTCGTCACTGCAGCAGTCTGCTATTGGCCCATCCAATGCTGACATCACTCGTGTGTGTGTGTGAGGGGGGAGGAAGAGGAGGAGGGGGGGGGGGGGCTCTATTCTGTGCTATAAAAAGTGAGGGTTCTGCAGCATCACCGAGTTGCTGCAGTGCAGGAAAGCTCAGTCATCCACACCGATGGTGTGCAGAACAAGGGGGACTTAAAACAATCTTCTGAAACTAAAACATCCATTTCAGTTTCATTCAGAAAATCCACAAAAAAGCCATCATGAGCCACGACGCCATCTTCCACCGCCGACCTAGGGATAACTACAGAGAGCCCCGACTCCACTTGAAAGCATCCCAGTCCTCTTGGCTCTACTCCTTACATCCAGCTCCGGAATCGGAGAGGAGGGCATTGAAGCTGGTCTCCTCTTCCACTCCAGGAGCTCACCAAAGGATGGACCTGGGTCAGGCCAGCTCTCTCAACTCGCAGCTGCTCGGTCTGCGCTCACAGGAGAGGGAGCAGCTGGTGGACCTTAACGACCGCTTCGCCACCTACATTGAGAAGGTCAGGCATCTGGAGCTGCAGAACCGAGCCCTGCTGGCCGAGCTGGAGGGTCTGCGCAGGCGGCAGAACCATCCGTCCCGCCTGCAGGCGCTTTACAAGGGGGAGGTGCGCACTTTGAGGGCAATGATCGAGTCTGAGAATGAAGACAAGGCACAGATGGAAACGGAGAGGGGCTACCTGCATGACGTGCGCAAGCAGATGAAGATGCGCTTCGAGGAGGAGGTTCAGAGACGTGTGGACGCTGAGGAGGTGCTGCGGCGCCTGAGGGAGGAGGCGGACCGGGCTGCGCTCTCCAACTGTGACGCCGAGGCCACTGTGGCCTCCTTGTGTGACGAGATATCCTTCCTGAGGAAAGTCTTTGCCGAGGAGCACACGGAGCTGGAGGCCCAGCTCCAGGTGGTCAACATCAGAGTGGAGGAGGTGCAGGTGGCCCGACCTGACCTATCGGTGGCGCTGCGGGACATCCGGGCCCAGTACGAGCGGCTGGCCGGCAAGAACATGCAGGCCGCAGAGGACTGGTACAGGAGCAAGTGCGCCAGCGTGGCGGAGGTGGCCAGCAAGAACAACGAGGCGGCGCACGCCATCCGCGAGGAGACTTTGGACTACCGCAGACGGCTCCTGTCCCGCTCCTCCGAGATCGAGGCTCTCCGAAACGTCATCGACTCCCTGAACAATCAGCTGGCGGAGCTGGAGGAGACGCAGGTGAAGGAGGTGGAGAAGTACCAGGTGAATGAGACCTACTCAAGTTGGAAGCTCGTTTTGTTCCTCTCCAATCCTGGAGGTGGTGGTAGAGGGACCCTACCACACACACAACTACACTGTTTTATCCCATTTACTTGAACACAACACACGGCTACAATACATCGCACGTGATTATTTACACTCCAACATGGAAGTAACAAATATTGTTTCCTTGCTATTTCCAGCTGAGGATCAATGAATTGGAGAGAGACATCCATGAAGCCAAGCAGGAGATGGGGCGCTACCTAAAAGACTACCAAGACCTTCTCAATGTCAAGATGGCTCTGGACATTGAAATAGCCGCATACAGGTGAGACATCAGCACAGTGTTTCTTTCATTTATGTCAGGTATCTGCTTTTTTCGGCCCCAAAAAACTCCTCATTTTCACCCGTTTGTTTTCAGAAAACTCCTGGAAGGGGAGGAGATGCGGCTGTCGTATCCCTACCTCCCTAGCATACAGTAAACATGCAAGCATGAACAAGCATCCATCTCGCAGACATCATCAAAAGGTCAACCATGTCAAGACAGACGCGCCCTTGTGCCAAAACAAGAGGTCCACCACAAGTCCCCCTTCTTCTCCACACAGTGTGACTAAAACAACACGATACAGAATGGCTGCACGACATCAAGCACCATTGTTGTTATTCACGCTAAAGTCCAAGCAACGCAGCTGATTGAAGCTCTTTGTGCAAACACTTGACCATTTGTTTGTAAAAGGGCATGAGTGCTCACTTGACGCTTGAATTTTCAATGTATGGTAAAAACATCTGCAGCTTCCCAGTAGGCAACCTATGCATTTATTTTTATTGCTATGACATTTGAGACTCTTTTTGTTTATCTTCTATCTAATTGATTGATACCATTGATTATGACCTAGTGCCTCTGAGCTTGTTTGAGTCAGATTGTTTCTGTTTAGGGAATTCATGCTAAGCTTTGTGAAACTGAAGGAGCACACTGTTACACCTGGCGTAACTGTAACCGCTAGCAACAAGCCCAATAAACAAATACCCGACCTCCAACTTTGGGTCTTTTCTTCCGCCCATTTAAAAACATAATTACATTAAGAAACAGAAACATCAAATATCTACATCCAAAATCCAGTTACTATGGTAACATCCAGTTATTATGGTACTCATTATGTCATTGTATGGTCATATCACCTTGTACTTTGGTAAGTGACAAAAAATAATTAAAAATACAATATATATATATATTTTTTTAATATAAAAAGGGCGGGAGTTTGCATGTTCTCCCCGTGCATGCGTGGGTTTTCTCCGGGTACTCCGGTTTCCTCCCACATTCCAAAAACATGCTAGGTTAATTGGCAACTCCAAATTGTCCATAGGTATGAATGTGAGTGTGAATGGTTGTTTGTCTATATGTGGCGACCAGTCCAGGGTGTACCCAGCCTCTCGCCCAAAGACAGCTGGGATAGGCTCCAGCACCCCCGCACCCCTCGTGAGGAAAAGCGGAAGAAAATGAATGAATAATTAATCACCACTTTCCACTATTTTAGTGTATTTTATGAGCAGAAAGATGAATGACAGGACACATTTGTATGTATTAACAGCATTCCAAAAAACATGCTGGGTTAATTGGCCACTCCAAATTGTCCATAGGTATGAATGTGAGTGTGAATGGTTGTTTGTCTATATGTGCCCTGTGATTGGCTGGCGACCAGTCCAGGGTGTACCCCGTCTCTCGCCCGAAGACAGCTGGGATAGGCTCCAGCACCTCCCGCGACCCTCGTGAGGAAAAAGCAGTAGAAAATGAATGAAATGAAAATATAAAAACTTAAATTATATTAGAAAGACAGGAAGTGAACAAATGTAACATCCTACTTTGGTACGTGACAAAAAATAAAAAATTTGATTTAATTTTAAACTATATTAGGAAAGCAGGAAGTGAACAAATGTAACAGTTACTGATTGTAAAAGTACCAGATGGAGGGGTAGGATTTAATAAGCTTTGCTTCTTCCTACTCCTTTTGGACATGTGGAACTGGGAACTGATTATGGGATGCACTCAATTGTAATCTGATGCATGTTCAAATGAAATTAAACCATTACCATTACCAAAATATCTACTTACACTCACGCTAGTACTAGCTCTGTGCGATACAGCTCAGTTCCCAGCGGCCGTACGGCACAACGGAAAGAATCTGTTTGCGGTCCAACTTTTTTTTTCAGATGCCGCAGACTCGGGAGCACTTTCTGGTCAAGCTGTGGGTTTCCTCAGCCGGCGCAGGAGCTTGCCGCTGCGTCTACCGGAGTCAATGTGAGAGGCACTTTGGATTCATTGTGAACCCGGGGTACAATCTAGCAAACTCATTTCACCTCAGGTTCCTGTCATTCTGTTTTTACAATCTTTTTCGTGGCGGTTTTTGAACATTCTTTCTTTGGAATTTGGAATGTAGTTGGAATGTAGTTGGATGAATTTGGAATGTAGTTGGAATGTAACTCGTGTAGAAGTAGCCTTAAATGTTCATTTATCCATTCCCTTTCATACCTTTTGGGACAAATTAATGACGGTTTTTGATCATTCTTTCTTTGGAATGTGTGTTTGCTTATACTGTAAATTACATCGTAATATAAACAAAATTTCATGTAGAAAATAATTCATGTAGAAGTAGCCTTAAATGTTCATTCATCCATTCCCTTTCATACCTTTTGGGACAAATTAATGGCGGTTTTTGAACATTCTTTCTTTGGAATGTGTGTTTGCTTATACTGTAAATTACATCGTAATATAAACATTTTCTGGCATACAGCAAAATCTCAGTTAGCATCCGCTCCAGTGAGCTTGCTTTTTGGTTAACATTAAAGCCACAATTTTGTCTCGGTTGGCGTACATACTGTTAGCGTATGCCATGTTATTAATACACTGCACGAGTCCACCCGGAATCAGAAAATGTCCTCCCATTGCATAGAACAATTTCAAAAGCATTTGAACTAACGAACTGCAGTGAGACAACACACAAACACAATCTTCCTGTTTTGTCATGAGTTATTTGTTGAATTCAATAGTATTTCTCACATTCTGGATGAAAATGCTCGTACTTCCAACGATTGAACTAATTCAAAACCGGAAGTTGATGGTGGTTGAACTCGTTGCCACATCGTGTATTTGGGGAAAGTTGTCAAGAATCACATCTTTAATTAATGTAGAAGTAGCCTTAAATGTTAATTTATCCATTCCCTTTCATACCTTTTGGAACAAATTACTGACGCTAGCCAAGGTTCCGCTGTGCTTTAAATCTCATTGTCGGTAATCTAAATAGGGGCACTCAATTTTGTATGGAAGCCGTTTCCATACTTTTATGCTTATTTTTGTTAAAGAAAACAGTTACACCATCACAAGAAGTGCAACACAAAACAGGTACAGTATATTTGAACGTTATTGAGATAAAATACATACCCCCACCGCTCGGCGGCAACAGAGGTTCATCCTGGCCTACCACTTCCGGGTCAGAATACAACAAGATGGCGGCCGCCTTTCGACGTTGATGCTTTGTATGACAGTGTCAATGTTACCTATTTCCTTCCAGGCAGCATGCAAGTTTCGGAGAACGGATACATTTAACAAATAAAAACTCCTACCTTCAAACGCTTCGTCGAACAACGGGAATGTTGCAGGCAATAGGCAACAGAGGCGTCCAGGTCGCCCGGCTCCTGAC
The DNA here is from genome assembly GCF_030265055.1 of Doryrhamphus excisus. Taxonomy (NCBI): domain Eukaryota; kingdom Metazoa; phylum Chordata; class Actinopteri; order Syngnathiformes; family Syngnathidae; genus Doryrhamphus; species Doryrhamphus excisus. The sequence goes on from NC_080472.1 coordinate 11,980,198, forward strand.
GCCCAGGCACACGGTGCTGGTGGAGGCTGTACGCGGGCGAAAGTCGCGTACGGACCCGGTGGCAAAGTCCAAGCAGGGCCGAATCAAAGTACCTCCTCCGGTGGACCCGGTGGAGATGGTAGTACTGCGGGAGAGATACACCGAGTACAAGCTCATCATGAGGGCACTGCGGTACGTTCAAGGGCCCTCGGACAATGTCAGGTTACGTGGTGTGGGAGAGTTTTTCTCCACATGGCCACATATTCTTTGCCTATTTGTGTAGTTACTATTGGGTCTACTACTACTAAGTAATGTACTATGCCTAATTATGTCTTAAAAACTTTTAAAGACGATACAATTAATGAGCTGACTAATTTGATATGTTGCCTGTTTTTCAGTCTGGAGTTTAAGGAGGAAGTGCTCCGTAAGAAGTATGAGGAGGAGACTGGCTCCATGGCGGAGGAGAGAGCGAGACAGGAGGCTGTGGAGCATCGTGACCTCATGGCGTGGAACGAGCAGGAGAACCACCGCCTACTCCAACTACGGTCAATAAATACAATAATAACTAATAACGATCATGACCCCAATAAATTTAGATTCCTGGAACTCTCTGCTGTTTAGTTAGTAAACTTACTTGTTCCTTATTTGGCAGAATTTTGAAGCTCCAGAAAGAAACAGAAGAGGCAGAACGCAAAGAACTGGAGGTAGCACTTCAACGTGAACAAGAACAAGAAGAATTCATCAGGCGGAAAGAAGAGGAAGTGTTGCAGTTGCAGGTAACGCTTTGCATCCGACTTTCCGTCTAATTTTTTAGATGCTTGTTGAATTCTCAGTCCAGATCTTACAGTTGGATCATTTTTTTCGCCCCCTGTGCGACAGGAGGAGGCAAAGAACTTCATCACTCTGGAGAACTTGGATCAGCGCATAGAGGACGTTCTGGACAACCCCAAGAATTACAACTTTGCGATCGACAAGAAAGGGAGAGCCGTGAAACAAATTGTGTTGCAATGAAGCAGCCTGCTTGTGTGTTTGTGCGTCTGAACGCCATTCCAAGTCTACACAGGAAGTGGATTTTCTTCCCAGTACAGTGGAACAGACAAACCAATACAGATGCTTGTGGAATTGAAGAAAGAGCATCATGTACCTCAAACCAGCAATTAAGGTCATTCATTCACAAGGTCCCGATGTCGTTTTGCATTTTGGTTTGTCTTCAGCCAATGTAATAAATGTATGTATGGACCACGTTTATATGAATTAATTAGTACGCCACTACTTGTTTTTTTTTGTCCAACCCGTTTTCATGTGTGGCCATGTCAAGCTAATCTGCAAAGTGTAATTCATTCATTCATTTTCTACCGCTTATCCTCACGAGGGTCGCAGGGGTGCTGGAGCCTATCCCAGCTGTCTTTGGGCGAGAGGCGGGGTCCACCATGGACTGGTGGCCAGCCAATCACAGGGCACATATAGACAAACAACCATTCACACTCACATTCATACCTATGGACAATTTGGAGTGGCTAATTAACCTAGCATGTTTTTGGAATGTGGGAGGAACATGAAAACTCCACACAGAGATGGCCGAGAGGGGAATTTTAACTCGGGTTTACTCGCTGTGCTAACCACTCGTCTTCTTGCACAGTTGTGCAGCGTTTTTATGTCCTTGTTAGACCCAGTTTGTGCTGCTCTCTGAAGGGAGCAGCCCCACATCAAGATGTTTTCTGATATAATTGAGACAAGCCTTAACGTTCTTCTTTTCCAGCAGTGGTTTTGGTCTTGGAACTCTGCCATGCAGGCCGTTTTTGAGTCTTTATTATGGTGGAGTCATGACCACTGACCTTAACTCAGGCAAGTGAGGCCTGCAGTTCTTTGGATGTTGTTGTGGGGTCTTTTGTGACCTCTTGGCTGCGCTCTTGGGGTACTTTTGGTTGGCTGGCCACTCCTTGGAAGATTCACCACTGTTCCATTTTTTTGCTATTTGTATATAATGGCTCTCACTGTGGTTTGCCGGAGTCCCAAAACTTGAGAAACGACCTCCCAACCTGCTAGTTCTCTTTTTTTGACTGAAAGATCTCAACGCCAGTTCCGTTGACCCCTGGACCCCAATTTGGAATGGCCAATTAACCTAGCATGTTTGTGGAATGTGGGAGGAAACCGGAGTACCCGGAGAAAACCCACGCATGCACGGATTGAACATGCAAACTCCACACAGAGATGCCCGAGGGTGGAATTGAACTCGGGTCTCCGCGCTAACCACTCGGCCGCCGTGCAGCCGCAAAGTGTAATAGCAATGCTAAATCCAACAACTATCTGTAGGGTTCACAATCTACATACATGGCGAGCGCTATGCTAACTGACAGCAACACGGCGGCGCCACAGAGCTGCCACTGGGCCACCGTGCAATGTGGCCAGCGAGCTTAATGGGATTGCAGTAGCGAGTTAACAGTTAAGCGGTTAAGTAGATTGAAATAAACTCTGCACCATACACATGCGAAAGATGCTAACGGCGAGGTCGCTCAACATGTAAACAGTCGTGAAGTAACGCTTCCAAAGAAGGAATACATATGACACTGGGGGACAGATGTCCTCATCATTATTCCTCTCCTTTAATTGAGGGCAGCAGTTATGATTTATGATTATATTAGTGTACATTTGTTTGACCCTTTTTGTCCAATTTGTACCCCAAAAATCGCAGCATGTAACTTCCCAGCACCTCAGGAGATCATTAACAAAACATCTCTGGAGCACCTTTGACACATAATAAATACATTAACAAAAATAAGATATCATAATAATAGCTCGACTGAGTGGTCCAAACATAGAAAGTTCTCACCAGAGCCGAGGAGCACCCTCATCCAGATGCTGAGGTCTTTGCACGGAGACAAATCTCAGCAAGTGCACAATCAAATCAAAAGCTGGACTAAAAGCTACCATGAAGTTAATCTCCATTTTTGGCATTTGGTGGCAAAAACACTTGAATGTTCAAGTATAACAACTCAGAAGACATGGAAGATGTTCACCAGAACATCCCTCAAGGATTAAGAAATCTGGTTGTTCAACTGTCCCGGGTACTTCTCAAACCTTCTCTCCGCCTCCTCGCTGAAGGCGTCTCCTGCAACAAAAGCAGGGAAAGAAGCGGTGAGGCGGGGATGCTCGCTGTGCACGGTGTGACCAATCAGGATGGGTGTCTCACCAATGTGGCAGTTGTGGAACCAAATGCGATGACCGTCGTATTTGCAGTTGCACTTCATAGCGTTGTTGGTGAAGTCGCTCTCGGCCACCTCGAAATTTGGGTTGATGACCACCTGACCAGACCAGCGGGAAAAAAAACCCCATCATTAATAAACAGGCGAGTGTTGTGGTCGTAACCCATGCCTAGCGAAAATGCAAATCTGAACCCCAAACGTCACTTCCTGTCCACTCGCCACTCAACTCCCCCAACACCGAAGCACCTTTACATACATGAGTACGAGTCTGAATCGCTTATTTATTCTTATTATATCTACTATATTGGATAATACGAGTGTAAAGGTGGCTATAGGGGTGTTATTTCATGTCTAGAGGGCTCTAATAATATTAAAAAACAGGTTTTCAAGGCTCCAACTATGTACACAGAACCAGTGGTTGAAGTCCCTCACCTGCATGATGTAGTTTCCGGGCTTGACATCGGTGATATCGATCCACTGGCAGTCGATGTCGTGGCGGTACAAATCCCAGCAGCCCACCGTGATGCCCTGATCTCCAAAGTTGGCACACTCGTAGCGTTTGGAAACTCCTGTGTGGACGATATTGTGGACAGTAAAACGCTGAGCATACTTTTCTGAAGAATTTATCACAGTCAAATGTTTTTATTGACCTTCTTGGCAATCTGTGTCCTCCAGACAGAAACTGGCCTTGTGTCCTTCCGCTACTTTGGTTCCGTTAGCATTGAGCAGATCGTAGTGTGTGAAAATGTCCATGCTATGGTAGTGCCTGTGGGATGCACATACATGCTTTCATTAAAAGGTTTCTGCATCAGAATAAGACGCCATGCAAACATAATCTGGTTCTACGTTACCCGTGACACGCGTGCCACACCCACGAGTGGCGGCCCGCCTTGGGCTTGAAGTCGGCCCGGCCGATATTATGGATCTGGGAGGAGAAGCGCAGCAGGCGGCGGTGTCCGTAGGGCCAGTTGGCCTTGGCGGCCGACTTGGACAGACAATCCTCCTCTGCAGCACAGTAGAGCATGTGCAGGGGCCGGTCCTCGATGTAGACCGTCTGCTGGACCAGGGAGGCGTTCAGGACCAGGTCGGAGGTGGCTGCACAGGAGAGAATCAGAATCGCCTTTATTGTCATTGTATTGCATACAAACGAAATTTGAGTGCAACTCCACAGTGCATTTTGTAGAAAGTAATAATTAAAAATAAGGAAAAAAATAAAATAAAAAATAGAAATAAGAAAAAAATAAAATAAAAAATAGAAATAAGGAAACAAAAAAAGGTTGAAGTAAGGAAAAAAATAAAAATAGAAATAAGGAAAAAAATAGAAATAAGGAAAAACATAGAAATAAGGGGAAAAAATAGAAATAAAGAAAAAATAAATTAAAAATAGAAATAAGGAAAAAAATAGAAAAAAGGGGAAAAATGAAATAAAAAATAGAAATAAGGAAACAAAAAAAGATTGAAATAAGGAAAAAAAATTGAAATAAGGAAAAAAAATAGAAATAAGGGAAAAAATAAAAAATAGAAATAAGGAAAACAATAAATAAAAAATAGAAATAAGGAAAAACAATTTAATGATAGATAGAAGAATGGATGGATGGATGGATGGATAGATAGATAGGGATGATGCAACATTTCTGTGACTCACTTTCGGAGCAGATGACTCCTGCGGCGAACTTGGCGGCGGCTTTCTGACAGCTGACCGTCTTGTGATGCTGACACTGCGTCAGAGACATCTCGCCGCCCGTGCACTTGACGCCGCTCATCACCATGTCGGTGACATTGCTGCTGTCCCAGTACCAGGTTTCCTTGGACAGAGACACACGGCGCTCAATAAACACGACAGGAAAAAATGGCGAGCTGGCCTTTGGCGTGGCTAAGAAACGGTCGATATGACGTTCCTGCTTTTCTTTTCAAGGCCAAAGCTGGAATCCCGATTGCAGTTCCTACTCACAGTGATGGCATGCATGGAGTATCCCAGGCCCAGCTGCCTGCAGACCACCATGGCCTCCTTTGTGGTCCATCCTGTGCTGCACACTGTTCCCCACTTGGACCCCACCTGAACCTCCACCCGGCCCTCATAACTGCTGCGGCCGCCCACTATCCGGATCTGCGGAGATGCCCTGCTGGGAGTCAGTGAGGGGACAGACTTCCTGTCCTGCATCTCAACTGTCTGGGCGCCGGCTGTGGAAAATGTGTCGCGTGAGTCAGGCGGTCTGGTTAGTCTTCGCTGGCCACCAAAAACCTCAGTGTGGGTTTTTTTTAGAATGAGCTCATCACTTGGCTCCGGTGGCCAGCTCGCTGTTCCTTCCACTTGGATTGGGAAGTCTATGTGGCATTTCTTTGTACGGCACAAAGAAAAATTCTACTGGATGTAGACGTCATAATATACTGTCATACTCAAATGCAAATCATAATAGCACCTCATCAGTATCATTAAAATGTGTAATTTTTAGGTTTAATCCATCCTTTTAAATTTGGGAGCAAGTGTTCCACCTCATCCAGCAGATGGCGCTGTGGTGCAAAAAGCTTCAAAGACTCAGCTGCCCCTGAGGCCTCAACAATTTTCATCATTCATTCATTCATTCATTTTCTACTGCTCATCCTCACGAGGGTCGCGGGGGTGCTGGAGCCTATCCCAGCTGTCTTCGGGCGAGAGGCGGGGTCCACCCTGGACTGGTGGCCAGCCAATCACAGGGCACATATAGACAAACAACCATTCACACTCACATTCATACCTATGGACAATTTGGAGTGGCTAATTAACCTAGCATGTTTTTGGAATGTGGGAGGAAACCGGAGTACCCGGAGAAAACCCACGCATGCACGGGGAGAACATGCAAACTCCACACAGAGATGGCCGAGGGTGGAATTGAACCCTGGTCTCCTAGCTGTGAGGTCTGCGTGCTAACCACTCGACCGCCATGCAGCCAATTTTCATCAATTTTTAAAAAATATATGCCTCTAATATTGTACAAGACCTCGCAGTTCAGAGAGTCTTCAAGCAAAGTAGACCTCAGTTCTTGGCTGTTTTGATTTTTCTTTGGCTTTTTAGGTCTCCTTTTGCGTTACACCTCAGAAATTGAGTCATGGTAAACGGCATAATTAGCATGATTGTTTTGTAATCGTCTTAAAATTTGACTTAATTTGGAGGCATAAGTTACGCCTACCAACAGATAGAAGGTAGAAGATGCAGAACATCTTGCAGATGAACGATGTCTTCCGAAGTCATGGTGTTTTTGAGGTCTTCCGCCCCTGTTCTCAGGGCACTTCGAGTTTTAGAATGGTGGAATCTGACACAATGATGATATCTGGTCAAAGCCGCGTTGATGTTATCCTGGTTGTGAATCTGGTCTGTGGCTTGTGGTGGTCCCTGATGGTCAGCATGGTGTGAGGTCTTCTTGGCGACAGGATTGTTTTTTCCCCAGACATGGAGGTTAGCTGGACTTGGTAGTAAACAGACTGGACTAAAAACCTGATTCCATGGAAGTCTGCTTTGTGATCTTATGTTCAAGAACATTCCGCCATTTAGTCCACACCCCTTGTTGCCCCATTCCTGATGTCCTGCTTGTTCCAACCTGCACTTGTGGTTGTTGTTCTTTGCCTTTGGCCTTGCCGACCCTGTTGCCCGTCGACCCAACCAGTGCTTTTTGCCTCAGTCACCCCCACAGCTCTGTCGGCCCCCCATTTCCTGCTTGTTTACACCAGGCCAAGCCGCCTTTGGATGTCAGGATTCCCTATGATGGACCACTTTCTGTGTTCTGGACACCATGAAGTCTTCAGCAAGGCCACTGATTGGGACCTGCAGAAGATGCTGGCGACATCCAGTGCATGGTGGACCGAACCATCTACATGCAGTTTTGTTGGTTTACGTTGCTAAACTTGCTAGCTAAAATGCTACTGTAGTTATGAGGTTGCTGTCTGTGTAGTTTAGTTAGTTTAGTTTGTGGTTCTCGTTCGAGTGTGAACATGACAGTATACTATCTTGTTGCTTAGGTCAGCAAAGCGTTAACGACGCTAAGTGTTAGTGACCTACTTGCACGCCCTGGTTGGCGTAGCCCAGACCCAGCTGCCTGCAGGCCACTATGGCCTCCTTGGTGGTCCAAGTCTCTCCACAGATCAGCCCCCAGCCTTCGGTGCCATTGGCGTCCTTGCCAAGCACCTCCACGCGGCCCTCGTAGCGGGTGCGACCCCCTGTGAGGCGGATCTGCGTGTGTGGGCGGGCGGTTAGAGCGTAGCCTCACACAAAGGCAAGGTGGGATAAAAACTGTGGCATTCGTATCACACTACATGCCGCCTTTGTGAGTGGTGACAAGCATGCTACATGCTACATGCTACGTGTTGTCTGGTTACATCATTCATGTAGTAGCAGAAATATGCATGCATATTAATCACTGATTCAAGTCAAGAAGTACAACTAAACCACGCGCACTCCTCTATGTCAACTACAAATATGGCCGCTTACATGCTTGCCATTAGCCACGTATACATGGACCCAAATATTCCAATTGCATTTGCTTTATTTGCTCAAACGGAAAGAATGTAACCTTTGTATACACCTCATTCCGAATGAATGTATAATGGGATTAACAGGGGTGGAATATTCCTATCCCCAATCCGATTGAGGTATCTTGTACCCGCTCAAATGGAAAGTTGTTTTCTTCTTCTGTTGTTTATTGGCGGTTGGCAAGCAGCTTTCGTGTGCATTAGCGCCATCTGTGGAACAGAATCTAAACCCTTCTATACGCCATTCACAAGTCCAGTTTTATTAAAAAAGAAAATATATATATATATATAAAACATGTCCCCAGTTTAATTATAAAACATTAGCAAGATTGAATTTGATCTTTTCCTGTTTAAATTGATCCCGGGTGCGTTCTTTCAGCGCATGCTCAGATATGACATATGACATAACACGCAGATCCAGACGTTCTTCCGTTTTAAAAATGGAGGCGAGCAATCGGAATCTGCGGAAAGTTGGTTTTTCATACAAACTAATTTCAAGACTGGATGCCCCCCCCCTCTATAAAAGATGTTGAGGATTTACTGATGCTTATACAGGCCTCATTCATTCATTCATTCATTCATTCATTCATTTTCTAACGCTTTTCCTCACGAGGGTCGCAGGGTGAGGGTCGCAGGGTGCTGGAGCCTATCCCAGCTGTCTTGGGGCGAGAGGCGGGGTACACCCTGGACTGGTGGCCAGCCAATCACAGGGCACATATAGACAAACAACCATTCACACTCACATTCATACCTATGGACAATTTGGAGTGGCTAATTAACCTAGCATGTTTTTGGAATGTGGGAGGAAACCGGAGTACCCGGAGAAAACCCACGCATGCACGGGGAGAACATACAAACTCCACACAGAGATGGCCGAGGCTGGAATTGAACCCTGGTCTCCTAGCTGTGAGGTCTGCTCGCTAACCACTAGACCGCCGTGCCGCCCCTTATAAAGGCCTATATAAAAAAAAAGAATCCATGTTTTTTAATTACTGGCATGGTTGCCCCTATCTATACATTTGTTCATATATTGTGCCTGTATGAATCAAATTATATGTAAACCTTTTTTTTTTCATATTATCTGAAACTCTATACCCTGTTAACCGAATGTGATTGTCCTTCGACAGGTGATATTCATCAAAACAGGTCGCCCCCCTAAGTTCTCGGATTGGTTGCACCCATCGGGGACGTATACGTGTATATATATATATATATATATATACAGTGAAGAAAATAAGTATTTGAACACCCTGCTATTTTGCTATTTCTCCCACTTAGAAATCATGGAGGGGTCTGAAATTTTCATCGTAGGTGCATGTCCACTGTGAGAGAGATAAACTAAAAAGAAAAATCCAGAAATCACAATGCATGATTTTTTAACAATTTATTTGTGTGATACAGCTGCAAATAAGTATTTGAACACCTGTGTATCATCTAGAATTCTGACCCTGAAAGACCTGTTAGTCTGCCCATTAGAAGTCCACCTGCACTCCATGTATCATCCTGAATCAGATGCACCTGTTTGAGGTCGTTAGCTGCATAAAGACACCTGTCCACCCCATACAATCAGTAAGACTTTAACTTGTAACATGGCGAAGACCAAAGAGCTGTCCAAAGACACCAGAGACAAAATTGTACACCTCCACAAGGCTGGAAAGGGCTACGGAGCAATTACCAAGCAGCTTGGTGAAAAAAGGTCCACTGTTGGAGCTATCATTAGAAAATGGAAGAAGCTAAACATGACGGTCAATCTCAATCGGAGTGGAGCCCCATGCAAGATATCACCTCGTGGGGTCTCAATGATTCTAAGAAAGGTGAGGAATCAGCCCAGAACTACACGACAGGACTTGGTCAATGACCTGAAAAGAGCTGGGACCACCGTTTCCAAGGTTACTGTAGGTAATACACTAAGACGTCATGATGTGAAATCATGCATGGCACGAAAGGTTCCCCTGCTTAAACCAGCACATGTCAAGGCCCGTCTTAAGTTTGCATATGACCATTTGGATGATACAGAGGAGTCATGGGAGAAAGTTTTATGGTCAGATGAGACCAAAATAGAACTTTTTGGTCATAATTCCAATAAGCGTGTTTGGAGGAAGAAGAATGAAGAGTACAATCCGAAGAACACCATCCCTACTGTGAAGCATGGGGGTGGTAGCATCATGCTTTGGGGGTGTTTTTCTGCACATGGGACAGGACGAGTGCACTGCATTAAAGAGAGGATGACTGGGGCCGTGTATTGTGAGATTTTGGGGAACAACCTCCTTCCCTCTGTCAGAGCATTGAAGATGGGTCGTGGCTGGGTCTTCCAACACGACAACGACCCGAAGCACACAGCCAGGAAAACCAAGGAGTGGCTCCGTAAGAAGCATATCAAGGTTCTAGCATGGCCCAGCCAGTCTCCAGACCTGAACCCAATCGAAAATCTTTGGAGGGAGCTCAAACTCCGTGTTCCTCAGCGACAGCCCAGAAACCTGACTGATCTAGAGAAGATCTGTGTGGAGGAGTGGGCCAAGATCCCTCCTGCAGTGTGTGCAAACCTGGTGAAAAACTACAGGAAACGTTTGACCTCTGTAATAGCAAACAAAGGCTACTGTACCAAATATTAACATTCATTTTCTCAGGTGTTCAAATACTTATTAGCAGCTGTATCACACAAATAAATTGTTAAAAAAATCATGCATTGTGATTTCTGGATTTTTCTTTTTAGTTTATCTCTCTCACAGTGGACATGCACCTACGATGAAAATTTCAGACCCCTCCATGATTTCTAAGTGGGAGAAATAGCAAAATAGCAGGGTGTTCAAATACTTATTTTCTTCACTGTATATATATATATATATATATATATATATATATATATATATATATATATATATATATATATATGTGTGTGTAGGGCAGAGATGTGATTGAATATGTCTGATGAAGGTCAAACGGACCGAAACGTTACCTGAATAAAGTGATGAATAAGAGCGACAGTGTGTGGGAACCTTCTTTTGAAGACTGGATGAAGGAAAACTGGCAATACGGAATTATTCCAACAAATGAAAGAAAAACTCGAGGAAGTCGGTATCACGTGATGTTGATGTTTACATTTTACTGGGCATGCCCCATTGACTATTCTGGTTGATTATAGTGGCGCATGCAGACAAGAGGGGCTAACCACTCGACCAGAGTGGTTAGCGCGCAGACCTCACAGCTAGGAAACCAGGGTTCAATTCCACCCTAGGCCATCTCTGTGTGGAGTTTGCATGTTCTCCCCGTGCATGTTTGGGTTTTCTCCGGGTACTCCGGTTTCCTCCCAAAAACATGCTAGGTTAATTAGCCACTCCAAATTGTCCATAGGTATGAATGTGAGTGTGAATGGTTGTTTGTCTATATGTGCCCTGTGATTGGCTGGCCACCAGTCCAGGGTGTGCCTGATACATGTTTGTATCAGGTACACCTTTTGGGTGTTAAGTTGCTATGTGATGAATTTAGTGCTGTTGGTAGTGACGACATCATAACTGTCACTGTACACTGGTATATTTGCACATTTACACATTTGGCACCTAGAACTCACAGCTAGGAGACCCAAGTTCAATCCCACCCTCGGCTATCTCTGTGTGGAGTTTGCTTGTTCTCCCCGTGCATGCGTGGGTTTTCTCCGGGTACTCCGGTTTCCTCCCACATTCCAAAAACATGCTAGGTTAATTAGCCACTCCAAATTGTCCATAGGTATGAATGTGAGTGTGAATGGTTGTTTGTCTATATGTGCCCTGTGATTGGCTGGCCACCAGTCCAGGGTGTACCCCGCCTCTCACCCGAAGACAGCTGGGATAGGCTCCAGCACCCCCGCGACCCTCGTGAGGAAAAAGCGGTCGAAAATGAATGAATGAATGAATGTAGACAAGAGATTGGAATATTCCTTTCCATGTATACAATTGTTTTCGGAAAGGTCATTCGGAAAGAGAAAAACTCCTCATGTAAACGTGGCTAATGTTGCTTGGAGTTAGTAAGCAGATATTATTGAAGATGTCGGCATAGTAGTGATGTTCTACATGTGACATCTTCATGCATTAGTTTCAAAACACATTTTCCTGTGTCAATCATATCAGAGCTGCAACACCTTATAAGTACAGGCGATGCTCATTTCACGATGTTTGGTAGTTATGACGAATCATAATCATTCATAATCATTCATTAATGAATCATTAAATGATAGGAATATGTCTAGGGAGTCACACGTCATTACAAGGTGAAGCAGACTCTTCCGACTGCGCTGCGCCGACGTACGCTCAAAGTAAACTAAAACACAACGTCTACGTAAAGCGACAAAAAGACACGTCTGACCGAGTTCTCCAGGCCCATGTAGGGAATGTTGCAGCGCACGGCAGCGTCCTCCGTGTGCTGACAGTCTTCCAAGGTGATATTCTTGAACGGGCAGCTCCAGATGGACCTCTCGTTGCCTCCACACTTCACCTCGTTCATGTAGATGGGGCCCATTCCTGCACACACCGAAGTAGGTAAATTGTGGATGCTTGGCAAATAAAAGAATACTTGACATAGTAGGAGTTGTGCAAGATTCTGTGAGGGAATATTTAGGGATATTCCTGGGAGGGATGTGGCCACGTGGCTGCGGCGCGGTGTGATGTCCACGTAACATTTATGAGGCACAAAATTCCTGTATGGTCCAAATGATTACGTCCTCGTACATACACAAACCGCAGCAGATACTCCAGCCAGATTTCGTCTCAAATGAACTTTTGTTAGCTCCATGCTAGAATCTTAAGACATCTTGAGGTCAAACCAGAGCACAGACGTTCCGATTTCATGACTTTACTCAGCTAGAAAAGCTCCAAAGGAGACACCAAGAGAGGAATGACGCCTCTCAGAGTCTGCAAATGCTTCATGTTGGGGTCTGTGTGCGTGTTTTGTTTGTTTGTAGCCCACCTTGACCCATGCGTGCCCCCGTCATGGCCTCCTTGGCGCTTCCGAAGCCCAGTTCCCGGCACACCACGCTGGCCGACTGCAGGCTCCAGCGGTCGTCGCACACCGTACCCCACTCGTTGCCTTTCAGCACCTCCACACGGCCCTCGCCCAGCCTTGCGCCCCCCTTCAGCCTCACGTTGCTCTGACACACACACACACAGGTTGTAAGGACTTGGGGGTGTTATTTTAGGTTGTACTGGATTTAACCAAACATTACTATTCAAAAAAAATAAAAATAAAAATAAAAATAAAAATAAAAATAAAAATAAAAATAAAAATAAAAATAAAAATAAAAATAAAAATAAAAATAAAAATAAAAATAAAAATAAAAATAAAAATAAAAATAAAATTTTTAATCTGTTTTTTAATATTTATTTGTATTTTTTTGTCACGTACCGAAGTACGAGGTGATACCATACAATGACATAATGAGTACCATAGTCACCGTCAATAGTGATATATGTATATATATAGCACATCACGACTGGTTCAAGACTCTGTTAGGTGCTAATTGTTTTTAATTTTTATTCACGTGTATGTGAGTACGTGTACCCCACTTTGGGAACCTTCGAGGATCAGTACTTCCGAGCCCTTCATTCAAATATAGAATAAGGGTTACTTAAGTGCATTCATTTCATTTGGTGGATGTTTGATGGATGATTATTATAGCATCAACAAACTACATCCTGACATCTTGCAATTACTTATTTTATTTTACCCATTTTTTGCCCTCCCCCCCACCTTGGAATAGTCCTGACTTTCCCCCATTACAAAGCACCCCTGGCACTCATCAGATAAAAATAATACAATTTATAATTCATCCTCGTGATCGGTATCGCTCAATTTCAGTCCTGCATGATCACGTATTTGTAAATTATTACCAACTTAATAATGAATATTTAAATTTGTTTTCTGCTGAAAAATTATATACCTATTTTCTGAGAAAGAGGAAAAAAAATGTTTTTTGGGTTTTTTTTTTCTGCCCCCTGCTGTTTGCTTAAAATTATACAAATTTTTGCCGCTTTGTATTGACTTGTGGACTCCTGAAGAGCAGATACACATAATAACCTGAGCAGAAAGCTTTATAGAGCTTCCAGAATTTAATTTAAATTGCCCGTCCCCCGGCATGCCCACGCCTATAGAGGGCGCCCGTCTGGCAATTGCCCATGTGCCCCATAGCTAGTATAACCGCTACTGCCCCAAATCGACGTGTTGCGACTTTACCGAGGTTTTGGGCTTCTTCTTCAAGCCGCTGCTCTGCATGAAGAGCGGCCCCGGCATGCAGCTGACAACTGCGGGGGAGCCGCCCTCGCAGGACGACGTGCTGTTGGGCCTGTTGAACTCCAGGGGGCAGGCTGCCAGGTGCACCTCGGTGCCGGTGCACGCCACGGAGTGGATGTGGAAGACGTTCTTCTGACGCTGCAAGAACAACCTGCAGTAGATCACATTTTATTTACGCGTTGATACACTTTGAATGCTAACTAGAGCTGTGAATAAAACGTTATCAAACTGAAGCGAGGTTTGAAAAAAGACAAAATACCGCCCTTAGCATATTTTAGCACTGTAATGCTAATGTATGCACATTTCAGGAATTGTCCAAGCCTGCTTCAATTTGTCCACAACACGGTCAGCTGGCACTTTACCTTTGGCCTGGGCTGCTCTGTTTAGACTTAGCGTTAGCTTTAGCTTTGGCTGTCTGCCTGCAAGGTAAACACGGGTTAGACTGCACACGTAGCTCAACCAAAGAAGGTCACAGTCAAAGTGAATAGGAAGCAGATTAAACGGCGCACAAAAAGGGAAAGGAAAGTGTCACTTTCACAAATGTACCGATAGACGTTTACTTGATTCTTCATGTTTTCAGTGCAGCTAACGCGGCTAATGCTAGGTGACAAATGGCGGAATTATTCACACATTTGTTGAAAAGTGACACAAGCTTCCCCACAACCTTATTCTTATGCAAATGTAAAGTTTATTAGACAGGTTTGTTGACCCAACAAATGCCATGAAATAAAAACAACAATGTGATCAAAAACACTTGTTGGTTGGTCTTTCATGGATTTGGTTGACCAAAAGGTTCTTCAACACTACAATACACACTTGCGTAGAATTTGCACTTTAATCCTAGGAATGAATCATGTTGCAGTATGGAATAATGTTCCTTATTAAATCTCGTCATGGATTTATTTATCATAGTCTCCCCAAAAGTCTCAAATCTTCTAAAATCTTCTTCAGGGAGTTTTTCTTTCATCCAGTCATCTACTCATTTGGGCTTTTGAGTTTTTTGGTCTACCAAAGGCGTTCTTGTGCTGTAAATTAAACTAAATTGACTCCAGTGTCAAGATCCCTTACACCAAGGGTCTCCAAAGTGCAGCCCAGGGGCCACGGGCCATTAAAATGAAAACAAAACTGTGGGAAAAAGTTAATTTCACCTATAGATGCAGTTTTTTCTTGAATGTCTTATTTACGCACGTCTTGCTTTCAAAAAGTTTACAATATTTGGCAAATTCTACCAAGTTGTTTGTTGTCAAGTGACTCGTTTGTCATTGAAGAACTCCACAAAGAAGACAGCATGCAAAAACCTGACGGTGTGTTGGAATTCTAACCCGGCACACGCTACTCACAACTTCCATAGTAGTCGTAGAAATCCCATTCCATATTTACCTGGGAATATTCTCATCTATGGACGCTGTATGGATCGCAACGTGTTGTAGAAGACGTTTGGCTTCGCATGTGAGCAGGTGTCGTCATCTCTATGTCTCCTCTCTGCTTTGCTCTCCTTGGGCCGTGAGGCATTCAGGCACACTCGTGATTGTGAGTGTTATGGTAATGGTTTAATTTCATTTGAACATGCATCAGACTACAATTGAGTGCATCCCATAATCAGTTCCCAGTTCCACATGTCCAAAATGAGTAGGAAGAAGCAAAGCTTATTTAATCCTACCCCTCCATCTGGTACTTTTACAATCACTAACTGTTACATTTGTTCACTTCCTGTCTTTTAATTTTAATTTTAATTTCAATTTCAATTTCAATTTCAATTTCAATTTCAATTTCAATTTCAATTTCAATTTCAATTTCAATTTCAATTTCAATTTCAATTTTAATTTTAATTGAAATTTGAAATTGAAATGGAAATTTTAATAAATACAAATTATTTTAATTACATTTTTTATTTTAATAAAATTTGACTTAAAATTTGACTTAAAATTAAAATTAATAAAAATAAAAATAAAAATAAAAATAAAAATAAAAATAAAAATAAAAATAAAAATAAAAATAAAAATAAAAATAAAAATAAAAATAAAAATTAAAATAAAAGAAAGACAGGAAGTGAACAAATGTAACAGTTACTGATTGTAAAAGTCTTGATCAAGCAGCATTGTAAATTTTTTTAAATCTGTATTTTTATTTGTATTTTTTTATTTTTTGATATGACCATACAATGACATAATGAGTACCATAGTAAGTGTCAATATAGTGATATATATAGCACATCATGACTGGTTCAAGACTCTGTTAGGCGCAAATTGTTTTTTATTTTTATTCACGTACCCCGTACGTGTACCCCACTTTGGGAACCTTTGAGGATCAGTACTTCCGAGCCCTTCAGACTAGAGTGAGCTTAGCTCGTCTTTTAAACATGAACCGATGAAACCTACTTGGAGGAGAGGAGAAGCCAAACGTCTTCTAAGACAACCTGAACAATGGCTGGTATCTTTTCATTGTCCTGAGAATATTCCATACCAAAACAATAACTACAGTGGAACCTCCAAAGTGTAAACATGTATAAATGTGAAAAAAACCAATAGGAAAACTTTAGAGGTTCCACCAAAGTGACGAGCATGCTGCTAAATCGTTAACATCTACTCCTTCCCCGACGGCAGTGTACCTGGCACCTGCCAACACAATAACCTTTGACCTGGAGACCTTCTCGGCGGTGGCGCGCTTTCTTAGACGTCTGCAACAGCGACACATTCCGTCACATGTACACAGTTATTCCAGCGTAGGTTTCTTACAGCGTGGTATTCCAAACATTGAACACACCTCATACATATAGTACAACACAACTGACTCAGTCGTCCGCTTTAACGCCTCTGGTCGTCAATAAGGCGTCACGAGGCGCACGCATACGCGTATCCCGCAGCAGGAAATGAAAGCAACACTCGTAAGTCAAAACTTCAAGTTCTGTTGTTAAATAACATTTAAAAACAAAGGATAATAATAATGGTAATAATAATAATAATAAATATATATATATATGCAAATATAAATATTGCAAATGAATAATAATTGCAAATATAATTTTTACAATTATTTTTATTGTAAAATATTTATAATAATAATTATAATTATTATTATATTATTTGTTATTAAATATTATTATTTCATTATTATTATTATTATTAATAATAATAATTTTAATAAAATTTTTAAAATTATTTTCTTGTAAAGTACTATTAATAATAATAATTATTATTATATTACATTATTATAATCATATTTATTATATTATTTTATATTATTAGTATTATATTATATAATAATAATAATAATCATTATTATTCTTCTTATTATTATTATTGTAAAATATTTATAATAATAATATTTTACAATAAAAAATTAAAAAATTGTATTATTTTTTTATTATTATTAATAATAATAAGAATAAATTGCAAATATAAATATTGTAAATTAATAATAATTGCAAATATAATTTTTAAAATTATTTTTATTGTAAAATATTTACAATAATAATATTTATTATTATTATTATATTATTTGTTATTAAATATTATTTAATTATTATTGTTATTAATAATAATAATAATAATAATTTTAATACATTTTTACAAATATTTTTATTGTAAAATATTATTATAATAATAATTATTACTATTACTATTATGATTGTTATTATGATTATGATTATTATATTAGAATATTATTATAATTATATTTATTATATTGCTATTATTTAATATTATCATTATGATATTATATAATAATAATCATAATTGTCATTATTATAATAAATATTTTACAATAATAATCATCATAATAATAATAATTACTACTACTATTATTATTATTATTATCATTATTATTATTAAGTTTAGTGCTCTGAAGATGCAGCATTTCGTCTGTGTAATGTTTGTCGGACAAAGGTGGGCCGCGGACATTTTTTCGATTTTCAAGTGGGCCCTGAGTTGGTAAAGTTTGGGAACCCCTGGCCTGGAGGATCACCGTCCATCCAAACCTTCGGATCAGGACCTTTCCCTTCACACACAGCTGAGAGAAAACGCACACAATTCTCCTCGTGCTACTGTGAGACGTCTGCACGGATAAAAAGCGTTCCTTTCCCAGCTCCCTGGCTGGAATGTGAGCAGCAAAGACAAACATCCTCATCGGGGTTCCGTGACAAAGCACATCTGTTCAAATGTAGTCTGGGAAGCAAGAATGAATGACTCGGAAAGCCTTGCTGGTTCTGCTCTGCACAGTCCAAAAAAAACCCACCAGACTGAGACAAAATGTTTTTTGTCCCAATTACAAGCTGCATTGGAATCAGGAACGTTACAGTTCCGAAAAACACCCACACTACTCGCAAAAATGCTTTAACAAGGAAGGAATTCTGCAGGGAATGCTGCCATTGCTTCGCTACACAAACCATGTAAGCATCTTTTTGACCTAAAAATGGAGTTAGAACGTAGCATCCTGGTGTTAAACCATGCTAGTTTCACATCATGAGGCCTTGGGAGAGGTCCTTACTAACCTTAAAAAGAGACATTGTTGTTTTTATGTAAAGGCAGAAATAAGATGGAGCTCCCGTATTGAATCTCATGACAGCCCGAGTGTGATCCCACCTGTAGAAGTTCTTGTTGACCTTCCTCTCGTGAGGGAATCCAAGCATGCCGCAGATAACGCGGGTGTTCTTCACCGTCCAGCCCACGTCGCAGACCTGCGCCCAACCGTCTTTATGCTTCACCTCCACCACGCCCTCCGTGATGGGCAGCTTCTTTTTGGCCGCCGCCAGCACCGGCCGGAGACGCACCTCCTCCAGCTTGTCCTCATCCACGTGAGCCTCGGTTTGAGATAAAAGGTACAGGTAAAGATAACACTCAGTGGGTAGGGACATGGACTTCAACATTGGAGGGTGAATACATTGCACCAACTAAATTACAAGAAACTGATTTGTACATATACTTAATACTACTCATTACTCAAAATAACAGTATTATAATTTTACAAAGAACATTAAACTCATCACACAGCAACTTAACACTCTATTGGTGTAAACACTATTTGACTGTTTTCCCATAATGCATTGTGTCTGAGCAAAACGTGTAATCGGAAGACAAGCAGCATAGGAAATGAATGGATGGCGTTACAATGTTGCCTCTGTCCACCAGAGGGAGCCAGAGGAGCCCAGAGGGAGGCTGACATCATCGCAGCGCCCCGGCAGGCACCAATGAGTGCTTTGCCTATTTAGACTTAGATGTGGGCCAGTTAAAAATAGATGGCGGGCCGCAGTTTCGACACCCCTGGGCTAGCATGTCACCCTTTTCGGTGAGCCATCAGTCGAGCTTCTTTTGGAGAAAGGCATGGAAGGCGTCTCCATCGCTTCCGCCAACATGAGCTGACCTCGATGACATTGGCGTCGACGAAGCCGGGGATCCTCTCATCTTTGCACACGACTCCAGCGTCTTCGTCGTGAGTGC
The DNA here is from genome assembly GCF_030265055.1 of Doryrhamphus excisus. Taxonomy (NCBI): domain Eukaryota; kingdom Metazoa; phylum Chordata; class Actinopteri; order Syngnathiformes; family Syngnathidae; genus Doryrhamphus; species Doryrhamphus excisus. Next base: position 11,999,576 of record NC_080472.1, read on the forward strand.
AGTCGCTGTTGCCCCAGCCGCGAGACTTACACAAGTCGATGCTTTTCTCCCCGCCGCTGCATATAACGTTGTCCAGCCAGATTTTACCTGTAGATCAGTAACACACAGTCAGCGTTACCATGGAAACCCATAGAGACGAACATGAATCATGCATTTTTTCAACTTTGTTATACAAAAAACTTCAATGAACCAAAGTAGCTCCTTTATTCAATGGGTCTCAGCTGTGGCTGTAGGCAACCTCCTGATGAAGTTTTTAGTTTTATCTACATCTACAAGCACTTTAAATGCCAGTATGGCTCCTTACACTTGCTGTACACATTAGTGCTAGCAATGCTACTACAACATTGGCTCTGTTACTACTGCGTAATATCCAGTACTTGCTAACAAATAGTTCTCCTTCCCACTTTCTTATGAATCATTATGCTTGCATGATGGAGTAACAGAGGGGCCCGACCTTGCCCCTTGCCATATTTGGCGCTGTGAGTCCACGCAGTGGCGGCGACGAAGCCCAGCTGGCGACACAGCACGTTGGCGTTGGTTATGGAGAAGTCGTCGTCGCAGATGGTGCCCCACTCGCCCTGGTGGAAAAGCTCCACGCGTCCCTCGTTGTGTTTGCGTGGGTATCCGGCCAGCCTGACCTTTAACCTCTGTGTTTGTGGCTGGGGGGAGGCGGACCAAGGTGAGGGACGAGCGCTGCTGGCAGGCGTGGTCACGGTGGGCGGGGTTGACTGAGCAACGCAACAGGGCGAGTACACGGAGAAAAGGAGGAGGAGGGCAAAGCCACGCCTGAACTTTGATGCCAACATTCTCTCACCTGGAGAAGAACATTGGAACGTCAGTGAAGGTGTTCACATTTATTACCCACCCCCGTCCCAATAATAGTACTATTGTCCAAAAGTGAGTGCTGTACACACTTTGTCAACTACTATATGGCAGGGGTCTCAAACACGCGGCCGACACTAGTTTGAGGCCCCCGCCTTGATATGAAAGTTTAATGTTAGTGCGGCCCGCGCAAGTTTGATATGGATGCTGTATGGTATCATGTACCCAGAAAAAATTATTACGTTTGATTCATGTTCATGTTAAAGGTTAAATAACTGTTAATAGTTATCCTCCCTATCCGTGTGGAAGTGGTAAGTTTTTGGCTATTTAAGTTGAAAGGAAATAACTTGAAGGCTACCGTTTAGGTCGCTAGCTCTCTAGTTTGCGAGTTAGCATGTGTCTCAAGACCCTGCAGTTGCGCAATATGTTGTAAATAAAAAGAGTATAAATGTGACTATAGTTGTGTTTTGTCATGTCTACAGGGCTCTAATAATGCTTTGTTCATTTTAATCTGAAAAAAATCATGTGTCTACCCACCAACTATATGTGATTTCTTAAGTTTTTATTATTTGCCCTTTTATTATTATTATTATTATATTTATGTATTTATTACTGATTGATTGATTTTCTTTATTCTTGATTTGTTTATTTCTTTTTCATCTTATTTTGTGTAGAAAAATAAAAAGTAAGATATTTGAGAACAGTGGAATGTTTTATCAGAGCTTTTATTGTAGAAAATTGGAACCAAAGCGAAGTTTTAAAAAAAAAATTGTTTTTAATAAATGCGCTTTTTTTTTTTTTGGAAAACCTGATGCGGCCCAGTCTCACCCAGACCCGAGCTCCAGTGGCCCCCAAGTAAATTGAGTTTGAGACCCCTGCTCTATGGTAATGGTAATGGTTTAATTTCATTTGAACATGCATCAGATTACAATTGAGTGCATCCCATAATCAGTTCCCAGTTCCACATGTCCAAAAGGAGTAGGAAGAAGCAAAGCTTATTAAATCCTACCCCTCCATCTGGTACTTTTACAATCACTAACTGTTACATTTGTTCACTTCCTGCTTTCCATAAGACAGTTTAATTTTTTTTTTTTAATAATGTACCTCGTACCGAAGTACGAGGCGATATGAGCATCCAATGCCATAATGAGTACCATAGTGCGTGTCAATATAGTGATATATATAGCACATCATGACTGGTTCAAGACTCTTCATCCTTGTATTTAGCAAACATCAACTGCTTGTATTGTTTCTTGAATTGGCTCATTGTTGTGCATTGTTTGATTTCCTTACTCAATCACAACAGTTTGATTCCACATACTGAAATGCTATGGCTAGCATAACGTAGTCCTAGCATATACGTGTTTCAAATGTACTTCTTCCCTGAGATCATATTTCTCCTCTCTTGTAGAGAAGTATTGGATGACATTTTTAGCTAATTGCTTATTTTTAGCCTTATGCATTATTTTAGCTGTTTGAAGATGAACTATATCAGCAAGTTGAAGTATTTGTGATTTTAGAAATAAGGAGTTAGTATGTTCTCTGTAGGCGGCATTATGAATTATCCTTACTGACCTTTTTTGCAGTACATTTAGCCAGTGAAGATTGCTTTTCTAGTTATTAGCCCATATTTCCACACAATAAGTAAGATATGGTAGAACCAGAGAGCAATAAGCAATATGTATTTTTAGTAATCACTACACACACTACAAATGCAGCATGTTTCAGTGTGTCGGTGTGTATCTGATATGTACAACAATACATCCACCCTGGCATCGAACATTCCTATCACAAGCTTTTTTCCATGCACATGTTGTCGCATGCCACATAGACGTGCTCTTGATACATTGACAGATAGGCGGCTTTGCTTTTTCCACAGCTTTTCCAGAGCATGTGTGTGTGTGTGTGTGTTCCCGCAGACACACAAATACAGCAGTGTGATGTGTTTGTACAGAGGCCGCCGGACTGGAGGCTCGCTCTCCAAAACATGGACCAGACCCACTGAAAGGACGCGCTAAACTACTATTTGCACTACATGGGAGTGAGTGAATACACCAAATTGACTTTTTAACGATGTACACCAGCATAAAGTCCATAAAGTATCCCATTTATGAGCACCCAACATGAGAAAATCACTGCGCTATATGCATATTTTAGCATTTGATCATGTTTTCCTATTGATGACGTATGTACATCATGTTGCCTTTATGTTTGAAATGGGGCCGTATCCCTAAATGAAACTTACCTTGACAACACTAAAGTTGGCTTCTGATTCAGCACCCAAGAACCAATAAAGGGAAAAGTCCCTGAAGGGGCCGTGTGCCTGTTTGTCCTCATTGTCTGTTTTCCGTGACACTTTTTCACGGGAAAACATTTCAGGTACATCAATAGTAGCCTAATGGCTACTAATTCGATTTGTGAAACGCTTTTTCTATTTCTGAAAATGTAATAAAAACACATTTTTCTGTTTTTTTTCAGCATCTAGACCACATCAGACCTGGTCTATTTCCAAAACCAATGTAAATAGACTTCTCAAATCCGGACTGGATTCAACTAGAGACTCTGAAAGGCAGTTTCTGATATGTGAAAATGCAATAACGGCACATTTCACTGTTTTATTTCAGCATCTAGACCACATTAGACCTGGTCCACTTCGAAAACCACTGTACCTAGACTTCTTCTTCCCATAAAGCAGGGGTGCTCACACTTTTTCAGCATGCGAGCTACTTTTAAAATGACCGAGTCAAAATGATCTACCCACTACAAAAATGCAAAACATCTATTTATTTTCAAATGTATTGAGGATTATTTGTACGTACAATGTATGTTGATGTACCTTACATAACCAAATGAGCCAATATTGCAAAACACACATAATTAACTATTAACATTTTTTGTAATTACCTGAGTTTACTTTGATGACTTGCACTGAATTGAACCAGCCAGGGATGCATAGTCCGGACAGTAGCTGCTGATAGCCAGCCTCAAGCACACTTCCAAATGTTTATCAGTCATGGATAATATCCGTATCATAATATCCGTATAATATTCCATATCCGTATGGAAGTGATATGTTTTTTGCCTTTTTACTTGGTCCAGCTCCTTCACTCATTTTAGTGACCATAAACTTTAGCGAGGGCTTAAAATCTCGCAATTCGCCGACTAGCTTAGCACTTTGCATCGTTGTTTACGCATGAGCGGTGACCTAAAGGTCAAAATTCAGTTGTCATCTGACTGGTTGTCCTGTATGTCAATCAAGTAACGGGGATGGCTGATAGGCTGACATCGTAAGTTCTGCTGCACTTAGAGACGTTGTTTGATTTGATTGGTCGCCCGAAGGGCAACATTCAGTTGTCATCTGAATGGCTGCCCTGTATATCAATCAAGTGACGGCATTGATGCTAGGATGATATTTTTTTAATGTCACGCCGCGATCGACCGGTAGCTCGCGATCGACTTAATGAGCACCCCTGCCTTAAAGAGTCAGAAGTCAAACAGTGCCTTGCACATACACAGTAAGGAATACAGTATTTTCATAATTATGGCATAGAAAGCCCATTTACAACTTGAACCTCATTAGAGCCCTCTAGACACTAAATAGCACCCCTACAGTCACATTTACACTTGTATGAGCGCATTTACTAGATGTAAGGAGAGAAAAGAAGTCATTTGAGTCATGAATATGTCGTGCTCGTGTGTACATGCGGTACATGTGTTGCGGTACATGTGTTCGGGATGTGTGGGCAGGAAGTGACGTCGGCGGTTCTGAGTTGAGTTTTTGCTAGGTTATAGCCACAACTGTAGCCCGTGTTCAAATCAGTAACTATGTTTTTGTGAACCTTCAGAGTCTGCAGTCCAGATTTGAAAAATACAGTGGTTTCGGAAGTGGACCAGGTCTGATGTGGTCCAGATGCTGAATTTGCCATTATTGAGTCTACATGAACAGAATTAAGTTCTCACAAATCAGAAACTGTGATTTTTTAAAAACCTTCTGGGTCTGTAGATTAATCGGGTCCAGATTTGAGAAGTCTTGGTACAGTGGTTTTGGAACTGGACCAGGTCTGATGTGGTCTTGATGCTGAATTTGCCATTATTGAGTCTACATGAACAGAATTAAGTTCTCACAAATTAAAAGCTGTGATTTTTTTTAAAAACCTTTTGGTTCTGTAGATTAATCGGGTCCAGATTTGAGGAGTCTTGGTACGGTGGTCTTGGAAGTGGACCTGGTCTAATGTGGGCTACATGCTGAAAAAAATGGAATGCGCCTTTATTGCGTTTTCACAAATAGAATAAATGTTTCACAAATCAGAAAGTGTGTTTTTATGAACCTTCAGGGTTTGTATGATAATCTGGTCCACATCTAAGAAGTCTAGGAACTGTGGTTTTCAAACTGGACCGGGTCTAATGCGGTCTGGATGCTTGTTAGATTAACAATGAATAGTAAAGTAGCATAAAGTGAGCGTTATTTTGGTAAAGTCGTAACTTTGGTTGCTGTGCTGCTCCAGATTGTCATATTAGTTGATATAATAATATAATAATATGGCCTGTATGATATGAATGAATACGTTTATGAGGGATTATGTCAGTAAACTATGCATATTGTGTACAAATGAGTTAAAAAGAGTGCTACCTGATTAGCTCCGTGAAAGGTGACATCTCGGTGACATACCTTAGCATATAACGGTCCCACGACACACGGGGGGCTCCCTTTTGCTTTCCGGCCCCCCCAAAAAGTTGATTGTCCCACGCAAGAAAAAAACTCCTCCAGTTAATTAGCGTCGTATGATTTTTATAAATGTTCCGCCGAGGACTCCTCGCCTTGCGTTGTAGAGCAGATTGCCAGCTGTACAGCCCGGGAGGGGGGAGGCAGGGCGGGGAAGGCTGGGTCTAATTCCTGGGAAACACACAGACTCTTTCATGGCGTTCTGGCTTGCATAACAGAGATGGAAAAGGAAGGGAAAAGATGACTTTCACTCATTTTCTTCCAGTCTTGCGTGTCCGCGAGGTGTTCCCGATACTGGTCACGTGACGGTTCACAGGCAAGCCACAGTGACGACACAATGGCATCGGACAATTCTTTAGGTACACCTACATATATTTTAATGACCACTTTAAAATAATCGGTACTGCATGGTATTAGTGTATAAAAGTTCATGAAGGTAACGTGCACTATATAACATAATAAAATATATTAATAATATTGTTTTCATTTATATATATGTAATTATATTATTTTAATAAGTATGCAAAAATTGTCATTAATAATAACACAATATAACAAATAACCCAGCAGCAAAATTTAAAATTTTAAAATAAAATCAAAATATTAAAAGAAAAAGGTAGTAAAAAATGTAATTTTTAGGAGACTATTGTAATTTTATGAGGAAAAAATGTCTCGCATAAAGTAGAATTATTAAAGAAAAAAATGAAAGAACAAAAAACAAAATGAAACAAAAAAATACATTTGGGTGAATTATGTTGTGGAAAACAAGTTCAGTCATGGAAATAAGGTAAAAAATATTACAAGAAAAAAAGAAAATGAAAAGATTAAAGATTAAACAAGTTGAAATCTTAATAAAAAAAAATCAACGCCATAATGATAAACAAAGGGAAATATTCTATTTCACATTTTTGGATTGTTAGATCGGGGGAAGTTATATTATTATTATAAATAAAAGCAGCAGAAATTTGTAAAAAAAACAAAAACTTAACAAAAAAATGAACAAAAAACAAAATGAACCAAAAAAAATACATTTGGGGGAATTATGTTGTGGAATTCAAGTTCAGTCATGGAAATAAGATAAAAAATATTACAAGAAAAAAAGAAAATGAAAAGATTAAAGATTAAACAAGTTGAAATCTTAATTTAAAAAAAATAATCAACACCATAATGATAAACAAAGGGAAATATTCAATTTCACATTTTTGGATTATTAGGTCAGGGAAAAGTTATATTACTATTATAAATAAAAGCAGCACAAATTTGTAAAAAAATAATAATAAAAAAAAAGATTTTCACCTTTATTACAAATCTGAGATGCATTATTTTCTTGAAATCTATGGAACTTCTTAGCATGTCCTAACATGGCCCTTGCATCCTTTCATTGTTCAGGACCTGGCCCTCGATGGTTTGGACACCCCAATAGAGCCCATGAAGTGGGTGTACAAGGGAAAAAACAAAACAAAAACATAAGCACATGTCATAACGTTTATTAGAGAATAATATTTCAGTCAGAAATCTGGAAAAAAAAATCACAGTAAGAAAAAGCGATTGTCTCAGCTAAGAACAAACGGACAGGCAGGCACTTATGGATACGATGTTCTGGCGTAATCCACGCTAACAAGATGACGCATGTCCTTGAACGCAACAAAAGGAGCCCGAGGAGGATTTGTGTGAAAAGTCGCACAAAGCGTCAAGATGCTGTGACCACGGCTATAGAAGATCTCTGACCTTACACAACGACGCCAAGAGCCTTCAAGTGCGTCTGAGCCTGGTGGACCTGACAGCGGCGTCCACTAATAAAGATCCAGTGTTTGGAGCATTAGTTTAGTCATCTACACAACTTATTTGAAATATAATTTGATGCCGTGTTCATTGTCTTATTTTGGACTTTCAAATCTTCTACCCTCTGTGTGGTACCCCCTTAAAGGAAAAGTGCACTTTGTGATGTGGCCATCATCCACGATCCTTATGCAAGTCATGAACACACACACCTTTCACTTTACTGTGCATTCTAAAGATATAAAAACGGTTAAAAGCAGACAAGGACATGATAAATAATAAAGTGCAGTTTTCCTTTAAGTTGGTGACCCCTTAGCATCTTTACCAGGCCAACACAGTGAACGTTTTAAATCCTTACCAGACATCATGGAGCCAGCTAAGTTTTCATTGACTCTGTGTAATGTAGAAGCAAAATGGATCAATTCCAGATTAAATATGACACTAGTTTGCTTTGATGTCTGTAACACAAACCGATATATGGTTGTTGTGTTCAGATATCAGATACAGTACTTTAGCTTACGTTGCCTTTACCGTCTTTACTGCACAAAACGTATCAAAGTGGCCCCTCTGCATTGCTTACTTTGTCTCAATGCCCCCCCTCCCCAAGGTTTGGGCATCTTTCCCTAGGCCGTCATGTTAAAGTTAAAGTCCTCGGATCGGGGTGCTTCAGGACGGATGCAGCAGCTCCAGGAGCGCCCCCACGGCGCCAAAGTAACCCTACAGTAAAGCACACACAAGTAAGGCAAATATATTTTGGACTTGGACCAAGCAGCGATGTCGCTCACCTCGTGCCGCAGGAAGAGAGCCTTGAGTTGACCTTTGGACCAGTAGTCCATGGCGTAGGCCAGCAGCTTCATGGAGAGTGTGTTGACTCGCAGGAAGTTGCCCACAAACACCACGCGCTCGATGTTCTTCAATGGCGAGACAATGGTTAAGGGGGGAAAACGTTATTTTGGCGTGGGCTGCGGTTGTGTTTGGTCTGTGAATATATTCACGCGTCCGGTTCCTTGGAGTCGCAGGGCATTGAATGGATGGCGACTGGACTGATCGTGTTCGGGATGACCGTGCCTGTCGGGAGATCTTTCTAAACTGCAAAATGGAAGTCTGTTGTTCCGGAGATCGATTCGAAAAGATTGCGTTAACATTACTGACACCTAGTGACCAGTGCGGAATACTACATGCCATCGCGACGTCTGCCTGGGTTATCTGAATGCCCAACATTTGGAGTTCACTTCATTTAGGCATTTGTATGCTTGAAAAGGCTCAAGCAGAATGATTTATTAATAAAAAGGCAAAGACGCAAAATCCAAAAAGCAAATGTAATTACATGTCATTCATTGAGGTTGGTGTTGGAATTACATTCCAGGGGGCGCTCGTGAGCTAAAGCCGGTTTCAGATCATTATTACCTTGCCAATTGAGAATGTGGCTGCTAGGGGTCTCAAACATGGAAGTTATTTTTCCTATGACATTTTGTTCTATTTAATGCAGGGGTCTCAAACACACGGCCCCTGGGCCAAATGTGGCCCGCAGGAGACTAGTTTGAGGCCCCCGCCTTGATATGAAAGTTTAATGTTAGTGCGGCTCGCGCAAGTTTGATATGGATGCTGTATGGTATCATGTACCCAGAAAAAATTATTACGTTTGATTCATGTTCATGTTAAAGGTTAAATAACTGTTCATAGTTATCCTCCCTATCCGTGTGGAAGTGGTAAGGTTTTGGCTATTTAAGTTGAAAGGAAATAACTTGAAGGCTACCGTTTAGGTCGCTAGCTCTCTAGTTTGCGAGTTAGCATGTGTCTCAAGACCCTGCAGTTGCGCAATATGTTGTAAATAAAAAGAGTATAAATGTGACTATAGTTGTGTTTTGTCATGTCTACAGGGCTCTAATAATGCTTTGTTCATTTTAATCTGAAAAAAATCATTTGTCTACCCACCAACTATATGTGATTTCTTAAGTTTTTATTATTTGCCGTTTTGTTATTATTATTATATTTATTTATTACTGATTGATCGATTTTCTTTTTCTTTTATTTATTTTTCATTTTATTTTGTGCAGAAAAATAAAAATTAAGATATTTGAGAACAGTGGAATGTTTTATCAGAGCTTTTATTGTAGAAAATCGGAACCAAAGCACTGAAAAAGTTTGTATATTTTTCTGTTTTTAATAAATGCGTTTTTTTGTTTTTTTTTTGGAAAACCTGATGTGGCCCAGCCTTGCCCAGACCCTAGCTCCAGTGGCCCCCAGGTAAATTGAGTTTGAGACCCCTGGTTTAAAGCATTAGGCTAAAACAACACAACAATAGGTGGCATATGTATTCCATTAAGTGTGGTTTGCATATTTTGCTGTTCAATGCTGTACTTGCATTGGAGCAAACAAATACATTTGTACATGGGCAACAAAGAAGCAGCAGCAGATGGAGCTCCACCTCCTGGGCGTGATTAGACCAAGTGTAATCAACAGTATTGTACTGAAGAAGAATTTCCATATTTACTACATATTATTTTGAGAGGCTTCTGTCAAGTTCCCTTGGCGTGGCTTATCTCCTCGCGCCTTCATAGCCCTGTACAATGCTGCTTGATCAAGACGCCACAAGGCAGCACCGTAAAGAGGCTGAACGCACACAAGGACGCGCGTGGAAACCGCAGGAACAACACTTGCCGTTTTACCTCGCTTTGTTCGTGATGCTGTCGTACTGACCTCATTGAGCGCACACATCCGGGTGATGGAGCCGATGTTGTTGGTGATGGTGACCAGGGTGGCTCTGGCCAGGTCTTCCTTGGACACAGACTCACGCTTGTCTTTGGACATCATATTGCCGAAACTCGCAGGACAAGAAGAAACAAGCACAATTTTATCTATAATTACATAAATTGGCTTTTATTGAATCTGTTATCGAACTAGGGGCCTGACTCAGAGGTTTGTCACAAAAGCCAAACATTGTTGGTCATGCTGGGTCATCGAAGAAATCAACAACACTTTAGTTGCATTGTTTGTAATAACCATATTTTGTAATAAAAATTCATTCATTCATTCATTTTCTACCGCTTTTTCCTCACGAGGGTCGCGGGGGGTGCTGGAGCCTATCCCAGCTGTCTTTGGACGAGAGGCGGGGTACACCCTGGACTGGTGGCCAACCAATCACAGGGCACATATAGACAAACAACCATTCACACTCACATTCATACCTATGGACAATTTGGAGTGGCTAATTAACCTAGCATGTTTTTGGAATGTGGGAGGAAACCGGAGTACCCGGAGAAAACCCACGCATGCACGGGGAGAACATGCAAATTCCACACAGAGATGACCGAGGGTGGAATTGAACCCTGGTCTCCTAGCTGTGATGTCTGCGCGCTAACCACTAGACCGCTGTGCCGCCCTGTAATACAAATTACAAAATTAAATAATAATAATAAAAAAACCTTAAACCAGGGGTCTCAAACTCAATTTACCTGGGGGCCACTGGAGCTAGGGTTATTTTTCGAGACAAAAGATGGAAAAATAAATAAGCAAATAAAAAAAAACAAATAAACAAATTCATTTTTATTTATTATTAAATTATTAAATAAATGTTTAATGTTAATTTTTATTTTTCAACTCAAAATAAGATGGAAAAATAAATAAGCAAATCAAAAAACAAATGAAACAAATTAAACTTTCATATCAAGGCGGGGGCCTCAAATTAGCATCCCGCGGGCCGTGAGTTTGAGACCCCTGCCTTAAACTGTATTATGGAAAGCAGGAAGTGAACAAATGTAACAGTTACTGATTGTAAAAGTACCAGATGGAGGGGTAGGATTTAATAAGCTTTGCTTCTTCCTACTCCTTTTGGACATGTGGAACTGGGAACTGATTATGGGATGGACTCAATTGTAATCTGATGCATGTTCAAATGAAATTAAACCATTACCATTTTCTTTTTAAAATCACACCAAATCTACACTACCACTCAAAAGTTTGGGATCACTTGCAAATTTCTTTGTTTTCCAAAGAAAAACAAATTTTCATGCATTTCACAAACATTTGTATCCATTTCACAAGCAATTAAAATGAATCAGATGATTAAAATCAGAAGAAGGATGTACATTTTTGCATAGAGGCCTACTATCAACAACTGTCAGTCCTCTGCATCAATCTCCTGGTATGGCTGCTAATCCAAGTTCATCATTTTATAAGGCTAATAGATTATTAGAAAAGCCATCTAAAAAATCTAAACTAAAACGAAAATCTCTTACCATGCTGTTAACTACTCCCTTCAGACAGCAGCACAAACTGGGTCTTACAAGGACATAAAAACGCTTCTTCCTACTCCTTTTGGACATGTGGAACTGGGAACTGATTATGGGATGCACTCAATTGTAAACTGATGCATGTTCAAATGAAATAAAACCATTACCATTACTATATTTTATTTTGATAACCTCATTGAATTCCACAAATTCATGTTTGCATCGAATCGAAAGCTAATCATTATTCAAACAATTTGTACCGGATCGGATCAGCAAGGTGTGGAACGCCAAAAAATGTGTCTGGGAGGATCCCTAATGCTCCCTAATGGTTGGGCTTCTGTCCCAAAAGCAAAGACTGCTACGTAATAGAGAAGATGAAAACATGGACTGTGCATCAAAGGTGCACGTATGGAGCGCCTTTGAAGTTTTTTTTTTGTTGTCTTTATTACGTCAGGAAGCCACAGTTAGCAAATTGTGACCAAGGGTCTCAAACGAACACTTTGGGAAGGCCTGATCTTAATACGTTTTTGTAGTATCATTGTTCCATTTGAAACGAGTGATGAATTCAAGCTATGGCCTTGTTGTGTTTTATGGTCCACACCACCAAAAAAAATATACACTTTTCAAACTCCTACCCTTTGGTGTCAGTGGAAATTGAAATCTAACTACAATTGCGCTTCATGTCTGTACTCCAAATAGTTCAAGGACAACTTTAACAAATTTAATTTAAGTATGAACTCAGAAGTGTCAGAAGTGTTTTCTCCTGTGTAAATAAATAATTACCAAAACTAGCATTTCTTTGTAAATCATGAGGATGTTTTTTAAGTGTTTGTAAAACAGTTCCAAAATGTACCTGGAGGCCACCGCCCATCCCGGCAGTCCAAAGCGCTCGTAGTCTCCTCCGTAGATGTCCCGAACCAGCTTGTCTACGCGGGTGCTTTCCCCTTGCGAGGCCATTTCCAGTGCTTCCTCAAACGTGGAGCATCCCGTCAGCAGGCAGCAGAGACCCAGGAAGGTTCCCCCTCCAAGGCTGCAAAAAGCACACCCCGTTTTACGTTCACCCCTGCTCCGTAGCAAAACACCTTCACGCGTGGAATACAGTACCTGGTCCCAGTGACGCGCTTGTAGTTGGTCTCCGAGTAGACAGCCAAGATGCTGACGCCGGAGCCGATGTTGACCAAGAGAAGAGGGTAGGGGTTCTCCAGCGTGTACGGCCTCTGGACGCAGCGCTCCGGCTCTGTGGGGTTCTCAAAGTAGTAGCACTCCGACGGGCCGCTCGACACCACCGAGTCGATGTACAGCACGCCCCGAATCAGACAGTCCAGCTCGTCCAGCTTGCTGAGCTGCAAGTCAGCCATCTGGATTTGAAGGAAGGTCGGCATGTGAATTTGCTGGGGGTGAGGGGGGGTGCTCAAACACTTTTATCGAAGAAATGGAAGTTATTTTTCCTATGACATTTTGTTCTATTTAATGCAGGGGTCTCAAACACACGGCCCCTGGGCCAAATGTGGCCCGCAGGACACTAGTTTGAGGCCCCCGCCTTGATATGAAAGTTTAATGTCAGTGCGGCCCGCGCAAGTTTGATATGAATGCTGTATGGTATCATGTACCCAGAAAAAATTATTACGTTTGATTAATGTTCATGTTAAAGGTTAAATAACTGTTAATAGTTATCCTCCCTATCCGTGTGGAAGTGGTAAGTTTATGGCTATTTAAGTTTAAAGGAAATAACTTTAAGGCTACCGTTTAGGTTGCTAGCTCTCTAGTTTGCGAGTTAGCATGTGTCTTAAGACCCTGCAGTTGCGCAATATGTTGTAAATAAAAAGAGTATAAATGTGACTATAGTCGTGTTTTGTCATGTCTACAGGGCTCTAATAATGCTTTGTTCATTTTAATCTGAAAAAAATCATTTGTCTACCCACCAACTATATGTGGTTTCTTAAGTTTTTATTATTTGCCGTTTTATTATTATTATATTTATTTATTACTGATTGATTGATTTTCTTTATTCTTGGTTTGTTCATTTATTTTTCATCTTATTTTGTGCAGAAAAATAAAAATTAAGATATTTGAGAACAGTGGAATGTTTTATCAGAGCTTTTATTGTAGAAAATCGGAACCAAAGCACTGAAAAAGTTTGTATATTTTTCTGTTTTTAATAAATGTGTTTTTTTTTTTGGAAAACCTGATGCAGCCCAGCCTTGCCCAGACCCTAGCTCCAGTGGCCCCCAGGTAAATTGAGTTTGAGACCCCTGATTTAGCGCCTATTGTGGATAAAACTACAGCACATGGCTGAGTTTTGTCATTGTTACTGACTATTGATCATGCCTTTTCAAACAGCTGTTAAAAGTATGTATGATCCGTGCTGATATCGGATCGATATTTAAGACTGAAATCGGATTGGAAGTCGGAAGTGATATGGGAAGAGCTAAATGAGTCTAATAATTCAATTTTTTAATCAGTTTCTATAAATATGTGAATATGTTTTGTCTTTGCTGTGCTATGGTTGTCTTGCAATGACATGATATCACTGCCAAACAAATCTTTAAGGGAAAATAAAAACCTGAACCCACCATGCGGAAGTCAGACTCGAACTTGTACGCGCCCCCGCCGGTGGCACAGAGGCTGGTGTGCAGACTGGAGAAGTGCTTGTTGCGGCCCATCTGCAGGAAGACGGGCAGGTCATGCGTGGGGAAGCGGATGAAGTGGAGGTTTCCCGTGCGGCCGCACAACGTCAGCTCCTGTAGCTCCAGGTGCACGTCCCTGATGCCGGTGCTGCCGTACGCCGTGTTGGATGTCAGGTAGCGGCGGATGCTCTTCAGGTTCTCCACCTCCTCCTGCTCTTCCTCTGCTGTGATGTCTTTTGGCTCAAAGTAGACCAGCTTGACCAACGTGCCGCCTATGTCCATACCGAACCATGGGAATGCTGCAATCAAACCACAGCATATGTAACACACTTGCAGACCTCCATAATCCAATACAAAAACGGTGGAACAAAATGTGCAGTAAAACCATTGTTTTTCCTTTGTATTGCATCACAATCGTACCTAATGAAGTGGATCTACGTTTGGATGTGTTTTGGAGGGAAAATGTCTGATAAAGCTGAGCGTCTTCATCCAGAGCATCCTCCTCCTCATCACCATCATCAGAACAGTGTGTGCCGCCAACGCCATCTTGTTGCTAAACAGGAGCTGACTACCAACAGCCCATAACGCAAATATTACCTTGTAACGCCAATGGCAGCCACCATTGAATGTAACCCTTACGATACAAACCCCCACAAAATAAAACCTCCATTCCCTTAAAAGATGCATTCATTCATAAGTGCATTATTTGTCTTTCAAATCTAAAACATCACTGTCAACTGTGGACATAACGCCTTCATAATACGACCACACACATACATGATGGTCCTTTCTCCAGAAAAACACCTACGCGGCCTGCTCTTCTTCACGGAGTCGCTCCGAAGCCTCGGCATTGCGTCGGAGTTGCAGCGGGAGGACGAGGCACGTCCAGCGGGCGCGGCCACCTCCTTGTCCACGTAGCCGCGGAGGCACCCGGGCATGTCTTTGTTGGAGCGCGGGTGCTTCGTGGGCGTTTCGTCCTCGTCGGCGGTGTCATCGTCGCGTTGGTGCCCGTTGTACGCCATTAAAGTGTCCGCATTACGACATAGAGGCGGTAGTTGATGTAAAACTGGAGGAATTGGTTGTGTTTTGGCGGTCAATGAAGAAGGCTAATTGTCGTGCTAACAAGCTACATTAAGCCGACGAGTTACCTTCTTATGTTCTCCGGGGTGGGCGGTGCCATCCGATGATCGAAGGCTGTTAGAACCAACCACGATGATAATAATTTGCACTTTTTTCAATCGAACCTATAAGACGTTAGAGTGTATGAACCCATGAAGTGATGCTTACAATTATACAGTTACAAATCCTAGAACATACAATATCTATAAACATTGTCATTCAACACAGTTAACTAGTGCAGTCTTATGCTGCACATAATTCAATATTTATGTAAAATAGTAAATTCTAACTTTACTGATGTTATTTGTGATGACATCATCCAATGGGATCCAGTGAATTCCAAGATGCAAAACATAAAATGTCAAATGTTTGCTATAATATTTTATTGTACTATTTACAACAATATTTACAATGACACTAGTTATGTGGGAGCAGTCATACATATTTACACATCAGATTGACACCAGTAAGAAGCAACAGTACCCGCCATAGTAATTCACCTTGAGCACCCTCTGTCTCACTTGGACATGTAGCATGAAATGATGAAAAAACTTCACATCAAAAGTTAATTTCTATTAAAAATCCAAACATGAATGAGCAACAATCACTGCGAAGTAACATTTAAAACGATGTAGTTAAACAGCAGTCTTTAAAAATACAGTGCAACCTCTACAGTCAGGCATGGCGTCTTTTTACTTTTTTTTTTTTTTTTTTTTTACACAATTCATGTTAAATGGATACACCGTCGTGCAGTACAAAATATTGCACGATGGCGACAGACTGTAATGGATTTGTGAAAATTTGGAAATATGACCGGCATCCTGACCTTAGAGGTTCAACTGTAATGCTAAAAAAGTCAACATAAAAGGGAAAGCTAAGTACTGCAATGCCTATTAAAGTATTCACCGCTTTCTTACGTTCTTACACCTCTTGGATGTTTCACTCCATCTTGTTTCAACCTTTTATTGCTTTCGCCAATGAAATCATTGACGCTTGACAGGAGTTTTTTGTGCAAATTCAGCTATACTTTGGGGTGCTTTAAAAAGTATCTATTTCAAGGATCCAGCTATGTCCAATAAATAAAGATAATATCTATAATATCTAATAGCCACCAGCCTCATCAACAAAGTGCTTAGGAAACATTTCTGTCATTAACGGATACAACACTTTTGAGAAACTACTACACACACACACACACACACACACACACCATACACTCACCAATGACGAGCCACAGCAATAAGGCACGCTTCCGCTCTCCAAAACCTGATCTCCACCTTAATGCTTCAACTTCCACGCCATCAACAGTGCCAAACTGCCCACGGCCACTGCTGTCATGACGTACTTTGCGTTGGTGCCGAGCCTGCGATGGGCGGGTTTCTTGGCGGCAATGTCAGCAGGCATCACCTCGGGGTTGCTGCACTTTTCTCCAGAGGGGGTACTCACTTGCTCTTGGGCAGCAGAAGCGACGTCTTTGGAGGCTTCGCCGTTGCCAATGTGCTGGCCATCGAGGTTGAGGACAGACGGCTGCTGGACGACGTGCACCACGTTCACCTGCACCTCCTCCTCTTCCAGGTGGGTTTCCTCGGGGTCGGCTGTCTCGGAGTTCTGTACAGAGTCGCTTAATTCCAGACGGTCAGAATTTCCCGAGTAGGGCATGGAGGTCAAGGTGGGTGTGGTGTCGCTGCCCTCTTGTGGTTGCATGGTGAGGAGGGTGTGGGGAGGGCTCAGGCATGCGGTCTCGTCTTCTCCAGCCGGACGGGCACAGCTTGTGGATGTACTTCCTGTCTGCGTGCAGCAGGTGACAGTCTGCGGGTGGAAAAATAATAACTTTCTGATGCTGCGGTCAGCATTCAGACATCCTACTGTTATTGTACATTTAGTAAGTCACTACATCATAACCCAGTATATCGTAAGGGGGCTGCACTTTGGACACCCATGACTTTTCCGAGGCCAAACCAAAGCACATGGGCTCTTCCGGTTGTTATTCCAAATGATCAACAACAGACAGGTATGTCATATATACAGTATATATGTTTTATATTCTAATGCCGTGAAAATGTAGCAAGAATGAAGACTTCAAGACACAAAGACAATGAGGTGTTTCTCACCCGTGTAGCTGGAGGTTCTGAATTTTCTTTTGGCTTTGAGTCAACATCGGGGATCTTGTCCGCAGGAAAGTTGGTGTCCTGCACGGGGAACCTCTCGGGCGTCAGTACCATCGTTTCGGTCACATCCGAAACGATGGGACTTTCAGTGTCACCCTGTTCAGCTGCTTCGTCGGGTTGCGGAGATGCGGCGCAGCCAACCGGAACCTCGTTGGCACTCACTCCGTCAGGATCAGGAGACAAAATACCCTGGAAGTCGGATTCAGAGTACTCGTCTGGCTCCTGGAGAGCCTGATGTGGTTTCTGTGGTTCTGCGATCTCTTGTGAACGTGCTCTATCGGGTGAGGGAGGTGGCATCACGGGCGGTGTTGCGGTGGCACGCGGAGGCTCGGGCGCAGGCGGTGGAGTCGCAGTGGAAGGTTCAGGCTGTGCTCTGGTTACCGGAGGTGGGGTGGCATTAGGGGTGGCATTAGGGGTGGCCTGCGGTGGTGATGGCGGAGCAGCAGCAGCCGGGCTGTGACCACCGGGCTTGAGGGGAGGGGTGGATGGTGCTGGATGGACATGAACCTTTACTGCGGCAGGTGGAGGGGAGCTGCAGTTGGCATCTAAGGCAAAGCAAATAGTATAGTATTACAGTACTACCACTTACGTGTAGCACTATGGATACTATGATACTACTACAAAAACCGAATGCTTACTGTTGGCACCTCTCAAAGCATCATATTCTGCCCGGACCTCAGCCGCGATGGTTCTGTACTCGCACAGCTCCAGCGCTTGGATAAAATGCTCCGGCCAGCTCTCCCTCCTCTTTAGGCAGTCCAGAAGAAGAACCATGCTGTCGTAATTGCCGCACATTTCTCTCTTGGCCTCCACCGTCTCCTACAAGCATACATGAGATCCCGTTCCACGACATAAAAAATATGTCAGTACGAGGTGATATGACCATAAAAAAAAAAACTTAAACTATATTAGGAAAGCAGGAAGTGAACAAATGTAACAGTTAGTGATTGTAAAAGTACCAGATGGAGGGGTAGGATTTAATAAGCTTTGCTTCTTCCTACTCCTTTTGGACATGTGGAACTGGGAACTGATTATGGGATGCACTCAATTGTAATCTGATGCATGTTCAAATGAAATTAAACCATTACCATTTTCTTTTTAAATCACACCAAATCTGCACTACCACTCAAAAGTTTGGGATCACTTGCAAATTTCTTTGTTTTCCAAAGAAAAACAAATTTTCATGCATTTCACAAACATTTTTTTTTCATTTCACAAACATTTGTATCCATTTCACAAGCAATTAAAATGAATCAGATGATTAAAATCAGAAGAAGGATGTACATTTTTGCATAGAGGCCTACTATCAACAACTGTCAGTCCTCTGCATCAATCTCCTGGTATGGCTGCTAATCCAAGTTCATCATTTTATAAGGCTAATACATTATTAGAAAAGCCATCTAAAAAATCTAAACTAAAACTAAAATCTCTTACCATGCTGTTAACTACTCCCTTCAGACAGCAGCACAAACTGGGTCTAACAAAGACATAAAAACGCTGCACAACTGTGCAAGACAAATATGTGAGAGTGTGTAGTTTAAGACAAAGACGCCTCACAGGTGGTCACCTGGCAGCTGCACTAAATAGTAGCCGTCAAACACCAGTGTCAGTATCAACAGTGAAGCGGCCACTTCAGGATGCTGGACTTCATGGCAGGACTGCCAAGAAAAAGCCATATCTCAGACTGGCCAAAAAAATGTGCAAGTGATCCCAAACTTTTGAGCGGTAGAGTACGTTGAATCCTTGGGGTCACGCCCAGTAAGTCATATATTCCTTTTTTTCATACCTACAATGCTTAAATCTCTAGATCACCTTAAATCTAGTAGCAGTGGATCTCCCCTATAATGAACAACTTTCTGTTCTGTTCGAGTGATGTGGGAATTGATAATGAAATATTCATACTTCCAATACCAGCTCTTCATGCTTCTTATAGTTCTTCAGTTAATTATTTATTTTAATGGTTTTATTATTTTATCCATTGTGTTTTTTTTTGTTTAAAATACAACTTTTTTTCATATTTTATATGATTTTTTTCCGTTGGTGTATATTAGTCAATAAATTATTTTTATTCATGTACTCCCCATGACAATTAGTGTACCCATTATAGTATTTGGGTGATGTTTGGCGGGCCAAATGGAAAACCACGTACCACCCAATGAAGAAAAATAGGGAAAATATTTTTTCTGTTTGGCATAGCCATAATTATTCTTTTTTAAAATAAAATGCAAAAGAAAAAAATGCAACTTTCTAACATGAAAGCATTAATAATAACGTCTGAGCGTAGGCTAAAAGCTGCCGCAATCAACCTTGACCTTGTTTATGGTTATTTTCTTCATAAATACCAGTAGTATTTATGATGTAGTACACCACTACCAGAAGAACTGACATGCATTTACAAGGACATTTACAACTTTACAACTTACAAAAACTTGGGTTTATTGCTTGCTTATTGTTTCCAGTAGCCTATGTGTACGTTAGATATGTTTTCCTATCAGAGTTCAGCTTCTGTGTGTTTCCATTTCCATGTCATGAATACACAAGTAGCCAGGAGGCTGGGTCTTTTTTTAGCCAATCGGCTTTCAGTATCAGCTGTCAGAGCCAGCTAGCCAGCCCACAGTGACATCAGCACTTTTCTGTTCAGTCAGACAAGCCACGCCCACAATTGCAATTCGACATTTTATTACTGTATAGGTTATTGTTTTTGATGTACATATATTTACACTTATTTTCAACAACACCTGCCACTTTTATTTTTATATTGTTATTCCTTGTTTTATTTTTATTTTTATCCTTTTCCTTATTTTTTATTTTTTTTATTTTATATATATATATATATATATATATATATATATATATATATATATATATATATATATATATATATATATATATATATATATATATATATATATATATATATATATATATATATATATATATATATATATTGTATTATTTTTATTATATAATTTTTTTATTATATTATAAATTAAATATTATATACCCTCGTGAGGAAAAAGCGGTAGAAAATGAATGAATGAATGAATATATATATATAATATTAAATACATTATATTTTATTATTTTTAATTTATTTTTTTGCACTCAATTGTCACACAATGACAATAAAGGCGATTCTGATTCTGATTCAATGGCTGACAACGTACGGCAATATCTATTATTAACTCATTCGCTAGCAAAGACATATTTATATGTTTTTTTTCATGAAGTTACACTCAAGTTTTGAGCTTTACTAAGATTTAGGATCAACCCAAAGCACTGTAGTTGTTCAATACCAACAATACAACATGGCTAATCACTGTGAAGACAGAGTTTAGTGGACAGGAAGAAGTGAACTGCGAGAACTCACCCTGTCGTGAGCAGTCAGGCAGGCCAAATGGACCACGATCTCTCTCACTTTCACCTTGCTCACAATGGTCGGCATGTTCTTCCTCAGGTAGCCGTTATACAGCTCGTCACTGGCAAACGACATCTGACGTACAGAAGAGTGGAGGGGGAAAAAAACACTCTGTGATGGAAATCAATGTGCTCCAAATGTAACGTGATGTCTGCTATGGTGTGGAGGACTATTAAATATCCCCTCAAGGCTTCTATTTCTTCTCCATCTCATGTTGTGTTACAGTACCTGCATTGTTAAGACACACTACTTCACTGTGGAAAACCTTTTCATCAGACATCTGACGGGGTCACTGTGATACATTTAGTAGGTTAAAGATGCTAAAGTCAATTCCATATACGTCTCTATGTCAAGTTTGGTATGATCAAGATGCTAAAACCAATGCCATATACACTACCGCTCAAAAGTTTGGGATCACTTGGACATTTTTTTTGGCCAGTCTGAGATATGGCTTTTTCTTGGCAGTCCTGCCATGAAGTCTAAAGTCCTGAAGTGGCCGCTTCACTGTTGATACTGACACTGGTGTTTGACGGCTACTATTTAGTGCAGCTGCCAGGTGACGACCTGTGAGGCATCTTTGTCTTAAACTACACTCTCAGATATTTGTCTTCTTGCACAGTTGTGCAGCGTTTTTATGTCCTTGTTAGACCCAGTTTGTGCTGCTGTCTGAAGGGAGTAGTTAACAGCATAGTAAGAGATTTTAGTTTTAGTTTAGATTTTTTTAGATGGGTTTTCTAATAATGTATTAGCCTTATGAAATGATGACCTTGGATTAGAAGCCATACCAGGAGATTGATGCAGAGGACTGACAGTTGTTGATAGTAGGCCTCTATGCAAAAATGTACATCCTTCTTCTTATTTTAATCATCTGATTCATTTTAATTGTGAATTGTGAAACAGATAAAAATATTTGTGAAATGGAGAAAAATGTTTAGGAAAAGCATGAAAATTTGTTTTTCTTTGGAAAACAAAGAAATTTGCAATTGATCCCAAACTTTTGAGCCGTAGTGTATGTCTCTATGCCAAGTTTGGTATGCTAAAGATGCTAAAACCAATCCCATATCGTACGTCTCCATGCCAAGGTTGGTAGGCTACTAATGCTAAAACCAATCCCATATATACGCCTCTACGCTAACTTTGGTATGCTAAAGATGCTGAAACCAATCCCATATACGTCTCTATGCCCAGTTTGGTATGCTAAATATGCTAAAACAAATCCCATATACGTCTTTATGCCAAATTGTCGTAACAAAACATACACAGCTTAGCTTCGACTTCGGCAAATTAGTGTAATATGTATCTCGTTAATAATGAACGTCATGCCGATGACTAATACAAATCCATCTGCGGGCTGGAAATGACTCCCAGGCCGCACTTTGGACACCTTTCCTCTAACAGTTTTGGTTTCTATGTTGATGTAAAAAGGAAAGTGGAAACATGGTCTTCATTATGGATTTTCACTCTGCAGATTTCAAAAGTGAAAGTGAAAGCAAAGAAAGGCCTGTAAGAAGCAGGAAGTATCTGAAGCCTTTTTCTCAGCTTAAAAGAAAGCACAAGGAAATGATAGTAAATGAAGGTTCAAGCCAAAAATCAGTATGCCGATCCGAAAGATCCGGTGCGGCGACTCCGTAATCAGGAAAAAACACACACACACACGAATGAAGAGGCGAGAATCACCTTTAGTTTCATATGTGTGCGGCACACCAGCATGTCAGGGTCAAAACTTTTGTTGTGTCCACTTCTTGGCCATGTTTGCACTAAACATTCAGTCCGTCAGGGGCAGCAATCTGGCTCAATTTAAACGTCTACCTACACCGTAAATGTCAGCGGCCAAAGGAGCAAAGTCTCCAGGTAGGGTCGGAATTGGGCCTACCTGGTTCAGGACTGCTCAGGTGTCACGTCAAAGCTGTGTGCAAGCTGCATGTTTGCATGTCAGATTGCAGATTAACAGGACGCAAGGACACATGGGATGACCTCTAAGGAGCACTTGGATCTTGGAGGTATTATGATTGTTTTTATAGTCCCTTAGCAAAACAGGGTTGGCAGAAACTAAAAGTTAAGATATTTATAGACAAACATGAGGAACTGCCTCTTAAACCAGCTGCATGCCAGTGACTAACTCTAAATACCAAACACAATACTGTCACAGTCTTTTAATCGTAAAACAATTGGCTAATGTGACTGCTGTCCTTTTACGTGACATTTAGCTACAGCTACGTGAGTAACGAGCAATTTATGTGTCAAAAAGTATATAAAATTGATTGCACATAATCTGTGGCTCACCTTTGGCTCGTACCGGTTACTTCGTGAGTCCCCTTGAGAAGATATTCCAGGTCTCTCACTAAAGCTGTCCCAGCTCCTTCACGCACATCTGCCCGGCTCCGCCCTTTTCCGCCACGCTTGGCTTTCTATTGGATGCGGCCGCAGTCAGTCCACACGTGGCCCAATAGCAGTACCGTGGTTGGCGGGGGAGGGCGTGGCCTACTCTGCCTTAATCCAATGTCACTGCTCGGCTATAGAGACAGCTAGAGGAAGCAACAGGATTAGTTTTGATCGCGATTTCTGGTTTACATCTGTCTCTAATCCCCCGAACCTAATCCGTGCACACGGACGGGATGAAGGAGCATATAAAAACACAACGTATGAGTTGTAATGTTGAATTATAAAATAATATATTAAGTACACATTATTAATATGACTACCATAATGACACTACACACACTATATTACCCAGTAAATATACAGTATGGAATTAGAAATACCCTGAGAATTATTATCTTTGTAAAGACTGATTTTCTTTATATTATAAGCTAAGATGTTTTAAGAGTCAGCTTTAAAAAACCTCAATGTGAAAATGCCTTCCGGGTTCACTTTTTGTCCACAAGAGGGCGCCCTCTCCTCACAGATCTCGACTGCTTCATCGGCGCAAAGAGCAGTTTTGGAGCGTTAAAAGAGCAATCTCCTGTCACCTGACTTTTGTGTAAGTGCACAGTCTGAACACTTGGCGCTGTGATGTGATGAACGATCAGAGGATTATGGGAAGGGTGAAGGCATCAAGGCAGGATATTTGTTCAAAGAGTGCTTAAATGTAAATGTCATTGATGATTATATATGCTCTTTAAAAAGCACTCTAATTAGATCAGCTTGTTTTTCCACTCTCCGGTGCTGCTTTGTTGATGCTGTTTCTTTTGTGTTGTTGACAAGCATTCACTTTTTCACCTAAGGTATCTCCAGAATGGCTCCCTCCTCGACTACTCCAAGAAACGGGTAGAGCCCAAGACGAGGGTGCTATTCTTTTCTTAGAGTAATGATGCCAGAAGTTGGATGATAAACCCAGAGGCCATCTTTAACATACTCTGCTGGAAGAGTCCTTGGGTCTTGTGACCTTGTACAATTGACCCTAATACACCCCAACCCAAAAAAACGGGTCAACGTAACTGGCGTTGAGATCTATCAGTCAAAAAAAGAGAACTATCAGGTTGGGAAGCCATTTCTCAAGCTTTGGGACTCTGGCAAACCACAGTGAGAGCCATTATATACAAATAGCAAAAACATGGAACAGTGGTGAATCTTCCAAGGAGTGGCCGGCCAACCAAAAGTACCCCAAGAGCGCAGCCAAGAGGTCACAAAAGACCCCACAACAAAGAACTGCAGGCCTCACGTGCCTCAGTTAAGGTCAGTGGTCATTACTCCACCATAAGAAAGACTCAAAAACGGCCTGCATGGCAGAGTTCCAAGACCAAAACCACTGCTGGAAAAGAAGAACGTTAAGGCTTGTCTCAATTATATCAGAAAACATCTTGATGTGGGGCTGCTCCCTTCAGAGAGCAGCACAAACTGGGTCTAACAAGGACATAAAAACGCTGCACAACTGTGCAAGAAGACGAATACTCTGTGGTTTGATGAGACAACAGTGGAACTTTTTGGAAGGTGTACATCTGGACTAAAAGTAACACTGCGTTTCGGAAAAAGAACATACTGTAAAAGAGTAAAATATGGTGGCGGTAGTGTGACGGTCTGGGGTTGTTTTGCTGTGATAAATGGAAGAATTGATGAATTCTGCTGTCTACCAAAAAATCCCTAAAGGAGAATATCTGGCCTGGTGGTGACCTCCAGCTGAAACCAAGGTGGGTTCTGCAGCAGGACAACAATCCACAACACACCAGCAAGTCCACCTCTGAACGGCTGAAGAAAAACCCAATGAAGAATTCGGAGTGGTCGAAGCAAAGTGTGGCTTAATTGAAGCCACAACTGTTAGCCGTTTAAAGCTTTGGGACGCCAACCAACCAGGAACAAAAATGTCGAGTTAATCCTTGTGATGGGTATTTTTTGGGCCAAATACACAAAAGGTATGGTGTCTCGTTGTAACGGTCAAGCATCAAGCGTGGAAAGATGATCTTTAAGCAGGGGTCTCAAACTCAATTTACCTGGGGGCCACCGGAGCTAGGTTCTGGGTGAAGCCGGGCCGCATCAGGTTTTCAAAAAAACGCCAAAACGCATTTATTAAAAACTGGAAAAAAAATCTTCAATGCTTTTGCTTCTGCTATACCCTACACTTTTTCAGTACTTTGGTTCCGGTTTTCCACACCAAAATATCTGATAAAACATTCCACTGTTCTCAAATATCTTCATTTTTATTTTTCTATACACAAAATAAGATAAAAAAAAAAAATAAACAAATTAAGAATAAAGACAATAAATCAATCAATCAGTAATAAATAAGTAAAATAATAATAAAACAGCAAATAAGAAAAACGTAAGAAAGCACATACAGTTGGTAGAGAAATTATTTTTTTCAGATTGAAATGTACAGTATTAACAGTTATTTAACCTTTAACATGAACATGAATGAAACTTCATAATTGTACCCAATTAGCAAGTTAGCATGGTACTCAGTTCCATCTGGGAGCAGCGTGGTAACTTTAACAACATGTTTGATGAGATGCTTTATCTTGACGTGTATTTTCCCTTTTATTCCAAATCATTTCCTGCATTTATTTGTACCCAGCGTCATAAGCCTTTAGCTTCATTGCTAATCCAAAGCAAAACAGGGCGGGGTAACAGGGTAGGGTAACAGTATGGGCAGGGCAAAATCATGTTAATTGTGTCCGGTGTGCACACAGCTTTAAGCTGTCATTTCAACATTAAACTTTGGTATCAAGGTGGGGGCCTCAAACTAGCGTCTCGCGGGCCGCATTTGGCCCACGGGCCGTGAGTTTGAGACCCCTGTCTTTAAGGGTTCTACATCATATACAAGTCCTAAAATCATTGATCCAAACAAACACCCTAAGTCGACTCAGGTTCACAACGTTAGTTGTTGTGTCCTATTTAGCTTGAGTCCACTTCAAACCCTTCCGTATCATAGCGGGACAGGGGACATGGGTGAAATAAAGCCATGTCTTCGAGCTTGGGGCGACAGCTCGTCGCGGCTAAGTGAAGCCGGGGGAAGAAAACAGTTTGTACATTTCAATAAAAGAGCAGAACTGTGCCCTTTAGCCTAAAAAAAAACGCCGACCACGACACCACAAGAAAGAAAACAAGAAACAAAGAATCGCTTGTGATGACTCCAAAATAGTCAATGCCTCAGCGCACTCTGAGACGTGTCGCTAGTGCTAATGTAAAGATGACAAATAGCTTCCTAGAAGAGCGTCCATCTTTGCGGCATATACTAGTTCATAGCCGAGACCACTCAAGGTTTGCTGAATGGTCTACATGGCAGTCAACGATGAAGGAATGTGGTGTGTGGGGGTTGGGGGCGGGGGGCATATGGAGTTTATCCCCCAAAGGCAGTGTACATTGATGCCGCCATCATTATGCTTGCAAGGCCAAGTGAAGCAGAAGGGACTTAGCATTGTAGTGTCTAGCGCAGCATTACTGCGTAAAAAGCTACTTTATCGTTGTTTGGACTTCTGGATCAGGGACATCCCAGCGTACGTTTAGGAACATTGAACACCCCGCTGGGCCTGGAGTCATAAGCTAATGTGTCCATCACTCTAATGTGGACCGGGGTTACACATGACTTTTTTTCTTCCTGTTAGGCTATGCCTTTTCTATCTAGAAATCCAATACTACATGGTATGGAAAACCCTCTTGGTTTCTTTCTTTGGCACGTTTGCCAGGCTAATAAAAAATATTTTAGATCATCAAACAAATTTTGTGACAACTTGTTAAAAACACAACTTAACTGAGATGAATTGAGATCTATCAGCCCGGAAAAGCTGGTCAACAGTGGTCAACCAAGAATCCAAAATCACCCCAAGAGCATAGCCACGTCTCAGCCAAGAGGTCACAAAAGGCCCCACCACAACATCCAAAGAACTGCGGGCCTCGCTTAAGTTAAGGTAAGGATTCATGACTCCGGCTTCCATGATGAAATCCATGTGTGGAGTTTGCATGTTCTTCCTGGCTTTTCTCCGGGTACTCCGGTTTCCTCCCACATTCCAAAAACATGCTAGGTTAATTAGCCACTCCAAATTGTCCATAGGTATGAATGTGAGTGTGAATGGTTGTTTGTCTATATGTGCCCTGTGATTGGCTGGCCACCAGTCCAGGGTGTACCCCGCCTCTCGCCCCAAGACAGCTGGGATAGGCTCCAGCATCCCTGTGACCCTCGTGAGGATAAGCGGTAGAAAATGAATGAATGAATGAATAATTGAAATTATGGATTTTTAAGACCGCGATCACCCTGAACACAACACGCTGTAACTGTTGGGTGTTTAGCCGGATTACTGCATAATTTGGTATACGTATCTGGATATTACCTCAACCCAAAGTACTAATACTGTACCAACTTCATGAGTAAAAGTATTCACAAACATAACAAGACTGTAAACTACTACGGTTGTGAGCCATGTTTTTTGTTAACATTTCACTGTAATGCAGGGGTCTCAAACACGCGGCCCGCGGGCCAAATGTGGCCCGCAGGACACTAATTTGAGGCCCCTGCCTTGATATGAAAGTTTAATGTTAGTGTGGCCCACGCAAGTTTGATATGGATGCTGTATGGTATCATGTACCCAGAAAAAATTATTACGTTTGATTCATGTTCATGTTAAAGGTTAAATAACTGTTAATAGTTATCCTCCCTATCCGTGTGGAAGTGGTAAGTTTTTGGCTATTTCAGTTTAAAAGAAATAACTTGAAGGCTACCGTTTAGGTCGCTAGCTCTCTAGTTTGCGAGTTAGCATGTGTCTCAAGACCCTGCAGTTGCGCAATATGTTGTAAATAAAAAGAGTATAAATGTGACTATAGTTGTGTTTTGTCATGTCTACAGGGCTCTAATAATGCTTTGTTCATTTTAATCTGAAAAAAATCATTTGTCTACCCACCAACTATATGTGCTTTCTTAACCCTTGTATTATGTTACGGGTCAATTTGACCCGTTTCAGTTTTTGTGTTGACCAAAGTACTGGTTATCCTTTCTTTTTCTTCATGAAATTTTGTGACTTTTCCTCATCTAGGGTCATGAACACAAAAACTGAAATGGGTCAAATTGACCCGTAACATAATACAAGGTTAACTAGCATGATTTGTTAACAAATCATGCTAGTTAACCCTTGCATTAAGGTTAACAAGACCCTAGATGAGGAAAACTCACAAAATTTCATGAAGAAAAAGAAAGGATAACCAGTACTTTGGTCAACACAAAAACTGAAACGGGTCAAATTGACCCGTTACATAATACAAGGGTTAAGTTTTTATTATTTGCCCTTTTATTATTATTATTATATTTATTTATTTATTACTGATTGATTGATTTTCTTTATTCTTGATCTTATTTTGTGTAGAAAAATAAAAATTAAGATATTTGAGAACAGTGGAATGTTTTATCAGAGCTTTTTCTGTAGAAAATCAGAACCAAAGCAAAGTCGCACCTCACGTGGTCCGAGTGGACATGTTCTACTTCCCAGCTGTCTGCATGGAATGTACCATAAAGGTTCAAAGGTGAGGGGGGACATTTGATGGTACCTCCTGGATCCAAGTCCTCTATTCTATTCTCCTCTAACGGAGACTCGAGTTGTGTGATGAGAACCAAGCAGATATTATAATTTTCCCATCTTGTTGTCGTGATTGTGAATGAATAGGAAATGTGTTCGATTCCCTCCCTGACAGCCGGCTTCAGCGTGCGTCCAAGACTAAATATACAGTGAAAAACAACGTGAAGAAGCAGTGACCCGCAGGGCAGATGCTCGGAGCAGCAGCCCATACTGTTGATGAATAAATGATGCGCTTCGTCGCAATCACGGTCAAGAGCTTTTGAGCTGTTTTTTTTATTTATTTTTATTTTCCTGCTTCCTTCCTCCACCTGTAACCTTTCTTTTCACTGGAGACGATGAAAATGTCAAACCTGGCACGGCGTCGCAGCCACAGGCGGTCGACGCTCGGCCGCTAAACACACAAGGCGACTAAAAGCTGCTTTTTCCTTTCACTGCAGTCCATGAAAGGTTAGTCACCACGGTGACCCACTTTTACACATGAACCCCCACCTATATTATATACATTGATATATTTATTTATGACGTGCAGTTATTTGACCACATATTTTCAAGGTGCTTATAAATACTTAAGAAAAAGAAAGAAAATGACATAGCATTTTGATTTTTATAGCTGATTTGTTGAGAGAACTCAATCATGCTTCACTGGGAGGTGTTTAGGGTCCATGAATATTTGATATATTTATGTATGGATTATTTATTTATATGCAGTATTTCTTGATACTCTATTGGTACTCTACCGGATGAATAATATATGTTGCTTTTATTATGATTTTATTATGCTTTTATTATTATTATTATTATTATTATTGTTATATTATTATTACATTATATTATTATTACATTATATTATTATTATTAATAATAATTTAAAAAATATTGAAAAATAACTATATTATATTATTATTAATATAATAATAATAATTATTATTATTAACATTATTATTATTAATATAATAATAATATAATTATTAAGAATAATTTATATGAATATTAATAATAATATTAACATTATTATTAATAATAATAATTTTTGTGTTTATTATTATTATTAACATTTTTATTAACATTATTAATTTTTATATTATATTATTATTATTCATAATAATAATTTTAAAAAAATATTTAAAAATAATTATATTATATTATAGTTAATATAATGATAATAATAATAATTATTATTATTTTATTATCAATATTAACATTATTATTAATAATACAATAATATTATATAATTATTAATAATAATTTATATTGAGAATAATAATAATTATTATTATTAATAATACTAATTATCATTATTATGATTATTATGTTTTATTATTATTATTAAAATTTTTATTAACATCATTAACATTTTTGTATTACTAACATAATAATAATAAAGGCATAATAATAATAATAATAATAATAATTATTATTATTATTAATAATTATTAATAATACTAATAATAATTATTATTATTAGTATAATAATAATAATAATAATAATAATAATAATAATATTATTATTATTATTATTATCATTATTATTATTATTATTATTATTATTATTATTATTATTATTATTATTATTATTATTATTATTATTATTATGTTTAATGTTTTGTCCAGAGGTATGAATGTGAGTGTGAATGGTTGTTTGTCTATATGTGCCCTGTGATTGGCTGGCCACCAGTCCAGGGTGTACCCCGCCTCTCGCCCGAAGACAGCTGGGATAGGCTCCAGCAACCCCCGCGACCCTCGTGAGGAAAAAGCGGTAGAAAATGAATGAATGAATGAATTATGTTTTATTATTATTATTATGCTTTTATTATTTATTATTATTATGCTTTTATTATTTATTATTATTATGTTGATTTTATTATGTCCTTTAAACTGTGTGGACAACACATGTAACGACTCAAAGACTGGTATAATGGTCTTTATTATACTTTCATGTAACAGTCTATATATTACGTGACAAATAACCAAATGCGCCATCATAGAAATTGACCTAAAAATGTACCACCAGTAAGCATATATCAAACAATTTATATCACCATTACAGTCTAAGCATCAAATGACACGTCAAAGTGTTAATAATAAATGTTTTCCACCCAAAGAGGATATACAATGTACGCCGACGACTGTGTAATAAGACATTCCGGTCCACAGCAACAGCAGGAAGCGACAACAGAAGGACACTAAATGCGTTCACGACAACCAAAAGCACAACGAAAGAAAGTGAAGAAAAGGAAAGAGCAGCCAAACGCAGCAGATGAGATATTGACAGCGCCGATTAAAGCTACAGTTGCCTGCTCGCATGTAATCGCCGGGTCGTGACCCGCAGCGTCCATCCTGGGATTAGTAGGGAATGTGATGGGGAGACATGATTCCCGTATCTGTATGACAATCAAAGGTGGAGATGTGATTGCGTTTTGATCTGCGATTACGGTGGGCTCATCTGTGCTGCGGCTGATGATCGTCCATAAACGTGATCATCTTTTATGATCCAAACTCATCCTTTAATGTCCTGCATTTGCTTGATTAGGGTTACAACTTTCTCAGCGCTATGTACAAGTGGACCGCCACAGCGGGGGGATTGATCCCCTTCTCGTCACGATGAGAACGATATGAATAAGACTTTACAGTTTCTCCTCTCTCTCCCAGGGGACGGGGTCCTGTTCCTCCTCCACGTGGGTGTTCCGGCGTCCTGTCCAAAAGTGCTCCACATCCGGGAAGGTCTTGTCAGCGTTGGGGATGACGGCGTTGGCACCCAGCTCCGCTCCATTGCCTTCTGTCTTTGGCGAGGCGCCGGCCGCCTTGGAGCCCCGGCAGGCGGCTGCCAAGCAGATGGCGACCAGGCCTTGGCGCACGTCGTCGTACATGGTCATGAGCAGCACCGGGGCGAGGGCGCTGCAGGCGTACAAGAGCACCTGCGCAAAGAGGACCACACCCACCGGGGGTTTGTTGTAGCCCAGCCGGACCCACGTGAAGGCGCCCCACTCGGGCAGCAGCATGAGCCCGAGGGTGCTGCTCAGGCACAAAAGAACCAGGGTCACCTTGCTCTGATGCCGCGGACAGGGGGCATAGTTGAGAGCCTTGTGGAGGCTTTTGGTGTAGTACGCCACAGTGAAGAGGACCGGGACCACAAAGGTGGCCGTCGGGTAAATCTTGTAGAAGAGCACCATGAACTGGGACGCGCACGCCGGCATCTCGGAGATGCAAATATTGCCACGGCCGTGTGGCTGCAACGTGGCAAAAAGCATCTGCGGGATGGGGAACATCATGGACACCATCCAGACAAACGCCATGGCCCCGTGGACCCATGTGGGGGCGCAGAGGGTGGCCCCTGCGTCGGAGGGGGTGGCGGCGGCGGGCTTGAGCGTGTGCTTGGCGCGGGTGCTGACCGCCAGCAGCAACGTCTTGGCCACCACGCACGAGTGCTGGAACCAGTCGGTGGTGCAGCACACGAAGCGCCCCAGCACCCACCACTGCTTGTACGTGGTGAGGGCGCGCACGGGGGCGCACAGGAGCAGAATGAGGAGGTCCGTGGAGGCCAACGAGGCGAGCAGAGCCTTCACCTCCGAGCCCTTCCCGTCCTTGAAGTCCTGCATGAAGATGAGCAGGACCAGGAGATTCCCCACGGCGCCCGACACGCAGATCCCGATGAGGAGGACGGGCACGGCGGTCCTGATGTCCTCCCCCTGGAGGAGTTGGACACCTCCCACAAAGTCAAAGAAAGTCACGTTTGCCGGTCGATCTGAAGAATCCATTTCCAAGAATCACTCAAAAGGGACAGAAAATGACTTAATTTGGTGTTGCCTTCACTTCCAGTCAAATGAGTCAATCCAGTGCCCTGCAGGGGGGCGAGGCGAGCAGCTGTCCGCGGTGCTGAAAGGCTACCGAGCCACGCATCAGCGAGCGTCTGTCTGAGCGGCAGAGGCAGGTAGGCTATTTCAAGTGGTGCCATTTAGCGGCATCGAGCACCCACGTCATGTCAGCAGCGTGGCTCCAGGCGGCACGCAGCCCAAATGTGAGCGCAGCGTGATGCGATTTACATTCAGAGACGCTCACATTCAACACGCTGGGAGCGGGGCTGCCACGAATGGGCTCAACCAATCCAGACCCGCCCTCTCTGCAACCAGCCTGTTGTATCTTTACCACTAAACACATTAGGAGGATCAACTCCTAATCATCAACTTATTATTGTGTTTGTGTCTTTGTGTATGGAGAGCTGTCATGTAACATACTGGGAGCTTCCGTTTAGCTAGATAACCACAATTTAATAATAATAATAATAATAATAATATATTTTAATTTTAATTACAATTAAATTTTTTAAATTAAAATTAAAATTAATTTTATGAATGTTGTATTTTAATGTATCTTTTACTCTGTTTACTTGCTTTTATTCAACTCCATTTTTTCTGTAAAGCGTCTTTGAGTATTTTGAAAAGCGCTGTACAAATAAAATTATTATTTAAAATAAAAATAAAAATAAAAATAAAAATAAAAATAAAAATAAAAATAAAAATAAAAATAAAAATAAAAATAAAAATAAAAATAAAAATAAAAATAAAAATAAAAATAAAAATAAAAATAAAAATAAAAATAAAAATAAAAATAAAAATAAAAATAAAAATAAAAATAAAAATAAAAATAAAAATAAAAATAAATTTTATGAATATTGTATTTGAATGTATCTTTTACTCTGTTTACTTGCTTTTATTCAACTCCATTTTTTCTGTAAAGCGTCTTTGAGTATTTTGAAAAGCGCTGTACAAATTAAAATTATTTTAAATACTAATTTTATTTGTACACAGAAAAAATGGAGTTGAATGAAAGCAAGTAAACAGAGTAAAAGACACATTTAAATACAACATTCTTTCGTTTGTACACAGCTAAAACATGGGGGGGGGGGGGGAGAAGAAACTCTGCTAAAACTAAAATATTCAGGTGTAAAAAGTATATGTTATGGGCTTGCAAAGAGTAGAAATCAACTGGATTAAAAAAGACCATGAGTCGATATTGCACTTCAGCTCCATCTGCTGGATCTGGTGGGTCACTGCCCCATTTGCCATTATTATCACAGTCACAGTTATCGTACAACATTCTTTCATTCACTCATTCATTTTCTACCGCTTTTTCCTCACGAGGGTCGCGGGGGTGCTGGAGCCTATCCCAGCTGTCTTCGGGCGAGAGGCGGGGTCCACCCTGGACTGGTGGCCAGCCAATCACAGGGCACATATAGACAAACAACCATTCACACTCACATTCATACCTATGGACAATTTGGAGTGGCTAATTAACCTACCATGTTTTTGGAATGTGGGAGGAAACCGGAGTACCCGGAGAAAACCCACGCATGCACGGGGAGAACATGCAAACTCCACACAGAGATGGCCGAGGGTGGAATTGAATACTGGTATCCTAACTGTGAGGTCTTTGCGCTAACCACTCGACCACCGTACAACATTGCACATGTTTATTCAGCCATCTTGAATCCCACACCCAAAACCAAAATCTTACAATACTTTATGTAGGTACCCTGTGAGGAACAATCAAAGTCAAATGAGGATGTTACCCTGTACCCAAATCAAGTCACTATTCATGCATGATCACTAAACAACACACCATGGGGCCCAAAAACAAGTTGGCAGCCCTAACAATATCATAAGGAATGGAAGAAAATCATTTCACATTATTTTTTTGCATGTATTTTCTATTTGGTGGCTGGGTGTCAGCAATGTCACTGTGGTAGTCCGGCGAGACACACAAGCACCAGACTTGCATCGCCAGAACATCAAACTTTCAATGCGGGTTTGAATGATCTCGCAACAATAATCCCTAATAATCCCAAACATGGGCTACTGTTGCGTCCGCGACCCAACTCTGAACTCCTGACATGACTTCCTGTCCGCCACCCAATCAGTTCCAATCAGTCTTATTTATGTCTTAAATGACTTACTTAGTCTTAATATGTCTACTAAACAAACATATTGGGTGTTACGCGTGTAAAAGCGACTACTAGGGTGCTCATCTCGAGACGGAAAGCCAGAAATGGACTCATCACGGTCGGGTGTGGAACCAACAACTGCGTTTTACATTGTTTTCCTCAATCATAAAATTATAAAAATATATATTATTATGTTTTTCTCTCTTATGTGATCTACTTTAATACACATCTGCAAGTTCATATATTACGTGCGGAGTTCCCCAGGAGTCAATACTGGAGCCAAAACTGTTCAACTTGTACATCAATGATATCTCCAAAGTTACGAAAGACTTAAAGCTGGTATTATTTGCAGATGATACCACTGCTTTTTGTTCTGTGGGAGTACAGACAAAATCATTAGAAAGGTCAGAGAAGAAATGGTCCCACTAAAAAGATGGTTTGATGAGAATAGATTGTCCTTGAACCTAAGTAAAACTAAAATCATGCTGTTTGCTAACAACAGAAAGGACACGCACCAGCAAATACAAATAGACGGTGTGGACATTGAAAGGGTGAAGGCAAAAAACATTTCTGGGGATCACAATAGATGAAAATATGAGCTGGAAACCTCATATGACAAATATACAACATAAGGTGGCCAGAAATATTTCAATATTGAACAAAGCAAAATTTGTTCTCAATCAGAAATCACTCCACACTCTTTATTGCTCTCTGGTTCTACCATATCTTACTTATTGTGTGGAAATATGGGCTAATAACTATAAAAGCAATCTTCGCTGGCTAAATGTACTGCAAAAAAGGTCAGTAAGGATAATTCATAATGCCGCCTACAGAGAACATACTAACTCCTTATTTCTAAAATCACAAATACTTCAACTTGCTGATATAGTTCATCTTCAAACAGCTAAAATAATGCATAAGGCTAAAAATAAGCAATTAGCTAAAAATGTCATCCAATACTTCTCTACAAGAGAGGAGAAATATGATCTCAGGGAAGAAGTACATTTGAAACACTTCTATGCTAGGACTACGTTATGCTAGCCATAGCATTTCAGTAAAAAAAAACAACAAAAAGTTAAAAAATTATAATATAAATAAATAAATAAAAATAAATAAAATAAAGTAAAAAAATAATAATAATAACTTAAATCATATTAGGAAAGCAGGAAGTGAACAAATGTGGAGAAATATGATCTCAGGGAAGAAGTACATTTGAAACACTTCTATGCTAGGACTACATTAAAAAGCCATAGCATTTCAGTAAAAAAAAACCCAAAAGTTAAAACATTATAATATAAATAAATAAATAAATGAAAATTTATAAAATAAAGTAAAAACAAACACATAACTTAAATCCTATTAGGAAAGCAGGAAGTGAACAAATGGTACCCATTATGGCATTGGATGCTCATATCACCTCCTACTTCGGTACGAGGTGCATTATTAAAAAACTTTAACCAAATTGTTTCACTTTCGGTTTTGCTTTGTATACATTTGTCCTTATTTAATGCAATGGGGAGGGAAACAGATAGCGTACGATTGTTGGACATTATTTCCAGTGCTCCATACTGGTTTCAGTTTAAATAAGTATTCGAAATAAGTATAAGTATATAAGTATTTGAAATCTGGTTCCATATAAAGTGAATTTGATTCCCAGGGCGCCACATTTTGATCATTAAACCCAATTAACACGACGCTCTCGTTAAATTCCATCAGCGAGGTCAAAAGTGATGCAGGAAGCAGCTGTGTCCCCGACTGTTGCCATAGTTACAGACTGCACATGGCGAGGTGTGTTTACTTGAAGAGCATCTGGGGTGGTGGTGGCGGTGAAGGTTGGAGGCGCGATGGGATGGCATGGAGAGGTGAGGGGTGCCCACTCAAATGCTGTCACCTCCTCTGAGAGGGCCCGGTTGCTCGGCAACCACATCCACCATCGCAGCGTGGGGTTAGCGAGACCAGAGGCATCATTAAGTGGTGCGATGGAGTCGTTGGAGGAGCTCATCTGATGGTATTCATGAGGGTGCGCGCTTAGGGGGCGGTGGGGGGTCGGCACACTCGCCTCACCTGCAATTACTGCCAATAACGTTGGTGCAGAAAATAACTTTTGATGGATTCATTGTGGTGGGCTTCGCTGCACATCTTAAAATAAAGCCCGGCTTGGTCATTGCTCATTGACGTTACTGCTAAGATGTGAGCGTGATATTAGCTCACATGGCTACGCTAGTGTTGCTAATGTTCCTGAGTGTCACACTGACTGAAATGAAAACAAAGACAAAGGGTTATCGGTCACCTTGGGACCTTAACCCTAAAACCTAAATCCTCATCATCAGGTTAGATTTCTAGGGGGAATATTGGACCCACACCTAAAAACAACCAATTAGCTAAAAATGTCATAAATACTTGCAATGCAAATTAGACTATGGCATCATCTCGCCATGTCTAGGACTGCCAAACGCTATTTTTCTTCCTGAAAAGTTGGTAACAGTGATTCTGATCCACTGTACATTTAGCATTCTTATCATTACTGCTGCTACATTGTTCGCTAACCACTCTGCTTCTGTTTATATCTCATACTAATACCACTAATACTTCATCATCCAATACTTCTCTACAAGAGAAATATGATCTCAGGGAAGAAGTACATTTGTACATAAATTTAAATTTAAATAATTAAAATTAAAATTAAAATTAAAATTAAAATTAAAATTAAAATTAAAATTAAAATTAAAATTAAAATTAAAATTAAAATTAAAATTAAAATTAAAATTAAAATTAAAATTAAAATTAAAATTAAAATTAAAATTAAAATTAAAATTAAAATTAAAATTAAAATTGAAGAAGTACATTTGAAAACACTTCTATGCTAGGACTACGTTATGCTAGCCATAGCATTTCAGTATGTGGAATCAAACTATGGGATGGATTGAGTAAGGACCTCAAACAATGCACAACGATGAGCCAATTCAAGAAACAATACAAGCAGTTGATGTTTGCTAAATACAAGGATGAAGAGTCTTGAACCAGTCATGATGTGCTATATATATCACTATATTGACACGCACTATGGTACCCATTATGGCATTGGATGCTCATATCACCTCACTTCGATACGTGACAAAAAAATACAAAAATACAAAAATACAAATAATTGAAAATTAATTAAAAATAAAATAATTAAAAAATAATAAAAAAAATTCAAAATAATTAATACAAAAAGTTGATTTTTTATGATATTATGAAAGCAGGAAGTGAACAAATGTAACAGTTAGTGATTGTAAAAGTACCAGATGGGGGGGGGGGGGGGGGTAGGATTTAATAAGCTTTGCTTCTTCCTACTCCTTTTGGACATGTGGAACTGGGAACTGTTTATGGGATGCAGTCAATTGTAATCTGATGCATGTTCAAATGAAATTAAACCATTACCATTACCATTACCATTACCATTACCATTACCATTACCATTACCATTACCATTACCATTACCATTACCATTACCATTAACACCTGAATTTGAACAGCCACATTCAATCAATAACATCAGCATGTCCAAAATCAATATGGTGTGCAGGTCTCGGTCATGGTCTATAGCGTCAAGGTTCATCTCAAGTACTGGAGCCACGTGAACCATCCCGGGCTCGGAGAAGCTCAGGGAATGTTCTCCTGCAGGTGCCCGCAGTCAGGCCTGCTTACGTTGTAAAAAGTGGAGATTCCCACTCTGACTGTTGGAGACAGGATCATCATCAGAAGAGACGCCATGTTCCCAGTTGGGCTTACTTAAAGTACTTCATCAAGGCTATGTTTTGGCCTCTCCTACTTACGGTACTTTCAAAGAAATGTCATGCTAGAAAATGCGCTGTAATGGAATAATACAGGCAGATGCTCCAGAGGTGAACTTTCCACTCGGGGCACACAGAGCTTTGCCCCCAAACACCAGCAGACCTATTTTTGTACGCTACCTCCACTGTCACTGCGGTTTAATTTGCCAGGAAACAAAAGTTTGTTTGTTTTCCACGTCGGCATTCCGGTTGTGGGTCACTAACACCCCCCGCCCCCTTCCCCTCCTATCTCCTGAGGCTTTGCACAGGGTCAGGACAACAACAGGAGGCATATGGGACATACAAAAAATGCTGAAATGAGCTCCAGTAATGGTCCCTTTGGAGGCAGAAAGACAGATAAGTAGTTTTTCCACCACAGGGATGTTGGCAGGAAACAAAAAACAACCCATTGATGCAGAGAAGCTTCCGCCAGCATGAAAGACAACAAATTGAGGGTCAGGATTGAGGGACATGAAAGTCAACATTAAATACATTCTTCCTGACGTCAGAGCGGCGCTCACGTTGATGCCGAGACCCTCTTTTACACCACAGAGACGAAAACCGACAGTTACCACGACAACCTGTGGAAAAGAACCTACTTGTCTCAAAGGGCCCCACAGGAAACGATGAATTGCTAATTCTTTTTTTTTTTCCCCACTTAAAAATAAATCAGAGTATTTCAGATTGGTGATGAGCTGCATCAAGCATCATTATCTCCATCTTTGTTTTTTTTTATCCCGTTTCATTTGAGGCATCACACGAAGAGATAAATGACTCCCTTTAGCAAAAGGGCAGCCTCCCGCCTGCAAAATAACAAATAATTAATGCCAGACGCTTTTTTTTATAGTGCGAGGAAGAGAAGGAGGGAGGGGGAGAAGCATATTATACCTTATAATCAACTGGGAACTGTCAGGTTACTGCAATTAGACTTTTAGTATTTTTACCTTTTTCACATTAAAGTGTTGCATCCAGCCACACTATTAGGTACACTTGCACCATACAATGTAAATATTTATTTCAACATTTTAAATACATAGTAATGCTAACTTTGATTGAGCTGTTTAGTATGGCAGGCATCATCCTGGGAATTATGTGGCATATTTTAATGATATTGTCCTGCACGGCAATATTACAAATAGCTAATAGTGTGGTGCCAACGATAAATAGTAATTTATAATAGTAAACATATTAGTAGGTATACAGCTTTAAATTGATTTGAAATATATTTTACTTTTAAATGTAAAATCTTGTTGGTATTTAAGCTAAGGGATTTAAGTTAAGTGAACTGTTTAAAACATAAAGAAGACAAAGGGGAAGGAGAAAGCATCCACCATGACTCGAAGAGATGTCGCCATCGTGTGGCGAAAAGTAGAAACTGTCAATAATGTCACTTGAGTGCTGTCGACTAGTGTTGTGACGTTCACAAACGAACCGGTTCTTTTGAACGGCTCATTAACATGAACGATGGGAACCGAGTCGCAGCTGGGGACCGCCCCTCGGCTTGAACGACTCACCAATATCCGGCTCCCCTCAAAGAGCCAAAAATCCCATCTCTGCTCTGGACCGAGCGTTCAGAGCAGCTCTTAAAGGGGAACTGCACTTTTGGGGGAATTTTGTCCATCATTCACAATCGGTATGTGAAACAGGAGTTAATATGAGCTATAGCTAACAACGGCCGTCATGGGAAATACCTATTTTGATGCTTTTTTTGTACAATCTGAAACCATCGGGGACTGAACTGTGTGTCATGTGCACACATGCATGCGTTAAATTCAAAGATTTGCAAAAAAAACCATAACTCAAGAAGACGTTTGTTTCCCCTTGTGTGATAGCACAGCATCACCAATAGATGGCAGCAGAGGGTCATTTGCAGTGTTATTGAAATATAAACAGAAACGTTTACATTGGTAGCCACACGGTGGCGTGTTTGACTCATTAAAAGGGACCTTTTGGTATTTATTTGACGTCTCAACTTGGGCACGTCTCCAAAAATCATCAGGAAAACAATGATAAAGTATCAGTATTAAATTAAATGATACATTTTAGTGTTACTTAACACGATAATTTATATACAGTAGTTGTAATAAAATGTATTGTGTGGATAATAGTACTTTTACATGTTTCTATTTTCTTAAATAGACACTTAAGAAATAGGTTTTGGTGCACAGATAATCATTTGCATTATATTTTAATTTTACACAGAACGATAATAATAATAATTGTTAATTGTAAATAATAATAATAATAAATGTTAATTGTAAATAATAATAATAATAAATGTTAATTGTAAATAATAATAATAATATTAAATGTTAATTGTAAATAAAAAATAAAAATATTATTAAAAATAATACAATAACAAAAATCCCCACACTTTTATATACTTTTGAGGTGGACAGTGACAAAAGACATGAAAAGGAATTAATTATGAAGAATTACTGCAACTTTTGGGACAATTTTGTGCGCTAGTGTGTGTGTGTGTATATACAGTATATACATAAATGCACATTGTGAATGAGAGAGAGAGGGGGGGGGGGAGAAAGAGAGAGAGAGTCCACCAAGGTTACACATCAAACTGATTGGAGATTTTTATTGCACACAATAAGAAGTCAAATGTTTTTGATTTATGGGCTTGAGCAGAGCAAGAAAAGCCTTTTTTGTTTTTATTATTCAATCTAGTTGACTCCTTTGTGGAGCCTTACACACACACACACACACACACACACACACACACACACACACACAGTAGTTGTAATCTTGTCCTGCATCGGGCCGTGTGCATAATGAAAAGGGGTCTTATCTTGATGCTGGCCTGAGGGTGACGTGGACTCACAAATAAGGTGCGAGCGCCACTTGAAGTCACGTGACCAGAGGGAGATCTCCCGGGACCCTGAAAGGTGGCGGCGTTAGCGCCCGGAATGGGAACAATAACTAGGAGAAGGAGAGTTCAATTGGGAAGCGATTAAAATAAATGGAAGCTTTGAGCAGATAAGACACATACCATTTCCCCATCTATTTAACATTCATTGAATTGAATAATCCAGTCTTATTATCGTCAATAGTCTGCATATTTACCCTGAATATGCTAATTTATGTTGGCTGCGAGCACTCTGGGAATTAATCAGTTTTTTTTTTCATCACTGTATGGCTATGTGCGGCTCTGGGGTGGGGGGTGGTGGGTGTTGGACGGGGGCACGGACCTGCAGACACTCCTGGTGACGCTCCAACTTTTCCTATTCATTGTTTTTGCACTTTGCCCGCGGCCACGCCAGTTACATTTCAATCAAAAGCTTCATTGTAAAGTCATTATCCCAAACTAGGCCCAGGTAATTGGCTGTCATATTCTGCATAGTGGTGCCCCTGCGGGCTGGGGGGGCCAAACGGCTGCGCTCTTATCTTTCGCTTTAAAGCAAAATAATAAGACAATTTATCATTCATCTGCTGTGGGAAAGAATAACAAGTTAAATGTCGTCGCCTCGACAAAACAAAACAAACGCTCTGGTCGCTTTGGGCTCATCCCGCCCCCACCCCAACCCCCCCACCCCCACGGTGACAGCAGAGGACGGGAGGGCACCTATAAAGCCTGTTGGACCTCAGGCATCTATACGGCCACAACATTAGGGAAGCCTGTACAATACAATGACATCTATTTAAAGCCATTCCACCTCTACAGATACCTCCTATTTGCGGGGG
This sequence comes from Doryrhamphus excisus, assembly GCF_030265055.1. Lineage (NCBI taxonomy): Eukaryota > Metazoa > Chordata > Actinopteri > Syngnathiformes > Syngnathidae > Doryrhamphus > Doryrhamphus excisus. The sequence goes on from NC_080472.1 coordinate 12,041,907, forward strand.
TTACCCAAGACCACCCGGCGAAAAACGGCGAATAAAGGCAAGTCATTAAGACAGCCGGCTGTCTTTTGGTGTTGCATCGACGCCGGATCGCTCCTCCTGTCTTTTCATAGCTTATATGAAACATGAAAACATATAAAACATTACCAAAACGCGTCACACAGCAACCAGAGTCCGACGCAGCACCCGCACACAACCAAAGTTCCTCCTGCACTAAAAGTGTCCGATACTTAGCGTACTCATACCCATATTTTTCAGGTTGGGGCTGGCCTTTAGCGGCTGCCTGACAGATGGTTACATGGCGAGCCTCCAAAACTCACCACACCCTGCCAGGTGCCCGCCCCCGGAGCCCCGTGACATAAAATACATTATAGCATAGAAAACCTACTAACGACGCTACTATTTTTAACATTATTAGAATCCCCTCACAGCTAAGAGACCAGGGTTCAATTCCACCCTCGGCCATCTCTGTTTGGAGTTTGCATGTTCTCCCCGTGCATGCGTGGGTTTTCTCCGGTACTCCGGTTTCCTCCCACATTCCAAAAACATGCTAGGTTAATTAGCCACTCCAAATTGTCCATAGGTGTGAATGTGAGTGTGAATGGTTGTTTGTCTATATGTGCCCTGTGATTGGCTGGCGACCAGTCCAGGGTCAGCCAAGTGATCTTTTTCATGCTACGCCAACTCCACTAACCCCGCTGGTTCGGGCAACCCCAGTTACATGTTTAGTTCGGCAAGGGGGGGCTAGTTTGTGGTGACATTCGGCCAATATAACGATACCTGCTAAATTATCATGTTTTTAATTCACCTTAATTGATTTAATTGAGGGCGGCACGGCGGTCTAGTGGTTAGTGCACAGACCTCACAGCTAGGAGACCAGGGTTCAAGTCCACCCTCAGCCATCTCTGTATGAAGTTTGCATGCGTGGGTTTTTCTCCAGGTACTCCGGTTTCCTCCCACATTCCAAAAACATGCTAGGTTAATTAGCCACTCCAAATTGTCCATAGGTATGAATGTGAGTGTGAATGGTTGTTTGTCTATATGTGCCCTGTGATTGGCTGGCCACCAGTCCAGGGTGTACCCCGCCTCTCGCCCCAAGACAGCTGGGATAGGCTCCAGCACCTACCCTCCCCCGCGACCCTCGTGAGGGTACGCGGTAGAAAATGAATGAATGAATGAAGTTACTACAATACTTTGTGTACTGTGTAAAAAGGCACAGATGAAGACATGGCAGCTCTCAGCAGCTATTTTGCGGGATTTCTGTGTGAAAGGCCGCTCCACGCCTATCCATTGTGGCCGTGGACGTACAGTAATAATGATCGCACCTGTTAGCTAATATAGCCAAAGATAGCACAAACAGGAATCATGCGGTCTAATGAGCTCCGACAGAATAATAATGTACGTAAATGAAGACGTTTGACGGCAGCTGCGAGTGTTTCAATCGTTAAAAATGATGATGACTTCGACACGAGCGGCGACCCGGCGCATCAGCAAACACGATGAGGTCGACACGGGCGAGAGGGAACGGCGCTCATTCCCATTCCTTCTCGGGATTAGGCTCCGAGACGCGGCGCAATGACACGCTTGGCATTCAAAAGGCAAGTGTGGTGTTTACGTAAAGATCAATTACCCATCAGGCCATTGGGGCCAGCGCCACAGATTATCACACAACACCACACGAGGCGTGTTGACAAATAACCCGGCAGATCCGCCCAATGAATGCATGGTAACGGACGTCTTTGGCTTTGACTCTCATTCAGATTAGAAATGTTTATGTCTGCTCGCTCATCCTGCATCATTCCCGACCCGGAGGTCGTTCCGAGTCCTCCACGGCGTCCTGAAATATGCACAGCAGGCGCCGCATTGGGTCACTCTGCTACAAAATAAAAAACACATTAGGGATGGACGTTTGATTCTCTTCCATGTTGTGATTCAGTCCGGAACAACAAAAAAACAAAACCATTGTACATGCTAACTTTACTAGCCTGGGAACCTCACTCCATTCACCTTTACAATGTAATTCTGCAACAAAATATACATGAAATGCATAAATTAGCTCGTGCTGTGACCACGCATGTCAGTACAATGTGACCAAATGGTGCTGTTTGCTAACGCTAAAGCCACAATTAAATGTCTTGCAAAGGCCGAGATCGCCTCACAAAGGACACAAAAGGCAGGTCTGACCTAGCAACTGGCGCGTCTCCATCAATACTCGCTGACAGTGTCACGTTGGCTGTGGGTCGCTTCAGAGGGCACGGTGAAGGTCATGCCGGGCCCAGGAAAGCAAACAATCTCCCGCATAATCCTGACCTTCATTTTTACGGCGGCCTGGGAGTTGACCGTGACAGCTAGCAGCACGTCTAGACCCGCGCGGGGTCACATGCTAACTTGCTAGCAACACAGTGGACAATCTGGATGTTTGTAAAGCAGCTTAGCCGGATTGGTGAACGGGAATGATGTCACATAACTTCATGAATTCATCACGCAGCGCATTAACAAGATGTTGCATAGCAGCTGGGCTCAACATGCTAACTTGCTAGCAACACCGTGGACGATCTGGATGTTTGAAAAGCACCTTAGCCGGATTGGTGAACGAGAATGATGTCACATAACTTCATGAATTCATCACGCAGCGCATTAACAAGATGTTGCATAGCAGCATGCTATCATGTTAACATGCTAACTTGCTAGCAACACCGTGGACAATCTGGATGTTTGTAAAGCACCTTAGCCGGATTGGTGAACGAGAATGATGTCACATAACTTCATGAATTCATCAAGCAGCGCATTAACAAGATGTTGCATAGCAGCTGGGCTCAACATGCTAACTTGCTAGCAACACCGTGGACAATCTGGATGTTTGTAAAGCACCTTAGCCGGATTGGTGAACGGGAATGATGTCACATAACTTCATGAATTCATCAAGCAGCGCATTAACAAGATGTTGCATAGCAGCATGCTATCATGTTAACATGCTAACTTGCTAGCAACACCGTGGACAATCTGGATGTTTGTAAAGCACCTTAGCCGGATTGGTGAACGAGAATGATGTCACATAACTTCATGAATTCATTACGCAGCGCATTAACAAGATGTTGCATAGCAGCTGGGCTCAACATGCTAACTTGCTAGCAACACCATGGACAATCTGGATGTTTGTAAAGCACCTTAGCCGGATTGGTGAACGAGAATGATGTCACATAACTTCATGAATTCATCACGCAGCGCATTAACAAGATGTTGCATAGCAGCTGGGCTCAACATGCTAACTTGCTAGCAACACCGTGGATGATCTGGATGTTTGTAAAGCACCTTAGCCGGATTGGTGAACGAGAATGATGTCACATAATTTCATGAATTCATCAAGCAGCGCATTAACAAGATGTTGCATAGCAGCTGGGCTCAACATGCTAACTTGCTAGCAACACAGTGGACAATCTGGATGTTTGTAAAGCAGCTTAGCCGGATTGGTGAACGGGAATGATGTCACATAACTTCATGAATTCATCAAGCAGCGCATTAACAAGATGTTGCATAGCAGCTGGGATGAACATTTAGCATGCTAACAGTCAGCTTCGGCCTATTATGTGCCGTCTTGTTTTCATAGAGCTTCAGGAGTGCTACTGGGCCTTCAAACGTCTAATGTCATCATTGGTATTTTAACAGAAATGAATAATGGCTAACCGACTTAGCCATCGCATCAACAAGCTTTCACCTCATCGTTAACATTTATGGAGCGCCGAGAAGATATTTGGGCACGGCCTTCCATCTCTCTAGGACACGGAGGACCACAGATGACCCCTGGACACCATCAACGTGACCCTGTCCCCTCAGTCCCGAGGCCACGGTCCATCCGGAGTAGAAGAACAACTTTCCCCCCTCTCCCATCAGACATGAACACCAATAATATGTACATAGTTTGGATGTTTTGCTTATATTATGTTGGAGATGAGGGCGGCACAGCGGTCGAGTGGTTAGCGCGCAGACCTCACAGCTAGGAGACCAGCGTTCAATTCCACCCTCGGCCATCTCTGTGTGGAGTTTGCATGTTCTCCCCGTGCATGCGTGGGTTTTCTCTGGGTACTCCAATTTCCTCCCACATTCCAAAAACATGCTAGGGTAATTAGCCACTCCAAATTGTCCATAGCTATGAATGTGAGTGTGAATGGTTGTTTGTCTATATGTGCCCTGTGATTAGCTGGCCACCAGTCCAGTGTGGACCCCGGCTCTCGCCCGAAGACAGCTGGGATAGGCTCCAGGATAAGCGGTAGAAAATGAATGAATGAATGTTGGAGATGAAATTCCCAATAAACTAATAAAGGACCGCTCGAGATTAAATGTTTTGTTTACAAAATGTATTGAAAATAGAATCATATTTTTTTTCCCCAAAAAATTTGAGCAATTGACAACCCCAGCTTGAGGTCAAAAGGTCATTTCAAGAAGCTTTTATTGGCATATCAATGACTCATATCAAAGGTTTTTCATGATTTGCTGACAGTCCTTGAAAGCACCGCGCATCTTTTTGTTATGCTGAGATTCTAACAAAGCATTGAAGAACCCCGTGGCACTTTGACGACATTTAACAGGGTTATTTCCAGTGATTACTGAGCTGGGCTTACAGGAGGAAACGTAATTAATCACCTTAAATTAATCATGCTTCTTTGTGGCTTCGCGTTCATTCACCGTCTGGCCGCCGTGACCAAATGCAACAATTGTAATTCCGTGTTTGCCGAGCGTCTCGCTCTCGGCCCAGATGACGAGAGGTTGTGGAGCTCTGCCACCGCCTCCCCGCCTCCCCGCCTCCCCTTGCTGACCTGCGGGGGTCAACAAGAGCGGGGCTTTTACAAATCCCCAGTTTATAAAAGCACCAGGAGAGAAGGTCCTCGTGGGAATTATCCCTACCCGGGCAACGGCAAACAGTAAATTACGGGGGGCTTACACGACTCCCATGTTTCCCCGGGGACATCAAACGGTGGTCCCAGTGCCCCCTCTTGGATGTGCTCCTTCGCTTTTGTTCCACTGTATTAGCTCAATCCCCTCAAAGACCACAGGGGGGCTGCTCCTTTTTACCAAAGATGGCTTCATTATCCTCCGTGTTGAACAAACAGTTAGTGTACAATATGGCGGCCATCTTGTTGTGTTAGTCATACAGTGCGTGAGTCAAACTGTTTTTAATGGATTTGTATCACCGTGAGTCAGCCGATGACAGCTGATTGTAGCTCTTTTGCTAACTAGCACAGTTAGGTAGCTAGGCTCTGCTTTGCAGGTGATGTAGATGCTAAATAGGGGCGGCCATTTTGGGTAAAGAAGGTGAGAAACACTATTTCATTCAAGAAATAACTCAGTCCTCCTACTTTCGCTTATCCAAAACCCATTTATCGCCGTCCGAGAGCCCCCAGTCCAGTCAAAATATTCCACTCAAGTGTCTCACTACATCATCAATGAAAGAAAAATTCCATCAATTTGTCAGAATTGACCCCCGAAATCAAGCATGAAGGAGTGTGAGGAACAGCAGAGGAGGGTAGTGAGGAGGGGCGGGGGTCAGAGAGAGGGGTCCCCGCTGGGGGCAGATTAGCCTTCTTCATGGGGGGGTGTGATGCCCAAAGAGGAAGTGTCAGAGGAGGACAAATGAGAGGACAAACGATGCGGTCGTCATTTAATATTCAGCACGGACGTTCCGCCAGCAGGAGGGGCCGTCACATCTCATTCACCTCGTACTTTGGTACTGAAAAAAAAAAAAAATAAATGCCACATTCTGTTACATTTTGTTTCAGAACATATATTATATAAATATATATATATAATATATATTTTTTAAATATTTTAATATATATATTTAAATATATATATATTTTTAATATCTATTTTTAAATATATATTATATATAAATATATATATATAATATAAATACAAACACAAAATATATATACATTTTTAATATTTACATATATAAATAATATATATAATATATAAATATTTGTTAATATATATAATATATAAAACAATATTTTTTAATATATACATTTAAAATAAATAAATATAATTTTAAATTTTAAAAATAAATAAATAAACAAAACTTTTAAGAAAATAATAAAATAAAACTTAAACTATATTAGGAAAGCAGGAAGTGAACAAATGTAACAGTTACTGATTGTAAAAGTACCAGATGGAGGGGTAGGATTTAATAAGCTTTGCTTCTTCCTACTCCTTTTGGACATGTGGAACTGGGAACTGATTATGGGATGCACTCAATTGTAATCTGATGCATGTTCAAATGAAATTAAACCATTACCATTACCATTACCATTACCATTACCATTACTTTTCCTTCCTTTCATGATTTTGCGTCCATATGAAGCAAAGTGTGGCCTCTGATCAAAACAAAACATTTCGATGGCCGTGGGTGCATTTGAATGTAAATGAGTAACCGGTTTGAGTGAAGAAATGTCTCACTGTGACCTTGCATCTCAGGTTTTGAGGGAAAGAAATCTAATATCGTAACGGGTCATGGGCCAATGGTTAACAACGCGGCCCAAGGCCAAAACCTCCCCCAAACCTCGACACCCTGACTAGGGTAGGCTTCTGCTAGCTAGGTGGTGTCTTCAAATCTTTCATTTGCATGGATATGTCGATGTTATAGTAATACTTGACATATTTTATGTAATTTTAGGTTTGTGCTTTATTTATTTACAGCCAAACATATTCTTTTGGGGGATCCAAATGCTGAGTCTCAGTCCATATTTAGGAAACTCTTGTTTTAACAGCTGATATATTGGATGGGCTACGACCAACAGGTGGCGTCACAGACAGCGTTATTGAAGATGCTAACAAGAGGCTACAGGTCAGGGGTGCTGACATCATGGGCGCCCACCCCCAGTATAGTCCTTCCCCATTGGTGCAGGTTGATACGAGAACAGCTTAACACTTTTCCTTCAGCTGAATCATAATAATAATTTCACTCTTCATGCAAACGTCTGCTAAATCGTTGCAAAGACTAGTAAATATAATATAATGGTTGACGCAAGGAAGGCTCGCTTGCTGGAGTCCCCCCCCCTTGCAGAGTGATTGACAGCTGGAAGTCTTTCCCACTGGGCCCCGGGCCGCAGTTTAGCAGCTAATTAAAACCTCCAGCAGACAAAGCCGGCTAAAGTCTCCTTACAAAGACGGAGCTCCTTCTCCCACAGCTGGTAAACCAACACTGCATTAACTCAGGCCTCCTACACAAACACGCCGCACCGCCAGCTGTTGTCCGCAAGTGGTGGCGCCACCAGCCAGGCCGCTGAGCGGGAGGGCAGGTGCGTTCAAGAACGCCTCGGAAATGAGGCCTTCGGAGAAAAGCCATCTGAGTCACACTAAGTTGGTAGGAATTTAGAAAGGTGATAACAAAGCATGTATCGCATAGCATAGTGGTGTGATCTCTCGTTTGTCACACTTAAATGTTTCACAGCGTCAGACAAATGTAAATATTACTTATATGCAAGGAGGGCTATACTTATGCGTCGGAAAAACCCTGACCCCCCTTCTCACTCTGTTTGGATAGAGGATGCTCTAACCTACGTGAAACTGGAGAGAACCAGGTACTGTCTCCGAGGTTCTGAAACAAAATGTAACAGAATGTGGCATACATTTCAGGACCATGTTGCTTCCCTTCGGCTGGACGTCGCCCCCGCTGTGTAGGCGCTACCCCCAAACCAATTTATCTCTCTCAGTCCACTGGCAAAGAACTGCTCAGGGCACTTGCACTATGGTAGTCGAATAGTATTTTTATTTTTATTTTTATTTTTATTTTTATTTTTATTTTTATTTTTATTTTTATTTTTATTTTTATTTTTATTTTTATTTTTATTTTTATTTTTATTTTTATTTTTATTTTTATTTTTATTTTTATTTTTGATGATTGATTGATGAATTTAAATTTATAACATCAATTTTAATTTTTATGAATTTTAATTCATAACATCAATTTTAATTTTAATTTTAATTTTGATTTTAATTTTAATGATTGATGTTTTAAATTTAAATTAAAAACATCAATCATTAAAACATCAAAAATTTACATTTAAAATAAAAAAAATTACATTTTAATTTTAATTATTTTGTTGACATTGTATGTACATGTGGATATCTACATATACGTATGTATGTACCATATACTATGTGTATATGTATATACACGTGTATGTATGTAATGTGTATGTATGCTCATCCTGTATACATTATTGTATATATATATATATATATATATATATATATATATATATTAATTTCCTTTTTTTGATGTTCTGCTGTTGTGTGAGCCTTTACACTCTAATGAACCAAGGGAAATGGGAAAAAATTACAATAAATAAATCAAAGTCAAAAAAAAATATTTGTCAATGACAACGCAACTGAACATAAAATGTGTGAAACTTCTATTATTCATGGAGAAAGAAAATCCAAACCTACACGGCCCCGTGTGAAACTGCGATTGTCCCTCCCGTTAAAACATAAATTGAATTAATTGAGATCTAAAGGTTATAAAGCTGTTTCTAAAAATTTGAGACTCCAACAAACCACAGTGAGAGCTATTATCCACAAATGCAGAAAACATGATCGCAGCGACGACTCATCCAAGAGGTCGCAAAAGACCCCACAACAACATCCAAAGACCTGCTGGCCTCACTTGCCTCAGTTAAGGTCAGTGATCATGACTCCACCATAAGAACCATGGCATTGTTCTGCACGGCAGAGTTCCAAGACAAAAACCACTGATGAAAAAAAGAGTCCATTAAGACCTTTTGGGGGGGGTCCTTTATTATCTTTTTTTTCTAAACCCTTGTATTATATCCTCTTACACTGTATTCCATAATTAACACATGTGTCTATTTGAGTTGCTTGTGTTTTAAGTTGTAAAGAATGCTGCGATCACAGTTATTCTTCCAAGCACCTGAACGCAGCAGGTTGTTATTACCGTGCATGCTGGGAGCGTGCTGCTCTGCTCCTTCATGGCTCGTGGCGCTGAGCTAATCTCTGTTGCTCAGGCAGGATAACGTTCACTCGCAACCTACCTACACACACACAACACACACACACACACACACAGCACTTCCTGCAGCACTTCCTCCTGAAGCTCAATTATTTGCATTTAATTGGGCTGGTAGGAAGCATCTTCTCAAATGTAAGGTTAATATTACTATTTGATTTTTGTTGCTGACGTAGCAGCAAGGTTCCTTCAGATTAAATAACCCCGCCTTAATTGTTCAAGTAAAAGGGATGAAACAAAGTTAGTTCAAAATGGCCATCACAAAAGAAGCTGCAGCTACAGAAAGTCAAAGGCGTTTACTGGACATGGGTGGAGCTACACACACTGCTGGCCAGTCATTGGACAACGGAGAATGTTTGTTTATGTTCCCAGTCCAGGTTGTAGTCAGCTTCATTTATTTACGTTCATTTAAAAAAGGTTTCATTTCATCCAGCCATCCATTTTCTATGCCGCTTATCCTCGCTAGGGTCGCAGGGTATGCTGGAGCCTATCCCAGCTGTCTTCAGGCAGTAGGTGAGGTACACCCTGGACTAGTCAGGGTTTAATTTGATTTTAAAAAAAAAATCTAAAAAGCAAAATCTACTCAAAATTAAAAAACATTTTAAAAAAGCAAAATCTACTCAAAATTTAAAAACATTTTAAAAAAGCAAAATCTACTCAAAATTTAAAAAATTAAAAAAAGCAAAATCTACTCAAAATTTAAAAAAAGAAAAAAAGAAAAATCTACTCGAAATTTAAAAAAAGAAAAAAAGAAAAATCTACTCAAAATTTTAAAAAAATAAAAAAGCAAAATCTACTCAAAATAGTTGAATTCGGTTTATTCGGTGCAAACACTTAGAATAAAATAATACAATTACGTTCATTCAACAAAGAATTTTTTTAGTGGAAAGTATATATTTCCATAAAATGTTTAAGTTCGCGGACTTTTGCCGAAATGTGGAACTGCAATGGAGTTTATGTTTACTCGACATGTGCTATTTGCTAATATGGGCAAACAGGAAGCTGTGTTTATAGTTAGCGATGACGATAACAGCATGCTTTATAGTAAATGCAGCAAAGCAAACATGCACGTCTCATAAACACCTGTTCTTTATTCACATCGAGCCCTGCGGGATATTTGATCTTGTCGCTGCAGCCTAAATATTTATACGCGAGCAGACCAGTAAGACCAGTAAGAACTTTGTCATCGTTGGCCCGGCGACAGCTGCTCAGTCGAGCCTCACAAATTGAAGATGAGAGAAAGAGGAGAGGTGGTATATTCTAATAATCACTGAAAGGAGGATCAGCATCTTCTGAAGCTCAGCGCCAAGCAGGAAATGACTCCGACGCATCCTTGAAGTCCTCTTATCCCACTTGTTTGACTTTATCGGAAACCGGCTGAAAACAGAGCACTGCAATTAGCGGTGAATATTGATAACATAAAATGAATAGGGGCCGCACTCGTGGATCTGGAAGATAAGATATTCCGTCGGTTGGAACCTCTGCACGTGTGCCGTTTGAATCTTCCTGCTTTTTTCCGGTATTCCCTCCCACATTCCAAAAACATGCAAGTTAAGTTAATTTGTGACTACAAATTCTCCATTGATTGTTTTTCTAAATACCCATATGTGGCCTCTGATTGGCTGGCAACCAGTCCAGGGTGTACGTAGCCTGCCTCTCACCCAAAGTCAGCTGGGATAGGCTCCAGCCTATCCCTGCAACACTATGAGGACAAGCGGCATGCAAAATGGATGGATGGATAAAATAAATATGAATATTGTCCATTAGACGGCATTATATTTATATTTTATGTATGATTACAACTCTTTTAAACTACTTATATATAAATAGTAATATGTAATATATAATAATCTTATAATATATATAATATATGTATAGACCTATATTATAGCATAGAAATCCTGCTAACAACGCTACTATTTTTAACATGATTAGCATCCCCTCTACATGAAACATGCACTGCTTAATTTAATCTGCAATGAGGTTAGGGGCGGCACGGCTAACAGCTAAGAGACCAAGGTTCAATTCCACCCTCGGCCATCTCTGTGTGGAGTTTGCATGTTCTCCCCGTGCATGCGTGGGTTTTCTCCGGGTACTCCGGTTTCCTGCCACATTCCAAAAACATGCTAGGTTAATTAGCCACTCCAAATTGTCCATAGGTATGAATGTGAGTGTGAATGGTTGTTTGTCTATATGTGCCCTGTGATTGGCTGGCCACCAGTCCAGGGTGTACCCCGCCTCTCGCCCCAAGACAGCTGGGATAGGCTCCAGCACCCCCGCGACCCTCGTGAGGATAAGCGGTAGAAAATGAATGAATGAATAATATATGAATAATATAATATAATGGTAATATGTATAATATATGTTACTATTTTATTAATAGAAGTGGGATATCTTTATTCTAGCTTATCGGACTATAAAACACACAGTATCATTCATCAAGGCGCTGTACTACTCTCCTCATCCTGAAGGGGTGATAGTGTGCCTGAGGTGGAAGGTGCTTGTCACTGCAGTCCTTCCATAGAGAGGAAAAAGCAGTTTTTGGGTTTTTTTTTTTTGCAAATGTTGATCAAAAATCTGATGATACCTTGTGTCAAAAATATACATTTTCATGGGCGTGTCAATAACTTTGAGTTTTCACCATTTGCTGGTGCTCCCGGGGTGGAACCCTCGGGAACAGGAAGGTTCTACTGAACAACCAAACTTTTTGTATGATTTTCTACAAAGTGATTTTTTTTCCGCAAGTACATGAGTGTGTGAGTACTTGAAGAAAAGCATGTTGACGTGTTGTAAGCGTGTGGTTTGGTGGCTACGGGCAGACACAGCTATTTTTTGGGACGATAAGTGGTAGAAAATGAATGAATGAATAATATATGTATCATATAATATAATGGTAATTTCTAATATAAGTTACTATTTTATTAATAGAAGTGGGATATCTTTATTCTAGCTTATCGGACTATAAAACACACAGTATCATTCATCAATGTGCTGTACTACTCTCCTCATCCTGAAGGGGCGGTGGTGTGCCTGAGGTGGAAGGTGCTTGTCACTGCAGTCCTTCCATAGAGAGGAAAAAACAGCATGTTTGTTTTTTGGGGTTTTTTTTGCAAATGTTGATCAAAAATCTGATAATACCTTGTGTCAAAAATATACATTTTCATGGGCGTGTCAATAACTTTCTGGGGTGGAACCCTTGGGAAAAGGAAGGTTCTACTGAACAACCAAACTTTTTGTATGATTTTCTCCAAAGTGATTTTTTCAGCAAGTACACGAGTGTGTGAGCACTTGAAGAAAAGCATGTTGACGTGTTGTAAGCGTGTGGTTTGGTGGTTACGGGCAGCCGCAGCTGCTTTTCAGGACGTACAAGGACGGGAGCGTTTCATTACCAGTGTCGGGGGTGAGAAAGTGAGCCCTGATTAGGTTTCTAATTACCCACTTTAAACTCTAAGTAGGCCATTTGCACTCGGCTGCTCAAAGTGGATCCATCTCGGGCCTCGTATGTCAGTTTCTCTTGGCTCTCTTCATTCTGTGTGTGTGTGTGTGTGTGTGTGAGAGAGAGAGAGAGGCAGCTGCTGTCTCTCATTGTCTTCCATGGCGTATGTGTGTGTGGATTAGCAGTGGTTATGTAACAGCTGTGTGATACAGATCTGCAGCCTGATGAGCCGGATGATTGACAGCTTGCCTCCAAGAATAGAAGCCAAACAAGGCCTGGCCGAGGTCGTGCGGCTCTACAAGCGACGGCGTAGAAATCTCTGCGCCTCTCCTCGTGATTGGCGGGATAAGGTCCTAATGAGACAGATTAGTCTGTCAAAGAAGACTCCTCGGCCTCTGATGTCCACTCAAGGGGGGCCTCTTTAGTCAAGTCGGCTCTCTTCTGTCGACTCTAAATAAAGACTGGCTCGATTGCAAAGTCAACTCTTGAGAAAGCGCACTCGCAGGTTAGCATAATGTGTGATGAGCGTTAAAATGTTTGTTATTATATTAACCAGCCTTGTGTTCAAACTTAGAAACTCAAACTTATTTAAAATGCATCTTGAATTATGTTGTTTGAATTAAATTCATGAAACGCAAACATTTATTTGTCAGATTTAGTGAACTAGTCCACTAGGCCAGGGGTCTCAAACACGCGGCCCGTGGGCCAAATGTGGCCCGCAGGACACTAGTTTGAGGCCCCCGCCTTGATATGAAAGTTTAATGTTAGTGCGGCCCGCGCAAGTTTGATATGGATGCTGTATGGTATCATGTACCCAGAAAAAATGATTACGTTTGATTCATGTTCATGTTAAAGGTTAAATAACTGTTAATAGTTATCCTCCCTATCCGTGTGGAAGTGGCAAGTTTTTGGCTATTTAAGTTGAAAGGAAATAACTTGAAGGCTACCGTTTAGGTCGCTAGCTGTCTAGTTTGCGAGTTAGCATGTGTCTCAAGACCCTGCAGTTGCGCAATATGTTGTAAATAAAAAGAGTATAAATGTGACTATAGTCGTGTTTTGTCATGTCTACAGGGCTCTAATAATGCTTTGTTCATTTTAATCTGAAAAAAATCATTTGTCTACCCACCAACTATATGTGGTTTCTTAACTTTTTATTATTTGCCCTTTTATTGTTATTATTATATTTATTTATTGATTTATTACTGATTGATTGATTTTCTTTATTCTTGATTTGTTTATTTATTTTTCATCTTATTTTGTGTAGAAAAATAAAAAGTAAGATATTTGAGAACAGTGGAATGTTTTATCAGAGCTTTAGTTTTATTTAAGTTTATTCATTTTTCTGTTTTTAATAAATGCGTTTTTGTTTTTTTGTGGAAACCTGATGCGGCCCAGTCTCGCCCAGACCCTAGCTCCAGTGGCCCCCAAGTAAATTGAATTTGAGACCCTTGCACTAGGCCATTTATGACTGCAGTTTCAGACAACAGCCAACAGAGGGCGGAGCAGGCCCTGACCTGAACCCAGCAAAAGTTGCAACTACAACGGAGGGTCACATTGAAAGAAAAGTAGTGAAAAATGCTAAAAAAAAAAATTTTTAAAAACAAGCAACTTGCTCTAAAATTAAATCTCAGACTCTCCGAAATGAGGTTAAACACAGAAAATCAAAAATGGGATATTAATTAACATCCAAAAGTGTGACTAGACTTTGGCAAACATCCATCTCTCCACAGCCAATTATCTATCTTTGTCATCATCTCGGGCCAAAATGTTATTTTTCACATCCTCCATAACTCGGCAAAATTCAACCATGAAAGTCAAATTGCAGCATGTGTGACTTGTGATTTCATTTAAAGTGAAAAAGGTCACTCCTTCATTAAAAGCTGCATTCCTCATTACTCGAAAACGAATTCATTTCCAAAGCTCATTACCGCCGCCTGTGAAACTAACTGTTATTTTTATTCACATCACCGCTGCGGACAATCGTTGTGAATAATGAGAGATGGTGTCGTGAAGTCACAATGCAAATGAAAACAAATGGCGCTTGGTGCAGGACATCACGGTTAATACATAAAAGCATATGACAGACATAGACAGTATAACAATGACAGATTGGGCGCTTATGTCATGTCATGACATCATTGCCGTTTGTATTTTATTCACAATGGATAGATTTTTTTGAAGAAAATTCTGACAAAGTGGTGGAAACGATTGTTTGCTGTATATGGAAAATGCATATTTAAGCAAATGTTGCATATTCTTGCACTAAATTGAGCATTTTCAAGCAGAAAAATGTTCTAAATGACCTCAAATACAAACGCTGTTAATACAAGACGTTTATGAACCATCACAGAAACGTTATTAACTGTACAGGCAATGTTTAAGTCATATTTTCACATCTGTTATCAAGGCCCGCAAAGCCTTCTCTGCTGGCCTGAAGACTACCAGAAGCACTGAATTACATTTACAACTTCAATTCTCATATTTGTTCCATGAAATTGAATGATTCATATCACTCTATTATGTTAATTTCATAGTGCATCTCTTAACGGCAAAACTTGTGTATGTTTCTAGATTTCAGCATGTATGAGTTATCATATCAGTGTAATCTCCCAAGTGCCTTCAGAATTAAGAATGCAGGCCCATGTCACATTCGCACTATTTACAATGGGACTGTTTAGTTAGCCAATCGGATTTCAGAGTCGCCTCACAGGGCCAGCTAGCAGGCGCACAGAATGGTCAACATTTTTCCGTCTTCTGATTACCTATGCCCAACTCTCAAAAGAAGTTTTGAGACAATGCATTCAAAGATAAAGGGTTTGGCTTTGATATTCATCGCCGATATTAATCGAAAATGAGTTAATATAAGCTAGCTAACAACGGATGTCATGGCAAATACTTATTTTGATGCTAAAGCCCTAACAAAAAACTAAAAAAAACAGCAACAGTGTTTCATTTACATAAGTGACTTGTATATTAACCTAGCTACAGCGATATTGTTATTATAGCAGCTAAAACTATTTTTATCTGGCAGACTAACAGGACGCCTTGCTAAGCGCTTCTCCCAGCGTCATTCACAGACGGAACCTAGCTCTCAATTTCTCAACAAGGTGCTGATTTGCCGTCAGCACTTTTTATCTGTGGACTGGAGCACAGGTCTTGTGCTGGAAGACACAGCCATCCCTAGGAGAGCGGACATCGGAAGTGTTGTTGCTGTATAAATGCTGTTGTTGTTGACAGAACTAGCATAAGTACGTATGTGTATCAATGTGCCCTAGGAAAGAAGTTTGGCTAAAGTTTTAAATTATTAAAAAATATCAAGATACTGCAACTATTACATGTTATCATCAGTGTATGTGTTAATGCATGATCACAGCATGGATATCAAACCATGCAACATTGGTAGAGGTTTTTGGTGAATTGTTAGCTAGCTCATTTTAACTCATTTTATGGCGTTATAATACACAGAAAAGTGAAAGAAATATGTGTTCATGTTTCACACAAGGATTGGGAATGATGGGCAAAATTCCCAAAAAAAGTGCAGTTCCCCTTTAGGTTCCCACTGAAGGCTGAGGTATGAAACACATCACCCGCCACTAGAAGTTAAGCACTCATAATATTAACCCTCCTCTTGTGTTAGGGTCGGCACCGACCCGTTTTACATTTTAATGCATAAAAAGAATCCCATAACATTTGTTTATTGCATCAAGGCTTTTTGACTTTGTCAGGAAACTCTATTTCAACAAAATAAAACCAAAAAAATATTTTTTAGTAGTATTTTCAACCAGTTCGTCTGGTTGAAATTATGACCACTGTATTGTTAGGGTCGGTTTGGACCCGGTTATAATAATAATATGACTATAAAGCAATATTTTGAACCCCAACTGAAGTCACAAGCGTCCAATTAGCCAACACAATGACAACCAGCTCCTCTTCTCATCATGGAAGCTTCAGGGGATTCTCATTTTGACCGCTTTTCCAGTATACCAGCAGAAAAACAAGGTCCAGACGTGTGAGGGGAATTCACTCATTTGATTGGCTGATTTCACATTTACAATTTGGATCATGGAAAGAATGGCAAGAAGTACAGTGAACCAAGATCTGGACCTGTTCTGCTTTTTCATTTCACTTTATACTAAAGTTCTGTTGCTGAAAACAATCACTTTTTCTACCTTCTCTTGACATGAATATATATGGGTCAAAATTCACCCAAACACCATATATGTTTCTTTAGTGATTAATACTAAAATGAGAAAATAAATAAAAGTAATTGATTTAAGAGATATGTTCTATATCCCTCAGTAATAGCCAGGTAACAAAAGAACCTTCAATTTATTAATATGATTCTTTAGAAGTTCATTTGACCATTTTTGGAAATAGAAATGGAGGGGTATAGTGACAAAAAAGGCCTACATGCCCACACCAAAAGTATTAAAAGCAACATTTTCATGGATGAGGAAGCCTAAGAAGGTAACCAAGACATGAGAAGCAAATTTGATGGTAACTTATTGTTTTTAGTGTATTTTATAGCTGATTTAATACATGGGTCAAAACCGACCCGTTACCGAAAAGGAAGGATAATACACTATTTAGCTTCTAACAATTAACAGATAATGTCCTTATTCTGGGGGCCTGAAGAGCGACGCTGTTTAGTCAGTATGAACCTCAATGGACCATCTCAAGTGCTTTTGTCAAAATACCCGCCAAGAACCAGGCTCCCGACTTCATCCCCACCCTGCCAAAAACAGCCTCTTCCTGTCAACACACATTAACTTGTTACGGTTGACGGGAGAGTGAACTGCCACACAAAAAATGATGTTGGAAACGTGACGGGTGACGAGCGATGCTCTCTCGAGCGTCAACAGCTGTGCCTTCAAGCATCAGCTGCTCTCAATGTCGCTCAAAATGAATACGGTTCCAGCTTTGATGTTGAACAATCATCCCTGACAAACGCCACGACTGGTAAAGCGCTTTCAAACGTCCCAACATAACCTCAGCCGCCACAAGAACCTTGGCTTCTTGTGATTCACTGAAAACCACAAAATTACACTTCCTGCCACTGCAAAGAACTACCTCAGAATTTTGGTGGCAATAATGCTGCAACAAACATGTTCTGATATAACCTTTGACCTCCGCTGCCTCAAGCATCGTTGCTTGGATAACCATCAACCGCCATCATGAAAGCAAAAAGTTCCCAAAGAAAAAGCCTGTGTAGTCATGCTACTGTCTCCATGACAACCAGACAAAAGCAATATGCTAATGAGAACCAGGTGATGTCACTCATAACGTTAGCCTAGCATAGCTACAAAGCTACAAGATACAATACTGTGAAATGCTGCCACCATTGTTTTCAATTGGTTTTGCTAGCTTATACACAATATAGCCTTAGTGGCCCTATGACAACAAACAGTAGGCCTACAAACATTACCACTACGGTATTAAAATGTCTTGATGTCAACGCTTACAGGTATAAAAGCAGCTAAAAAGACTTAGCTAAGAATGTAAAGGGAAATAATGTAATGTGAGGTAAATACAGCGCAGATGGAACTACATTACAGGCGTATTGATACCTTCCCACACCAAGCTAGCTACTCGCCGGCTAGCTAGCTACTCGCCGGCTAGCGAAAAATTCCCCCAAAAGTGTCACATGATGTAGTAGCTAAGCCTTGAGGACATATTTCATATTTACAGTGCATGCATGATGTTAAAAAGGTATTCAACTTACGTCTCTGCTGTGATAGGAAGTTGTCAGCCATTTCCGGCACATGACTCATTTCCCATTCAAATTGTTGCATTGTGGTGCAGTGTTGGCACAGTGGGTCAGTCATTGACACTGTCAATCAAGAAAAGCAGAAAGAAATATGTTCAGTACACATGAACAATTTTTAGAAAATGGAAAATACAAACATTTTAGCTGACTGAGTAACTGCACAACCAGAACTGTAGTGGTAATGATTTAATTTCATTTGAACATGCATCAGATTACAATTGAGTGCATCCCATAATAAGTTCCCAGTTCCACATGTCCAAAAGGAGTAGGAAGAAGCAAAGCTTATTAAATCCTACCCCTCCATCTGGTACTTTTACAATCACTAACTGTTACATTTGTTCACTTCCTGCTTTCCATAATACAGTTTGTTTTTTTTTTAATAATGTATTTTTGTCACGTACCGAAGTACAAGGTGATATGAGCATCCAATGCCATAATGGGTACCATAGTGCGTGTCAATATAGTGATATATATAGCACATCATGACTGGTTCAAGACTCTTCATCCTTGTATTTAGCAAA
Organism: Doryrhamphus excisus; assembly: GCF_030265055.1. NCBI lineage: Eukaryota > Metazoa > Chordata > Actinopteri > Syngnathiformes > Syngnathidae > Doryrhamphus > Doryrhamphus excisus. Next base: position 12,060,650 of record NC_080472.1, read on the forward strand.
CTGCTTGTATTGTTTCTTGAATTGGCTCATCGGCTCATGCATTGTTCGAGGTCCTTACTCAATCCATCCCATAGTTTGATTCCACATACTGAAATGCTATGGCTAGCATAACGTAGTCCTAGCATAGAAGTGTTTCAAATGTACTTCTTCCCTGAGATCATATTTCTCCTCTCTTGTAGAGAAGTATTGGATGACATTTTTAGCTAATTGGTTGTTTTTCGCCTTATGCATTATTTTAGCTGTTTGAAGATGAACTATATCAGCGAGTACTGTGTAATGGAACAAAGAAGTGTGTGTCTAACTCACTTAGCAGAACGTAATGTGTTCCACTCCAGAAGGTGTATTTATTTTACTTTGAAGACGGCAAAAAGTCAATATCTTTGAAAGAATATTTGGTTTATTTCTAGTCAGCCTGTCTCAGTTTACGGATTTCTAAATACAAATGTTAAATAGATGGGCCAATAGTAATGTAATAGTAATAGTAATAGTAATAATGCAATAGTAATGTAACACGCTCAGCCAAAGACCAGACTAGGCGGGCGGAACAACAGACGTTTTTTTTTTATTAAGGTCCAAAAACAATTATCCCTAACAAGGGCTACTGTAGCGGCTGTAACCCACGCCTATAACTCCCTAATATGTGGGTTCTGCCTCACTTCCTGTCCGTCACCCCTTTTCCGTCCCAACCCGGGAACATATCTCTCCATTGCAACACATGCGCAAATACAACACATAACACATAATACCCCTAAGGGTCATTCCAGTAATGTTACTTGTTTACTTGCCCAAGACACGGTATATACAGTAAATACTGTATCTCTGTATTGGTAAAGATGATTTAACAGTATGTTTGTTATTGTGGTTGTAGTTTGCAAGGGTGTACAACTGCATGGCGGGGCACCTTTGACCCTCTCATGGTAAAATATGAGGGAAAAGTGTGATGCTGTACAACCACAAAAATTAAACATAGTGTTAAATAACAGACTTCTTTCCAAAAGGAAGAAGTGGATGGGATGCGGCAAGCCGGTGTACCTAATATAGCGTCCAGCGGGTGCACATGTGCCGCCGTCGCCGCCGTTCCACTTCCGCGTCCTGCAGGAGAGGGCGGATGGAGGTGTGACGTCGCTGCCCGCAGAGAGGCCCACTCGGGCGGGAGAGGAGCGAGGCAAAGACGCCGCAGAGAGGCGAGCAGCTAGGCGCGGCGACTCTACACGAATGTGAGGCTGGTGGCGGAGGAGGAGGAGGAGGGGGTACACGCCGCCACCTCCACCGCCCCGTCGCGGTGCGTCTGCATCGGGAGCGACAGGGACATGTCCTCGCCGAACGAGGAGCAGAGATGGGTCCCGACACACGTCCAGGTGACGGTGCTGAGAGGCAGGGGACTGCGGGGCAAGGGCAAGCACGGCACCAGCGACGTCTACACCGTCATCCAGTTCGGCAAGGAGAAGTACTCGACGTGCGTGGTGGAGAAGACCACCGAGCCGGAGTGGCGAGAGGAGTGCTCCTTCGAGCTGCTGCCCGGCGTGCTGATGGAAGGCGGCGGGCGGACCGGCCAGCCGGCGGGGAGCAGCGAGCTCGTCCTCACCGTCATGCACCGCGCACTCATTGGCCTTGACGTGTTCCTGGGCCAGGCTCTCATCCAGCTGGATAAGGTCTTCCAGGAGAGCAGAGGCGTCAAAAACCAGTAGGTATCATCGTGTCCGTGTGAGTTGTATGCGTGCGAGCGTGTCATGTAGCTTCATGTGAATGGCCACTTTTTCCATGTTCACTGAACGCATCACGGTTCCTTATCCACTTTGGTTATGTTCTAACACTTTGTTGTGGGATGTAAACAGACGGTGCTGCTGCTTCGGGGCCCTGCAGACACACACACCCCGACCCCGTACACACATCTTGACTGGGGAACCTTCTAGAACCTACCTTCTAGAACAGTCAATCTCACTTGTTTGTGTTGTTCTCTTGGTCAAGCTGCTGTTGTCTGAGCATCTGAGGCTTGTCTGGTGGGATTATGGTCCGCCTGTCCCAATTCTAGGGATTATCTAACAGTTTCATGGTCTCTAAGGTATTTCTAAAATGTTGTTTTGCCCACCAGCTTGACTGTGGTATTGTGGTATGCCACTGGTCGGTAGCTAACGTGCTGTTATATTATAAATGTTATATTATAATATTATAAATATTAGATTATGTTGTTTATTGTTATATTTATCTGTTTTAGGACAGTGCATTGTTCGATTCATGTTTCCTGCAACTTCACATCATCCATAAAACGAATTTGAAGGCATTCTCAAGTCTACAAAAACACAGTTTGAAGGATGTCGTTGTGTCCAGAAAACACCCAGCACTTGTTTTTTTTAGTCTGACCTTCCATCTGCTGAGTAGTGCTTGCGTGTGATTCTCTCTGTGATCCATAAAAATGTCTGCCATGAGTGTGCAGCTGCAGGCTGGAGCCTAATGGACAGCCTAGCGTGTGTTACATAAGAGTGTGACCTCACAAACCAGCCCTGAGATTGGGAAGGCATCTCAGTTTTGCTTTAAGTTCAGGACTATGACATAATAACTCGTCGCCTGGGCACAAACTGGTCAGCACGTTCTCATTTCAGTTGAGTTTCAGTTTTTCGCTGTTGCAATTATTGGAACTGGCTGGTTTTTAAAGGTACATATAGAGTAGCATTAACAGCTGCAGGATGCTCAGTGTGGTACACTGTGCTCATCTACATGCATGCATTTCTAGTTACATGTGTATAGACCCGGGATACATTGGAGTTTGCTCTTTTACTGCAGAGATTGTTTTGTTTGCATCCTTTTACAGGAGTGCAATGCATGAAAAAAACAAGCAGATGTCAGGTGAGGGGCGGCATGGCGGTCGAGTGGTTAGCGCGCAGACCTCACAGCTAGGAGACCAGGGTTCAATCCCACCCATGGCCATCTCTGTGTGGCGTTTGCATGTTCTCCCCGTGCATGCGTGGGTTTTCCTCCCACATTCCAAAAACATGCTAGGTTAATTGGCCACTCCAAATTGTCCATAGGTATGAATGTGAGTGTGAATGGTTGTTTGTCTATATGTGCCCTGTGATTGGCTGGCCACCAGTCCAGGGTGTACCTCGCCTCTCGCCCGAAGACAGCTGGGATAGGCTCCAGCATATCACTGCAACCCTATGAGGGCAAGCGGCATGCAAAATGGATGGATGGAGAAAATAAATATGAATATTGTCCATTAGACAGCATTATATTTTTATGTATGATTACAACTCTTTTAAAACTATTTATATATATGTATATATATATATATATGTAGTAATATATAATAGTAATATATAATATATGTTACTACGTTATTAATAGAATTGGGATATCTTTATTCTATCTTATCGGACTATAAAACACACAGTAATGTGACATGACATGAATGTCTGGTGAGATATATTGGCGGTGTCAACTATACTTTATTTTGCCCCGTTTCGATTGCCCTGCCAATGCCCTGCCATTGGCTGACCTCCTGTCTAGGGTGTACCCCGCTGGGATAGGCTCCAGCATACCCGCGACCCCAGTGAGGATAACCAGTAATACAATCTGAGACAACTGTATTTCATTATATGATTTAAGGGTTGCAGCTTTTTATGCAAGACTCTGAATTTATGTTTTATGTCATTTTATATTGTTGTATCGTGATACATCCCAAAAGTATCGTCATATATGCGAAGGCCAATATCGCCCAACATTAATTCCTAGCGGTCCAAATCTATTGGTGGGCGGCCACCAATAAATAAATAAATGAATGTATGGGAAATACTGTTACTACACCAGCTTGCATGGCTACATTGTTGCCTTGTGGAGCTTTATTGTGCTGAACATACTAGCAATCATGCTTTTGAATTTTGGTTGTTCAAACCAAAAACTGAGTCGAACCGTCACCTCATGTCAGAGTTCTTTCAAGGAACTGACCCAGCAGCAGCCGCAGCTTGTAGAAAGTGTTAGTCTGGTAGCAATGTCATATTGGGATTGGGTGGAGGGTTTGATTTCCTGTTTTTACAAGATGGGGAAGCAGATGCTCCGGATAGTTTGTGGAAAACGTAACTCCCACGTATACAAAAGAGGCGTGGTGGACGTACTTGTGGAGTTTTCAGTGGGCTGAGGCTTTTTCAGGTCAGCGAACGCAGCCTACTGCTTCTTTTGTCTGTGCTGCAGTTGCTGTTTTTAGGCCTGAGGTTTGTACTCCTACGGTACACATTCATGTGGAAAGAACATTCAGTTTACCAGCGTATGTTTGAATTCCACGTTCAGGATTGAAGACTCTGATGGAAAGTTGGAGTTTCCTAAAGGTTTCTGTCCACCGCTGCGTTGGGAATGTGAACCCCACCTTGGCTGAAGGGAGTTGACGTGCGATACTATTGTTGGAGTCCTGATGTGAAACTTGAGTCCACACCCAAGAACCACTTGAGGCTGAAGACCTCCTGAGCCTTCTCAACAATCACATACTTCCTTCCATGCCTCCACAGGCTCAGCGGCTTACTGCAGTTGAGTTCATCCGTGCTTAGAAGTCCAAAAAATGTGGAAAATCTTTTTGTAGCCGTTCATCCAGTCTTGCCAGAAGGTGTTTGTTGCTCTTGTCTGGCTGTAAAAAAATAGTGTCGGCATTCCAGTGTCCGTCCACTGACTCCACTTCAGTGTGGCTAATTGTTTTCACTGGCGTTCTTCAGTGTGTGTGTGTGTGTGTGTGTGTGTGTGTGTGTTTAGGGAAGACAGTGAGGTCAAAATGAAGATTGCGTAGCAGTCTCCAGTGGTACATTTCATATTGTATAATTTGCTATTTTGTAAGGCCCAACTGATATTGATTTTAGGGGGTTCATACTGATACCATAATCAAAATAACCAATATACTGTATTGTACTGTATGGGGGCGGCACGGCGGTCGAGTGGTTAGCGCGCAGACCTCACAGCTAGGAGACCAGGGTTCAATTCCACCCTTGGCCATCTCTGTGTGGAGTTTGCATGTTCTCCCCGTGCATGCGTGGGTTTTCTCCGGGTACTCCGGTTTCCTCCCACATTCCAAAAACTTGCTAGATTAATTGGCGACTCCAAATTGTCCATAGGTATGAATGTGAGTGTGAATGGTTGTTTGTCTATATGTGCCCTGTGATTGGCTGGCCACCAGTCCAGGGTGTACCCCGCCTCTCGCCCAAAGACAGCTGGGATAGGCTCCAGCACCCCCACGACCCTTGTGAGGAAAAAGCGGTAGAAAATGAATGAATGAATGAATGTACTGTACGGATACATTTAACAAAAAAAAGACAAAATATCTTCTTTTGAAGGCTTAACTACCGTTAAAATCTCTTGCTGCAAAGATGACATTTTCAAAATAGTACTTTAAAATACTTGGAATAAGGAGCATATGAGCAATTTGAAAATTTAAAAAAAATCAATGTCACAAATTAATAAAGTATCATTTTAAACATGAGACTCGCTGGAGAATGAATTACAGCATGTGCCGACGGAAGAATACGCACCACACGCAGCACAACAAAGAACCGTGTGCATCACGTTGGGTGGATGGACACAGTGCGTGCCTGAGGAAGAATATCGTTATTGCCCTGTCTGCACGGGACGTTCCTTGGATTTTCCATGTGGTTTCTATGAAAACTATGTAATACACAAGGCACACCTATGTGAGGCGCTGTAAACCATTTACCGATTGATTTATTGATTATCATGGCAGGCCTACTTTATGAGGCGGAGTTTTTCCAGTTTATTGCAATTGATAGATTTGTCATTGATAATGACTTGGTATGAATGTGAATGTTCTTGATGAAGTGTGGAGGTGGAACTGAGGAGAACATGTTGTGGCGTGAACTCGCCGTTGGTTCTCTGCTTCAGTGGTTGACGTGCAATGTGGTCCTGCACCACCACCACCCCGGAAGTCCTAAAAATAAAAGCAGGTGTTTCGGTTTTGCTGGTGCGTCTGCACTGATAACGTCCTTCGTGTCAGAAGCACACGTCTCAAAGTGGGGGCTTTTTCCACTGAGCCAGCGGTCTTTGCACTGATTCAACTGACTGATTCATGGCTTTCTTTCTAAGACCTGGTCCCGCCTGACCCTTGTCTTGTGCAGTCTGCAAGATGACAGAAGTATTGGGACACCTCCAGATAATGCAGAGTTTGCAGTTATCGGGCTTACACTAGAATTACAGTCACGCCAGGGTTTTATTATTAATTACTGTGTATGAGTGGTTAGTGCGCATACCTCACAGCGAGGAGACCCGAGTTCAATCCCACCACATCTCGCACATCTTTGTGTGGAGTTTGCATGTCCTCCCCATGCTTACGTGGGTTTTCTCCGGGTACTCTGGTTTCCTCCCACATTCCAAAAACATGCTAGGTTAATTAGCCACTCCAAATTGTCCATAGGTATGAATGTGAGTGTAAATGGTTGTTTGTCTATATGTGCCCTGTGATTGGCTGGCCACCAGTCCGGAGTGGACCCCCCTTCTTGCCCCAAGACAGCCTATCCCAGGCTCCAGCACCCCCCGCAGCCCTCGTGAGAATTATTATTATTAATTAATGATTATAATTATTATAATAATAGTTATTATATTTTTATAATAACAATAATTATTATTATCATAAAAATATAACAACTATCATATATAATAATAATAATAATTGTCATTATTATAATTATAATTATTATAATAGTAATTATTATTATAATATATATATGTTATATTAGTTGTTATAGTTGTTATATTAGTAGTAGTAGTAGTAGTAGTATTAATTTAAAAACGTAATGAACGAAAACTGGGAAATTTTTCCCATCCGTGACACCCAAAAACACGAACAAAAAAACATATTTTACAGAGAATAATGACAGTTTTACAAGAAACTATTAGAAGCTAGGTTGCCATCTACTGTAGGGAGTCGTAACGCAAGCTACACATGTAATCTATTTGTGAGCACTGGGAAACAAGCACCAAAAAAAACACAACAAATGCCAAATCTATATGTGGCGGTCCAAATTTGTTTGTGGTGGGCCGGCTACAAATATATGTATGGGAAAGACTGTACTGTTTTTATACTCTAACCAGCCAAACAATGAAGTAGTTCTGTATTTATAAAGGGATATAATAGCTAGGAAGTATAATTTAGTCAGCCTCTTGGCTCCGCGCTCCACAGTCAGTGTCACCATTGTATACCACACTGAAGTGATGCCTGTCTCACTTAATTGTCCTTGCTTACAGAGGGTGCAATGAGGCCTGGCCAAGGTGTTGTTATGGGATGTCTGGTCACGCACACACACACACACACACAGTTGAGCTCAGTGAGGATGTATTAGTCCCACTCATGCTAACAATAAACTCATTCATTTCAGCCTGACCCAGTTTAAAGTTATGCCACAAAAAAATAGTACAGCCTGACTTTACTTTTTGCACGGGTTTTAGCACTGCAATGCTACACTTTGTTGTGTGTGGTTATTGTTATAAAAAATAAAAACCTAAATATAATATTTTACTTCAGGGAAACAATTTCTCTCACAATGGAAATGGAATTTTTTTTTTTATGGTCACGTTACATGAACTGTCAGACAAGTGTAAAAAGCAGTGTTAATGGGGGAGGGAGGGGTCACAAGATCTTGCGGGATGAAAGATTTCTCGCACCTCCAAACAGCCAGGAAGAGAGTTCACTCTGTGTATTGGTTTCAGCACCTCGGCGTGTCTATTCCGTAGAACAACGGCATGAACAGAGTGAGTCCTTTTGTCAGTCGATGGTTGCAGTGAAATTAGTCAATTGTCATAATTTCAAATATTTTTTCATTGCACTGCGCTCAAACAGTGTATTGGTTTCAGCACCTCGGTGTGTCTATTCCATAGAACAACGGCATGAACGGAGTGAGTCCTTTTGTCAGTCGATGGTTGCAGTGAAATTAGTTGTCATAATTTATAATATTTTAAAATTGCGCTGCGCTCAAACAGTGTATTGTTTCAGCACCTCGGCGTGTCTATTACATAGAACAACGACGGAGTGAGTAAGTCGATGGTTGCAGTGAAATTAGTCAATTGTCATAATTGTCATAATTTTTTCATTGCACTGCTCTCAAACAGAAATGTTAAAATCTCGCCTGGTCTCGTGACACCCCGAGTTAATAGTAACCGAGTCTGTGTTAACTCTGCTAACAAGTGAGGAAGAGTTTGGAGATGAAGGACACAGCTTACCTCACATAAAGTCCAGTCTATGTTCTTCTTTATTCACCTTCCTATTCTTTAAAAAAATTATCCAGGGCTCTACATATAAAACAAAAATGACTTGCCCATGGGGAATCCTTAAGGTGAGAACTACTTGCCCGAACTTGCTCCATGTAAAATGAAAAGACTGCCATAATGATATCATCTCATTTTTGTGGCATCACATGAGAATCTCAAATAAAGATGAAATGATTATCATTTCTTGTGGTTGTTTTCCTACATAGATCATGACGTTGCATGGAAATCTGGATTGTCAAGAGACTTCTAGGCACTTTGCCTTTTATAAGTTGTGCGCACAATGAAACATTATTGAATAGACACATTTGTGTACTAGTAAAGTGTTTTGAATCCAGAAAAAAATGCTCAATGGTCAAACAATAATTTGTGAAGCAAAGGTGATAAAAATCCACAGAGAAACGGAAGCGCTGGATTTTGTAGCTTGTGCAAAATCAGCACTTGGTATTGGATCTAGTGGGTGGTGTTTCATTGTGACCACTTCAAATTGTCACAGCAATGTGATTCACTCACCTGTGCCATCATTTGATTTGCTGCCGCTAATAAAATACTTGTTTAGGGGGCACTGGTTCATCACTTTTTGCTCTTTTCCTTCACAAGTTGTTGAAGAATTAGACCATGTTGGCAGGGACGCCATGATAGATGTTTTCCTAGTCAAACCATCGCTGATTGGTTGATCGCCAACAAGAACGGGTGTGGGTAAAACGCGGACTGTTGTCTAAATAAACGATTCTGAATGGTCCATTTCAAGATTTGCAAGGATCGGTTTGCAAATTACCACCGGAATTACGCAGTCCGTGTTTTACCAACACCCAACAAGAACCGCTTTTAAAAAAACTCTTGGCAGTATGGCATGCCAAAGTGCATTCCCGACGGGAATATCACTGATTGGATTTACTTGCCCCAATTTTGTTTTTACTTACCCCGGGCCATCCGTGCATCGTTATTGTCGAGCCCTGGTGTCACGTTATGCTCGCTTGACCTGAGGTTTTGGAGATGTGCACTAGGCTGTTCTGAGGAGTATTTTCTCCCAAATTGTGGTCAAATTCAGGCCCAGCTAACTTCACCTCTGTATTTTACAACAGGTGGTACCGCCTGAATTCCAAGACGGGGAAGAAGGAGAAAGAACGAGGTGACATTCAAGTCAGCATCCAGTTCATGCGCAACAACCTGACGGCCAGCATGTACGACCTGGTCATGAAGGACAAGAGCGCCTCCACCTTCAGCAAACTGAAGGAGCGCATGAGGGGCAAGAGGAGGTCCAGCGATGAAGACTCCTCCTCTGCCGTCCTGCCGGGCGGCTACGGCTCGCTGTACCGCATGCGCCAGCGACTGCCCAGCGACGGCGGCGGGGAGGAGGACTACGAGGATGACGAGGGCGGCGAGGTGCGGCGGAGCAAAATGAGGACGTTCTTCCTGAGGGGGAAGCTGAGGAAGTCGTCTGACACGCGCTCCAGCACGTCGCTGGGATCGGAGAGCAGCGAGTCCTCGCGAGGGGGCAGCCTCAGCCCCACAGCGGGCATCAGTGTGGTGGTCTCTGACCTCTCCAACTCGCCGAGCAACAGCAGCAACCTGACCGCTGACAGCCCAGGTGACAGATGGAGATCGAGATGCTCTTTGTTGTCAGTAACTAGGAACTCTTTCCTGCTGTTAGTTGGATTCTATGTGGATTTAATTTGTTTTGGCTTCCATCGATATTAGTGCAAGCGGTACAGCTTGGTCGGGTTTCTGTGTTTCCATCTTCAACATGTTCGGGTACCAAAATAACTGAACTCTGTACCGCTTATGGCACGGGCCTGAACGTATCCAGTGTTTCCTCACCTTGTTTTTGCTTGTCTTCTCTGCAGAGCACACAGCCGACACATCTCCCAAGTTGTCTCCCCTCCGGTGTGACTTTAGCGATGACTTCAGTGAAATCACCATAGCAGTGCCTCAGCTCACTGTGGGCGTCAACGGAACGCACAACATCCAGTCCCAGGACCATGGCACGGGAGATCCAGAAGGTTCCCTCGGCCTGGGACATCTGCAGAAGACTTTGCCTCTCTCCGTGTCTTTACAGAACCTCCATCCAAGAGCCTCCACGGACCTTCTGCACGGCACGGTTGGAGACGGACGCCGCTGGTCTTTTGATAAGGCTGGCGAGGAGGAGACGGCGGCGATAGCTGCAGCCCTGGAAAAAAACTGCCCTGCGCTGGGAGGGGAAGAAGACTTGGAAAGGAAGAACTTGCTTCCCAACGGAAGGAGCGAGACCGCGGGGGGTCGGACCCGGGACGGGCCTGAACACAGCACAGCCGCTGAAGGGAAACACAAAGACTGGTTTGGATCCAAGGAGTTACACTGCAAACCGAGGTGAGATGAACACAGAGTCATAGCGTGTGCATATTCCGTGTCAGACATCATCACAATCACCCATAAATGTTGTGCTATTCATTTCTACACATTCTCTTTAAGACGTTCTTTAATCATGGTTGCATGAAAAATATTTTTATTGTGGTTTAATTCATCTTCAACATGCACACAATCACATTGAACACATTACACAACACACTTCACAATTCTGCATGTCCGAAAAGGAGAAGGAAGAAGCAAAGCTAAGTAGTATTAGCATTGAATGTTAATTTCTGTGAAGATTCAGTATTCATAAATGGAGCATAGAAAACCTGTGGAAATACAATTGTACTATTATTAGAGCCCTCTAGACAGGAAATAACACCCCTATAATCACCTTTAAACTCATATTATAAATTATTATATTATTAAACTCATTATTATTATTATAAATGTGGGTTTTACTTTACTTAGTCCATGTTATTATTATTATTATTATTATGACGACGATGATGACTATTATTATGTTATTATTGTGCCTGTAGTTGGTTTACAATTTATGCTTTATTATGACATTTTAGGGCGGCACGGTGGTCTAGTGGTTAGCGCGCAGACCTCACAGCTAGGAGACTAGGGTTCAATTCCACCCTCGGCCATCTCTGTGTGGAGTTTGCATGTTCTCCCCGTGCATGCGTGGGTTTTCTCCGGGTACTCCGGTTTCCTCCCACATTGCAAAAACATGCTAGGTTCATTAGCCACTCCAAATTGTCCATAGGTATGAATGTGAGTGGGAATGGTTGTTTGTCTATATTCCCCGCCTCTCGCCCGAAGACAGCTGGGATAGGCTCCAGCACCCCCGCGCCGCGACCCTCGTGAGGAAAAGCGGTAGAAAATGAATGAATGAATATGACATTTTAATACATTTTGAGTGAATTAAAATGGCCTATTTTCAGAGATCACAAGCACATATTGTTTTGTTTACAAATATGCGGGGAATCCACTGTCAACTAGATTTAGCATGAAAGCTAAAAAGCAAACCTGTTCACTTGTTTCCACAGCCTGGTGGTGTCCCCAATACTAGACCCCAACACTGACACACCCTTTCCGCCCCTCCCGACTAAACACCACCCCCCGCTTCCCCTTTCAGCTCCTCTTTTTCCGCTTTCCCCTCCGCAGCACTCAAACCCCTTCTGTCGCTCACAGCCGACGACGCCCACCATGTCACCCGGCAACCCTTTTCTGTCATTTGTCCAGCACAACCCTTTCTATGAAGACTTGGCGACTCCACCACTAAAGGCCTCGCTACCTCCTCTACCGTTCCTCTCCAGTTCCCGGCCGCCCATAGCACAACTCTTTCCCCAGTCAGGTAGCCTTAACCCAGCCCAGTCCTGTGACAGTCCAAGTTCCGAGGACTTTATCACTTGCATGTTCAACGTGTCATCTTCTGTTTCTATTTCCACGGGAGAGGCTTTAAGCAAAAAGGCCCCCAACCCCTTTACACCCGCTGAGGATCAGGAACCCGACCCAGCGTGGGACGAATCCTTCCAAGCGTTTGCATCCTTAAGGCTGCTGGTTCCCAAAGACCAGACCACAGCTGACCAAACATGTGAGAGCTTGAGCTTCACCAGTGCTTGTCAGGAGAACGGTAGTGAGAAAGGGACGAAGGACGGAATCAATCCTAAAGCTTCCGGTGTTATTGTCCACTGTCTGGACCCGATCCCTGAGGATGCAGGCTTTGAGTGGCACAACAAAATGTTCAGCACGTTGGTTATCTCTCCAACATCATACCCTCAACCTGAAGCACATCAAGCTAACAGCATAGCTAATACAAATATCTTAACTAGCGATCATCCCGCAGCCTGTCACACTTCCTGTTTAGCGGATCCTGCAGGTTCCTCGGATTTAGGCAGTTCTGTTGACGAGGACCTCCTCTCCTGTCTTTCTTCGAATGCAGCGTCAGACATGTTCTCAGCTCATTCCGCAGATGATACCGAGCCGCAGAAGTGTGAAAGTAGCATTCCCAGCTTGGAGATCTTGTCTGAATCAGTTATCAGTTCAAAGGATCGCAGCTCCGGACAGGATCTCTTAACTGGTGCAGCCCAGAAAATTGTGATTCAGAGCCAACGGGACTCTGTGAAGGAAGACTGGTCACCAGGAGGCGTCCCCGTACAAACCCCAGCAAACAAGGTCCTGCAACCAAAGCCCAACAGCTCTCCACACTCTAACCAGGAGCTTGAAGAGCAATGCAAAGGGGATTCCAGTGGATCCCTGGAGGAGTTTTCATGTGCCGGTGATGAAGCGTGCTCCTCTCCGCCATCTTTCGCCATCATCACCTCGTCTCCAGATGCGGGGAAGTCCTTACCCTTTGAGGACATGGGAGGACATGGACCCGTCGGGCTTTTTGGGGATCTCCTTGCTGTCAACTGGCAGACGTTTGACCAGAGTAGCAGACTCAACGTGAGCGCTGACTCGCTGGACTACCAAAGTTGCCGGTCTCAACAATCCCCTGAGTGTTCTACCATGTTAGAATTGACTGAGATGCTAGACGCTGAGAACGCCACCTTCTGTGAAGAGTCTGGAGAGCTTCCGAGCCCAGAAGGTTCTACTAATGGACCAAAGAACCAAACTGAGTGGTTTACAGAGTCTCTGGTCATGGAGGACATAAAAAGTACACGTGAGCCAGGTTTTACTGCAAATGGTGACCAGAGATTGCAAGTTCTTCTTGGGACTCCAACAGACTTGAATCTAACCCCCAGCGAGGGGGCTCACTGCGCCCTTCGAGATGATACGTTTTTGAAGAACCCCCTGCCACCGCTTCCCACGTTGCACCGCTCCCAGTCCGAGGGAACACTCGCGACCGCCTTGGACAAGCTCCTCCCACTATCTTTCTCCTCCCAGTGTGATCTTGATCTCCCCTCCCTTTTGACCTCCTCCGCTACTCCTCTACCTCCTCAAAGTAGCTGCTTCCCATCTTTCCTGTCTTCTTTTTCTGACGCCGCCTCGCCACCCAGCGTGCTGGACTCGCCCGCCCCTGCAAAGCCAAAATCTCAGGAGGTGCAGGAACGGCAGCAGCACGCCGCTCGTCAGAAGAACAGGTGAGGTCGCGCATGCTCATTGGGGAGGAGGAAGAACTTTTTCCTGCCCTCCATCTTGGGGACTTTTCTTTCCTCTCCTTCGATCGGCCCTGCTTTCCACCTGCTTGTCCTCTGTGCCGCCGACTCCGAAGGGGATCCTCTGTTGTGGTGCGACCTTCTTTTTTTAGCACTCGGTTAACACACACGTACTAATCCTGCCGGGACTTCCTCAGTAGGTGTCCTGTGTGTGTCCTGTCTCTGTGGTAATGCCAGGGGAAACACTGCCTCAGGCCAATTAGCAGTTATTATTTTCCCTGACTCCTACCGCAACCCCCTCCTTCACCCTACACCCACACCCTTTCTTCCCAGTTCCTGTTAGTGTTCTCACACTTCCCCCCCAAAATCTCAAGCAGAAAGAGGGAAAAAAGGTGTTGTTGTGTCACTGATAGCGTTTCCTTTTCACCCGTGGGGGCAATAACATACTTAACACAATTCTACATGTTTGCATAAAGGCACGCAATTACTGTAAAACCACTTCAGGTTCATTTCAGCTTTTCAGGAAGGAGTCTTTTCACCTCTTTGAAGGTGAGCTTTTATGCCGGTGTCAGCCCAAAATGCTGAACTATGACGCCGATTGCACAGGAAATGAAACATCTTAGCAGTGCAAGCACATTTAGCTCTTTTTACATACACGCATGCGTACGTTTAACAGACATTTAACCTGGTTTTCATTTCATTGTGTCACACCAAGCACTGTATGGATGATAAATACGTTGTCAAATTTAATACAGGGCTCTAAAATCGTGGGGTTTATTGCCTTTGATTTGACACAAACTTGAATGAAAAATAAGAGTATAAATTCAGTGTGTAGGTTTATGATATGTTTATGACATCTTCTAGCACTATTGCTACTTTGCTACTTTGACCAAAAGAAAGAATAGGAGAGCTCCATGTGTTTTTTGTATTGTACTTTATTTACTAAGCACATCTCCACATTGTGCTCGTTGTCTTTATTATTATTTAATATGTCAGGGCTCTACATTAAAAACAAAAATGACTTGCCCATGGGGAATCCTTAAGGTGAGAACTACTTGCCCCAACTTGCCCCATGTAAAATGAAAAGACTGCTATAATGATATCATATATATCAATATATGCTGATAATTCATCAGATAATAGTACTGATGCATTGTATTTGAGGAATGTCTGAAAAATAGATGTATGTTAACATGGCATGCCATACTACCTTACACATGGTAGTCGTAGTAAGCAGTGATATTTATAAGTTGTGCACCACAATGAAACATTATTGAATAGACACATTTGTGTACTAGTAAAGTGTTTTGAATCCAAAAAAAAAACGCTCAACGGTCAAACAATAATTTGTGAATCAAAGGTGAGAAAAATCCAATACTACAATACTAAATAAACGATTCTGATTGGTCCATTTCAAGATTTGCAAGGATTGGTTTACAAATTACCATCGGAATTATGCAGTCCGTGTTTTACCAACACCCAACAAGAACCGCTTTTAAAAAAAACTCTTGGCAGTACGGCATGCCAAAGTGCACTTGCCCGACCGGAATATCACTGATTGGATTTACTTGCCCCAATTTTGTTTTAACTTGCCCCGGGCCATCGCTACATCGTTATTGTTGAGCCCTGTATATATAATAAATTTTTTATAAAATATATTTAATAAATAAATATTTAATATATATATATATATATATTACATTTTTATTACATTTTTTAATAAATAAATATTTTATATATATAATAAATTTTTTATAAAATGTTTTTAATAAATAAATATTTTATATATATAATATTGTCTATTATTATTTAGTGGTCATTAAATCCAGGCATAATGTCTGAATTGAAGAGTTATAGAAAACACTAATAGTTGAAACAAATATTCTTTGGTGAGCTACTCAAAATCAAAAAGCAAGGTTAAGTTAAGTGACACTTAACTGCCGTCGGAGCGACAGAAGAAGGTAATATCGTAGAAAAGGCGATTGAATGCGGTTGACACGTGAGCGATCACACAGGCAGGCATCGATAGGTTTAGACCAGAGGTAGGGAACCTATGGCTCGGGAGCCAGGTAGGGCTCTTTTGATGACACTATCTGGCTCTCAAGCGTTTCTTACCACAATAAAAATGTATTTTTGCTAACATTTTAAAGTAAACATCACAGAAATGACTGTTAAAAATAATCAACAACTTTCTTATGCATTTTAATCCGTCCATCTCTTTTCTACTGCAATACGGCCAACCATATCCATCTTTCCTGATGATATTTTCCAGGTCAAACACCAAAACTCGATTATTACTGGGTAATGCGGTAGTCTACCTCGGTCATTAAGATGTCAACATGTAAATGCAAACTTTCCTCCTTAGTCAAATAGTCACCTAGCTAAAGCTGCAGAACCAAGCCTTCTGACGAAGATGGCCAAAAGAATGAAATATGTGTACGGAGTACGGTGCAAAACCATGCAGCAGCAGAAGTTGCATTAATGGCAGCAAGTATTTGATTTATTATTGGACACTGCGCTGCTCACGAAAGTATGCTGGCCACACCCCATTGGCGTGGGGTAGTGTGCCTGGTCTACGTAATTAGAGCCCATTATATCTAAAACTGTTGGTCTTACATAAAAATGCACACATTTTATTGCATTCAATGTTTAAAAAAATGTATATGGCTCTCACAGATACACATTTTAAAATATCTGGCCTTCATGGCTCTCTTAGCCAAAAAGGTTCCCGACCCCTGGTTTAGACTGTGACAAGCTGTCATCAATTGACTGTTTTTCTCACCCCTTGTCAATCAGGGCAGCCATCATTCTTAATTTCATCTCTCAACGTCATAGCCACCGCAAAGCTAAAACTAAATTAATCTACATAGTTCATGCAATAATTAATTTCCCTGGTGACTCATTACATGATACAATCATGGAGTTAATAATATGCTACATTGCAATGTTCATATATTGTGACACACTCAATAAAAAGGTATTTTGTTTTGGCCACCGACTGCCCTGGCATGCATATTACACTGTCTGTATATGTGTTTCTGGTGGGTCTGTGTCAAACCCCCTCTAAGGTGTTTTTTCTAGATGTCACCCACACCGGGCCCCCACGTATGCCGACAGTGTCCCTGCAGTAAAGCTGCCTGTTTTTGTTGTTGTTGTTCATGTGCAGCCCCCACCTGGTGAAGCCCCTCAGCACCGGCACGCTCGCTGAAGGTCGCTCGGTCCTGGAGAAACTCAAATCTACCATCCATCCCGGGAGGAGCAGCCAGCCCATCGAGCAGGAGGCAGATAGGAAGAAGGTAGAATTCATTTCCTTTTTACAGTGGAGCCATGGTTTTCGATGAAAGTTATTGCCCTAAATGTGTCGGTTTTTATACTCTGGGTTGGTATCTTCTGCCCAAACTGTGTGCGATCATTGTCAATTTAGGACACTACAGACCAGGGGTCGGCGACCCGCATCTGTAGAACCGCGTATAAGGGGTATCACAAGATCTCGTGAGATTAAAACATGACAAGGGGAGAGTTGTCAGTCATATAGTGTCTTTGTCTCGGTGGGTGGAGGCGGGGCCGGTAGCATGCACACAGAGTACACAAGACTAGCCTAATGAGGAGCAAGGTAACATTGTAGAAATGTAGTAGAAATGTAATTTTGTCTGCATTTTTTCTTTGTATATACATAAAATCCCTCCCCTCCACGCCTTGTTTATCTTCAGCCTCTGACAGAGGGCGCCGGTTCCTACTACCACCTGACCCACAGCGAGCTGATCGGGCTCCTGGTGCAGCGGGAGGCGGAGCTCGAAAGGAAAAAGGCGGAGTTTCAGCAGCAGAAGGCTCTGCTTGCCAAGCGGGAGGTGGAGCTGAGGAGGCTGAAGCCGCAGGTTCGAGATCTGGAGGACTACATTGACACACTGCTGGTGCGCATCATGGAGCAGAAGCCCACTCTTCTGCAAGTGCGCTCCAAGTTGAAATGACGGCACGCTTTGGGAGGGGTGGATGGAGTGAGGGTTGGCGCTATCCTCCGCAAAACCGCTTTTTAGTCTTTTCACTGCTATGCTGTCCTTTTTGATACGAATATTTAGGCACTGAGAGATGCTGAGGCGTTTACTCGTCGTGCTAGAAGGGTGTGGTCTTCAGGAATGTACTAGCCGGTCCTCAGGTTGCTTTCAGGTCACCGAATTGGTTTTAAGCTTGCCGAGATGTGACAGATGTTTTAAGTTGACCTTTTTGACTCGCGTTGTCATTTTCACCACTTGATTCTAAATGAGTTGAACCATCGTACGGTCCTAGACAGAGAGTGCGGCATCGACATATAGACTAAAAAGGGATGCGATGACACGTCACCGACCAAAGAACTGAAGGCAATAAATGTTAGCATCAGTGACGTCAAAAAAGGAATGGGAACAGCAGTGTTTTTATCGGGGAAAAAAATAAACAAACCTGCAATGCGAGTTATTATAAAACTTCACAACCAGAAGAAAATCGTAGTGGTAGCAGCAACGTGGATTGCTCAGATTCGTTTCCCTGGTCACATTTGTTCTGCCGCTTGTTGCTAGGCAGAATTCGTAGGGCTTAATCATAACTGCCCCATGGGCGAATTAACAAAAAGAGCACTATGCTAGCCAGTCTTATTAACGTTCAGATTAATTATGTTATGCAACTCAATTTCCAATTGGATTGCCCGTCTGTTTTTAATATGAAATTATGTTTACGAAAAATGCCCCCATGCTAGGCAAGAGTCTAAAATCTGAAAGTGTGCGTTGAGACGTGTCACAACTCTCATACCCGGGCTAGTTTTTCTGCAAGTTATGCATAGTCATCATTTGAAGGCCGATGCTAGCTCACAAATGGACTGGTTCTTTCGCTCTTCGGGGTATTCCTTCTTTTTTGGTTGTGGTTTGGTTTGTGGGCATGTGAGCCGCGCCGGCGACTGGCTGACGACATCATCACTCTGTACTTGCCGTCACAGCTTTAGAAAAAAAACAAAAAAACATGCTTGACTGCCCTTGCTTGGTGACGCCGCCCGCACTTCTACTGGAGCACACACGCCGCCAACCGCTTCAGGGTGTGTACAACACAGTTAAGCGTAGACTGAAATGCCAAATGCGCCTTAATTTTTCTTTAACTGGTCACTTTTCTTTAAATCGTGCACTTCCTCTTAAATGCCAATTGTTTTTCCTGTTACTGATATTGTTTAGATCACTGCACAACAATAACATGTATGCATAGCATTGGAGAGCGAGCAAAGATGGCCGTTCATTGTAAAATTAAAGAAAAGCAGCAATACAAAGTATTTTGCTCTGATGCCACTCTTGAACAGCTTTTGTGGGTGTCCTTGCACTTATTCATTACAATGTGACTCGACTGTATCCGCCTACTGATAGTAGATGTACTTCACTGCACTTCCCGGTCGCTCGACTGTTCTCTCGGTTCTGCTGTGTGATCACCATGAGTAGACTGTAGAGACGTGATGCATACATGTGACTCTGCACTTACCAATGAATACTTCCATGTCTTCCATTTTCAAGCTTTTTATTCAACCCGAATGTATTTTTGTTGTTGTGGGCGCTGCAGGCCTCGGAAAGGGAACGTTTACAATCCGTGATGCAATTCTGTTTCACAAATTTTGTATATTTAATAAAGAATGTTTAGTGTTTCTTCCTCACCGTATGTTTGGCTCTCAATCTTCCTTGTATTTTTGTTTATCTTGCTCCTGTTCTTGAGGTTTGCATGACACGGTGCATTATTTTCTGCAGAAACAGCCTTGGGGTTACTTCTTAAATGGTGATGAAGGTTTGTACTATGAAAGTATAGCTATAATCATACTGTATTTCAACAATAACAACAATAATAATACAGTTTATTCGTATAGCACTTTTCAAGGTACTGAAAGACACTTTTACACACAATGTCAAATTTGGCCGATAAATATTTTTTCCTGAACTTCCACTAGAGAGCTATAGTTTCCTCTTCCTGTACCGCAGCAGCTTCCAAGATTATCTTTTTAAAAAACATATGTCCCATTCTATTGCAATACTGTAATACAAACAAACGCGCTAACTCGTAAATGTGTTTTAAATTAAGACGCAATCTGCTTTCCCTGGGTAATGTAGTTAAAATTCCCACCCTGAAACCGAAGGATGCATGGGAAGAGGCTGGTTGAAGAAGAACATTACCCATAATGCACCCCACACCGAAAGCTAATGACATGTTTACATCAGGTTGGCAAGTTGCAGAACAGCGATTTCGTACGTAATTTAAACTAATCATTGTTATTAAGATAAGAAATGCTTATATATGTCTACGACCGAATGTTAAGATTAAGTCCCGCATCAACCAGGTAATAGTTTTCAATCGTCGCCAATCAGATGTTTAAAAGTTAAACTCTTGTTTTTGGTATAATAATTGTTATTGTGTGTATGTGTATAGATGCCACATAAACTAAAATATGGAATTGAGCCTCGACAGGCAGATTGACAAACATGAGTATATACTATATAAGCTCAAATGTTTGGGGGCGACGGAACATAAACCCCCAATGGTGTCCCCCTTCTAATGTTCAGTGGGTGTTGCGGAATTATCACAACTTGATGTTTTTTTTGTAATAACGTATGGAACAACCGAGGGTAAAAAAAAAAGACGGATGCGAAATGCATAATTTGATTTCCACCTTCAGTATGTGTGCCTCCCTTATTGCACAAATGTAGAGGTATAACTTGATAGTTTTCAATTCCGTCTTGTGAAAATAAAATGCTAACATCCGGTGCTAGCTTAATTGTGTTGATGGAAACACACATCTTTTACTAGTGGTGCTCCAAAGGAAAAACAGGGATTAGCCATACATTGAATTATTTTACTAGTGTCCGCTGCTTTTTAAGTCAACAGTTATATCAGTAACTCAACGAAATATTAAGTTTTATAGCGTTCGTGTGGGGTTTTTTTCGTCGTTTCCGGTTTTGGTTTGCCCCAGTTGGCCGTAGTAGGTTGGTACCAATCGGCTTTAATGACCTGACATGGCATCTGTACAGGTACAGGTGTTTATTTTTACACACCATCCATATGTCGAGAGAACTCAGTCGTTTCCACTCATATGACAGATTTTCATTCAAATTAGAAGTTGCTGCAATTAGCGTCGTGTTGGGAGTTTTTTCTTCTCCGAAATGATTCCTTGTCTTGCGTTATTAATAAATGATTGAGAGGGGCGTGCTTGGCACAGTCATTATGGAATCTAATTGCAAATGGTGCGAGTTGCATCGGATCCCTGATGGACGCAGACAGGAAACAATTTGTCGCAGGCATTAATGAAGAAGCGCCACCTGGTGTGTGGAAACATCTGGCTCGTTGTGATATGATCATTATACGATCAGCAGCTGGAGTGTCTATTTATATAAAAAAAAGAAACAATCTGGATTTCAACTTGAATGAGCAAAAATGTTTTTAATTTGGGCTGCATTGTACAGTGAAAGGGAACTAACTGTCTTGAACTCCAGCTAACAAAACAATAACTATCTAGGAGCTAATGTTTCTTTTCTGTATGTGCTTGTGCTTTGGACCATATTCCATATATATTCCATATATATGCTTGGTTCAGATACTCCCAGGATGTTTTTCACCCAAGTAACCAGTTTGCAGTGGAAGTAAAATCTATATTTCTTCCCAGTGACATACTGTACGGTTGACTGGCGAGTTTTTTTATGTTAATATAGGTAGCAACCAAAAAAAAAGTTTCCAGATCATTTTTAGACACATTTATGCATTTTTTAAACTCATTTAAACTTATTTACATTAATGTCAAATTCATTCACTCAGCAGAGCATAAAATATATTGAATGCATTTGATTTTGATTATTTTTCCCTCAATTGAAGGACGGCAGTGTCAAGCACATTCCAGCTCACACACACTCTCACCCCTTCAGGATGCAGCGGTACTGCTAGCGCCTCTCGTATGACATTTCTATGTATTTTAGTGTCTGATTAGCAAGAATAGTGACATCACACCGATATTGAAGACATTATACATGTTGTAGAACAGGGGTCTCAAACACGCGGCCCGTGGGCCAAATGCCCGCAGGACACTAGTTTGAGGCCCCCACCTTGATATAAAAGTTTTATGTTAGTGCGACCCGTGCAAGTTTGATATGGATGCTGTATGGTATCATGTACCCAGAAATAAATATTACGTTTGATTAATGTTCATGTTAAAGGTTAAATAACTGTTAATAGTTATCCTCCCTATCCGTGTGGAAGTGGTATGTTTTTGGCTATTTCAGTTTAAAGGAATTAACTTGAAGGCTACCGTTTAGGTCGCTAGCTCTCTAGTTTACGAGTTAGCATGTGTCTCAAGACCCTGCAGTTGTGCAATATGTTGTAAATAAAAAAGTATAAATGTGACTATAGTCGTGTTTTGTCATGTCAACAGGGCTCTAATAATGCTTTGTTAATTTAAAAAAATAATAATTTGTCTACGCACCAACTATATGTGGTTTCTTAAGTTTTTATTATTTGTGTTTTATTATTATTATTATATTTATTTATTAGTGATTGATTGATTTTCTTTATTCTTGATTTGTTTATTTATTTTTCATCTTATTTTGTGTAGAAAAATAAAAAGTAAGATATTTGAGAACAGTGGAACGTTTTATCAGAGCTTTTATTGTAGAAAATCGGAACCAAAGCACTGAAAAAGTTTGTATATTTTTCTGTTTTTAATAAATGCGTTTTTTTGGGGGGGGAAACCTGATGCAGCCCGGCCTTGCCCAGACCCTAGCTCCAGTGGCCCCCAGGTAAATTGAGTTTGAGACCCCTGTAGAAAGTCATAGTGAATAATAAATATTCTTGCAACCTTATGTTATTAGCCATGTGCAGACAAACAGAAGCTAGCAGGCGCCATGAGCCAGCTTGAACGGTAAGCAGGGCAAATACTGCACACATTACAAAAATAAAATCAAAATGTAAATTAACACAAATAACAAATACATTTTATTGCATTTTTTTTAAATGTGGTTAAATACAATATATAGTTCCCCCTTTGGCCAAAAGTTTGACCTGACTGTTTCCTTTCTTCAAGCATGCACAAACTTCCTGCTTATTCTCAGATTTCCTCAGCTTCCTGGTTGTGTTGCGGTCACTTCAGTGCTCTGAGGAACGACTCTGTTGGCGGTCTCTCCTTTTACAGTAATAGCAACACGATGAGGTTTGGGCTTGCACACACACACACACACACACACACAGGCATGGTGCACCCCATAGGGCCGGGCCTAGCCTCGACTTGTTCCTAATGACGAGTGCGCCAAGGAGAAAGGCCCGGAAACGATGGCTCTCTCTCAACCCGATGTCAAACTAATTAGTGCAAATTGGACCACATGCGCTCGGATTTGGCAGGGGATGAGACCGTGATGGCGTCGTAGAGTGGCGCTCATCACCTTTTAGGAAACTCATTTGTCACCTCATGCTAGCAGCAATGAGATTTGACTGAGGCCAAGCTGGCACATGCTCTTGTGCCTCCTCTGACATGTTTTATTCTTATTATACTGTCAAATAAGAAATGTCTTCATCACACAAGGAGACACACTTGACACAAATTCACTTGGCTGAACTAGCTGAGTGATCATATCCAAGACACAACTTTGCTCCATGTTACAGTGTATAAAAACAAGGCAGAAGTACTTTTTTTAAAATCAATATTCCGGCATATATTTTTTCTCAGAAAAGAGGCAGTTTTTCCACAGAAGTCACCTTATTCACTCATTTACTAATACATGATAATACAGGATAATACATCATACTGTACACGTACCACTGTTAGAAAGCCCACAATTTGTAACTGTTTATGTCTTTATGCTTCACTGATAATGTTTTTTCATCAGGCATTGAGATTTTGCACTTTTTCCCCCCAGCGGTCCTTAAACGTATCATCGTTGTGCACTGTGACAGGCTACACTGTAGGTCCACTTCTATCAACATCTTACATGATCTACTCATCTTTTACTGTTTAAAGATTGTATCAGACTTAAACTTGGTTTGTGTAGCGAGTTAACAACGGCAATTAAAGCGAGAAGGATATTGAGCTAGCAGAAGGGTTTGTGGCGGGTGTGAAAGAAAGTTAACCGCAGTAATATGAAAAGTAACATTGCGGATGGGCCTCGCAGCTCTCATTTTTAAAAGTCACACAATGGTCTGTCAAGTTGCTGTGGAACACGGATCTCCGGCCTTGTTATGCGGTCCAACACGGACACGCCGCTCACCCCGGGAATCGTCACAACTCCATGTGGGCAACGTCAGGTTGTCTCAGGCCTGGAAAAGGTCACGCTCAGCTGGGCGCTGATTAAGAGCTGCTTCCCACGGTGACGGAAGTCAAAGCGGACGCGTAGAGTATTTTGGTGTGGAGTCATGGGCCGCTTTGAGGTGTCGATTAGCGTGTTTGCGCTGATGTGGACCTCAAATGGGAATGAACTTTTCTGACCTATCTCAACAGAGAAGGTGACGGGATTTAAAGGAAAGGATTTTAGAGGAGATGCTCATCGTACCTTAACAGCGCAGCCGCCATAAC